>NC_058080.1:385919071-386555737 GCF_014858855.1 Bufo gargarizans | reverse complement strand
TTGAAAGGCATTGATCCGGACTTAAGCTAAACGTCGTTTCGGCGCATTGCCGGATCCGACGTTTAGCTTTTTTAGAGTGGTTACCATGGCTGCCGGGACGCTAAAGTCCTGGCAGCCATGGTAAAGTGTAGTGGGGAGCGGGGGAGCAGCATACTTACCATCCGTGCGGCTCCCGGGGCGCTCCAGAGTGACGTCAGGGCGCCCCAGGCGCATGGATGACGTGATCGCATGGCACGTCATCCATGCGCATGGGGCGCTCTGACGTCATTCTGGAGCGCCCCAGGAGCCGCACGGATGGTAAGTATACCGCTCCCCCGCTCCTACTATGGCAACCAGGACTTTAATAGCGTCCTGGGTGCCATAGTAACACTGAAAGCATTTTGAAGACGGATCAGTCTTCAAATGCTTTCAGTACACTTGCGTTTTTCCGGATCCAGCGTGTAATTCCGGCAAATGGAGTACACGCCGGATCCGGACAACGCAAGTGTAAAAGAGGCCTTAGGGGGAGATTTATCACAACTGGTGTAAAAGGAAAACCAATCAGAACTAGCTTTCATTTTTCAAAGCAGCTCTGAAAAATGAAAAAAAGGTGGAATCTGGTTTCTATGGGAAATTAAGGCAGTTTTCCTTTACAGCCGTTGTGATAAATCTCCCCCAGAAATATATAAATTGCAGGCTTTACTGAATCTCTTCCTACAAAACTACATATCAATCTGCTCGTCTTCTCCTGCTCTAGAACATGCTACTGTCAGACCGCTCTGCATTTTTTCGAGACAGGTCCTTTTGAATGTGCATCAGCTACTAGCCTACCAAACATATAGCAAATGTAACCGATCTGCCCAGGTTTATGGGAAGGTTACAGCATACAGGTGTGTATTTCATGGTGTGAACAAAAGCCTGAGATAGAAGAAACCCTTACCACTGTAGACATGAACTACAATACCCGATCACACATCCAGCATGCCTGGTCCTACATGGTGCTACAGATGTCTAGACACAGTTTATATGCAATGACCAGCTGACATGACAGAGGGAAGAGCAGGGACTTCCGGGCCCAACCCCAGCTACATGCAGTTTACACAGAAGAACTGAATGGTTTACCAATTCTCGACCAATCATCATTACCTCAGCGTAGTGATCTCCGAGGAAATCCTATTGTGTGGAGAAACGATAATCTGCTGTATGCTATCGAACAAAAAGTATCAATATTACCATATTTGGTGCAACCCTAGTTGTCATAGCAGCCTATTAGTCACTATGCAAAGAGTGGGGGCAGGGGGTGCTCTAACCTCCATGAACAGACTTCTAAACAGTGTCCATTGCTTTTTATATTTTTTATTGCTCATATTGGCCAATAGTGCAATCAATTTTGTGCAGTTTTAGCCAATAGGCGAGTGGACCAATCCCTATACTATGCTGGCCATACACAGGGCTATGTAGTCTAATGACTGAGGTTTTTAAATAACCCTTTAGAAATAGTCCAAAAGCCAGGCTATTTTTGTCAGTCTTCTGGGCAGTTTAACATGTGACTGTATGATTATTTTTGTACAGAATTTTTCAAGTACAAATAGCCTGACATTCCAACTTAAAAATTCTGCCCTTTCAGGGTCTAAGAACGGTTATACAGTACTGTGCAGAAATACCGCATTTTTCACCCTATAAGACACACCTAGGTTTTTGAGGAGGAAAATAAAAAATATATTTTTAACCAAAAAGGTGTGCTTTTGGTGGGTTTGAACTAATGGTGGTCTCTGCATGAAAATATTATGGGGTGGTGGAGTGGGGATCTGTGGATGATGCACTGTTATGGGGTGGGGTGGGGATCTGTGGATGATGCACTGTTATGGGGTGGGGATCTGTGGATGATGCACTGTTATGGGGTGGGGGGGGATTTGTGGATGATGCACTGTTATGGGGTGGGGGGGGGGATCTGTGGATGATGCACTGTTATGGGGTGGGGGGGGGATCTGTGGATGATGCACTGTTATGGGGTGGGGGGGGGGGATCTGTGGATGATGCACTGTTATGGGGTGGGGGGGGGATCTGTGGATGATGCACTGTTATGAGGTGGGGGGCGGATCTGTGGATGGCATTATGATGGTGGGGGGAAAGGATCTGTGGATGATGCACTGTTATGGGGTGGGGGGCGTCTGTGGATGATGCACTGTTATGGTGGGGGGGGGGGGCTTGAAAAAGGCTAACACACAGCCGAAACGGTGCATCTGGAATAAATTCCACTTTTTGCACCTTTTTTGGACGTGCTGTCTCCATTTTGTTATTTTTCTGGATACCTACAAGTTGCTTTACTAGGGGCTTTTTACCACCCGAAACATTATTACTAAGGAGTGCTGTCCACCCATATTTTTGCTAATATTGGGGGGATGGGGGCATCTGTGGATGGCATTATGGTGGGGGAAGGGGGCATCTGTGGATGGCATTATGATGGTGGGGGGCATCTGTGGATGGCATTATGATGGTGGGGGGGCATCTGTGGATGGCATTATGATGGTGGGGGGGCATCTGTGGATGGCATTATGATGGTGGGGGGGGCATCTGTGGATGGCATTATGATGGTGGGGGGGGCATCTGTGGATGGCATTATGATGGTGGGGGGGGCATCTGTGGATGGCATTATGATGGTGGGGGGGCATCTGTGGATGGCATTATGTGGGTGGGGGGGCATCTGTGGATGGCATTATGTGGGTGGGGGGCATCTGTGGATGGCATTATGATGGTGGGGGGGCATCTGTGGATGGCATTATGATGGTGGGGGGGCATCTGTGGATGGCATTATGATGGTGGGGGGGCGTCTGTGGATGGCATTATGATGGTGGGGGGGCATCTGTGGATGGCATTATGATGGTGGGGGGGCATCTGTGGATGGCATTAAGATGGTGAAGGGCATCTGTGGATGGCATTATAATGGTGGGGGGGCATCTGTGGATGGCATTATGATGGGGGGGGGGGGGGGGAAGAGATCTGTGGATGGCACCGTTATGGGGTAGTGGATCTGTGGATGACACTGCCATGCGTCATCCACAGATCCCCCCATAACAGTCCCATCCACAGACCCCCCCCCCCCCCCCCCCACACCCTCATCATAATGCCATCCAGACCCCCAAGGAGGGGCTGTAGAAGGCAGGGAGAGCAGCGGGCTGTGCAGTATGTACTGTACAATGGCCCCGCCGCTCAGTATGTACTGTATTATATGTAGTGTTAATCATATCTAAACTGCGTTCCCCCTGCTTCCCATCTGTACCATACTTACCGGTACATATGTCACGCTCCTGTAGTAAGCACTAGCAGCTAGCAAGCTGGGCGGCCGTAACTCAGAGGTCACGTGCCTGCTCCGCCCACTTTATGAATGAAGCAGGCGGAGCAGGCACGCAACTCACTGAGGTCAAGTGCCTGCTCCACCTGTTTCATTCATAAAGTGGGCGGAGCAGGCACATGACCTCACTGAATTACGGCCAGCCTGCCTGCTAGTGCTTACTACAGGAGCGTGACATGTGTACCGGTAAGTACGGTACACATGGGGAGCAGGGGGAAGCGCAGTTTAGATATAATGATTAACACTACATATAATACAGTACATACTGAGCGGCTGGGCCATTGTACAGTGCCTGCACGGCCCTGCCGCTCTCCCCGCCTACTACAGACCCTCCTCACTAATAAATCGCAGTCTGCGATGTAAATTGCCAGCATTTGCCCCATAAGACGCAGGGGCACTTTTCTCCCACGTTTGGGGGGAAAAAGTTTGTCTTATGGGGCGAAAAATACGGTATTAGGCATGTGTGTGGGGGAGAATGCTGCAAATTAAGAGTGCCTTCAAAAAAAATAGAAGTTAAGTTTATTATAATTAAAATGCAAATTGAACAAAAAATTTAAATAAAAATCAATATTGCCTTCAAATCCGCATCAATTCTTCTAGGTACACTTGCACGCAGTTCATTTATTATTAAGGAACTCGACAAAGGGGGTTGGTCCAAAAATCTTGGAGCACTAACCACAAATCTTTGGATGTAGACTTCCTCAAATCTTTCTGTCTCTTCATGTAATCCCAGACCAACTCCATGAGATCAGGGCTCTGTGGGGGCCATATCCTCACTTTCAGGACTCCTTTTTCTTCTGTACACTGAAGACATTGGCTGTATGTTTGGGGTCATTGTCCTGCTGCAGAATACATTTGGAGCCAATGAGATACCTCCAAGATGGGTACTTCATGATTGATAAGTATCTACCTGTATTTCTCAGCATTGAAGACACCATTAATCCAGACCAAGTCACTAAAACTTGATGAAACGCAGCCTCAAATTTGCAAGGAACCTCCACCATGCTTCACTGTTGCCTGCAGACACTCATTGTACCTGCTGCAATTTTTCAACACCCCAGTTCCTAGAATTTCATACATAGTCGAGTGGCTTGACCTCGTTTCCACGTCAAAGGTATGGCTTTTTGGCTGCAATTCATCCAGGAACCACTTCTGGCCAGAATTTACTACCTAGATAGATCCCACTGGTTTCTGCCAGTTCTGAGCTGATGGCACTGCTGGACATCTTTCATCTGCTGCACTAAGTTTCCTTGGCCAACCAGTGGCTACAGTCCTCATTGTTGTCCGTTTCTTTCTGCAGAGTTTAACTGTTCCACACCCAGTTTCAAGCCTCCTACGAATCTGTTTCTGTTAATGACTGCGTTTCAACCTACATATGAAAATGAAGATCGGTTACCACCGGTTTGGTATAACTTATCATACACCAGACTAAAATTCTACAAATTCCTGATTTTGTGCAAATGTACCTAGAAGAATTTGATGTTTTCAAAGGCAAAGGGTGGTCACACCAAATATTGATTAGATTTAGATTTCTCTTTTATTCATTTATTTTGCTTTTTGTTAATTTATAAAAAAAAACAAAAAAAAAAAAAAACTTTAAAGCATTCTTACTTCGCAGCATTTTTTCCACATCTGCCTAACGCTGGGTTCACACCTGAGCGTACTCTGTATGCGCAATTTTATCGGGCGTTTACATACGCGGCTCCGGAAACAAGCAAATGCCCATTGTCGTGCGTTCCCAGAAGTCTATGTGCGGGAACGCGCGACATTATGCCCCAAAGAAGCTCTTGTACTTCTTGGGGCGTAGGGCATTTTACAGCGCGTTCGTACGCGCTGTAAAACACTCAGGTGAGAACCATGCCCATAGGGAATCATTGGTTCTTGCCTGTTAAACGTTTTACAGCACGTAGGAACGCGCTGTAAAACGCTCAGGTGTGAACCCAGCCCAAGTCTTTGGCACAGTACATTATATTTACATCCATGTTTATTAACATTCAGTGCTAAAATCAAAAATTACATTTTCCTGTTATCACAAATTTAAGTAGCACCTCAACTTTTTTTTACACAATTTTTTCTTCTCGGAAATAACCCCATATGTGGTTCGAAACTTCTGTTTGGACTAATGGCAGCAGTCAGAAGGGAACGAACACCAATTTACTTTTGAATCAAGGATTGTACACAAAATTGGTTTCTGGCACCATTTCGCAATTGCACCATCCTTTACATGCCAGTACAGTGGAAGCCACAAAGAAATTACCCAATTTGGAAATTACACCCCAAGGAATTCAGCTCAGGGGAGTAGTGATGGTTTCGACTCACAAAAGGTTAAAATCAGAAATAGCACCCCCAGGCTGCAGTTTTTCTGGGGTACATATCAGGGCTCTTTCACAACACTTTTATACAAAAACCATGATGTGAACCCAGCCTAACGTCCTGTCCTCTATAGAGCTGTCAAGACTAGCACAGGTTCTATTTTTCAGTGGAGCCACGGAACGGACATGCAGATGCGGACAGCATACAGGTGTGCGGTTCGCATCTTTTGCAGCCCCATTGCAGTTAATGGGTCTGCAAAAAAAGCAAATCAGATGCAGAGCAAAAACAAAAACAACCACATCAGTGTTTTTGCTAGATGGAAAAGTGCAGACATCTACGCTTTACCATCCAGTGTAAAAAAAACAACAAAAAAAACACTACATCTAGAACACTATGAGGAGATTTATCAAATCTAGTGTCAAACAAAACTTTCTTAGTTGCCCATTGCAACCAGATTCTACCTTTCATTTTTAAGAGCTCCTTTGAAAAATGTGAATTGGAATTTGATGGGTTCACAACTAAATAAAAGTTTTCCTTTGCACCATCTCTCCGTGTCATGGCCAACATCAGAAACCTGCAGTAGCACTGTGGCTGCCTGATGGGGTACAGACAGAGCGCATTCCATCTGCAAGTTATTCAGATGCGGTTTTTGCTATTGACCACACCATCTAAGGCATTAACCATAGCTCTGAACCTGGCTATTGTGGCAGGGTGTCAGCTGTATTTTATAACTGACACCCTCTACAGAGCCCGAGATCATGCTATAGTGATGCTGTAATAGTACGGCATCCCAGGTCAAGCCTCTCCTGCTCATGACATTAGTAAGTCATCGACGGGAAGAAACTAAAGGACAGGACATTACAGAGTTCTAAGAAAAGATGCTTCAACAATGTATAAATACAAGTATATAACAAAACAGACAAGTCAGGAGACCTCAAAGGTTCCATTTACATGGCAATTAATAACGAACATCTTCACATACACCAATCTGCTTCACCTTTGCCTTAAAGCAGCACTCCCACAAAAGTTATTATCTGGCCTATTAGAAAGGTACACGATTTAAAAATGTTATTCTCTGACCTGTTAGAAAGGTACATGATGTAACTTGTAGTGAGGGTAATCTTCTTAGTGGTGACCATTTGTGAGTAAGAACCTCCCCCCTGATCCTTAGCTGTGTCATGTGACAATCTCATCTCCAACTGACACAGGACAGGGAGGCAGTTACTTCTCTATTCATTCTTAGGAGACTAACATTGAGGCTTCAATAGGAATACATAGAGAAACTGGCTTTTTGTCCACACATAAGATGCTGTGCTATTTAAAAAGTCAGTGTGTCAAATGACACAGATGAGGATCAGAATGAAGGTTATAACTCACAAATACAGTCAGTGGTAAGAAAATTACCTTCACTACAGTTTACACCATGTAACTTTCTAACAGGTCAGAGAATACATTTTTTTTTGTGGGAGTACTTTTATTTCCTAAAGGCATGCCTACCCCCCAAACAAAACCACAAAGAAACTGCAGTTGGCTTAGTTATTTATTAATATTATTCAGAAATGCGGTTCTGGCCAGTGTGATTAAATAGAAACGGCTAGTTCTATCAGTGATGGGGCAACCCCTATATCCACACATTCTGGCAGACACACGCACGCACGCCGAATCTCCCACAGTCAGAAAAAAAAAAGCTTGTACCACCTAAAATCAGGTGTACAGTGTTTAAACAAAGGACAAAAACCTCTGGGAAGTGGCGAGAGCAGTCATGAACATTTAAATAATTGTTTCCTAACCATTGCCACCCTTATTTCAGGACAGACATGAAAAACAAAAGTTTACTTCTATTGGGAGATCTCCTGTGGGGGGAGGGGGGAGAATCTGAGAAAAATAAAATAAAAATATGTACAGATAATTGAATAAATATATACTTGTGATGAATACAATCATGGGATTTTTATTTATATATATATAAAAAAAAAAAAAAATGCTACAGAGGTGCTTTTCTCAGGGCAAGGTTACCCACTAAAAATACCCATATATATTTTAGGCCATGTCAAAGGATGCCAAATAATATTTAAATAAAAGGGTGCTTATTGCTAAAGGCTGGGGAGGAGAAGAAAAAAAAAACAAAAAAAAAAAAAAAAAAAAAAAACAAAAAAAAAAAACCACGTTTTGTTAAAACCATAAAACATAATGTCTGCTCTCCAGCACAGGGGGGGGGGGGGGGGGGGGGAAGAAAAAAATTGGGATAAAAGTAAACCTTCCCCTGAAAACTGCCACATATCTTTTGGAATGGAAAAAAAATATATAAAATAGATATATATATTTAATATTCGGCTACTTTATCATACACACACACGCCTCAAGTTTAGATTCTATTTTTTTTACTTTTATACAAAGTCTCCCTTCCCACCAACAAAACAAAAATATATATATAACCTAACCCCTAAGCAACTGCATATATCAAAAAGTATCTAAACATTGATATTCACACAACAGAAAGAGGGTTAAAAGATCATTATTTTAGTGGGGAAAGTGAAGATTTAACCAGCAGGTTACTTTTTTTTTTTAATCCTTTCTCCTCCGCCAAACAAAATCGCTTCCACTTTCCTGAAACAGAAGCAGGATACATCGAGGGGACACTTGTCAATTGCGAGGATACGATAGATAGACGGAAAATAGAAGACTGTCCCAACTTGGCTTTTCTTTTTATTGTTGCAATGTGTTTTTTTTTTTTTTTTGTAAAGCCAGTAGAGGGGAGCCACTGATACAGCCCAAAAACAGAAGAAAAAAAGTCTTGAACAATGCAGCATTTACCTAAACATGAGGTACAAACGAACCTCAGATTTTTTATTTTTATTTTCAATCCTCTAACCCTTCACAAACTTGCGTCCAGTGAAAAGCATACAAACTGGGTTGAAGAAGAAATTGGATTAGGGTGGAAACATCCTTCCGATAATTTCCATGTGGCTGGACTACCCACAGCGAGAAACCGTGTGGGGCATAAACATAATATTTTTCATAGATTTATTTAAATATAACTATATTAACAAAATGCTTTTGTTCTGACTGGATCTGTTCTGCCCCAGAATCAGAAGTGGACCTGATAAATGCAGCCATGAGAAATATCAATACCTAGAATAATTATTTTAAAAAAAATCCAGTTACATCTTCAAAACACACCTTGGAAAAAACTCTGATGCCTTAGTAGAGGGAATTATAGTTTATTTAAGGAAAATTAGACCTGAATGCAGAAAAGTATGTATCTGGAGGATGGCGAACTGTAGTATAAGACATCATGCCAGTTTTGATGAAAATGTGACGGGGAGGTGGGGGAATGAAGTGGCTTCCTTTTTCTTGTGCACTCCTCTTTCTGGAAGAAAGCACAACAGACACCTCATCTGCAGGGTACTACAGAGCTTTCCATGTGTAGTAGAAAATGGCAAAGAAGGAAAAGTGATGAGAAAGGATCATCCTTCCTCTTCTGTTAGGGAAAGGGCTATCCGGAAAGAGTCCTTTCTTGCTTTTTCATGTTCTCAAAGTTTGCGTTAATTATTTTTTTTTTTGTCTTTATTTCTGTCATTGCTGAAGGATGCATTCATTATTTCCACGTAGAGGACTGGGTGATTGAGCGAGAAGGAATCATATCTAGGAGGTATTCCCGTTGGCGGTCCACAGCTGCTGACTTATGCACAGTGAGGCCAGGGTTCACAAATGCTAAAGTCCCTCCTGCAAAGCATCAAAGTCATACGTATTAGAGAAGAATTAGACCAGTATGCCAACATTATGGGGCAACAACCACTTCATCTCTAAGGGTACATTCACACCTAGCAGATCTTTGGCAGAAATTTTGCTCTAAACGGGCTCCATACGTGTAAATGAGGTGGTTTCTGCAGCCAATTCAAATGAACGGAGCAGTCAGAGAAATTTATGCTGCATATGAATATACCCTACAAAAGAGGGAGCAATTGGTATGCACAGACAAAGAAAATTATTCCAGTTTATGGTTTTGGCTGAAATCGCAAGCTTTCATTTTAAAACATTATGATACTTTATTACCTGCAGACCATTATGAACACTTTCTGCATATTATATCAGTCCATTTCACAAAACGGTAACTCATGACAAAAAGCTACATTAAAGGGAACCTGTCACCAGGATTTTGGGTATAGAGCTGAGGACATGGGTTGCTAGATGGCCACTAGCACATCCGCAATACCCAGTCCCCATAGCTCTGTGTGCTTTTATTGTGTATAAAAACCGATTTGATACATATGCAAATTAACATAAAAGAGTCATATCTTACTTGTGTGAGCACAGAAGAGTCATATTTTCAAGCTCTGACTCATCTCAGGTTAATTTGCATATGTATCAAATTGTTTTTTATACACAATAAAAGCACACAGAGCTATGGGGACTGGATATTGCGGATGTGCTAGCGGCCATCTAGCAACCCATGTCCTCAGCTCTATACACAAAATCCAGGTGACAGGTTCCCTTTAAAGGGAATCTGTCAGCACATATCCCAGTATTATGCCTCATGCACACAACAGTATTTTTTCACGGTCCGCAAAACGAGGTTCAGTTGTTCCGTGTCCATTTTTTCTTCCTGGATTTTTGGAGGATCACCAGACCAGAAAAGGGAAAAAATAAAAATAAAAATCTAAGTCAAGTTTGCCTTGAAAATTATAGGGAAAAAAAAAAAAAAAAAAAACGGACACGGATGACAATCTTGTGTGCCTCCATGTTTTTTCACAGACCCATTGACTTGAATGGGACCGCGAACCGTTGTCAGTCCAAAAAATAGGACAGGTCATATTTTTTTGACGGACAGGAAACACTGATCACGGACGCAGATCACAAACTGTGTATTTTCCGAGTTTTCAACGGGCCCATTGAAAGTCAATGGGTCTGCAGAAAATCACGTAAAACGGAACAACGGACGCGGATGCACACAACGGTCGTGTGCACGAGGCCTTAAGCGAAGAGCAGTCAGATTCTTGCTGTTCTGCTGTTTCAAACGTTTCTATCCCCATCCAGATCGCCTCTATTCTGATATGCAAATAAGCTCTTTGGTGCAACCAGGGTGTCACCCTTGCACCAAAAGGACTGCCCTGTATCATGGATAGCACCACCCCCCAGCTGAGTGTGACAGTGCCAGACTGGCAATGTAATCTGGCCCTGTGCTCTTGTGCCATCACTTCAGAAACTGGCACACACGCAGTATAGCCCTAATCTTCGACATGGCTGAAGTTATCTGTACTGTCTAGCCTTGTCCAACACCAGGGCGTAATGCGCGTGTGCCAATTCCCACATGAGAACACAGGGCCAGTCGAGTTTACATTGCCAGCCTGTCCCTGTCACTCACAACTGGGGGACGGTAGTATCCACGATACAGGGCTAAGCTTTTGGTGCAATGGTGCCAACCTTGTTGCACCAAATAGCTCATTTGCATATGAGAAGAGACTTGATTTCTCTTAAACTGAGGCACAGATCTGGATGGAGGCAGAAACGTTAAAAACAGCAGAACAGAAGGAATCTGACAGTGCTCTTCGTTTAAGGGCTCATTCAGATGGCCGTATGCTATCCGCAAAAATGCGGATCAGTTTTTTTTGCGGATTAGATGCTGACCTATTCACTTCTTTGAGGCTCTTTTCTATTCCACAAAACAAATTAAACCTGTCCTATACTTGTCCGTGAAAATAAGGACATGGCCCCATTGAAGTGTATGGTTCCGCAAAAATACTGAATGCTATCCTTTTTTGTGGATCCTTTTTTTTGCGGGTCCGCAAAGAAAAAAAAAAAAGCATTCAGTATTTTTGCGAACAGCATACGGCCGTCTGAATGAGCCCTAATACCGAGGTATGTGCTGACATTCTCTTTGAGCCAAACAAAACCATGCAGAGATATTAAGCTGCAGTTTATACCATTTGGTGATTTTTTAGGGCTCTGTTCCCTACTATAAATTTCAAACATATCCAAAATATGGCCTGCAACCCTTTTAAGCAACCAGGATGACTTCCCAGTACTTTTCTGGTGGAACATACTGCAAATATAAAACAACCTCACAATTTATATAGAGAAAAAAAAAAAAAAAAGTTCCATATCCCTCATGTTGTGGCAGTCTGAACTGAAATGTGTACTTGTGGGGAGACATTAAACATTTACAGTTGAAGACTCCTTTCAATTGTGATCTACTGCCTGAACGAGCACATGGGCAGGAGACTACAATGGGAGGGATACAGTAAGCAAGTAAAAAATTGATTTACCTGTGTTCTCATGTACAATTAAAATACGTATTGCTTTATAAACTTAAATGCTGCATGATATATTCAGGTAAAATTGTTGCAGCAACAAAATGACCCATATTGCTTACCCCTGTGCATCTCCACTGATTGTTTCTTTGATTGTTGTGTCGCTATGACTCTCTGACTAGAAGTCTGTCCTATAGAAAACAATTATACCCATTTAACGCAATGACATACTGCAATACCCAAGGTGGAAGATACAAAGAATAAAACGGCTTAATCATGAGAGGAAACTGAACCAACGTGCCATAATCTCCTACCGTCCACATCATGGACATTTTTTTTTTTTTTTAAGTATTTGGCGTGTGATGAATACAATGAAGCATATATGCATACACATTACACACACAGAAAAAGAATCCTCTTATACGGATTTCCTACATGTCTTAGCCAGATGTGGCAAGTCAAGATACAATCTGTGGGGGAAGGCGGGTACAGCCCATTACCAAGGAATGTGTGTAATATCATTGGAAAGGCCAGAACAGAAAATGTAGTAGACAATGGCTCTTCAGTTTAATCAAACCAGTCCAAAGTAACCCAAGCCCACATCTAGTTTTCTGTACCAACTCAACAATTAGATATACACACAATACTAAGCCATAACTTTGAAAATTCTCCTCAAACTGTAGGGCTTACCGATGTACAAACCTGCATTAATTGGAGATTTCTTCCAGTTTCCAGATACCAGATTAGTTTTGTTCATAGGACGCTCTCCGGGTTTTACCGATCGGTTGGCAATTGTGGCTGCATTAGGCAGCTTGGTCGTAGGTGGGAACGTATGCAGCACACCCCGGGTGGTCCCTGATAATCCACGGGATATTGGTGTGGGGCTCTGAAAGAGAAATATTACAAGTAGTAGTTTAAAGGATGTGTCGTCCTTCGAGACCTTTTATTTTATTACATACAGCACTGAAAAGTTTTAGGCAAGTGTGGAAAAAACGCTACAAAAGTTAGTCTACTTTCACACTGGTGTTTTGGCTTTCTGTTTGAGAGATCCGTTCAGGGCTGTTTTGCCCTAATGCATTCTGAATGGAAAAGGATCCGCTCAGAATGCATCAGTTTGCCTGCGTTCAGTCACCATTCCCGCTTTGGAGGACACCAAAACGCTGCGGACGGATCAGTCAATGGGGACGGATCAGTTTTCTCTGACACAGCAGAAAACTGATCAGTCATGAACTCCATTGTAAGTCAATAGGGGATGGATCAGTCATGGCTATAGAAGACATAAAATACAACCGGATCTGTTCATGAGGGATGCATGCGGATGTATTATTGTAACAGAAGCGTTTTTTGCAGATCCATGACGGATCCACAAAAAACGCTAGTGTGAAAGTAGCCCAAGAATGATTTGATAAATACAAGTTTTAAAGAGTTTATTTTTTATCAATTAACAAAATGCAAAGTGAAAATCCGTCTCAGCAGCCATGTGGGGATCAGAAGCAGCGCGGGTTCTGGGGAGCAGGGCAAGTATAACCTATACGAGGGGCCTGGGCATTAGCCGGGTTGAATAACCCCTTTAACTATTACATTTTCCCGTTCACATAGCCATACGAGTACTTGTTGTTTTGTATCTTCTTAATGGGCTGGAATTGGAAAGAAAACAAATTTGCCATAAGAAAACAATTTTGCCATATTTTTATGGGTTCTGTTGTCTGCATGTTCCCAATGCAGCAAAACTGACCTTTTTTTCCCCATTCTACAGGTCAGAACGATTACAACAATACCACATTTCTATAGTTTTTCTTGTTTTAATACTTAGGGCTCACTTTTTGCAGGGCAATTTGTAGTTTTTAAAGATATTTTTTGAGTGTGAATTACTTTTTGATCACTTTTTATTCATTCAATTTGTGGGGGAAAAAAAACCCCAAAAAACTGCAAATCAGCCATTTTTATTTACATCCCCCGGAACAGCATTTACTGTATGGGATAAATACATTTATATTTTAATAGTGTGGCCATTTTGGGATGCGGCAATGCCAAAGATCTTTATTTTTTTTAATTGTTTATTTTAATTTTTAAATGGGAGAGGGGACGATTTGAATTTGCACTTTACTGCATTTTGTGGCAACAGATTCTCTTTAAAGTAGATTACAGTAACATTTTATTTCTCCTTCCCCATTTTCACTCCAGTGTAACCGTTTGCTCACCTGTTTTAGAGAGTGATGTTGAACAGAATGTTCTGACTTAATGTGAGGGGAAGAGCTCTGCTGCAGTATTCGTTGCTCAATCTCCTGCTCTTGCTGCAGAGCTTTGACAAAGGCAGCCTTCAGTCGGTTAGTGTGCTCAGCTTTCAGGGCCTTCTTTTGGTTAGAAGTCATACAAACATCACACATGATGGTCCCATTCTTTTCCTGCCTCCAGCGGCTGGTGAAGTCAGTCTTGCACTGGGCACAACTATAAGGCTCATGAGATGCAGGTTGTGGCACAGTTTTACCTGTACGGAAGACATTTTTAGTCATTACAGGATATTAGTGATCTAGGCATGGAGAGTGCATCTGGCAGACACAAGCCCAAGGTGGTCAGATGTGCTATGAACTATGACTAAAGTAGATAACACAATCAATAGACATTCCCTATAAGTAATGTCATCAGGAAATGAACCAGTGCGATAATCAAGTTTTTTTTGTTAAACTTTTTTTTTCTTTTAATTTCTTCAAGAAATCAAAAATTCTGCAGTTTTTACACTGGCGTAATTATAGATCTGTGGAGATCACTTCTCAGCAGCCATCTCCCTGTCATCACAATGAAAAGTAAGGCTTAGGGCTCATGCATACGTATGCATTTTTTGTCCGTGTCCATACGTTTTTTTTTTTTAATGCGGCCCATATTCACCTTAATGGGGCCGCCCAAAAAACGGAAATGACTCAGACTGCACACTGAGTCCGTATGTCCATTCTGTACAAATAAATAGAACATGTCCTATTATTGTCCACATTAACAAGGATAGAACTTTTCTATTACAGGCCAGCTGTTCCGCAATTTGCAGACTGCAAAATACCAAATGGTCATGTGCATAAGCCTTTATATAGAGACCAAGCAGGATCTACCAGTCACAATAGGCAATTGTCACAGTTCACGTCCTGCTCCTCCCTGCACTGGTCACACAGCATGCCTCAAAAACGTACACAGAAGTCAATGGAAGTCATTCACTAACCTCCCTACGCCAGTTTTTGGTGTCAGTCACAAGACCCTTTTGCGACTTAGAGTACAAGTGCCAATGGTTTGTTACATTGGCGTTTTTACCCCATCCTCACCACTTGGGAGTAGCAGGGGTGGTTGTGGGAGAGGGGGGAATGTTCCATTATCTGGTTTTAATTTGTTTAAGGATGTATTCCAATAAATCCCTTTGTGGGCTTCAGACAGCCCAGTACCTAACCTCACTGGAAAAGCAGCTTTGATTTAGCAATTACTCAACACTGAAGTAAATGCTAGTTATTGAAATCTTCAAGTGCTCTCATTGCACACAACTGAAGGTGCAAGGGACAAGTGTAAGGTTGCATATGACAGTTTAGTACATTCAACTTAACACACCACTTGAATAAAGAGAGGCAGCCATTGGTGTCAATACTTTAGATCCCAGAACGCTATTGACTTTGTTATTCTTACCTTGAGTCTCCAGCAGGTTCTGCACTACTTCCTCCAGTCCTACTAGATAGATGAACTCATTATTGGCTGCACTTGGAAGGAAGTTAAGTTCTGGAGCAGGTGGTTTGGGTGGTGGAATCTCCAGCAAGGTTTTTTCCAATTGCTTACGTAGGGCAAGCTTGGCAGCTGCTTGCCGGCTGGCAGGAGAGTCATTAGCATTACCGATTGAGATGCTGGTGGTATTTCCGGTTGTTCCAGCTGAGCTTTTCAAAGAAGTTGGGGACGCCTAAAAGAAAGGCAATGGTAAGTGGCTATACACTAACTGGTTAGAGGTAGTAATCGATATGCAATTTATAATACGTATAAACAGTCATGCAATAAAATATTTACACAAGAATAATTAAAACATTTAAAAAAAGCAAGCCTGACAGCATGGTTTCCCTATCTAGTCATTAAAGGGGTTGTGCCATGAAACATTCTACATTTTTCAAACCAGCACCTGAATACTTTTGTAATTGCATGCAATTAAAAGTTTATTATATCCACTGAGTTATTCAATAAAATACATCTGTATAGCGCCACCTGCTGTTTGCTCTTTTCCTTATTTCTCCATCCACCTCTCTGATGTGGTCGCACATGCTCAGTTTAAATCTTCAACTGTCACCAGCTGTATCAGTTACAGGGAAAGCACTATAGCAGAAAGGACACACCCCCAAGCTGCCAGCCTAAAACAAATCTAGAGAACTGGTGCAATGAATGGTGAGATCTCTGGATCCATGTGAGGTACAGGGCTGGTTCTAGCTTGGTTAGAAAGAGAATATGTACTATACGATATCTGATTTTTATTTTTTTACATTTATCATGGGATAACCCCTTTAATAAATCAATATGTTAACAGGGAAATGGAGGGAGTGCAATATTGCAACAATGACTGACTTTCAGCAAATAAAGACAGTCTTTAAATTGAAACTGGCTTATCTACGCCTCATTTAAAACACTAGAGAGAAAAAAAAAAAGTCCAGTCTCCTATACTAAACCATATGGAACCAATTATAATAAACTTGTTCCGTTTGAGTTTGTGTATGCCATGTGCTAAATCTGGCACTAAAAATGAGCATAACAAATGTAAAGAAAACAGCAATGATGTGAACACTTCCTGACATCCAGCAATCAGCTGTTATTGTCGCAGAGGATGCTACAGGGAAAATGGGGCATGTCATTAATGCCATTCAAATGCATGGATTCCCTGCATCCTGGTGCCTAGAGGGAGACCCCATGCAACAACATTCACATATCCGAAGTGGGTATATTGACAAGGCTATGTCCTGATGTGACGAGACCCTTCAAGAGACATGTCCGTTTTAGTCAATAATTCTACATGAAATGACTATACTGGAGCATTACTATCACTATGTTGTGCCATATCTCCATTATTCCAACTATAAGTTTATGAATAAATGTACTATTGTACAACATAAGCCCAACTAAAAAACAGGAGTGGTGACAGGTCCTCTAATCAAGTGACACACTTTCTCCATGTAACACTGGAAAGGAAAAACTGCTTCACATTTCTACATTTACTAACCTGCGGTATGTTGACCAGCAAGCTTGTGTTTGCCACATTTGCCACCCGAATCAGACCCTGTTGAATGATCCTCTGACCTTGCATCTGAACACTGGGCACTGATGCTCGAGGAGCAAGTAGTAATGGAGGTGGGCCTGTACTTGGATGTTGTCTGATATTGTGCATCTGCTGAGGAGACACCGAAATGGGCTGATGGTGTGAGGTAGGGAGGAATAAAAAAGGAAAAAAGAAAAAAAAAAAAAAAAAAAAAAAAAAAAAGAAGACCGTGAGAAAAGCATGTGAGAAGAAAAGAAAATGCGAAACAGGAGCAACAATAGACAAAGATCACTAACCGCAAGCAATTCAAAGAGGCTAGGCTAGTTTCACATTAGCACTAAAATGTTCCAGCATAACCGGATACTACCTTTGCCAGCCAGAGCCCATTGACTATAATGGGACCCATAGGGGATCTGCCCCGTTTCCAGCATTAGTACCAGGATTTGGCCGGATTAAAAATAAATTAAAAAATTTTTAGAAAAATAAATAAAATCACATTTGCTTGCAGCAACATTTGTCTGGCCGAATCTCGGCACTAATGGCGGAAACTGGCTGGATCTCCGCCATGTCCCATTATTGTCAATAGGGCCTGGTGGTGCTGCAGCAGTTTACGGCTAAGCCAGATGTGATGAAGTACGGCAGGTATTTCCTCTGGCGGAATATTTTATTTTAGCGCTAGTGTGACACTAGCCTTACAAAAATAGCAGCTGTAAAGACCCAGAGTTGTATATTAAGAGTACAATTCTAAAGGTAGCCATGCACATTAGTCCAAAGCTGATAAAAAATGAACGATTTCAACCCAAAAAAATGTTTGTCAGGTGAAATTTAACAATGAATTTTATAGTTTTTGCAATTTTGGTCCAATAGAGGACTAAAGATCTTTAATTTAGAAAAACAGACCACTTGCGGATGAAAAATGATCTTTCAATAAAAAAAAAAAATTAATTAAAATAATTATTAAAAATATCATTCATCCATCCCCCGCTTTCACTGAACATGTATGCCTAGTCTGAACGACTAAAATGAGAATGGCTCTGTCTGCGAAAGTCCTTCACTAGATGATAGTTTGTCTAACCATCAACGTACTTGTGTGTGGCCACGCCAACACTCAATACATACAACGGGTAAAGAATGTTACTTTATATATAGTTTAACAATTGCGCACTATATACAAAGCACATGAAATCTAGTGATCCCTATGCTGGCAGCTATTCTTGGTGGCACGATAACTTAATACATAAAACGCAGTGCAAATGATGCTTACCTGCGCTCCTCTCACAAGTGGTGGCATAACTATCTGTGTAGATTGCTTGGTTGGTGCCTGTTGGCCACCCCGTACTAAGGGAGGAGGGATAACAGTGCCACCAATACGGGATGGTACCTGCAAGTACAAGAAGTTAATCACTAAATTGAAAACCTACTGTAGTAAAGTTTATTACTACAATGTGTATACTTGGGGGGGGGGGGGGGGGGGGTATGGAGGGTTTTCGGGGCAGATTTAGAAAAGGAGTTCCTTCTTACCGGCTGTAGTGCTGTCCAACCGCAGCGCAGAGCTCACAGCCTGGAAGTCTCCCCCCCCCTGTGACTGGACAGCATTACAGCCTGGGAGAAGGAACGCCCAGGAAGAAACAGGGCAGACTCCTCCCTGGTTTACTGATGGTAGCAATTACCATACAGCGCGGGAGAAAGTAACAGGGCCACAGTGGGCAAACAGAGCGGCACCCAGGGATAATAGTAAGTGCAGTGAGATCCCTAGGTGCCGCTCTACATGTCCAGATCGTTATCTTACAATGTTCGGACCCATGAAAGGTCCTCTTTAAGGCTGATCATTAAATTAACCTTTTGTGGCGCAGTCTCTTTCTGGATCTGACTCTGGCGGAGTTTTTTGAGTAGCACCAGTTTAGCTTCTTCTAGCCGTAATTCTTCTTTTAGTTGCTTGATCAATCGCTCTCTTTCTTCAGGGCTGCTTCTCTGTATTAGCTGTGGAGAAACACGGTAACTTTAGTAAGAGCTCAAAGATTAATGACACCAAGATATTCTGAAGAACATAATTACAGGCGCTCTCTGGGAGCCCTCAGGACAGGTCAAACAAACAAAAAAAAAAAACCAAACAAAACAAAAAAACACACAACCACACAGTGGGAGTCCTCCCGTCACCAGCATTAATCAGCTGTTGAAGGGGCTGAAGCACACTGGTAAATGCTGCAGCTTCTTCACCGTATATCAACCCCAGTATTCTTGATTGTATAGTGGCTGTGACTGGTACTTCATGGGACAGAGCTACACTAAGGTCATGTGGCTGATGGACGTGACATCACAACAGTTAGCAGCAGGAGTGGTGGGAGTCGGACCCCCCACTAATCTGATATGACCTACCGTTACGATAAGTCAAATATTACAATTTTAGAAAATCCAATGTCCCCGCGGAAACAGGCAGCATGTTACAGAGCAGGAGGAGCTGGGCAGATTTATATTAGTTTTTTGGGAAATGACTCAGTATAGGTGGTAATTTACTCATCAATATCTTTACTCTCGCTATGCTTAGGAGTCCAATGGGGGGGAGATTGTGTTCTTTATTTTAAAAAATATATAAACAAAAATACCCTATGTAAAATTGTGATTGCTGACCTTACACACAGTAAGCTAAATAAGCCATTTGTGGCTTGTTTTGCCCCAGGAAATTAGCATACTGGTCCTGCACCATATTTGTTTAAAACACATTATGGCTCACTTGACAAAGGGTCTTGGATTAACAGGAAGTGGTGCGGTAACAGGGGTGTGTCAGCATACATCAAAATGTTGCCAGAGAATTAGGCAATCAATAGGTGGTGTACAGCTAGACAGGAAAGTCTAAAGATGCATAAAGTCCTAATAGTCAAGTTTTCAAACATGGTCTTCTACAGCTTTAAGACAGAGGTAGGAGCCACACACATATAGTTTAGGCTTAAAGGGAACCAGTCACTGGGATTTTGGGTATAGAGCTGAGGACATTGGTTGCTAGATGGCCGCTAGCACATCCGCAATACCCAGTCCCCGAAGCTGTGCGTGCTTTTATTGTGTAATAATAATAAATAAATAAAAAAAAACACTATTTGATACATATGCAAAGTAACCTTGCGGATGTGCTAGCGGCCATCTAACAACCCATGTCCTCAGCTCTATACACAAAATCCCAGCGACAGGTTCCCTTTAAAGGGGATGTCTACTTTTTTATATTGATGACCTATCATAAGATCAGTGAGAGCCTATCTGGCTGCACCCCTGCCGATCAGCTGTATGAAGAGAAATCAGAACTCGCACCAGTGCTGTGTTCTCTTCTGTCTGCTCACAGTTAACGGTGTAATTACAGCCCCACTGTCTCATTCCCTTCTATGGGATGGCACCCTTCTATTCACTTGAACAGAAAGGAGCTGTCCTATTGAAATGAATGGGGCAGTGGCGTTCTAGTTACACTGCGAGCAGACAGAAGAGAACACTGCGCTGGTACGAGTTCGGCTTTCTCTTCATACAGCTGATCAGTGAGGCTGCAGGCAGTCAGGCCCCCACTGATTTTTCCAGTCGGCGTTTGTAGTCTACAGTCTTTGGGTTTCACTCTACAGTCTACTCTCGGTTATCCATTGATACCAGTGTGTTACTCTGACTCTGTATCCTTTATCTCTGCTTTCCTGAAAGCTCATGATCACTCATTTATGCTGAACTCTAACATTTTGATCATAACTTATCTTAAAAGAATGTTTATGAGCTGTCCAGAAATAACAGATAAGGACTCCCGTCAAAGCAGCTCGCTGATGGATTTGAGTGAAACCTGAAAGATGTAAAAGCAACTGCAGAAATTTTTTCATAAAGACCAAATGAAACAAAATGCCCCAAAAATGTGAACCCTGCTCCAAAGGGTTCACATGGCCCTGAAATAGTAACATGAGAGAAAATGGATATTAAAGCTAATTAAAACTGACTCCATTGGAGAAAATGTTACTAATTGCTTGTATTCATGTAACATAGCAGAAAGAGGTAATGTTCTTACCAAAAATGTTTCAGAATCGGGCTCCTTTGCTGGCTTTAAGCCATTCATCCGTGGACTCGAAGGTTCATTATCAGACAAAACTATCACGTCTGGAGAGGGAGACCTCTTCTCTCTCTTCATTTCGCTGAACAAAATAAATAAGCTAGGCATTAGCCTTGCCACCCACAAGCATTCAAAGCCTGATCTACCACTGCCATCATCCCCAGAACTTGACTGAGAAGTGTAGTACTTAAGGGCATTTGTCGGCAGATTTGTACCTATGACACTAGCTGACCTGTTGTACTTGGCAGAGGCTCATTTGCTTATAATAAAACAAAAATTTTCTTAGCAATGCAGGCACATATGACATGTTACCAACACAGATATCTTCAGCTGCCAGGTGCATATGTAACATATCAGTTTCATAGGTACAAATCTGCTGACAGATGTACTTTAAAGGCACTGAATCAAATATTCTACACACTGTTTGCAAGATACACAGATAGACAGTGAACATCAGGGTCATTGTTAGTGATCTACCAAACTAAAAGCAAAAACAGATTAGTCTCACAGAAGCCATTTATCACATTCATTGGATAGGCGATAAGTGTCTGATCACTGGGAGCCAGAATGGTGGGACCCCCATCAATCACTAGAATGCAGATCATCACTGAGGAGTCTGGGCAAAGCAGTTGGCACATATGCACCCTCTAATCCAGTCAATGTTTATGGGACCATTGTCTACATCAGCACTGTAGACATGGAATTGAGCAGCAGGGCATATACAGGACTGCGGTGCCATGCAAACTCCTCATTGTATCCGTAGAGGAGGAAGAGCTGCTCGGGACCCCCCATTCTACTGAAGGTGGAGGCATCCTGAGGATAGCTCATCATCATCATTAGCCTGTAGTGCTCACAGCATCAGGCACGTTTCTAGACATTTTAGTAATCCTATTGACAGACAGCGCTAGGTCAGTCTGTGCGAAGCCTGAAATGACTGACATGGGGTACAAATAGATTATATTAAATAGAAATGCACCTACAGGATTATGAAAGCAACCGGATTTATTCCCTTTAATCGGTTGCTGGCATTAGTAGCACAGGTTTCTGTCTTTAATCTGAGCAGAGGATTTTTAACAATTAGTTACCTGGAAAGGTACGGTACATATAAGAATGTGAACATGTGTTACACGCCAGACTACTGGTTTATATGGGACATGGTCACAAAGTTAGCACATCAGAGAGAAGGTAGAAGATGGTTTTCTATGCATTTCACATATAGCCACAGTAGCATCTAGATCTGCTCACTAAAGGGGTTTCCTCATAATCACCCATCCACAGGATATGCAAGGAGTAACTGGGCGCAACCCCCCCCCCCAATCACAAGAACTGGATTTCCGTGACCCATTTGAAGGGAGCAAGGGCAGAGCACGAGCACTGCCACTCCATTCAAAGTCAATGGAATTTCCGAAATACTTGCTGTATTTTCCAACATAATTCTGCAGCGTCTTTTCTTACAAAACCCTGTTGTACTGTTCCTGTGACTTACATTACCAGTTGGGTTTGTGTCCTTACACATACACAATCAGTGCTGACAGTACCGGATTGTGGACAGACATCCCTCCGATAGCAAAGAGTAACATCCAACTCTCAAATTATTCATAATTTCCAAAGAGGAGTAACAGAGGACCACAACCATGCAGAGTTAAAGGGGTTCTGCAGTTTGTTTTAACTGATGATCTAGCCTCTGATCGGTGGGGTTTCGACACCCGGGACCCCTGCCGATCAGCTGTTTGAGAAGGCAGCGGTGCTGGCAGGAGTGCCGCAGCCTTCTCACCGTTTACCGCTGGCCCAGTGACGTCACGACTAGCATCAACTGGCCTGGGCGGGGCTAAGCTCCATTCACGTGAACAGAGCTTAGCTGCCCCCAGGCCATTGATGCTAGTCGTGACATCACTGGGCCTGCGGTAAACAGTAAGAAGGCTGCGATGCAGCTGCCTTCTCAAACAGCTGATCGTGGGGGTCCCGGGTGTCGGACCTCCGCCGATCAGATGATCTATCCAGAGGATAAATCATCAATTTAAACAAAATGTAGAACCCCTTTAAGAGAAAATTTGTTCCAGTATTGTTATTTTACCCTAAGTTCACACCTGAGCGTTTTACAGCGCATTCAAACGTGCTGTAAAACGCTCAACACGTGAAAACCAATGCTTCCCTATGGCCCTGGTTCACACTTGAGCGTTTTACAGCACGTTTAAACGCGCTGTAAAACGCCCGACGCATAAACAAGTTCTTGAGCTTTTTTTGGGGGCGTTTGTCGTGCGTTTTGGCCCATAGACTCATTGGACAACACTGCAGTCAATCACACAAATGCGTGTTTACTATTGCAAAAAACGCGCAACAAATACGCGCGTCTCAGAAACGCTCAGGTGTGAACCCAGGGTTATGGGAATACAAGTAGGAGAGCCGACAGGTCCTCTTTAGTATGTGAGAAAAATAGCTGGAGTGTTATTTGTGACAGCTGCCACTAGATGGCACACAATCCTTCAAATATGCAGTTTATACCATCATGCTTATTTCCCATGATAGCGCCATCACCTGACAACTCCACCCAAAATGCATAATTACCGCTTTGGTGGTTAATGCATTGCTTATTAGTGAAGCATTTTGAGATACTGATCAGGCGATTAGAATATCCGCACAGACCTTAGTCTGCAGCACGTAAAATGCAGTCTGTTGTAGTCACAGCACTTTACTTAAAAAAAATAAAAAAAAAATAAAGTAAAGTAGAGACAGAACATCTGTTGGAGGTCCCTTGGCATAACTGATCAATGGGGGTCCCAGGAGCTGGACCCCCACTGATGTGCTATTAAAAAGCCTACCCTGGGGTTATCAAAAATCTGATCCCAGAAAAACCCTATGGAAGGGCAGTGCATTAAATCTACAGCACTCTGATCTGAAAAGATTTTACCTCCTCCCTGCTTTTACCGACCAACGCTGCCCAAGATTACTGCTAAGAATGTAAGATAAAGCGCCAAGCGGGTCTGTCACCGTAATATGCTGCTCTCATGAATGCACTAAAGTCATATTGTTCCAGCAGCCCTAGTGGGAACATTCAGTAAGACTTGTCAGTAACGGCTTGTGCACCTGCAAACAGCAGGTCCGCAATATATGGGCACTGGCCGTGTGCGCTCCGTATGACCAATCAGACGATCACATAAACTTGATGGAGTGCTTCAGTGGGATTTCAGTCCACGCCTCCACGCCGCAAAATAATAAATGTTCTATTTATTTATTGTGGATTGAAGACTCATTCAGGTGAATACGTCCGCATCACACGGCTGGTGCCCGTGCATAGCGAGCCCTAAAGGGTAAGATTTAATGGATTTAAGGACTGGACAAATCTCAGATGGGTTTATGAGCCGGGTGCACACAGCAAGACAGGATGAGCGTCTGGACTTATTCCCCACTTGAGAGATACTGCTCCTTTACCATGGAGAAGTGTATTCTGTCTGCTTACACCCCCCAGTAGTATAAAAAATAAAAACACAACATCTTTTAATCCCTGGTCCTATTCACCCTGATAGAGCTCTATTAAGGTGAATAGGACTTCACACTCTCCCTGCATAGTACACACAGCAACAGGGCGATTACCACGGCAGTCAGGGCTTGAGTAGCATTCTGGCTGCCATGGTAACCGATCGGATTTTGTGGCCATTGCTACCAATGATTTTAATACTGGGGGGTGGGGTGGAGGACGCACTGCGCCACCAATGATAATTAACGTTTAATTCAGGAGGCGGGCGTGCCAGCGCAGAATCACATAGACGGCACCCTGCCTCTGACAGGGAGCTGCGATCAGCGGCGGCAGTTAACCCCTCAAGTGCAGCACAGCTTCCTGTCATATAGGCTAGGCACCGCCTCCTGTATTTGTATTATACGTTTATCATCATTGTTGGCGCAGTGAGCCTGCCCCTCCTCCTCCCGTCTCTCCACATTGGCAGCTAAGCACAGGGGGGAGGGAGAGTGTGACTTCTTCTACCCTGTGCTGCTGAGGGAACATGGCAGCAGCGCGTTCATGTTCTGTGATGTTCATGCCGCCTTATCGGCAAGGTTAGATGCAGATACCAATAACTTTGAAAATCATGAATATACATGCACACAACCAAGTGCGGTTTACAAATTGCAGATCTGGAGAAAAAAAAAAAAAGGGGGGGGGGGGGATGTCATCCGTATGCATTCCGTTTTATTTTTATTTTTTTTGCGGATCTATTTTAACAATCCTTAAAACGGACAAGAATAGGACATGTTCTATTCGGAACGGACATACTGATGTGGACAGCACACAGTGTGCTGTCCGCATTTGTTTGCAGACCCATTGAAATGAATGGGTCCCCACCTTATCCGAAGGGGGGGGGGGGAGAAAGAAAAAAAAAACTGAACGGACATGGAAACAAACAACGTTCGTGTGCATGTAGCCCAACTCCGATAATGGGTCGATCCCTAGTGCTCATTTATGTCATGAAACACTGACGCTTGCTGAATGTCAGTGGAGTGTCACATGATTGGCCATGGATGCATTACACAGGAATGACCGAGTTATGGGCGATACCACTCTGCTGTACAGATAGGGGTCAACCACCTGATAGGAGGTAACTAGAGAAGAGAATCATTTTATCCAATCAGCAGGGCTTCTTCATTTGCACAAGAAGATTAGACAAAATGATTTTAACAGTCCTGCTGATTGGACAAAATGTTTCTGTAGCATTTTTAAGCTCATCTCTAAAAAGGTAAGTAAGCAAAATGTTAAATACATGTATACAGTGGTCCCTCAAGTTACTATATTAATTGGTTCCAGGACAACCATTGTATGTTGAATAATTGGTTCCAAAGCCCCAAAATGTCATCCAAGATCAGAGAAAATGAAGATTTAAGAAAAATAAGCCGATCATTAAGACTGATAAAACAAGTCCTTACATAAAAAAGTCAGGAATAGCTTCTAACTGGTAACTAATCCAGCTATTTCACCAGAGAAGAGACCTTGATTGGTTGGATCCGAGTCTGAGACATTGTATATTGAGTCTGGTTTCAACTTACGATGGATCAGAAAAGACCATTGTATCTTGAGGCATCACTGTATTAAAAACAAACAAAAAAAAAAAAAAACGGAATGCCCCTTTAAAGCTGTCCAGAATCTGCAGTGATATGGCATGGCTGAGGCTGGGTGAACAGAGAATAAAGGGGACAGAGCAGTAGGGGATTGATAAGGTATTACTTCAAACCTGTACACCAAATACAGATGCTGCCTGCATACTATATAAGGGAGATGAAGCATGCTGCCATGAAGAGGTTCCTCTACCCTCCTGATGTCCCGATACTGATCATTTCCTCCTCCTGGTACATGGCCTAAACTTCACAAAAATCTGCTCGTATGCATTTGTGACAGACAGCCCGAGCACAGTGGAGGCATACAAGACATACCATGCTACTTAAACACAAATGGGCGAGTACTGTGATGTGTCGTTTTAAAACCTACCTCTTTGAGGTGCTCATATCCATTGGTTCTTCTCCCGTTGGTACCTCCACTTTAATAGTGGCCTTCACCTCTCCACTTTTGAGAAGTCCCGGCATACCGTCAGATCCAGATTCTGCCTTCATCATGAGATCCCCATCCAACAGCCCCTTCTCCAGTTTTAACTTCTTGTTGTCAGTGTCATTCTCTGTCACCTCTCTCTCCAGCGCTCTCTTTTGACTCCGTGTCCGGCATGCTTCATCCGCCATATCGTCGTCCTAACAAGAAGAAACATGGTGTTGTAGAATCAATCATTTGCACAACTGCAATTACATTACTATCAATTAGGTTTATAGGGGTAGGTCTGACCCCATGGTGGTAATCATACTTTGGGTACTTTCAGACTTGCATTTTTCTTTTCCGGCATAGAGTTCAATCAAAATGGTTCAATGCCGGGAAAGAACTGATCAGGCATATCCCCATGCATTCTAAATGGAGAGTAATTCGTTCAGGATGCATCAGGATGTCTTCCGGTCAGTCATTTTGAATGATCAGGCAAAAGAGAAAACCGTAGCATGCCATCTCCGGCATTTTTTTCTCCATAGGAATGCATTAGCTCAAAATACCGGAATGCCAGATCCATCCTTCCGGTCTGGGAATGCGCATAACGAAAAAAAGGTGGAAAAATATAATGAATGCAGGATCTTTTTTGCCGGATGACACTGGAAAGATGGATCTGGCATTTCAATGCATTTTTGTTACTGATCAGGCATTCTTCAGACTGATCAGGATCTTGATCAGTCTTACAAATGCCATCAGTTGACATACATTTTGCCGAAACTGCTTGCCGGATCACTCTGCCACAAGTGTAAAAGTAGCCTTACCTGATCCCCACTGCTGGATTTCTTTTGGCTCCACTGCTGTCTCACCAGCTCTGCAGGTCCTTGGTCTCCCTGCAACAACATCTGGTTTGATGCCAGGTCATGTGAACGCTGCAGTCAGTGAACACATCACATGACCACAGCGGCCAGTAGTTGGCTGTAGCAGTAGTCATGTGACCCAGCATCAAACCAGATGTTGACATGGGGAGACCCAGGAAAGGTCCCCAAGTGTAGCCACCCCTTTTAACTGAACATTTTCCAGTGTTTGAAGGGAGTCCGTCACCTGTGCTATGGAGCTGACATGGTCCTCACTATTGTGCGCACACATTTACAATGTATTCCATCAACAGTTTGCGGGCGCTCAGTGGGGAAACGGGGGTGAGCACTAGGGATCGACCGATTATCGGATTTACCGATATTATCGGCCGATATTCAGGATTTTGAACGCTATCGGTATCGGCATCTATTTTGCCGATATTCCGATAGTGTATATGGGAACACAGATCGCGCTGCTGACAGCGCTCTCCGTGTTCCCTCAGCAGCAGCACAGGGGAGAAGGAGCAGTGTCTCCTCCCCCCTGTGCTGCTGCTGCCGCCAATGAAAGTACAGGGGACAGGAGGAGGGGAGGAGCGATGTCCACTGCTCCACCAATGAAGATTAATCTATCATTCATTCATATACAGGAGGCGGGAGCTGCAGGATCACATAGCCGGCTCCAGACCTCTATGAGCTGTAGCTGCGATCTGCGGTAGTTAACTCCTCAGGTGCCGCGGATCGCAGCTACAGCTCATAGAGGCCGGGAGCCGGCTATGTGATCCTGCAGCCAGCTCCCGCCTCCTGTATATTAATAAATTAGAGATTAAGCTTCATTGGTGGCGCAGTGCGCCCCCCCAAGCCCCCCAGTATCAGACATTGGTGGCGCAGTGCGCCCCCCCTCCCCCCCAGTATTAAGCAGTGGTGCGCCCCCCCCCCTCCCCCCCACCCCAGTCGCAGTGCGCCCCCCCACAGGATCCCCTCTCCCCTGCTCCTCCGATCGGAGCCCCAGCAGTGTAATGCTGGGGTTCCGATCGGTTACCATGGCAGCCAGGACGCTATTGAAGCCCTGGCTGCCATGATAAGCTCCATGCACAAAGCACAGAGCAGCAGGGACAGTGTGAGATCCTATTCACCCTGATAGATCTCTATCAGGGTGAATAGGACAAGGGTTCTAGTCCCTAAGGGGGCTAAAAGTTAGTTAAAAAAAAAAAAAAAAGTAAAAAAAAAAAAAAAAAAAAAAAAAAAAATAACACCAAAATATTAAATATAAATGAAAAAGAAAGATTTACAAAAAAAAATACACATTAACAATAAACATAATTTTCAGCAGATTTGTGGGAATTTTTTTTTTTTTTTTCAAAAATGAAAATTCCCAGAATATCGGTATAAATTATCGGCTATCGGCCTGAAAGTCCACAAATTATCGGTATCGGTATCGGCCCTAAAAAATCAATATCGGTCGATCCCTAGTGAGCACTCCCTGTAAATACAAATTTACACATCTGGATACTGAACATGATGAAACCATATAACTGCATGATGCTCCTGAGGAATACAAAAGCTGACCTGCCCTGTGGTTTGTGTGTGCTTTACAAGGCTGGCACAAGAGTCTGTGGCACCTATAAACTAATTCCCATCTGGTATCTTACAGCACCTACAACTAGTGTACATGTCCCTTTTTCCAGGACCGCATTGGATAGCATACAGCTCTGAGAAGGGGACAGTGAACCCCAGGTGGCATTACGTTGTGACATCAAGTCCCCACGTGACCTTCATTTTCCCAGGATGCTGCTGGAGACACAAAAGCACTTTCTGGAAAACCGGCCTGAACTGGTTCCAGACAACAAGAGCTGCGAGTGGCGTTAACCCCTTGCAGTGACACTGCCCCCACACCTTCATGGCCTGTTGCTTCTGGCATTCCTGTACAGAGTCCAAAAGAGCATCACTCAAAGTGAAATTATAGCACGATTATGCCAGTCAGCCCTAGCTGTAGGGCCATTAGCTTTATGCTCTGATCATAGCTGACAAGTCCACAGCACGCGACATTGCATGCACCAGGTAACCAAGATGGGAAAAGTAAAGCGCAACTCCGCCATGTTCACAAGTGTGGTCTGTTTGCACAAGGTACAACATCCCTTCTCTTTACACCAGCCGGGTACCTGGTGCACAGCTTGTGGCAAATAACGGCAAAAGGGGGCATTCATTTATCTCCACAAGTCCCATAGAGGATGAATGCAGAGGCATGGCGCATGCTTGACCTGCTGCTCTATCAGGACGGAGAAACTTGGCCCCCGTTGTCGGGATTAATCAGGGTCCCATCAGTTATCCTCTATCCTATGAACAGGGAGTAACTTGAGAGCCAGTATATAGCTAATGCATAATCACTAGAGAAGTAAATTAATACTCATTTCTGTCATCGCCTTGCTTCTACTAAAGGAGGCTGAACACCTGGACATGGATGGATGCTAACCTAATTTGTTACAATCTACCAGCTTGGAGTCCAAGCTCATCATTTTGGAGAGCATCCCCCAAGACTAGGTATAGATGGATCCACATCAGAGCTGAGAGATTTACTTTCAGCAGATGAAAATCTAAGAGAGAGAGTGTTCTCATTCACCGACAGTGAGGAAATTAAAACAGAGTATAAGAGTGCTGTATAACTTTTCATTCATATAGAGATGGAGCTTAAAGTTTTTTTTTCAGGACCTTTTAACTCATCAACTATTGAGTAGGTCATCAGCACCTGATCCATTGATCAGCTTTTCGAAACTGCAGTAATACCGAGGCCTTTTTGTAGCTGTCCCTAGGCCAGTGACATTATGTTCATCAGTCACATGGCCTAGGCACAGCTCAGCCCCGTTCAAGTCAAAAGGTCTGAGCTGCGATGCAAAGCACAGCCACTATCAAATGGACGGCGCTGTGATTAGTGATCTGTGGCGCTACCGCAAGCTCTGCTGCCTTCTCAAATAGCTGATCTGCGGAGTCCCAGGTGTGGGGCCCCCACCTATCAGAAACTGAGGGCCTATCCAGCAGATAGGTCATCAGTTAAAAATAAAATAAAAAAATTCTTCAGGGTAAGGCCGAATGCACACGGCCGTGAGCGGTCCGTGGAACCAGGGGCTGAATTCCTGCTGAGAGCAGGAGTGCACAGCATCATTGGTTGCTATGACGCCGTGCGCTTCCTGCTGCCGTCGCAGTACAGTAATACACTGGTATAGATCATACCAGTGTATTACTGTATTGCAGCGGCAGCAGGGAGCGCACGGCGTCCTAGCAACCAATGATGCTGTGCACTCCTGCTCTCAGCAGGAATCCAGCCCCTGGTTCCACGGACCGCTCACGGCCGTGTGCATTCGGCCTAAGGCTACACAAGGCATCTATGTGTTAGTTTTCCACAGAGGAAAATTTCCATTACAAAAACCTCACAAGATGTGGTGCAAAGCTTAAAGGGGTTCTGCAGTTTGTTTTATACTGATGACCTAACCTCTGGATAGATCATCAGCTGTTTGAGAAGGCAGCTGCCTTATCGCTGGCCCAGTGACATCCCAACTAGTATCAAATGGCCTGGGCAGGGCTAAGCTCCATTTAAGTGAACTGAGCTTAGCCCCCACCCAGGCCAGTTGATTCTAGTCGTGACGTCACTGGACCAGCGGTAAACAGTGAGAAGGCCGCGGCTCTGCCTTCTCAAACAGCTGATCGGCAGGGGGTTCCAGGTGTCGGAGCCCCGCCGATCAGATGCTGCTGATCTATCCAGAAGATTGATCATCAGTTTAAACAAACTGTAGAACCCCTTTAAATGTCATGGACATCTTTGAGGGCAATTTCCTATTATTGCACTTACTCATTTTGGGTTAGGATTGTTTTTTTCTTCAATTAGTCTTTATAAAAAATTTAGCATTTTTTTCTGCACAGCTTTTAAATTCTGCCTATTTGTCACTTCCTTTTGAACACATAGTCCCATCAGATGATGGCTGGATGTGTAGCCCTTATTAGGGATGAGTGAAATTGACTTTGGATGAAACATCTGAAGTCGCTTTGCATAAAGGTTCGTTCAAATACTGTAAGGAGCAGGGGCTCCGGTTCGGTGCCAAGTGGTACCTTGGAACAGCACCAGAGTTCGGGAAATGTTTTTTTTTTTATAGGACAAATTAATTTAGTTATTGCATGAAGTCTCGCAAGACTTCGCAAAGCAATAACTTTGGCTCATTGGAGCTAATACATTCTAATACTGTACAAAGCTTCTGCTCCATACAGTATTAGAACGAAGATTTATGCAAATTGACTTTGGATGTTTCATTTCATTCCTAGTCCTTATCCCTGAACTTCTAAAAGCTTGACTCTTATCAGTTTGATAAGAATATAGCTTAAAGGGTAACTGTCTTTTTATTGAGTATACCTGAGTTGAATGATTGTCAAAAGATCTGTAATTACCTTATAGTACCAGCTTTCATTAATGTCCCCTGTCCCTTTCCACTGCCTCTCTCTGGCTAAGGCTACTTTCACACTAGCGTTCTGAACGGATCCGCTCATATTAATGCAGACGGTGGCTCCGTTCAGAACGGATCCGTCTGCATTATAACTTAGAAAAAAAATTTAAGTGTGAAAGTAGCCTGAGCGGATCCGTTCAGACTTTACATTGAAAGTCAATGGGGGACGGATCCGCTTGAAGATTGAGCCATATGGTGTCATCTTCAAGCGGATCCGTCCCCATTGACTTCCACTATAAGTCGGAACGGATCCACTCGCCTCCGCACGGCCAGGCGGACACCCGAACGCTGCTTGCAGCGTTCAGGTGTCCGCTCACTGAGCGGAGGCTGATGCATTCTCAGTGGATCCGCCTCCACTGAGAATGCATTAGGGCCAGATGGCTGCGTTCAGGGCCGCTTGTGAGCCCCTTCAAACGGAGCTCACGAGCGGACACCTGAACGCAGGTGTGAAAGGAGCCTAAGACAACAGGAAGACGGTGGGGCGGTCCTTCACACTGCATTAGGCTTCAGGGTAAGGAGGCGTGTCTCGGTAATGCATCCGATTGGCTGGCAGGGAGCTGCTGGCTACAGCAAATGTGTATGGGAAGTGAGGGAAAGCAGTTTTGGCCTCAGAACTGGCAGAGTAGCCATCTTGAGAAGGTCCTCATATTGTAAATGTTTAAACAGCTGTAATGAAGATAAAAACTCAAGGGAAAACGTGGTATGTGAAGAAACTAAAGATTGCTTTATGCATAATGCTTCTGCAGCAGTAACATGCTAAAATTGTTTTTTTGATGAAAACACAACAGTTACCCTTTAAATTACTTATGAGCTGTCGGGAGTTCGGAGATAAGGGTCACAATTACGGGTCCCTTTATGGTCCTAGCCCACTTACAAACTTCATAACATTGAACCAATGGAACCAGAAGTTTTGCTTGCAATTGACAAACGTCAATGCAAAATTTCTGTGGACTCAAGTAGAACACTTCATGCGCCTGAGCTCCGACCATGGACATCTGCTGCGTTTTCCACATTTTAAGGCGCTTGTAGCGTACCAGGTCGTGCGAGCCGTGTGTTGGCCTTGTGACAGTTTCTGCTGTGTGGCTTATATAGGTGAAGCACATTAAAGCCATCCTCAAAACTCACGTCACACAAATGTGGGCACAACTGAGATTTTCTGGTGTCTTGAAGTGCTCACAGTAACCCAAAGATTTATGAATACATTTCAAAAACTGTCGCGTCCCAACCTATCCCTTGGTTGAACTTAATGGACTTGAGTCTTTTTTCAACTGTATGAACTATGTAACACTCAAAAGGGTTAACATCCATCAGATCTTGGGCTTATTCACTATCGGCCTATGCTACCACACCCCTCTTTAGGTGCAGTGGTGATATTTAGCACAGGTTACAACAATTCACTTCCATATAACCAAATATTACAACCGTGCGCTTTAACATTTTAGTGCAAGATGTGTGAAGACACTTGCGGCATGGTACTGAACGTGGTGGTCTAAATATTTGGCACCAAAGTAACACTGTATACAGTCTGGAAGTAACTAGAGACCTTTTCTATTTTCACTGAATGCAAAGGTTTGTAGATGTGCAGGGATCAATGCTCCGCTGTATCTAAATATCCATTTAGGGTCCATTCACACATCCGTAAATAGAGTCCGCAATTTTGCGAACGGGTGCCACTGCCGACCCATTAATTTTCAACGGGGCCGCAAAAAAAAAAAAAAAAAAAAAAAAAACTGCGCTGACCGCATCCACACTTCCGTTCCATGGCTCCACAAAAAAATTAATAAAAAAATAGAACATGTCTTATTCTTGTACACAACTGTGGACAAGAAAAGGCATTTCTATAATAGTGCTGGCCATGTGCGGTCCGCAAAATGCAAAATGCACATGGCCGGTGTCTGTGTTTTGCAGACGTCTGAATGGACCCTCATCGGCAGTGAAGGGGTTACTCAAGTCACAGACCTGACCAGGCTGTCCTTAATTCCTTGTAATGCAGCACACTTCCTAAGACGTCTTTAACACATCTCTCCAGGTTGAGCGACACCATTTCGAGAACAGACAACATTTTTGGGCCAAACACGATTTTCTTGACTTCTGACCGGCAAGTCTGAATCATAAACAAAAAACAAAAAAACAAAAAAAAAAAAAAAACACACCAGGTCTGGGAGAAGACCATAAAAGAAAACCTGTACTTTGCAGCATTGTGGCGGTACTATACAAACTACCCATATGCTAACAGTTAGGCACCTAAGCCTTCACAAACATGCCAAGGAAGCTGAGAGAAGCAAGTCCAATCAGTGAAGACCATGCTGAGACATATAGAAATATAATGGTTGGCCTTTCCGAGGTGTATTCCTCAAGCGCGCACGGATGGTACAAACAGGAATGTAATAGAGATGCCGAACACATTAATGCCGACAGACAGCAGAAGGAGGAGAGAAAAAATAAAAAAAAAAAAATAAAATCCTCACACTGGGAAGTCAGAGGAATTTGCAGTGTGAAGCCAGCAGTGGGAGCAGCGAGACAAAAAGGGACGCAGCAACACAGCAGCTCTTGAGGATCGGCCAGCTTACAGCTGTCTGCCAGAGCACAATGGGTTAAGCTCTGCCATTTTGGTGTCATTCACTGATATGTCCATTAACGGTGTTACAGAGTAAAATGGAAGTCGTTAACCCTTCCCCTCCAGCAATCAGCCGGAGAAGGAAGTAAAGTGCTCTTCTGCAAAAGTTACCGCATTTTTCTCACTATGAAGGAAGCCTCAAATTTATGTCAATGTCTCATGAAGGGAGGGGGTGGAGGAGAAGAGGGAGGGGGACAGCAAAAAAAAAAAAAAAAGCGCGATTGAGATTGGAAGTTCATATTTCACAGCTCGTGCCTTACACGTTACTGGAGATCCTCTGGCAAGCACAAGGGAAACATCACAGCCAGAAAAACCTGATGTCTGCCCCCGCCCCCCGCGAGCTTACAAAACGCACTCATTAAGGCTTCATGCACACAGTAATGTCCATATCCAGGTTCACAGACAGATCTGCTACATACGGATACCTTCTGCTTCATTTACCTATAGTTCTTGTCAGGAATGTTTTGACTACATTCACTCCAGTGGAAAGTGCCCATGTGACATATCAAGGGTGCATTATATATAATGAGGACACTGCGAGGGGGCATAATATTCTGAAGGCACTGCAGGGGTTGGGGTAAAAAATAAATATAAAAGTTTTTTTTACAGCAGTTCAAGATGTATGCAAAACAGATGAAAAAATGGACACAATTTGTGGACCAAAAAATACGTACGGTCATGTGCATGAGACCTTAGGTCCGCATTATACGGGTACCAGCTGTGCGCACTGTATCACGGATGTGGACCCATTCTCTTGAATGGGACCGCAATCCTGATTATACGATGCAGTGCGGAACAGAGGGACGGATCGGAAGCCCACAGAAGCACTCAGCAATGTACTACTTTTTTGCGGTGCAGATCGCAGACCCCATTTAAGTGAATGGGTCCGTGTCTGCAAACAGTGGGCACATGGTCGGTGCCCGTGCATTGCAGTCTGCAATTTGCGGATCCGCAGCAACAGTCGTGTGCATGAGCCATTTTGTTTTTCCACACATGTGCACACTGGTGCATTTTTGCAGTATAAGGACTCATGCACACGACAGTTGTGTGTTTTGCAGTCCGCAAATTGCGGATCCACAAAACACGGATGGCATCCGTGTGCTTTCCGCCATTTGCGAAACGGCACGGACAGCCATTGATATAACTGCATATTCTTGTCCGCAAAACGCGGACAAGAATAGGACATGATATATTTATTTTGTGGACCATGGAACGGAGCAATGGATGCGAACAGCACACGGAATGCTGTCCGCATCTTTTGCAGCCCCACTGAAGTGAATAGGTCCGAACCCGAGCCGCCAAGTGCATGAGGCCTAAAGGCCAGTTCCAGATGTTGGCCAAAAGTCTGTCAAAAGCATGAATGGGTGGCATTTAAGTGGCATGTTGATACATTTGTCTTTTTTTCTGCATTTTTCTAACTTCTCTACAAGGAAAAATACAGCATGATGGGAGGGGGACAATGCGTTTGTGGGGAAGAAAAAATAAAAATAAAAAATCAAACGGTAAAGAAAAACTGTTTCTATGACAACTTTTTAGTGAGCGAAAACCACCACCGTAAAATGTATGTTTGTAGAGGACCTTACAGAGTTTTTTCATTAACCACTTATTATCCAGTGTGAACAGAGGTAGTCCATTCACCGACAATACAGTGCTTGGTTATCTCCAACAGTACCATAGAAACACCGGGGGACTAGTGAACCCCTATTCTCTGGATGGCAGGGTGTCCCAGTGACCAGTGTTCCTCACCTCCAGTCCTCAGGGCCCACCTAACGGTCATGATTTGACAACATCCACACAATGAATACCTGTTGTAAGTCCTGATGCATGGACACTCATATCACCTGCTTTAAAGAGGTTGTCTCAAAGACAATGGGGGGCATATCGCTAGGATATGCCCCCATTGTCTTATATGTGTGGGTCCCACCGCTGGAACCTGCACCTATAGAGAACGGAGCCCCGAAAGTGAAGGAGGGCGCATCCATTTTCTATGAGGCCGGAGATAATGGCCGAGCGCTGGCTCAGCTATTTCCGTCGAGCCGATAAGAGTGAATGGGAACGGTGGCCGGTCATGCGCGGTGCACTCCTATTCACTTCTATGGGGAGCCGGCTTGGTGGTGGCCGGACCAGAGTCCTCCAGCCACCACCTTGCGGGGCTCCGTTCCCAATATAGGTGCAGGTCCCAGCGGTGGGACCCGCACATATAACACAATGGGGGCATAACCAATCTATGATAAGACAACCCCTTTAAAGGGAACCTGTCACCGGGATTTTGTGTATAGAACTGACGACATGGGTTGCTAGATGGCCGCTAGCACATCCGCAATACCCAGTCCCCATAGCTCTGTGTGCTTTTATTGTGTAAAAAAATAAAAGATTTTATACATATGCAAATTAACCTGAGATGAGTCCTGTCCCTGACTCATCTCATGTACAGAACTCATCTCAGATTCATTTTCATATGTATCAAATCGGGGGTTTTTTACACAATAAAAGCACACAGAGCTATGGGGACTGGGTATTGCGGACATGCTAGCGGCCATCTAGCTGCCCAGGTCTTCAGCTCTATACACAAAATCCCAGTGACAGGTTCCCTTTAAGGCTACATTCACACAACCGTATGCGTTTTGCGGTCCGCAAAACATCAATGATGTCCTTTTGGCACTCTTATTGCATCAGGTTTTTTTTGTGGATCCATTGTCACAATGCCCATCCTAGTCTGCAAAATGGACAATAGGACAAGCTCCATATTTTGGTTGCGGGGCTACGGAACGGATATACGGATGCGGACCGCACACTGTGTGCTGTCTGCGTTTTTTGCGGACCCATTGAAATAAATGGGTCCTCATCCAATTTGCAAATAAATAAAATAACACGGAACAGACACGGAAACAAGATACGTTCGTGTGAAAATCCTGAAAACATGACTGGCAGATGGACCCCGAGGACTGGAGGTGAGGAGCACTACCAGTGACCATACATTCATTGCCTATTCTCAGCATTGGCGATTCATGCGCCATGTAAAAACCCCTTTAGGGGCATTTGTGGTAGAAACGGAGCTTGAAGAAACCCATGCTGTAGATACAACCCCATTTACATGTATGGAATAGATTTTTCAGTCAGAAATTGCTACGATTCTGCCACCTTTGAATACAGAAATTCTGCATGAATCTGTGTAGATTTCTGTGTTCCACACCAAATACTTGTGTTTTTTGGATTCAGATTAGACCTGAATTTGCTGTAGATCTCACCCTTGCCAAGGGTGAAAACTGCATTAAAAACAGGGTACAGATGTTTAAATCCGCCAAGTAGGTCAATTTCCTCACAGGTGAAAGAAAAAAAAAAAAAAGTATACATGATATTTGTCTAATCTGTCAACTTTTCTGGTACTTTACCATGCCGTGGTTTCCCTGCAGAATACACAACATGTGCCTAAAGCTACATGCACTCATTGCAGATTACATGCAGTTCTTCTAAGCGGATTTTGAGAAGGAAAACGGCAGCGTAATACAGTACCAGCAAAGTGAATGAGATTTGGCAAATGTCATGTACACACTGCGGGTTTAGTAGTGAGGAAACCCACCTGCTGTGCAGATCTTAAAACCCAGAGGATGTCAATCGCTCGTGTGATTCCACATCTTATGTATAGTGAATTTCCCCATAGACTTCATTGGGGTTATCAATATAAAAAAAAATCTGCACCAAAAATACAATAAATAGTGTGGATGTGTTTTATGTGCTTTTCATACTCAAGCGGTATTCAGATGTATATCGCAATGGGTGCATTGACTTTAATGGGTTAAACCGAGTTGAAAGGATTCATCTTTGGACCGTCTGACCAGAGTTCTATGCTGTTCTGGAATATTTGCCGGACAGAATAACATGGTAGACTGCAATATTCTGTCCAGCAAAGAAACGACCCTCGGGTTTCTTCCACAGGTTTGCATTTTGTAAGCAGAGGGTCCATCTGCAGCTTTAATCCCATTCAATCTGGTTAATCTGCAAGTGGACACCTGCTGTGGTCTCTAACGGTGTCCCCACCAAGGAGGAACATGCCCTGGCCCAGTCTGAAAACCCAAAGCCACGTGTAAAACAGAGCGCACTCATTCATAACAAAGGGTGCTGGTTTGTATGAACAACCTGTGATGCTTCTCCTATCCGCTGGATCCACTTCTCGTTTTGGCTCTGAAAACTGACCTTTTGGATCCGCTTTTAGGCCTCTTTCACACGAGCGTGACAGATTGGCTCTGGATGCGTTCAGTGAAACTCACACCATTTTGCAAGCAAGTTCAGTCAGGTTTTGTCTGCGATTCCGTTCAGTTTTTATCATTCGGGTGCAATGCGTTTTGATGCGTTTTTCTTCACGTGCGTGATAAAAAAAAAAAAAAACGCAGAATATAGAACATGCTAAGTTTTTACGCAATGCCAAACTGATGCGTGAAAAACAGCGCTCATGTACACAGACCTATTGAAATGAATCGGGCAGGATTCAGTGTGGGTGCTATGCGTTCACGTCACGCATTGCACCCGCATGGAAAACTTGCTTGTGTGAAAAAAGCCTAAGAGTCCATTCAGACGTACGTGGTGCATTGCAGATCCGCAAAACACGCGGCCGGCACCTCCATACAACTGCCTATTCCTGTCTGCAATTGCGGACAATAGGACATGTCCTATTCTTTTTCCGGAGCCGCGGACCGGAGAACGAATCCATTCCGTCCCCATAGAGAATAAATGGGTCGGCACCCATCCCGCAATTTGCGGAACAAATGCGGATGTTTGTATGGAGCCTAGTAGTGATAAGGCATATGCAGCTCCATCTCACGTATATACTTGAGGACCAGCCATGGCCATTATTGTCATCACCGAGGACCTCTTCATGAAAGATTTCAGGGCCACATGGCTGCCTCTCCTTGCAGGATTTCATATGGAGGTTTGTCACTCAAATGCAGTTGTCGGATGCCATACTGCCCTGAACTAAAGCCTTATTACTGAGATGTTCTCTTTCAGAAGCAACATGGATGTACGGTGATGGCAGCAGCACTCACTGGAGCACCACTGCTAGTGAGGAGCGAAGCCAGCTTCGGATGTTACATCTGAAGTCGCTTCGTTCAAAACTTCAGATTAAGGCCTTATGCACGCGACAGTATTTTTTTCACGGTGCGCAAAACGGGGTTCCGTTGTTCTGTGAGCCGTTTCGGTTTTTGTGTGTCTTCCTTGATTTTTGGAGGATCACCAGACATGAAGGAAAGTGAAAAAAAAAGTCAAGTTTGCCTTGCAAATGATAGAAGAAGGGAGAAAAAAAAAAAAAAAAAAAAAAAAAAAAAAAAAAAAAGGACACCGATCACAGACGCAGATGTCAATCTTGTGTGCATCCGTGTTTTTTCATGGACCCATTGACTTGAATGGGTCCGCAAACCGTTGTTCGTGAAAAAAATAGGACAGGTCATCTTTTTTTCACGGACTGGAAACATGGATCACGGACGCGGATGACAAACGGTGCATTTTCCACGGACCCATTGAAAGTCAATGGGTTCGCAGAAAATCACGGAAAACGGAACAACGGACACTGAACACAACAACGGTCGTGTGCATGAGGCCTAACACTGTACGGAGATCAGACTTCATACAGTATTGAGATGTACAGGCTCCGATGAGCCGAAGTTTGTTATTTGGAAAGTCGACTGGTACCTCAGACTCAAATTAGAGTTCGGATCCAAGTTTTAAAGTGGTATTCCACTTCAAAAATCAATTACCGAAGTTATCCAACAAAGTCACACGCAACTTTGTGAATAACTAACTTCGGCTCATGGGAGGCCATACATTCGAATGAATGAACAAAGCTTAATTCACTCATCACTTACTGAGGTCTTCTCAAACAGCTGATCGGCAGAGGTCCCAGATGTCGGACCCCCACCGATTAGATACTGATTACCTATCCAGAGGATCTGTCATTAGTATTAAAATCACGGAAAACCCTTTTAAAGGATAGATAGATCTATCTATCGTTTGTGTATAATCTTAGTTGCAGCATAACTGTTGCCATGAAAATGTCAGAAACCATTATGAAACCCTGTCGGCCCCCAACACATCATACAACGGATCTTGCACAAAGCAATGTAAAAACAGGTTTCAGCGACCATAAGGCACCGAGGAGATATTTAGGAATGTATATAAAGTGACAAAGCAGGTACTCTTACATGCTAGTTATAAAGCATGAACTTGGAGAGTGGGCAAAGTGTGAGGTGTAAGGCGGTTTCCGCAGGGCTGGAGGAGATGTATGTGACATGACCAGCCAGGCTGTGATGGGGGAGGGGAAAGGAGATTAGGTGCATCATTAAGATTCTGCAGGAATAAAATCTTGCATTTGCCTTGTTCTCTGCGACACAGACATGCAAACCAAACGCAACGGACAAGCTCAGGTTACAGGTTTGCTTCACTGGCCAACCAGAAAAAGGTGACAGTGGGGGAAGGGAAGAAGGAAGCATGCGTCCCAAGGCCCATCACCACTTAGCTATCCTATATCATCAGCTATTACATTTCTAGACACTGGAGGGGTGTAGCATCAAAGCATGTGTTATTTCAGCAGTCCAAAAAAAAAAAAAAAAAAAAAAAAAAAAAAAAAAAGGTAACACAAACCCCTCAAACGATGCCAAAGGGTCAGTTTGGAAAAGTGTGTATGGGTAGCTAAGTAAGACCGCGTTGGCATCGGCAGCAAGATGATCCGCTGCCTTATCTGACACAAGTGCAGGATCACCGCCTGATCCTGTTACAGTCTATAGACATCCATTGGTGATGGGTAGAATCCGGCAATGCCAGAGCTAGTGAACTCCGGCAGGCTGCTGGAAAAGTTCACTTGAGAGGAGAACATAGGGCTGTATTAGACCTGCAGATAGTCGTTCATAGCACTCTGACCATGTAATACTGCCACCAATAACCAGATGAACAGGCAAATGCTTGTTCATCAGGCAATCATAATTTTTAAGCAGGTTAAAAAGAAACCCATTATTTGCTGGCAGCAGATTATGAGGCCTAATCACACACTGCTGCCGGCATTAGGTATCGCTCCTCCTCATAGTGTGGAGAAGATCGCTGCATGTAAATGCAGAGGTCTCCTCCACAGGCACGCAAGCGTCGGGGAGGAGTTCTTGACTATCGCATTTCAGATTTATCACTGCAACTTCAGTGATAAGTCACAAAATGTGGTGAGAAGTATACCAATGCACGATTTAGGATGAGCATTCTCGTTCTAAGTCGTTAAGGGGTTAAAAAAACAAAACAAAAACACGTGGCCGACAAAGCATCACAGCAGATGCAGTTGTGTGGCGGTTTTTAATATACTCCAAAGCTAACATCACATGAGCAAGTGCGGTTTTGCAAAATAGTCTGGGAGGGTGGCATTACCTGGACCAGACAGCATGGCTGACAAACTCCCTGCACCATTGTGACTTATGATGCTGTGAGCTCCAGCTTGACTGTAGGTGTATTTTCCTGCAACCAAATGACGCTGTAAATACCGTATAATATACAGGCAGTGGGGTGGGATGTCAGGTCAGCCAAGGAACAGTTGGTCCCAGTAATGCAGTTCTCATGCAGGAATTGAGTTCAAATGACCAAATTTTTTGTAAGAGGTCATATCTAGAGAGAAGCAAATTTTGGGTTATGAAATTCATTCACGCTTCATTTGTTGGTAAAAGGTGAATTCAGTTATCACAGACCAAAACTCAATGCTTTTAGAGGGACTCTGTTATTCATTCCATCATAATAGAAGTCTATGGGCTGCAAAACGGATCTGTCCCGTTTCCATTATGTAGGCGAGTCCTATCCTGCATAACGGAAACGGGACGTATCACTTATGCAGGCCATATTCTTCTATTATGATGGAATGAATAACAGAATGCTTCTAAGGGCATCATAGAATTGCGTTATGGTCCGTGGTAACGAAATCCATAAAGCAACTCTGCTTTTACCCGTAAACGAAATGTGAACGAATTTCATAACCTGAAATTCGCTCATCTCTAGTCATATCACAGAACACTGAGCTTTTCAATCCCAGGCCAAGTGCTGATTTTGCCAATGAAAGTTTTTACTGGCTTCAGTTCCTTTAAGGGTAGGTTCAGAAAGAGCTTTTTGCAGCAGGTTTTGAGGCAAATTTCCCTTCAGGTTTTTCAGCCAAAGCCAGAAGTGGATGCCTTGCTTTATATTTCCAGTTTCTTTCAGCTCCACTCCTGGCTTTGTTTAAAAAGACCTGAAAGGAAATCTGCCTCAAAACCTTCTCCAAAAAACTAGTTAATTAAGGCCCCTAGTGGTATCTAATAAACGACTCATACTTGTCACGTGTGCTGCTGCAGCCAATGACTGGTCTCTAATGACGTGTCAATGCTGGGTTACTTACTCCTTGGGGACACATTACCACAGGCCAGTGATTGGCTGTAGAGGAGCACAATGCCTCATCTGTGAGAGAGCCAGAGACCAGAAGATCCCTGTATTGAGCCGGGGAGGACTGGAGTGGTGGGAAGCAGGCAAGTATGGTTCTTCCATTAGGTACCACATGCTAAGGGCTTATGCATACGAACGTGGGCAGCCCGTGCATTTGGGACCACAAATTGCGGTCCCCAATTCACATGTACCGTCCCGTGTGGCCAGTGCTGGCGGATGCAGACCCATTTAACTTCAGTGGGTACGTGACCCTTCCGCACAGCAAAAAAAATAAAAAATAAATAGAGCATGTTCAATTTTTGTTTTTTAGGGTGCGGAGGCATGGTAGTGCTTTTGTAGCCTTCCACTCTGCCCCGCCACTGCATATCTTGTCACGTGAACGGGTCAACATCCATGAAACTGTGCACGCACGGCCAGTGCATGTATATTGCGGACCTGCTGTTTGTGGGCACGGACCCGCTACGGTTGTGTGCATGAGGAACAAAATCCTGGAAACCTTGTTAATTCTTACTGTTAAAAAGGTTGCGGATGCTGTCACACATTGTCTTTTTGGAGACAAAAAATAAAATAAAATATATAATAATAATAAAAAATCAGGAGATATCTGCCCTTAAAGAAGTTTTCTGGCAGTACAATACCAATGAATACCACCTCTATACAAGGACCCTTTCTATAAGCTCAAACACAAGAAAATGAAAGTTCTGGTCCAATTGATAAAAATCGTAAAGTTTTATTGTTACACGGTACAAATAAAACAAGAATATATGCAGAAATCCCCATTTTTCAGAAGCTACTGAAAAATGGGGTTGTACCATGTAACAATAAAACTTTACTATTTTTTTAATTGGACGAGAACTTTCATTTTCTTATGTTTGCTTAATACTACTGATGAACAGGTCATCAATATCCGATTAAAGGGCGCCCCACTCCCAATCTTCTCAGAGCTTACCAAGCAAAGCGCCATGCACTGCATAGTGGTTGTGTGTGGTATTTCAACCCAGGCCCATTCATCTGCACACAGGCCATGTGAATGTGCTGTCACATGCCTAGGAAGAGGCCAAACAGCTGAGCAGTGGCAGTGCAGGAAGCTGCATTAAATGCCATTAAAAAGCCCGAGCGTGTGCCAGCACCATTAGGTCACCTGCACATGTTGCGGTTTACACGCGTTTTTTCCCCATGTGTATTCTTGGAAGTTAGAACAACAACATACAGAGTAGAGAAATCTCATTTACATTTTGTTAGTTTTTTCCTGCAAATGTAGATTTTGAACAGATTTCCCTCTATATGATACAAGGGTGAGATCTGAAGCAAAACCGGACCAAACCCACAACAAGAACCGCAACACGTGCAGAAACGCACAGGAATTTATACTGGTTTTCTGCTTGTAAACCTGCACCTGTGTGTGAGTAGCTTTCCCCAGCTATGCCCAATATCACATAGGACAAACAAGTTGTAGTATGAGCACCCTGCAGGGTCAGTCTCATCAGCACGCTGGATGCTACGTAGGGTACAACCTCACGGCGCTGTCTGTGCACATTCGCCTTGGCCATTTGCCACACATGCTAGCTCTAAAAAGAACAGAGATGTGGGAAAGAAAGAACATGAAGGATAAATTAAGGGTTACCACAAGTCCAATTTTTGGGGTATGTACGACTTTTTGATCACTATTATTAAATTTTTTGGGGTTGGGTGACAAAAACACACAGCAAATCATGCTCCCTGATTTGCGCCGTGGACGAGTTCCTCCCAAAAACTTCCTGCCAGCGCCAAACAAAGCCGGGGCAGAAGGAGAGAGGAAAAATAAATAAATAATAATTTTAGAAAAAAGAAAAAAAAAAATGAACGCCACTCCAATAGATTATGGACAAATAACTCCTTTATTCACCCATGCGGTGCAATGTTTCGGCTCAATACTAGAGCCTTTTTCAAGCTTGAGCCGAAACATTGCACCGCACGGGTGAATAAAGGAGTTATTTGTCCATAATCTATTGGAGTGGCGTTCATTTTCTGAACATCTATCTAAAAAAAACAAAAAAACAATATATATATATATATATATATATATATATATATATATATATATATATATATATATATATATATATATATATATATATATATATATATATATACACACACACACACACACACTGGTGATTCAGCAAAAAAAATGATATTGCCAGAATCAAGACAGGCGTATTAGGCTACATGCACATGACATGTTTTGCGGTCCGCAAAAAACAAAATGGGTGACGTTCCGTATAGCAACCGTGTTTTTATTTATTTTTTATTTGCGGATCCATTGTAATAATGCCCATCCTTGTCCGCAAATTAGAAGAAAAATAAAAAAAATAACGGAGCGGACATGGAAACAAACAACGTTCGTGTGCATGTAGCCTTAATCAAATGAATTTGATTAATTGCCCAGCCCTACTTGCAGCCTACCTCCGCTATGGAGAGAATCATACTTACCGACTCCCATGTGCATCTTCCAGTCCTCGGCATGTCTACCAAGTTTCAGACATGGGCATGATTACCTGCTCCTCTGCAGCCAATGACATGTCCATAAGAGACATCACTGATGAAACCAGTTACTGGCTGCAGCAGAGCAGATATTCCTGCCTTTGCCAGGGACAAATTAAACAAGCTGCGGACTAGAAGACGGACACATGGGAGTCAGCACACAAGACCAGAGTGTCGAGGAGAAGGTACGTAGGATTCTTTCCATGTTTGAGGCAGACTGCAGGCTCCAGTGAAAAGTTATAATAAACCCCTTTAATGCTGTTATCCTGTTCTGTCTAGCAGTTCCTAGTATTGCATGCATGCCCAGTAGTGAACTTCCTGGTATTACCGGTGGAACTTAATACTGAGCATGCGCAGCAGCTTAATTGTAACCAAAGGCCATTGAGCTGCATGAAGATAGCTAGTATACGGACAGGAGAGGCGAGAACAGATTATCCATCACCACTAGAACACACTAGCTACCGGAGCTGTCTGGATTCGGCATTGCTGCCTGAAGGCCTCAACCCGACAAATATGCCGACAATCGGCCAGACTAAAACCCACTAACGCATTTTAGTAACCTTTTCACGTCCATCACAAATCACTGGCATTGACCTGTTTTGCATATGCACCTGGAGCATTTATTACCCTTAAGGGGTCACTGAATTTTGAATAAACTGTTGCCATAGAGACACATGAAACGTTTTGATCGGTGGGGATCTGAGTACTGAGACCCCAAACAATCACTAGAGTGAATACCGCACTTACAGCAGGAGGAGGGCTCAATATAAGTCTATAGACGCATCTCGATGCTATCCTCTGTTGCAAGGAGAGAGATTGCGATATGCGAGCACTTTTATCATCTTATTCTAACAATCGCTGAGGGTCCCAACACTCAATCCTACCAATCAAAACATTTGATATGTCTGACATAGCAAAAGCCTTTTCAAAACTTGGCGAACCTTTAAATTTACAACCTGCCTGGGATACAAACATAGCCTAGGAGCCTTAAAGGGGGTATTTCAGTTACAAGTTATCCCCTATCCATATGGGCAGAACCCCTATCGATAACAGGGATCCCCTACCATGTGCCCCCCTCAATCCCAAAATGAACAGAGCAGCGGAGTGCTGTCTCTGGAACTCCCATAAAGAGGAATAGAGCGGCAGTGCACATACTTGACCTGCCACTTTATTCATTTTGGAGGGGGCCCTGAGTGATATGGGGAACACGTTTTAGTGATCGTAGGAGGTCCAGCAGTAGGTCCCCCATCGATCTATCTTGTGAATAAGGGAAAACTTGCAACAATTGGAATTCCCCTTTAATTTTAGATGCGGTAACATTTAAGGAGAAAAATAAAAATATAAATAAAAAACAGTGCTGCAAATCAGAAGCACAACACCATGGCAGAGCATAACAGAGCTGCCATTATAAAGTCAATCGTTGTTCCCTGTGTCATAAAGTGAACAGAGCCTTAAGGGTGCCTTTACAGGCGGCAGATTTTGTTGCAGAATTCCTGCAAATTAGTTTCATTCATTTGACTGGGATTGTTTTGGAGGAAGCGCATTGATTTCTGCAAGCTCCTTTCAGGTGACTGGAATGGATTTTCAGTTGTGGACACTTCTCCAGCACAATCTGCCGGCAACACCACCCCAAACCAGACAGTTACCAAGAACACACGTTTGTGTCTATTCTTATACACTGCAGATGGCTCCCTAGCCTCGTGTTTCTAGTATACACCATATTTGTATAGTTTTCTACTATTTGTATGCATTAAAAAGGTAAAACTAGCTGGGAGAAGTAGACCTCGGCAAAGTTGAGATGGCATTAATCCACCTAACCAACTACAAGTGTAAAGAGAACATACCTTCACGGTAGGTACTGAATGATTATGTCCGTTTTAGGGATCTCACAAGTGGCCCAAAACAGATCAGTTCAGCCCCAATGCATTCTGAATGGATAAGGATCCGATCAGAATGCATTGATATGGCTGCGTTTGGTCTCGGTTGCGTTTTTTAGACGGTCACTAAAACACAGTTTGCAGAGTTTTGGTGTCCGCCTGATGATGCAGAGCCAAATGGATCCGTCCTGATTTACAATGTAAGTCAACGGGGACATATGCGTTTTTCACTGACAATATGGTGCAATTGAAAGTCAAGGGGGGGCAGATCCGTTTTCAATGCAAGTCAGGATGAATCTGTTTTTACATATTTTTTTTTTAATGAATAATGCAAACGGTTTTGCATGGATACAAGCGTATTGCATTAATGGTTCGGATCCATCTGTGCAGATACAAGACAGATCCGCACCTAACGCGAGTGTAAAGGTAGCCTTATTTCAGCCTTTGGAAACTGTAACATGGCACACAGATCCCAATGAACCCATCAAAACATGTAGGTGACTTTGGTGTGAATGAAGGTGGCTGAAAGCCGTTTAACCTGTTCCACCCTGAAGGAATAACAAAGGGGATATGGAGTGAAAACACGTGTTCTATAATACATAGCTTAAGTTACCCAGCATCCTTTGCCTTCACACAGACCAGGCCCTGCGTGTCCAGGAAGTGACAGTGCAGACAGACGGCCAGAAAGGGCGAGGGGGGGGGATGGGCACAAAGGGGTGGGGTACAGAATGCACCCAGCAGCAGCTGGATTAGGAGGGGGGGGGGGGTTAAAGAAGGTTGACAAGTGACAAAAGGAAACGTACAGCTATACAAGTACACAAAGTGAAATGACAAGGCAGCAGAAGGGTTAAACAGCCACCTCCCTTGACCTGTCTTGACAAAGCAGTTTTCCCAAGAGCATATATGGCGACACAGTAAAGGGGCTCTGCCTCTGTAAGCTGGACAACTAACCTGAAGACTTCAAGAAGGACATGTGAACACATCTGCCTATCCTGAGGACACTGACTTTACAACAAAAGTTTCTTTAAATAAAATAGAGTTGTAGCATCTAAAAGCCAAGGGCCCTATTACACCGACAGACTCAGCAGGCGATTATCGGGAGGGAATCAGTCCTTCCCGTAGGAGACTGCTGCTATTACAACATGGCAGGCCATCACTGCGCATGTCACAAACATAGAAACTCCTGAACAGCAGAAAATGGCATAACAAAGAAGCATTAGCCTGACCCGAGGTCAGCTTGCAAAAGATGGACATATACAGGCTTATGAATGGAGACGACCCAAGCAGTCTTATTTCCAAACCCATCCATTTGGATAGGTGTGTGAATAAACGAGTCTCAGACTATACTCATGCTGGAAATTCAGCAGACCTATCACAGTGGGTGGGATCCGTTGGGCAACGGCGGTGCCCGGCATAGGCCAGATCTCAGATGTGGACGTGGACGTACATCACACGTGCCATTCTACAAGACAGGACATAAAATAAAATGCCAGGTTCTAAGCCATTGTATGGAGGGGAATGGTCCACGTCGCCATGCACCCGTAAGTAGTGCTTGCAACTTGGAGAAAAGAAAACGCCTGCTAATAAAATATAAGTTAAATGCAGCCACTTCTCATAAATCAATTCATTACATTTAAGTGAAATCTCTCCAAAAGAAATGTAAAAGAGGTGCCAGTAGTTTGTGTTTTTCGGCAATAAAAAATATAGCACAATCAAAATGGCCTGCAAATGGCTTAAAGGGCTTCTGTCACCCCACTAAAGTGATATTTTTTTTTTGGGCTGGTGAAATTAATTATATTGCGATATATCACAATATAATTGTGTCACTTACTTTGATCCAGCAGTTTCTTCCAAAAACGAAGTTTTATCATATGTAAATTCGGTCTCTACCAGCAAGTAGGGCGGCTACTTGCTGGTAGCTGCTGCAGAAATCCGCCCCCTCGCCGTGTTGATTGACAGGGCCAGCCGGGATCTCCTCCTCCGGCCAGCCCTGTCGGCATTTCAAAAATCGCGCGCCTCTGTGGGTTCGGCGCAGGCGCTCTGAGATGAGGAGGCTCGTCTCCTCAGCACTCCCTCAGTGCGCCTGCGCCGATGACGTCTTCTATTTCGGTGATGTCAACGGCGCAGGCGCACTGAGGGAGTGCTGAGGAGACGAGCCTTCTCATCTCAGAGCGCCTGCGCCGAACCCACAGAGGCGCGCGATTTTTGAAATGCCGACAGGGCTGGCCGGAGGAGGAGATCCCGGCTGGCCCTGTCAATCAACACGGCGAGGGGGGCGGATTTCTGCAGCAGCTAGCAGCAAGTAGCCGCCCTACTTGCTGTTAGAGACCTAATTTACATATGATAAAACTTCGTTTTTGGAAGAAACTGCTGGATCAAAGTAAGTGACACAATTATATTGTGATATATCGCAATATAATTAATTTCACCAGCCCAAAAAAAAAAAAAAATCACTTAAGTGGGGTGACAGAAGCCCTTTAAAGAAATAAACAATCTTCTACATGCTTCCCTGATCCCCTGCCACTGCCCAGGTGCCCCCCCCCCCCCCCAATTTTATTTTTTTTAAACTCCCACCATTCCAGAGGAGCAGTTAGAGTCCCCACTAGACCGGAAATATGTTGTTCCCTTTCACATACCCGCTGTAGTAATTCATTGGGCTTAGCAGTCACCCACACAAGACCAGCACGTGACCGCTAAGCCTCTTCCCCACCCTGTGTAATTACTTCCATCAACAACTATACACCTTCTGCCTAACAATTCTCGGTGGCTCCTCTCTTCAGTGGATGAAGATAAACTGCACTAAAATTTCAAGTGGTAAGTTGACCTAAGCCAGGGATGCACAACCTGCGGCCCTCCAGCTGTTGCAAAGCTACAACTCCCAGCCTACAGCCATCACCCTACAGCATGGTGGGAGTTGTAGTTTTACAACAGCTCAAGGGCTGCAAGTTGGGCCTTCCTGACCTAAGCGATGGGGAGTCTCCATTATTGAGCTAAATTACATTTTAGCCACAGTCCACTATTAGCATCCATTCATGAGGTCACAATACTTAGTGCTCATACTAACCAGTCTCATCTCCCCTGGATTTTTTCAGCATTTCTGATAAAACATGCTAAATAATGCAGCTACTCCTTGTGTTGGTTGTGCTTGGAGAGCATCCCATGACTACACCACCTGTTCTACCAAGTATTACTTTCTCACATCACCCACACTTTGTAAGCTAGAGCACAGAATGGTGATCACATATTTAACACTTCACCTCCATGTTCCTTACTATAGAACCCCCCCCCCCCCCCCCTTTCTTCAATGAGGTATACAGCTAAATCACTACAACCTTCATTGACAGCGGCACCCGTCGAGGGGAGGGATTTATTAGGCAGAAAAAGTTTTCCAGGACTTAAATACTGATGGCATATCCTCAGGATGGTTCATCAATATGGGAACAAACCCCCAACGATAATCTGTTTTGGGTTACCACCAGCACCGGAAGTGATGCAACGGACAGAAGGCACTGTGTACTTTCCAGCACCAGTACCGCAAGTCAGTTCCCACTTACTAGAATGGGTATTGAGCAGAGCATGACCACTACATATTGGACAGAACCGCCTGCTTCCAGCTCCTGTGTAGCTTCCAGTGCTAGCAGCTTTGTGAAAACGCTGATCACAAGGGATGCAGGTTGTTGGACCCTTAGCGATCAAAGGTTGATGACCTATCCCGAAGATAGACCATCAAGTACTGGAAAACTCTGCAGCGTGGATTTATGTGCATTTCTGCAGCAGACCACCAAAATCCACTGTCTACTTGCAGATTTGATGCGGTTTTGCCACAGATCTCACCTTCCATTGAAAAGGGTGAAATCTGCAGCTAAAACCACAAACATAATTGACATGCTGTTTATTTTGAAATTGGTGTGGCAGGTCAATTCTTACATGGAAAAAATAATCTGCAAAGTGTACTTGAGAGTTGTGTAATCGGATACACTCTACCGGTATTGTAACACACTGCGGTTTTTCCTCCTCACGTATTCCGCAGAGTGTGCACGGAACCTGTCACCTCCAAAAACCATCCCAAGCCGCCAGCAGTACCTGCGTATAGCCAGCAGAGCGTTTCCGACAATAATTTTCTTCCTGAAGGCAGATGCGGCTAAAGCTCAGAAAACGTTTTTATCCCCTGCCGACGCACTTCTCTCATCATGATTGAAGTCAAGATAACCACGCCCCCTTCCCTGCGACTGACAGCGCTTAGGCAGAGAGTTCGGCAAAGGCAGGAAAACTGTCAGTCACAGGGAAGGGGTCGTGGTTATCTTGACTTCAAGCATGACTAGAGAAGTGCGCCGGCAGGGGATAAAAGAACGTTTTCTGAGCTTTTGCCACATCTGCCTTCAGGAAGAAAATTATCGTCGGAAACACACTGCTGGCAGATTGGGAAGGTTTTTGGGGTTACAGGTTCCCTTTGACAGTGGCCTAATTGTGATGGTTAGACAAATGGGTTTAGATTAACTGCAAAATTGCAGTGTTCCCAGCATGCAGTAGTTAATACTAGGGATCAATTGATATTTTTTTTTAGAGCTGATAGCCGATAATTTATACTAACATTCTGTGCATTTTCACTTGTGAAAAAAAAAAAAAAAAAAATGAACATGTTTATTGTCAACGTGTAGCTTTTTTGGGTAAATCTTTATTTTTAAATTTATACTTATTTTATTTAACCCTTGTCCTATTCACCCTAATAAATCTCTATTAGGGTGAAGAGGACTTCATACTCTCCCTGCTGCCCTGGGCTTTGTGCACACAGCAGCAAGGAGCTGACCATGGCAGCCAGGGCTTCAGTAGCGTCCTGGCTGCCATGGTAACCGATCGGAGCCCCAGGATTACACTGCTGGGGCTCCGATCAGAAGCTGCCATTGCCACCAATGAGGAGGAGGGGACCCTGTCGCCACTGCCACCATCGATTAAATACTGGGGGGAGGCGGCGCACTGCGCCACCAATGTTTTTAATACTGGGGTTGGGTGCACTGTGCCACCAATGAAGATAACTCACCCATTCATTCAGATACAGGAGGCGGAAGCTGCCTGCAGAACCATATAGCCGCACCTGACCTCTAAGCGGTAGCTGCGATCCGCGGCAGTTAACCCCTCAGGTGCAGCAGGTGTTACCTGCCGCGGATGGCAGCTACCGCTCAGAGGTTGGGTGTGGCTATATAATTCTGCAGGCAACTCCCTCCTCCTGTTGAATATGAATGAATGAGTTAACATCATTGGTGGCACAGTGACCACAGCCCCTCCCCTTCTCCACTCACTGGCAGCAGCAGCGGTACAGGGAGGAGGGAGGCACTGCTGCCTTCTCCCCTGTGCTGCTGAGGGAACATTGATCGCGCTGACAGCAGAGCAATCCTTGTTCCCGATTAGTTATCGGCAAAATAGATGCCGATAACTTTGAAGATGATGAATATCGGCTGATATCGTTAAAACCGATAAATCGGTCGATCCCTAGTTAAATACTTACCAAAAGTGATCCAAGGAAAGACAACCACAGAAGATGAAAGCACCCATGGGGAGTGAGGACTAGCCCAGATGCCACAGAAGAAGTTACTGGAGGAAAGATAGATAAAAAGAACAGTCCACTGCAGTCTGAGACATGAGGGACAGCCCTGAAGTGTTTGTACAGTGGTCCCTGAAGAGACAATGGCCTCAGGATACAATATTTTCAACATACAATGGTCTTTTCTGGGCGATCATAAGCTGAAAGTAGACTCAAGATACAGTGTCTCAGACTCAGATCCAGCAATCAAACCACTTGTTGGATTAGTTACTAGTTAGCAGCTATTCCTGACTGTTATATGAAAGGACTTGTTTTATCTTAGTTAACTACTTATTTTTCTTAAATCTTCATTTTCTCTCATCTTGGATGGGATTTTGGGGCTTTGGGACCGATAATGGTTTCAACATAGAATGGTCGTCCTGGAACCAATTAATATTCTAACTTGAGGGGCCACACTATTCAGAATCGATGTCGCAGAAGGATAGGGTGTACTGAATTTTAAATGCCCAATCCTTTTGATCTCCACGGACATGAGTCACAACTGGAGGTGTCCGGCGGCAGCTCTCTCTCTCCCTATAGAAAACACATACACAAATTGGATGAAGTCAGGAGAGAAGTTGCCATCAGAACGATGAACGCTAGACTGACCACTATTGAAGGTGTTTGAGCACCCCGACAGCGAGTATATTGAATTCAGTCAGACAACATGCTGGGGGTCAATTTAATAAAAAGCCAAATAACTGTACTTTCACACCAGCGTTTTTCTTTTCCGGTATTGAGTTCCATCATAAGGGCTCAATACCGGAAAAGAACTGATCAGTTTTATCCTAATGCATTCTGAATGGAGAGCAATCCGTTCAGTATGCATTAGGGTGTCTTCAGTTCAGTCACTGTACGGTATTTTGGCCGGAGAAGAATACCGCAGCATACTGCAGTTTTCTCTCCGTCCAGAAATCTTGAACACCTGTTGGAATGCCATTTCCATTGAAATGTATTAATGCCAGATCCGGTACTAAGTGTTCCGGAAAACAGGATGTGGTTTCCAGATCTGTGTATGTGCAGACCTTTTAAAAAACGAGAAAGAAAAAAAAAAAAATAAAAAATAAAAAAATACCGGATCAGTTTGTCCAGACGACAACTGGAAATATGGATCCGGTATTGCAATGCATTTATCAGATGGACCCGCATTCGTCTGACAAATGCATCCATTTGCATCCAGATTGTTGGATGCAGCAGGCAGTTCTGGCGACGTAACTGCCTACTGGAATCTTCTACCGCAAGTGTGAAAGTACCCTAAACCTAATGCTGGCCCATGTTCAGCTGTCCCAACTATCGCAAAGTGTACACACTACAGCGAAAGAATGAGCTCCTGCCAGAAATGGCACCGTTCATGAAGGACACGTGTTCAAGAAGTGATGTGCCACTTCAGGACATGTCACCGCTGAGGCCAGTCATTTGCTACAGCGTCTGTCTGGAAGTTTACAGGAAAAGGGTTGGAAGACTGCAGAAGAGCCAGAACATCGCCTAAACTGGATTTTCTTCAACAGGTACAAAAGGCTACTAGTGAAAGGAAAAGTACAAAAAGCTGCCCAATTCATTTAATGTCACCTGTGGTAGTGCTGCAGGAAGTCACATTGTTACAGCCAGGTTTCCCCACAGACTACCACTGCATCCTAGCAGGGGGACACTTGGAGGTCAGCTTATTGTCAAGAGACTTTTCTCAAAGCAGACAAACCCTTTAACAGAGCATTTGCACTTCACAAAACTGTTCTTGGGGAGGAAAATAAGATACAGTACAGACCAAAAGTTTGGACACACCTTTTCATTCAAAGAGTTTTCTTTATTATCATGACTATGAAAATTGTAGATTCACATTGAAGGCATCAAAACTATGATGACCTGGCCGGTGACTGTGGAGGCCAGGTCATCTGGCGCAGCACCCCATCACTCTCCTTCATGGTCAAATAGCCCTTACACAGCCTGGAGGTGTGTTTGGGGTCATTGTCCTGTTGAAAAATAAATGATGGTCCAACTAAACGCAAACCGGATGGAATAGCATGCCGCTGCAAGATGCTGTGGTAGCCATGCTGGTTCAGTATGCCTTCAGATTTGAATAAATCTCCAACAGTGTCACCAGCAAAGCACCCCCATAGCATCACACCTCCTCTTCCATGCTTCACGGTGGGAACCAGGCATGTAGAGTCCATCCGTTCACCTTTTCTGCGTCGCACAAAGACACGGTGGTTAGAACCAAAGATCTAAAATTTGGACTCATCAGACCAAAGCACAGATTTCCACTGGTCTAATGTCCATTCCTTGTGTTCTTTAGCCCAAACAGGTCTCTTCTGCTTGTTGCCCGTCCTTGACAGTAGTTTCCTAGCAGATATTCTACCATGAAGGCCTGATTCACACAGTCTCCTCTTAACAGTTGTTCTAGAGATGTGTCTGCTGCTAGAACTCTGTGTGGCATTGACCTGGTCTCTAATCTGAGCTGCTGTTAACCTGAGATTTCTGAGGCTGGTGACTCGGATGAACTTATCCTCCGCAGCAGAGGCGACTCTTGGTCTTCCTTTCCTGGGGCGGTCCGCATGTGAGCCAGTTTCTTTGTAGCGCTTTATGGTTTTTGTGACTGCACTTGGGGACACTTTCAAAGTTTTCCCAATTTTTCGGACTGACTGACCTTCATTTCTTAAAGTAATGATGGCCACTAGTTTTTCTTTACTTAGAATTTGTATTATGGCAAGAAAAAAGCAGCTAACAGTCTATTCAGTAGGACTATCAGCTGTGTATCCACCCGACTTCTCCACAACGCCATTTATAAGGCAAGAAATCCCACTTATTAAACCTGACAGGGCACACCTGTGAAGTGAAAACCATTTCAGGTGACTACCTTTTGAAGCTCATCAAGAGAATGCCAAGAGTGTGCAAAGCAGTAATCAAAGCAAAAGGTGGCTACTTTGAAGAACCTAGAATATGACATTTTCAGTTGTTTCACACTTTTTTGTTATGTATATAATTCCACATGTGTTAATTCATAGTTTTGATGCCTTCAGTGTGAATCTACAATTTTCATAGTCATGAAAATAAAGAAAACTCTTTGAATGAGAAGGTGCGTCCAAACTTTTGGTCTGTACTGTACAAGCTCATCTGAAGCATGATGATGTCCAATGCTCAGTTAGGATGGTGTCACACAGCTTTCTGTGTCATTTTTAATACCGTTTTCTGAGCCAAAGAGTTGGATAAGAAATATTGGAGGTTGTCTTCTCCTTCCGTCCGGATCCACTTCTGGTTTACAGCCGCATCAAGCAAGGGCATGTCCTTCCTTGGTGTGGTGTAAGGACGGACGCTGCTGGAAGTCACAGTGGGCACTCAAGCTGAAAACTGCAGGAGACTCTGCCGCGGAACACAAAAGATTTTGCCTTCCCAAAATTCGACATGTGAACAGAGTCTTAGGCCAAGTGGCCTGGGAAACATGCTCTGTAAGACAAGAACTCACAGCAACACAAGTTATTATGATGCTGTGATTTCAGCTCCAGAAAATGCAGCCCCCACGCAGATTCCGTTTCCCAGACGAACCTCTCTTGTGTGAAAGTAGCAAGGATTTACACTGGACCTGTAGCCGAAATTAGGATTTCTAATGTAGACTTAAAGACTTGTGCAGAAACCTCATCAAATGAATATGCTGCAGATTGTAAAAAAACAGCTAGGTCAATATTTCACACACGTGAGCAGGATCTAAAATACCCCATGCTCTGCCGTCAGTGTGTGATAACTCCGAGTCCAATTTTAACAAAAACAGGCCGATCATGCAGTGATGTGAACTTGTGACATGCTGGTGATCTGGTAGGCCAGCGGCCTGAAGCTGATCACACGGGAAGTGGATCTCAGACAAACCAGAACCGCGGCTGCAGAGCACTGCCATTCCTTAGACAGGACGAAAACGTAAAGACAAAACACACAAAAGAAACAGCCAAGATAAAAAAAAACTACACCTAGAGACAAGTTACAAGAGTAGCACAGGTACACTGCACTGAGTGATCTCAGGTACTGTCTGCATTCGGGTTCACTGGTCAAGAGCCAATCTTTGGAAATAATGTAATCCGCCAAATTCTCCATATCTGCACATTTCACACAACAATAACCTATGGAAGTGTACGCGGGATAACCTGGAGGTTTCCCTGAACACCCTGCCATACCCAATACAGTCCTACAGGAACAGCATGAAGAAAGTTAAGAGCACACAACACAAATGTTGTAGTAACCTGGATCACATGTCACACAAGAAGAACATGCAGACATCACCCCATCTGTTTGCACAGCACATACAAGGTGCAGGTTGCTGATGCACCTCTCACAGCAGGAAGGCCAGAAATCTGAAGGAGGAGGAGGGACTCTTATTCTGACAGTGAGCAGGCTAGCAGGCACAGATGTGCATCTTGTAAGATATAAAGATGGCCTGTCCTCTACTGGGCTGAGCTCCACGTACAACACCCATACACCTACTATAGGCCACACAGCCGCCTCCTCCCGCTGGACAGACAGCTAAAACAGCAACTATTTACCCACACTGACTGGCAGCCCATGCCAAGGAGGACCACAGGGGTTCAGACCCCACATAGCCTTTGACCCGGTACCCACCTAACTGTGCCAATGAAAGTCAAGAAAAGGGGGTCAACGGTGTTGCGCTCCGCAACCAAAATTGTAGCCCCCCCGATCGGGTATAAAAGGAAAACTTCTGGGGACTTCTCTTCCACTGCGACGACTGATCATAAAACACAAGTCCCCGGACGATTCCCACCTCCCCAGAGGCATCTGCTCCCTCCAGCACCCCCTCCCTTTAACCCTTCCTACGCCGGACCCGGGGGCGCACAAGGAGCGTGACCCGACGTCTTCCTAAAGGGGACTTCCAAGTAGGTTGCGGGGAGACTGCTGACCAGTGCTCCCTCCCCCACCTCAGAGACATGTAATAATAGGATAACCGGAAGAGAAGCCACATTCACAACTAGATGCGATCGCCTAACCTCCAGCAACTTCTACCTTCACCCAAGATCCCACACGAAGACCAGGGGCATACCTATCGCCAGAGTGGACCAGCGACCCGGAGAGCGGGGTTCCGTGGATAACTGGGGTATAATGAATCTTCTCCACCCCTCCCCCACCTGTGAGGAGGAGCATCTGACTCATTAAATAAAATAATAATACTACAACTTTTCTATCGGATCGCCAAACAACCACACAGCACAAACTTTCAGCCTAGCAGTCCCTCCATGCCCCACTTACAGCGTCACCGGGGGGCTAGAAGGGGCCAGGCCGGCTGAGGCCTCTCTCGCCGGGTCCCTGTACACACGGATCCCCGGTAGTCCTGGCCTCTGCTCACGTTGCCAAATAATGCGCCTCTTACACATGGAGGCTCCAGCCGCCTCCTGTCGCGCATGCGCACCGGCCCACCGGCCCTTTAATCCACACTACCCCAAACTGGGCGAGGGAAGCGGGGTCTTAAAAGGAAACAACCGCGTGAATGCAAGTCTGGTGAAAGTGTGCCCGGGAAAACATGTTGGCAGAGCACAGATTGCAGGCTCACTGCTCCCACCCCCGGGAACAAGCCTATACAGGCACCCTGAGCACTTGGACTTCTGTTATGTAGTGCATCTGCCCACCTCACCCACCAAGTCTCATCACATCGTCCACAATGGGAAGGTTGGAACACCCATCCCTGCTGACTTTACTATGGAAACCTCCGCCTTTCAAGTGGATCCGCCTGCCCTTTACCTTGCTCCGGGCAATAAATGGTTAATAATCCAACAAGGCGTTTCCTCAAGGAAGTGACATCTACTGTAATTTATAAGACTGGCCTGGCCTGTTCCAGATAATCTGGACCCGGGTGATGTGTGCAAAGACATTGCCAGAAGAAGCAGACCTTTTACCTGTGTGGACCTCTGCTTATAGATGGCCAAAGTGGGGGGAAAGTAGAGGTCAGAGCAGGGGCACAGATGCTACAGTAGAAACCCACCTGGCTCCTCTTCCAGCAGATCTGCTGTTACACCCCCATTAGTCAGAGCAGAGGCACACATCCCAACACCCAAAACTGGTCTGGCTCCTGCCAGCAGAGCACATGAGGGGGGCTGCTGTCACTCCCCCCATTACTAACCAAATGCAAAGATATTCTGATTTTTACCTGTCAAAAATGATGGAAGAAATGCTGCTTTTATTTGGCTAATCTGCGCTCTGGTAAAGTAAAATGCCCTGGTGTGTCCTGAATTTTTTTTTTATTTCTCATTGTCCATCTGGGGGGAAAGCGCCAAGTTACATAATACTTTCCCAGCAGCGATCACTGACGTTCTGTGCAGCCAATCACTGGCCTCAGCAATATGCTGGATGTCACTCCTGAGGCCAGTCATTAGGGCTACTTTCACACTAGCGTTTTCGTTTTCCAGTATTGAGATCCGTCATAGGGGCATAATACCGGAAGAGAAAAACGTTTGTGTGAATGAGCCCTAAGTGTGTATACATAGATAGTCAGATAGTTGTACATGGAGGAGGTGTTATCAGTGATTGAGAGCATTCCCTGTGTAAGTGTGTATAGAACGATAGCTGTCAGTCACTGATAGTTGTACATGGAGGCTGTGTAATCAGTGATTGACAGCATTCTCTGTGTATGTATACATAGATAGCTGTCACTCACTGATAGATGTACATGGTAGAGGTGTTATCAGTGATTGACAGCATTCTCTGTATAAGTGTGTATACATAGATATCTGTCAGTCACTGATAGTTGTACATGGGGAAGGTGTGATCAGTGATTGACAGCATTCTCTGTATAAGTGTGTATACATAGATATCTGTCAGTCACTGATAGTTGTACATGGGGAGGTGTTATCAGTGATGGATAGCATTCTCTGTGCAAGTGTGTATACATAGATAGCTGTGGTCTTTAAGGGGATGGGCTCGTATGCCACTGATGGCATATCGCTAGCATATGCCATCAATGTCAGATAGGAGCAGGTCCCAGACATGGAACCTGTACCTAACTAGAGAATCTTTAAGAAGTGAAGGAGAGCACACACAAAGAGCATTTCCTCCAAAAATGGCTGAACAAGCACTATGACTAATATTAAGTATTTACCTTTTTCATAAAGGTCTGCAGAAGCTGTGCCTAGGTTTAACTGAGCAATACACACTGCAGAGTACTACAAGTCAGTGAACTGGTTAGTAATGGAGAAAGAATAATTTACAAAGGCAAGATAACGGACATTCTGTAGTAGTGATGGACAACGCCTAATCAGAAAGTGACGGTTGTTCACACTTTATGTACAGACACATCAATAGAACTGTGCTGCACAAGTCACACCTGAGCCAGTTTATCTTTTTTTCCAGTTATTACTATGAAAATATGTCTGGACACCCCTACCTTTTTTTTTTTTTAGGTCTTGGACATCCCCTTTAAAAGGCGTTTTCCGGGACTAAAATCCTCTGCATAGGTCATCAGTATCTGATCGTCAGGGTCCGAATTTCGGGACCCCTGCCAATCAGCTGTTTGAGAAGGCAGTGCTTGCAGTAGTGTCACAGCTTTCTCTCAGCTTTTCCTAGGCCATGTGACGACACGCCTAGGCGCAGCTAAGCCCCATAGAAGTGAATAAATAGGGCAGAGCACAATACTAAGCCCAGCGCCGATTGGCGGCAGTCCCAGGTGTCAGAGCCCCACTGATTAGAGGATAGGTCATTAGTATCTAAAGTCTTGGAAAACCCCTTTAATGGAGAAGGCATGATGAGGTGGGAGTGCTCTGTGGCATGACATCAATCATCTAAAATAGGTCTAGACATTGAAAGATGTATGAGTGCCATGTACAGTGGTCCCTCAAGTTACAATATTAATTGGTTCCAGGACAACCATTGTATGTTGAATAATTGGTTCCAAAGCCCCAAAATGTCATCCAAGATCAGAGAAAATGAAGATTTAAGAAAAATAAGCAGATAACTAAGAGAGATAAAACAAGTCCTTACATAAAAAAAAAGTCAGGAATAGCGGCTAACTAGTAACTAATCCAGCTATTTCACCAGAGAAGAGACCTTGATTGGTTGGATCCGAGTCTGAGACATTGTATGTCGAGTCTGGTTTCAACTTACGATAGGTCAGAAAAGACCATTGTATGTATACAGAAAATATTGTATCCTGAGGCTATTGTATCTTGAGGGATCACTAATTCAAAATAAGATGGAAAAGTATAAAAGGCGTTGTCTTAGGCCTCATTCACACGTACGTGTCCATGATGACATCAGTGACAAGATGGTCAGTGGTTCATACATGAAGATGTCCGTGAAGGACCCATCTTTGGTCTGCATGTCTATTTTTTGCCCTTTGTGCGTCATCCGTATTCCACAATGCGCAAAACACGGAAACTGGCCGTGTGTATTCTGCCGATCAGCAAATCGTGCAAAACAGACAGCATTGTGTGCTGTCTGCATCTTTTGCAGCCCCCATTGAATCGAATGGGTCCACATCCAATCCACAAAAAGTGCAGACCCAATGCAGATGGAAAATATGGTTGTGTGAATGCCCCCTTAGCTTTCCCTTGTGATGACTCCAACGATCAGCTTTATGTCTTACCATCAACTGTCAATTTCCACATGACACGTTCCTTCAGGGCGCAGTCTAACAGCCAGCCTGCCAACTGCAGCTCTGCCACCCATTCAAAACCTTGGGAGGCAGATACCAGGCGGCCCCACCAGTATTCTGGTTCAATATCAGCACCAAAATTCCTACAGAAAATGTCAGTGTGAATCAGCCCTAAGGCCTCTTTCACGCGGGCATTTGCCCCAGATGCGTCGCACGTGCGTTGCGGAAAAAATGTGGTGACGTCAGCGCAGGTCCTCAAAGAAGAGGATGCCGGCTGCGCGAACAAGTGGATGAGGAGAGTTAATTTATTTTATTTTTTTAACCCCTCAATTGACATTTTACTAAGCATTTTGTATCAAGAATGCTATTATTTTCCCTTATAACCATGTTAGAAAGGGAAAATAATACAGTGAATAGACTTAAATGGGGTCCGGGGTTGCTCATCCCCATCATTTCCTAGCAATCAATGCATTAAAAAAAAAAAAAAAAAAAAAAAAAAAAAAAATCACACCGCATCCGCGCTTGCTTGCAGGTGCTATGCGATTTTCACGCAGACCCATTAATTTCTATGGGGACTGCATTGCGTGAAAATCACTGCTCATCTGCACAGCCCCATTGAAGTGAATGGGTCTGGATTCAGTGCAGGTGCAATGCGTTTATTTTCTGCACATACAGATATCACAAAGGACATACAGGTATGCATGACTGGGCATTGCTGGTACTTTTTTTTTTTTGTTTGTTTGTTTTTTCTTAGCATTTTTTGGTGGGGAAAAACCCACCAGCTACAGATACCTGCTGAAGTTCTGTGGGAAATATAAATCCCAGGACACAAAAGCATTTTTTTTCTCGCTACTGGCTTTTTTGTTCATTAGGTTGACTTTTTGTTGTGTTTCTTGCTTCTGTATGGGGGTCATTTACAAAGACGTTTTAGGCCGGTCTCCAATTCCTCTCTGCATTAATTTGAGCCAGGTCGGTGTGAAAAAACACACAACATAGAACATGCTGCGTTTTTTTCTGAACGCAGAGATGATGCATAAAAAGCAGACTCAGTGTGCGTTCACTACACACATTGCATCCGGATGGAAAACTTGCTTGTGTGAAAGGGTCCTACACTGCTTAACTAAGTACACAATTGTAGGGAAGCCTACAATGCAGCGATCTCCTCCACAGTGTGTGGAGGAGCTAATGCCAGCACTCGTCCCCATACAGAATCTAGCAACTTTTTGCATTTTTACTAGTGTTCAAGTTCGGCATACAAGGTTCGGGTTCTCTAAGAATTCCGCTACCACAGACCATAAGTTATAGTCTGTGGTAGCGGAATTCACAGGGAACCCGAACCTTGTACACCAAACTTGAAAATAGAAGTTTGATCGTCTCAAAATTTTACACCACTCACACCCCAATTTTGAAAAGTGGGTAAAGTTAGCTATGCTAAGGAGCTTCACTCAACATTTAGCCCAGAACGTTGTGGTGGTGTAGAAGACTGGAGGAGCTTTTCAAGACAAAAGTGTTCAGTATAAGGGTCCATACACACGTCCACAGAACGGGTCCGCATCCGTTCCGCAAATTGGGGAACGGGTGCAGACCTATTCATTCTCTATGAGGCAGGAATAGATACGGACAGCACACCCCCCCCCCCCCCATCTTCCGGCCCACGACTCCAGAAAAAATAAATAATAATATAAATAGAACATGTCCTATACTTGTCTACAATTGCGGACAAGAATAGGCAGTTGTATGGGGGTGCCGGCCGGGTGTATTGCAGATCCGCAATGCACTACGGACGTGTGAATGGGACCCTAAAGAAGCATCAACTTTCTCAAACATGCAATAGCTCCAGAAAAACAGACTTCAAATAATACCCCCCCATAATGCGAAGATTTGCAGAACTGGACCAAAGCATGCTACACTGCGTATTTTGAGGCCGGAATTATGGTGCGGATTCCACTTAAAAAAAATAATAATATGGCGGATGCGGGGGATCCACCTCACATTGTTTTCAAGGGGAGCTCACTCTATCCAGCGAGACAGACTGCAAGGATTTCCCTCCCAGCCTTCTAAGAGCCCTAACTTTTGTGAATTTACATTTACATAGCCTTACGAGGGCTTATTTGTGGGACAAGTTGTAGTTTGACATGGCACCATTTAAAGTGGTTTTCCTGGAATTTTCATGTTAATGGCCTATAGTCAAGACAGGCCACCAATATGTGATCGGTGGGGGTCTGACTCCCAGCACCCCAGCCAATCAACTGTTGAAAGAGGCTTTGCTATGGCAGACCCGGGAGCCTTCACAAAGACCCAGGCTGTCATAGCAACTAAGCAGAGCGCCCACCATTTCACTGTTGAGGTCTGAACTGCAGCATCTTCAGGGTTAAATGGCCAGGAATAGCGTGATCTTCGATCCCAGTCATTGCACTAAGGCTAGGGCTACACGGACAGTTCGCAGGACAATAAGGGTACGAGTACACTACGAACAAATTATTATTTAATTTTGAATTGCAGTCAATAGTGTTGCATTTTCGACTGTTTTGCGACACCACGACTTTTCTGCATCAAGAAGTCACAAGTCACCGTGTAGGTGGCACTTATATTACACAGCCAGTACCCAGCATGAATGGAGAGAGCTTAGCTTATGAGCCTGCACCATACATTTAGGGTACTGGTACACACGGTGCTACAGTTTTGGTGCAGCAAAAAAAAAAAAAAAAAAAAAAAAAACGCATGTGGTTTTTGCAACAAACTGAATTATATTAATTACAAAACAGATTAACATTAATGTAATTGAAGTCTGCTGTGTCTCTTCCCTTGCACCATAACCGCCTGCCAGCAAACTCACAGAACACCAACGCCGTAGAGTTACTTTATGGGGTCTGTACAGATGAAAGGGGTTCTCAAAAAAATAAAATACCAAAAGGATCCTATATTAACTGGTTCAGTGGGCGTTCTTTCCATCACTGCTACATTTACGCGCCCATAGTAGGGTACAGGGGCACCCCCACATTGCAGCTATGGAACCCTGGCGAGTATGAGATCCTCTCTTTTAGGGTACTTTTACACTAGCTTTATTCTTTTCCGGTATTGAAATCCGGTAAAGGGTCTCAATACCGGAAAATAAAAACACATCCGTTTTGTCCTAATGCATTCTGAATGGAAAGCAATCTGTTCAGTATGCATCAGGATGTCCTCCGTTCCGTCCCTTGTATGGTATTTGGCCGGAGAAAATACCGCAGCTTGCTGTGTGATTTTTTCCAGCCAAAATCCCAGAACACTACCGCACTTGCCAGCATTAATTTCCATAGAGACGTATTAATGCCGGATCCGGTACCAGGTGTTCCGGGAAATTGCCGCATAGTCGGATTCGGTTTTCCGGTGTGCGCATGAGCCGGGATATAGGAGGAGCAGGTTTCGCTTTTGACCTTTGAAAAAAATAAAAATAATATAATCAATACTGGATCCGTTATTTCAGATGAGACGGGGAAAAAAAGGTTCAGTTTGCCGGGCAGTTCCGTTAATTCTAACAACGCTACTGTGAAAGTACCCTAACCCAGTTTATCATGTCAAACAGCCCATTTCATTTGTGAAACCAATAGCGAGGGACAGTTTGGGAAAAGTACCGGTACTCGCTCCATATCGAGCTAATTAATATGAGCCTAAGAAGAAAAGGTAGTCCGGGACTCCTAAAATATTAGATCCTACAGAGATGCTGAAGGAACATCAGACAGGTTCCTAAACCATGGAAGGCGACGCTCAGAAGCAGCGAGGCTCTCCCGGAAGAGCGGCATTTCAGGGCACATCCCCTGTGACTATTTGTACAGAAGCCACCTAGCTGTACAGTAAGCACATTAACCCTTCTGACAGACGTCACTGGCTGCAGCCATTTTCTAAGTATCCGGCTGGGCCAGCCCCCATTTAACAGCCACCCTGCCAATTAGTGGAGCACAGCGTTCACCTCCCAGCCACGTCTAGCTACTTCTTACTACCTCCACCGACGCAGGGGGGAGAGGGGCTTGTAGAAAACCCCAAAGTGTTACCTTCCAGATTTCTTTTCAACAATTACATGAACTCCATGACTTTTCCAGCAATCCCATTGGGTCTCTGAGGCTCAGGGGGTGCACACAATCTGAATAACAATAGAGGCCACACTACTGATCTCCACCCCTGGTAATGTGACCCAGTCACAAGTTCTCCAAACTAGGGCTATTAGATTGACTAATCTGCCACTAATGTGGTCCTCTCAAGATTAGAGTGCAAGCTCTTCAGCCAAGGGACCCCTCACTACAAGGATACGCATGTATTCTAGAGGAACCTTTGTGCCAGAGCGCATGCTATCCCATGAGCCAGAATTGTTAGGGACCTCTGACCTCACTGAAGTGATACGGACTACTGCCCCCGGGGCGTAACCGGTTAGAACCCCGAGGAACCGTAGCGGCCGGTTACACACGGCTCAGACGCGCCACAGCGTCGATAACCCTTCCGAGCTCCAGACCTCACCTCAGCAGGGGGACATGGCTCCTCCCCCGAGTCCGGCCGCAAGAAGGACTCCGTGTCGGCGGCTGGGGTCGACTGGGCCATAAAAGCCTGCACCTCCACGGTGGCTTCCAACGCCGTATCTTCGAAGGGAACTTCCGAGCACACGAACAGAGCACTCCGCCGAGCCGAAATTACCGCTTTAAAGCCGGCTTCACGGTTGCTAGGCAGAAAACTGCGCCGGCGCCACGCTTCCGTGTAGCTGCTGTGTGACTGACAGGAAGGAGAACCAACCACACTAAGCTGGGGGTATGGAAGAGCTATGGAGCTGGCCGGAGGGCGGGGCGTGTGTAGTCAGCATGGTGGGGCGGGCAGGATTCTAGTTCCACAAATTAGAATATTGGCCGCTCTGAAAACCCGAGTGGCCACTCGAAGGCAGAGGCCGTAAGCCCCGCCCCATTCGAACGCTCCACTCCAGAGCCGTAGCGCCATTCATTGGGAGGAGTTTCAACCGCACTCATGTGCTTTCCAATTAGAAAAATTCCTGCGCACCGTTCTAGTCCAATGAAAAAGGGGAATGGGCGGTGACGTCGGGCTGGCTCCTTCTTGTGGGCGGGATGAAGGTGGCTGTTAATAGTAAAAACGCCTTTTCCCGCCCTTTTCATGACGCTAGGTTAAAAGAGGGATTCTTAAAGTGGCAAACAAGGGCTGTCCCATAATGCACCCTGAGGGACTGTGACGTGAGGGGGAGGCAGGGGAAGGGGGGTTATGCCGGGCGCTGGACGGAGTCCAAATTGTAAACATAAGCTTATATTGTAGCCTGTTTGTAGCATTAGTCCTTAGACGTGAAGTGAAATGTGGTGTTCCTGCCCTGTACTGCCCGTAGCTGTGTGGCGGGAATGAACCGTGTTACACCGCTGCTTCATTTTGGGAAGTGAAAGACCAGTGCTATGATAGGAAGTTCCCAGCTGGTTATGTCTGCCATGTTCTCCTTTCATGTGACCGCCTACTCTTTTACCTAGTAACCTAGGCCATACCCTCCATAATGGCATGTGCCGTGTCCCACTGCAGAGCAAAAGGACTGTAATGTATTTACGGCATGTGCTGTATTTATATCCACCAACCCCTAGGTGGGGCTGTTTCCCTTCCCTATAAGGGAGGAGGCGGTTAGAACAACCCTGGGGGACATTTATCAAAACTGGTGCACAGGAAAACCGGCTTAGGGCTCTTTCACACTTGCGTTGTCCGGATCCGGCGTGTACTCCATTTGCCGGAATTACACGCCGGATCCGGAAAAACGCAAGTGAACTGAAAGCATTTGAAGACGGATCCGTCTTCAAAATGCGTTCAGTGTTACTATGGCAGCCAGGACGCTATTAACCACTTCAACCCCGCTAGCTGAAACCCCCTTCATGACCAGGCCACTTTTTACACTTCTGCACTACACTACTTTCACCGTTTATCGCTCGGTCATGCAACTTACCATCCAAATGAATTTTACCTCCTTTTCTTCTCACTAATAGAGCTTTCATTTGGTGGTATTTTATTGCTGCTGACATTTTTACTTTTTTTGTTATTAATCAAAATGTAACTATTTTTTTGCAAAAAAATGACATTTTTCACTTTCAGCTGTAAAATTTTGCAAAAAAAACGACATCCATATATAAATTTTTCTCCAAATGTATTGTTCTACATGTCTTTGATAAAAAAAAAATGTTTGGGCAAAAAAAAATGGTTTGGGTAAAAGTTATAGCGTTTACACACTATGGTACAAAAATGTGAATTTCCGCTTTTTGAAACAGCTCTGACTTTCTGAGCACCTGTCATGATTCCTGAGGTTCTACAATGCCCAAACAGTAGAAAAACCCCACAAATGACCCCATTTCGGAAAGTAGACACCCTAAGGTATTCGCTGATGGGCATAGTGAGTTCATAGAACTTTTTATTTTTTGTCACAAGTTAGCGGAAAATGATGATTTTTAAAGTCTCATATTCCACTAACTTGCGACAAAAAATTAAAAATTCTAGGAACTCGCCATGCCCCTCACGGAATACCTTGGGGTGTCTTCTTTCCAAAATGGGGTCACTTGTGGTGTAGTTATACTGCCCTGGCAATTTAGGGGCCCATATGTGTGAGAAGTACTTTGCAATCAAAATCTGTAAAAAATGACCGGTGAAATCCGAAAGGTGCACTTTGGAATGTGGGTCCCTTTGCCCACCTAGGCTGCAAAAAAGTGTCACACATCTGGTATTGCCGTAATCAGGAGAAGTTGGGGAATGTGTTTTGGGGTGTCATTTTACATATAACCATGCTGGGTGAGAGAAATATCTTGGCAAAGACAACTTTTCCCATTTTTTTATACAAAGTTGGCATTTGACCCACTTTGGAAAGAAGACACCCCAAGGTATTCAATGACGGGCATGGCGAGTTCATAGAAATGTATTTTTTTGGCATAAGTTAGCGGAAATTGTTTTTGTTTTTTTTTCTCACAAAGTCTCACTTTCTGCTAACTTAGGACAAAAATTTAAATCTTTCATGGACTCAATATGCCCCTCAGCGAATACCTTGGGGTGTCTTCTTTCCAAAATGGGGTCAGTTGTGGGGTGTTTGTACTGCCCTGGCATTTGAGGGTCTCCGCAATCAATACATGTATGGCCAGCATTAGGAGTTTCTGCTATTCTCCTTATATTGAGCATACAGGTAATGAGATTTTTTTTTCTGTTCAGCCTCTGGGCACAGATTTCTTCATTCGCATCGATCAATGTGGATGAAAAAATCTCTGCCAAAAAAGAAAAAGAGGGGAAAGGCGTCTGCCAGGACATAGGAGCTCCGCCCAACATCCATACCCACTTAGCTCGTATGCCCTGGCAAACCAGATTTCTCCATTCACATCAATCGATGTGGATGAATAAATCATTGCCGGGATTTTTTTTAATTTTTTTTTTACATACAAAGTGTTTGCCAAAGCATAGGAACGCCGCCTCCTCCTCAGCTCGTATGCCTCGGCAAACTTATCTGTTACTGCAGAGTAGAAATCTCGTCTTGCAGCGCCGCATACACCGACTTGCGCGTAATCTGACAGCAGCGCAATGCTTCTGTCAGAATGCACATCAGTGCTGCAGCTAGTCGATCGGCTGGTCCACCTGGAAGGTAAAAAAAAAAAAAAAACAGGCCGCAACGCAATAATTTTATTAACTTTGGAACAGAACATATAAACTTTAACTTTTTGAACTAAACATTAACCTTTTTGCTTACTGGTGTTTTTTTTTTGTTTTTTTTTTGTTTTTTTTTTTACCTTTATAGAACAAACCTCTCCTTCCCCATGGGTCAATGTGCAAAGCGTAAATCGCCCAAAGATGTGGCGAAGTGCGTTATGCACTTTGTCCCAGGTGAAAGGAGAGGTTTGCAGCAGCTGTATGTGAATGGGCCCTAATAGCCCTGTGTGCCTGTCCTGGTGAGATGATCCCTATGCTAGGTGTACCTGTGTGTGGTACTTCCGGAAACACTCTCCAAAGCATAGGGCAGGGTGGTCAGGACAGAAATAGCGGGTGTCACGCCTTATTCCACTCCTGCTACAGACACGACATTTTTTTCGGGGTGGCGGTCGGTTTGAGGTACCAGGAACGACACTGGGGAAATGTCGCTCGTGTAGACGGCTAACTACACTGGTGGATGGGGCCACGGAACCTCCTGGGTACAGGAGGTTCGCGATGATCTCTTCCTGAAATTTGAGGAAAGATCCAGTTCTCCCAGCCTTACTGTAGAGAACAAAACTATTATACAGAGCCAATTGAATTAAATATACAGACACCTTCTTATACCAGCGTCTGGTTCTGCAGGACACTAAATACGGAGCCAACATCTGGTCATTGAAGTCCACCCCTCCCATGAGCAAATTATAGTCGTGGACTGAGAGGGGCTTTTCAATGACACGGGTTGCTCGCTCAATTTGGATTGTCGTGTCTGCGTGAATGGAGGAGAGCATGTAAACGTCACGCTTGTCTCTCCATTTCACCGCGAGCAGTTCTTCGTTACACAGTGCGGCCCTCTGCCCCCTTGCAAGACGGGTGGTAACGAGCCGTTGGGGGAAGCCCGCGCGACTAGTTTGCGCGGTGCCACAGGCGCCAATCCGTTCTAGAAACAAATGCCTAAAGAGGGCCACACTTGTGTAAAAATTGTCCACATAAAGATGGTACCCCTTGCCGAATAAGGGTGACACCAAGTCCCAGACTGTCTTCCCACTGCTCCCCAGGTAGTCAGGGCAACCGACCGGCTCCAGGGTCTGATCTTTTCCCTCATAGATCCGAAATTTGTGGGTATAGCCTGTGGCCCTTTCACAGAGCTTATACAATTTGACCCCATACCGGGCGCGCTTGCTTGGGATGTATTGTTTGAAGCCAAGGCGCCTGGTAAAATGTATCAGGGACTCGTCTACGCAGATGTTTTGCTCAGGGGTATACAAATCTGCAAATTTCAGGTTGAAATGGTCTATGAGGGGCCGAATTTTGTGGAGCCGGTCAAAAGCAGGGTGGCCTCTGGGACGGGAGGTGCTGTTATCACTAAAGTGCAGGAAACGCAGGATGGTCTCAAATCGTGTCCTGGACATAGCAGCAGAGAACATGGGCATGTGATGAATTGGGTTCGTGCACCAATATGACCGCAATTCATGCTTTTTAGTTAGACCCATGTTGAGGAGGAGGCCCAGAAAAGTTTTAATTTCGGAAACTTGGACTGGTTTCCACCGAAAAGACTGGGCATAAGAGCTTCCCGGGTTGGCGGATATAAATTGTGTGGCATACCGATTTGTTTCGGCCACGACTAAGTCCAAGAGCTCCGCAGTCAAGAACAGCTCAAAAAATCCCAGGGCCGAACCGATCTGAGCTGTCTCAACCCGAACTCCAGACTGGGCGGTGAAAGGGAAAACTACAGGTGCGGCTGAAGTTGGGGACTGCCAATCAGGGTTTGCCAGCACCTCAGGGATTCTAGGGGCTCTACGGGCACGTCTTTGCGGTGGCTCTGACGGGGTCACTACTGCTCGTGCCACCGTACCAGCTTCAACTGCCCTTCTGGTGCTCGCCACTTCACCAGGTTGTACGGCAGTGCTGGTACTAGGTCCAGGAAGGGCTGGGCTGCTGGTGTATGCCTCACCACGTAATCCGACAGCACCAGCCCCACTCTGCTGCTCTTGAAGCGGATCCTGCGCAACCTGCCGTCTAGCGACACGGGGCCGGGTACGCCTGGTGCTATCAGGGACCTCAGCCTCCTCGTCCGAACTTTGGGTCAGAGAGCCACTGCTTTCTACAGGTGCGTATTCTGACCCGCTAGATTCGTCAGATGAGGGTTCCCACTCCTCATCCGACTGGGTCAGAAGCCTGTAGGCCTCTTCAGAAGAATACCCCCTGTTAGACATTTGGGCAACTAAATTTAGGGGTATTCCCTGAGACTACCCAAGAAAAAAAAGCAAGCCTGTCTTACAAAGAGGAGGCTAGCGAAGTACCGGAGGCCGCTGCGGTTGATAAAAAATATCAAAACTGATTTTTTTATCGCCGCAGTGCGTGTAAAGTGAATGTGCAGTGATCAAAAAATAATAATTTTTTTTGTCACTGCGGTGGGGCGGGCGTGGGTGAACGCACATGTGGGCGACCGATCAGGCCTGATCGGGCAAACACTGCGTTTTGGGTGGAGGGCGAACTAAAGTGACACTAATACAATTATAGATCTGACCGTGATCAGTTTTGATCACTTCCAGATACTATAAAAGTACAAATGCTGATTAGCGATACGCTAATCATCGAATAAGGGACTGCGGTGCGGTGGGCTGGGCGCTAACCGATCCCTAAACTACCTAACCAAGGGGCCTAAACTATACCTAAAACCTAACGGTCAATACCAGTGAAAAAAAAAAAGTGACAGTTTGCACTGATCACTTTTTTCCTTTTCACTAGTGATTGACAGGGGCAAGAAGGGGTGATCAAAGGGTTAATTGGGTGCTGGGAGGTGATCTGGGGGCTAAGTGTGGTGTTGGTGGGTACTCACAGTGATGTGTGCTCCTCTGCTGGAACCAACCGACCAAAAGAAGGAGCAGAGGAGCACAGCAGCCATATAACCACATCATATTTACTAATATGATGGGTTATCTGGCTGCTGATTCGTTTTTTTGAAAATCAGCAACCTGCCAGCCGCGATCATTGGCTGGCAGGTTGCTGACGAAATTGTCTTTTGAATTTTGCCGGCCCGCGATGCGCATGCGCGGGCCGGCTTCCCCCGAAATCTCGCGTCTCGCGAGAGGACGCACCGGTGCGTCCACCCAGAAGAGCACGACCGCCGAGAAGACGCAATCCTGCGTACGGCGGTCGTGAGCAGGTTAAAGTCCTAGTTGCCATAGTAGTAGTGGGGAGCAGTATACTTACCGTCCGTGCGGCTCCCGGGGCGCTCCAGAATGATGTCAGAGCGCCCCATGCGCATGGATGATGTGTCCATGCGATCACGTCATCCATGCGCGTGGGGCGCCCTGATGTCACTCTGGAGCGCCCCGGGAGCCGCACGGACGGTAAGTATACTGCTCCCTACTACACTTTACCATGGCAAACAGGACTTTAGCGTCCTGGCAGCCATGGTAACCATTCAGAAAAAGCTAAACGTCGGATCCGGCAATGCGCCGAAACAACGTTTAGCTTAAGGCCGGATCCGGATTAAAGCCTTTCAATGGGCATTAATTCCGGATCCGGCCTTGCGGCAAGTGTTCAGGATTTTTGGCCGGAGCAAAAGCGCAGCATGCTGCGGTATTTTCTCCGGACAAAAAACGTTCCGGTCCGGAACTGAAGACATTCTGAACGGATTTCTCTCCATTCAGAATGCATTGGGATAATCCTAATCAGGATTTTTCCGGCATAGAGCCCCAACGACGGAACTCTATGCCGGAAAAGAACAACACAAGTGTGAAAGAGCCCTTAGGCCTCATGTACATGACCGTATGTATTTAATGAAACAGCTGACCCCTAATAGAACAGTACTATCCTTGTCTGTAATGCGGACAATCATAGGACAAGTTCTATTTTTTTGTAGAACGGACACTCTAAAATGCGGTAACGTAATGCACAAGGAGTAACTTCTGTTTTTTTTGCGGACCCATTGAAATAAATGGTTCCGTTAAAAAAACACAAAACGGAACAGACACAGAAAGAAAATGCGTTTGTGTGCATGAGCCCTTAGGGTTAGTGCTCATGGCCATCCATGTTCATTATGTATTGCTGAAAGGAACAGCCGGCCCCTAATAGAACAGTCCTATCCTTAACCATAATTAACACAGGGTGTGAAGTAACTGTCATACTGTGGCTCCCAATAATATTGATGCCCCCATTAGTTCCCCCAGTATTATTAATGGCCCCATTAGTGCCATCCAGAATTAATAATGCCCCCATTAGTGCCCCCCCCATCATTAATAATGCCCCATTAGCACCCCCCCAGAATTAATATTGCCCCCAGTAATAGTAATGCTCCCATTAGTGCCCCCAAGAACTAATAATGCCCCCATTAGTACCCCCCAATAATATCAATACTCCCATTAGCACCCCCCAGTAATAGTAATTAATGCCTACATTAGTGCCCCCCAGTAAGAATAATGCCCCCATTAGTGCTCCCCAGTAAGAATAATGCCCACATTAGTTCCCCCAGTGAGAATAATGCCCCCATTAGTGCCCCCAATAAGAATAATGCCCTTATTAGTGCCCCCAATAAGAATAATGCCCCCATTAGTGCCCCAGTAAGAATAGTGCCCCCTTTTCGGCTTCTGCAAAAAAAAAAAAAAAACTCACCACTCACCTCCTCCATTTGATCGTGGCGCGGTGAACACTCGCTGCTGACTGGATGCTCAGGACCTGTGCTGCAGCGTGATGACGTCTCGCAGGTCCTGTCCTCCAGTCAGCAGCGAGTGTTTCCCAAAGCGCGAGCAAATAGAGGAGGTGGGTGGGAGGTAAAGGCTGTAATAATGAGCACTCCACAATGGAAGTGCTCATTAGTAACAGTCAGCACAGGAAAATACCGGCAATTAATATTATTCAACTGGATCGACACAGCCTTGTGTGTAAACAAGGGTGTACCTCCTTAATATATATACCAACAAAAGAGAACTGGTACTGATTAATACCCAATAAAATTAAATCTTTATTTTGACATAAAAAACATAGACAAAAAATACATAGATGTAGAGACCATGCAGAGTGCCTGCAGAGAACAGTCCACAATCAACACTGTGATCACTGATGGCAGATCATTCAATACTCCACAATTTTCATGTGAGACTCTGTATATAAAATATCTAGGTCAGCATATACTTATAAAAGCTGTCTCTAGCTGTAAATACAATTATCTCTCACTATAAGTGCATCTGGCATAACTGTGACAAGGGTATAGATGACATCTATATTCAGCGGTTTGTGCCATATAAGTACCACAGCACATCGCATAGATGCTGGTGTATTGGCATAAGAGCGATCTAAGTTCCTCTCTTACCCGATATCCAGTGATATTGGTGTGGGCTGTCTCTGGCTGGCGTGATCCTCAATTAATATTGCCAGGAGACAAAATTCACCAGCCCCGGCAGGGCCAATAAAATACTGGCCTTGCCAGTGAGATACCAGCCGGGTGATAACCCTAGCGCTGGTGTGAGATGTGCCTAATTTATTAAGAGGTAGTAGAAAAAATTGCTGCACACAGCTAGTTCAATTTGCCATTGATTAGTGAAATTTATTATTCACAATTATTTCATGTTGCATACATGATCCAGTGGATGCCCATATATTTAAGGCCTCATGCACACGACAGTATTTTTTCACTGTCCGCAAAACGGGGTTCCGTTGGTCCGTGATCCGTGACCGTTTTTTCGTCCGTGGGTCTTCCTTGATTTTTGAAGGATCCACGGACATGAAAAAAAAGTCGTTTTGGTGTCCGCCTGGCCGTGCGGAGCCAAACGGATCCGTCCTGAATTACAATGCAAGTCAATGGGGACGGATCCGTTTGACGTTGACACAATATGGTGCAATTGCAAACGGATCCGTCCCCATTGACTTTCAATGTAAAGTCTGGAGTCCCTTTTATACCATCGGATCGGAGTTTTCTCCAATCCGATGGTATATTTTAACTTGAAGCGTCCCCATCACCATGCGAACGCCTCTATGTTAGAATATACTGTCGGATATGAGTTACATCGTGAAAACTCATATCCGACAGTATATTCTAACACAGAGGCGTTCGCATGGTGATGGGGACGCTTCTAGTTAGAATATACTACAAACTGTGTACATGACTGCCCCCTGCTGCCTGGCAGCACCCGATCTCTTACAGGGGGCCGTGATCAGCACAATTAACCCCCCAGGTGCCGCACCTGAAGGGGTTAATTGTGCGTATCATAGCCCCCTGTAAAAGATCAGGGCTGCCAGGCAGCAGGGGGCAGGCCCCCCCCCTTCCCCAATTTGAATATCATTGGTGGCCAGTGCATTCCCCCCCCCCCATCCCTCCCTCTATTGTAATAAGAACATTGGTGGCGGTGTGCGGCCTCCCCCGGCCCCCCTCCCTCCCTCTATTGTAATAAGAACATTGGTGGCGGTGTGTGGCCTCCCCCGGCCCCCCCTCCCTCTATTGTAATAAGAACATTGGTGGCAGTGTGCGGCCTCCCCCGGCCCCCTTCCCCCGATCATTGGTGGCAGCGGAGTTCCGATCGGAGTCCCAGTTTAATCGCTGAGGCTCCGATCGGTAACCATGGCAACCAGGAAGCTACTGCAGTCCTGGTTGCCATGGTTACTTAGCAATAGTAGAAGCATCATACTTACCTGCTGGCTGCTGCGATGTCTGTGTCCGACCGGGAGCTCCTCCTACTGGTAAGTGACAGTTCATTTAGCAATGCGCCGCACAGACCTGTCACTTACCAGTAGGAGGAGCTCCCGGCCGGACACAGACATTATAGCAGCCAGCAGGTAAGTATGATGCTTCTACTATTGCTAAGTAACCATGGCAACCAGGACTGCAGTAGCTTCCTGGTTGCCATGGTTACCGATCGGAGCCCCAGCGATTAAACTGGGACTTCGATCGGAACTCCGCTGCCACCAATGATCGGGGGGAGGGGGACGGGGGAGGCCGCACACTGCCACCAATGTTCTTATTACAATAGAGGGAGGGAGGGGGGCTGGGGGAGGCCGCACACTGCCACCAATGTTCTAATTACAATAGAGGGAGGGGGGGGCCGGGGGAGGCCGCACACTGCCACCAATGTTCTAATTACAATAGAGGGAGGGAGCGGAGGCCGCACACTGCCACCAATGTTCTAATTACAATAGAGGGAGGGAGGGGAGGCCGCACACTGCCACCAATGTTCTTATTACAATAGAGGGAGGGAGGGGGGCCGGGGGAGGCCGCACACTGCCACCAATGTTCTTATTACAATAGAGGGAGGAAGGGGGGAGGGCCGGGGGGGGCGCACACTGTGCCACCAATGTTATTAGTACAATAGAGGGAGGGAGGGGGGGCCGCACTGGCCACCAATGAAATTTAAAGTGGGGAGGGAGGGGGGTCTGCCCCCTGCTGCCTGGCAGCCCCGGATCTCTTACAGGGGGCTATGATACGCACAATTAACCCCTTAATTGTACGGATCACAGGGGTTAATTGTACGGATCACCAGGGGTTAATTGTACGGATCACAGCCCCCTGTAAGAGATCGGGTGCTGCCAGGCAGCAGGGGGCAGTCATGTACACAGTTCGTTGTATATTCTAACTAGAAGCGTCCCCATCACCATGGGAACGCCTCTGTGTTAGAATATACTGTCGGATCTGAGTTTTCACGAAGTGAAAACTCAGCTCTGAAAAAGCTTTTATGCAGACGGATCTTCGGATCCGTCTGTATGAAAGTAACCTACGGATCACGGACACGGATGCCAATCTTGTGTGCATCCGTGTTCTTTCACGGACCCATTGACTTGAATGGGTCCGTGAACCGGTGTCCGTCAAAAAAATAGGACAGGTCATATTTTTTTGACGGACAGGATACACGGATCACGGTCTCGGCTGCAAAACGGTGCATTTTCCGAAAGTCAATGGGTCCGCGGAAAAAAAAATACGGAAAACGGCACAACGGCCACGGATGCACACACCGTTTGTGTGCATGAGGCCTTAGAGTCACATTGCATGAGTACCATACGTTTCAGCCTATTTCGGCCTTCTTCAGCGGTATATGATCTGGCAGTGACGGCGGGCAGGTGCGCTGGATCACAGTGCACCTGTAATCCAGCGCACCTGCCGGCCGTCACTGCCAGATCATATACTGCTGAAGAAGGCTGAAACGTACGGTACTCATGCAATGTGACTCTGAGATATATGGGCATCCACTGGATCATGTATGCAACATGAAATAATTGTGAATAATACATTTCACTGATCAATGGCAAATTGAACTAGCTGTGTGAAGCAATTTTTTCTACTACAGATTAAGACTAACACGTCTTTTGCTATCACCAGCGACAGCGGTGTGCGGTACGTCATTCTGTAAATAATTTATTAACAGGGTCTTAATAAATTAGGCGCAGCTCTGTCCTGCTGTGCAGCAGAAATTAAAGTCTACACCAGCCAGGGGCTGGGGCAGACTTCAGCTATAACTTGGAGTAAATTATAGAAAAATCAGGCGGGCCGCTGTAAGCCCTACCTCCTCCCTTTACTCTGCACTTCGAAAAAGTGGCGAAGCTTTAAAAGCAGCAAAATATGGTGCACATATGGTGTGCACCATAATTTGCAGATTTTTTTTACGCCACAATAGTGGCCTGCTGCCCCTAGTAAATGTCCCTCAGAGTGTCTAAAGAGGACCTATTGTTCTACAGCATATTTGTTCAGGAATTTTCTTCTGGTCCCTGAACATACATTGGAGCAAATTGTCTATCTGCATAAAACAATATCCACATCCCGCAGAGGGCAATGTGGAAGTATACTGCAAGTACATCAACCTGTTCATAAAAAAGTGCAGAGCATATTCTGACATTTAGGGTCCGCCCTGAGATTGCATTGCGTCAAAAGAAAGTGTTGTACGCCATGGCAGGATGCTTATATCAAAGTCGTCTAGAGAAGTGTAAGGGCTCATGCATACGACCGTGCCGTTTTTTTGCGGTCAGCAAATTGCGGATACGCAAAAAACAGATGCCTCCCTGCAAAACGGACAAGAATAGGACATGCCTCATAATTTTTGCGGGGTCATGGAACGGAGTAACGGATGCGGACAGCACACAGAGTGCTGTCCGCATCTTTTGCGGACCCATTGAAATTAATGGTACCGTATACGAAATCGAAATACGGCGCACATACGGAACGCAAAAAACATTCGTGTGTATGAGCCCTAAGGAAGATTGCTTTAAAAGAAACACCTTGGCCTATTTACTACTTTTGTGTGTTACCTGTAAGAACTGTGAAAAGTGTATTTGTGTAACACCTGCCAGCTGAGAACTTTAAGGCCCCTTTCACATGAGCAAGTTTTCCATGTGGGTGCAATGCATGACATGAGCACATAGCATCCACACTGAATCCTGACCCATTCATTTCAATAGGTCCGTGCACATGAGCGTTGTTTTTGATGCATCATCTCTGTGTTGCGTGAGAATGACAATATGTTCTATATTCTGCATTTTTCACGTAGCCCTAGCCATTCATGTAGAAGTTAATGGGGCTTCAGTAAAAAACGCATTGCATCCGGATGTAATCTGGATGCAATGCGTTTTTCACTGATGGTTGCTAGGAGAGGTTGATTGTAATTCTTTAGGTTTTTTTTTTCACACGCATGAAAAACGCATCAAAACTGATTGCACCCACTCTGGAAAAACGTAACACTAAAACACTAAACGCAAATGCAGACAAAACCAACTGAACTTGCTTGCAAAATCGTGCAGGTTTTACTGAACACATCCTAAGGCTACATGCATACGAACGTATTTTGTTTCCGCGTCCGTTCCAGTTTCTTTGCTAATAGGATGCGGACCCATTCATTTCAATGGGTCCGCAAAAAATGCGGATAGCACACCATGTGCTGTCTGCATCAGTATGTCTGTTCCGTAGCCCCGCAAAAAAAATAGAACATGTCCTATTCTCGTCCACTTTGCGGACAAGGATAGGCATTGTTACAGTGGATCTGCAAAAAAAAATGGATGCCATACGGACGTCATCCGTTTTATTTTTAGCGGATCCGCAATTTGCGGACCGAAAATTACATGCAGCCGTGTGAATGTAGCCTAAGGTGTGAAAGAACTGTTTCCTGCACCACTACACTGCACCGACATCCACAGCTGCACAAGGGGCCTTGCCTTGCACCTCAAACCCACCAACACCAAAGGCACCCCAATCTACACTAAGCAGGGGACCCTGAGAATCAGCGTGTGCCCTGAAGAGAAGAACAGGTGCCCCATTCCCATCACTGCATGGCTCAGGAGAGCAACAGTGTGATACAATTGAATTAAGGAGGGCATCTGCAGCTTCTGGCCAGGGGCAGTGTCAGATCATTATGTACCCAGACAGCGGCCGTGAGGAGGGCTTCGATCCGCCAAGAAATTTATATGGCCACCCCCCTGCTTTCACTCCTCTTCCCTCTCCTGGGTTCGCTGCATATGCATCCAGTACTTTATGGCACTGCTCTATCATGAGGTTACACCTGTTTTCTGACTTTAACCATTTCACCCCTGGATTTTTCTCTTTTTTTTTTGGGGCGTTTTCGTTTTGTGCTTCCTGCCTTCCCAGAGTCATAGCTTTTTTATTTGTCTTTTCACATAGCCATATGAGGGCTTGATTTCTGCGGGACAAGTTGTACTTTCCAACGCCACTATTTAATATTGCATATGATGTAGTTGGAAGCTGGGAAAAATTCCAAATGGGGTGAAATTGCAAAAAAAAAAGCAATTCCACCACAGTTTTATGTTTTTTCTATTTATGACGTTCGATATGCTATAAAACTGACCAGTTACTTTTATTCTACAGACGAGTACGAATCAGTTTTTTCTTGCGTTTTGATAGTGATACATTTTTGTTTATATTTTTGACCCCTAAAACTTTTTTGTAATTATGTGTACGGAGCTGTGTAGGGGCTAATTTTTTGCCGGGCGATCTGAACTTTTCATTGATACCATTCTGGGGTGTGTATGACTTTTTGATCACTTTTTATATAATTTTGCGTAGAAAATGAAGTGACCAAAAAACGCGAATCGGCCATTTGGACGCTTTTTTCCGTTTTGCTGTTTGCCGTATGGGAAATATATTTCTATATTTTTATACTATGGGCGTTTTTGTACATCGCAACACCCATGATGTGTATTTTTTAAATTTTTTTGTTATTTTATTTTGATTTTGGGAAAAGGGGGTGATTTGAATTTTTATGTTTAAAAAAAAAAATCAAAAATGTTTATTTTTATTTTTTTACACTTTTTTTTTATAGTTCCCATAGGGAACTATATAATGCAATCATTAGATTGCTATTCTCATAGACTCCAATGCACTAGCATGGGAGTCTATGAGAAAATTGCTTATTTCCTATGTAGCCCTATTACAAGCAAGGGCTCCATAGGCCACGTGTGCGGATGGCGATATCCCCCACCATGCGTACATGGATAAATGGGCCGTTGTCCTCGGATCACTTTTCTCGCAGTGCCTGGCAGACTATATGGAACAGGGCAGCCAAATCCTCTATTTGCACCACCTCTATTTTACAAGCCATTTTCAGCCTCTACTCAGCCCCCTCGGCGCTTATCAAGCTGCCTTTCTGCTACTCCACTCCGTTTAATATTTCTAATGGAACGTGTCAGGGTTGCCAACTCTCACTGCTTATCTTTGCACTATGTATAGAACCCCTGGCAGCACACAATACAGCTGAACCCTGACATCCAGGAACTTAAAGTACGGGACAAGGAATTTAAGATTTCCCTTTATGCGGACGATGTCCTCCTTACCATGACCAATCCCCATATCACACTTCCTAACCTACAAAAAGCCTTATCACAATACGGTGCCCTCTCAGGATATAAGGTTAATATTTCTAAGACAGAGGCCCTGCCCGTTTCTATACCCACCCGTGACCTAGCACTGCTTCGAAGTAACTTCCCTTACCGTTGGTCGAATGCCGCGCTAAAGTACCTGGGTGTTTATATTACCCCTACGTACACCTCCCTGTATTCCAGTAACTTTCCTCCCCTTTTTCGAGAGCTTAAGTCCCTCCTTGCTAAATGGAAACCCCTGGAAATATCTCTGTTAGGCCACATAGCAGCAGTCAAGATGTCTCTCCTCCCAAAATTGCTCTACTACTTTGAGACCCTCCCAGTGCGGATCCCTATGTCAGAACTACGCCTCCTCCAACAGACCATTTTCAATTTCATATGGCAAGGTAAACGCCACCGCATCCCCCACAAGGTCATGTTTTCTGCCACGGACAGAGGCGGCCTATCGGTCCCCAATATCATGCACTATTACTGGTCTTCTCATCTACGTGTCATCCCATTTTAGGCGTCCCAACAGGCATACACCAAATGGGTGGAAATTGAAAAGTTCTGGCTTGCTCTGATTCATCCGAACACACTACTATGGCAACAGACTCCTGTTGCCCCCACACTCCCCTTCTGGGGCCCATGGCCTTTACCAAGCACATATGGGACACCTGCCACAGCCGATTTGCCTTAGCTTCCCAGCATACCTCCATGTTCTCCTTCCTTTACAACCCAGCTATCCCCGCCAGCCTTACCCCTTTATGGTCCACGTCTGGTCGTCGGTGGGTCTTTTTTTCTTAGCGGACATTGTAGATGCTGCTACTTTGACACTTAAATCCTTTGCGCAGCTCCAGGAGCAATCGAAAGTGCCGACGACTCGAGGTTCGTCATTATGTGAGTACTGTTTTTAGTTCACTCAAGGTGTCACTCCCTACTCCATTTCAATGTCTATGCTGATTAGGCACCGGAACAAGGGGACTGATTTCCCTCATCTACCGCCTCTTGGCCACGTGTGCGGAGGGCGAGATCCCCCACCATGCGTACATGGATAAATGGGCCGCTGCCCTCGGATCACCTCTTTCTCGCAGTGCCTGGCAGACTATATGGAACAGGGCAGTCTCTATTTGCACCATGTACAAGGAGACCCAGTATATGTTGCTAATGCTTGGTACCATACTCCTGCTCTCCTACATTGTATAAACCCCACTGTTCCGTCTGTCTGCTGGCAGTGCTTAAATGATCAGGTCCATGGACTATCTCACGGGGTTCCTTAACAACACTGTGGAACAGTTCCAAGCGATCTGGCTTTCATGGGATACCTACTCAACACCCCCCTAAGGCCCGCCCCCCCTTCTTCCCCCCTCCATCATCCCTGTTCTTACTTTCCCTCATCCGTCCCTTTCCCTTTGTGTTCTGTCAGTTGTCTTATCCCGTGTCCTGAGTTTTTTGTGATACATTATTAGACATAGTCATGGTATTTGTACTGCTGTATGTGCTGTCTCTGTGCCTTTTTTACATCTTAATGGTCCACTGTGAACTCTGTACAAACTATGCTGTATAACTTTTTTTTTCTTCTTTATTTCTGTATTATTGAAAAATTTGCACGTAATGTGCTAATAAAAATCTACAGTCAAAAAAAATAAAAATAAGACCCAGCCAGAGCCGTACTATTATGGCGCTAGTCGGGAAGGGGTTAAAAGCAAGGTACACCTTCGGAAGCAATTTTTTTTATGATTCCATGTTACTCATTTTGGGCTAAAAATATTTTTTTTTATTGGCCTTTATGCTGTCGTCTAATAAGCCTTATCTCTAAACTACTGAGAGGTCATAAACACTTATTTAAGCCACATTCTTATCAGTAAGATAAGAACTGAGCTATAATGAGTGTTTATAAGGTCAGAGATAAGGAGCCCGTCTGCTCCACAAACCACCAAAAAGACAGAAAAACTAAAGGATACTTCTAGAGCTCGTCAGCTCTGTACAGAAAAAGGGACTCCATATTTTTTTAATAAAGACCAATTAAAAAAATATTTTTAGTTCAAAATCAGTACAATGTAATAATAATAAAAAATGCCCCCAAAAGTGTACATAGCCTTTAAAGAGGTGCAACATTTTGTGACTTTTTATATTCTTGTGAAATCCACAACACCTTTGTAAAGTTAAAGAACTGTGAAAAGTTGAAGCTCCTACTTTGAGGGGTCCTCAGTGAAGTGAGTTCAATTCACCCCAAGTAGAATATATAAACAGTGGGATCACTGATAAGACCTCCTATCAGTGACTGACAGCTATCTATGTATACACACTTACACAGAGAATGCTATCAATTACTGATGACACGTCCCCCGTGTACATCTATCAGTGACTGACAGCTATCTATGTATACACACTTACACAGAGAATGCTATCAATCACTGATAACACCTCTTCCATGTACATCTATCAGTGAGTGACAGCTATCTATGTATATACACTTACACAGAGAATGTTATCAATCACTGATAACACCTCCCCTATGTACAATTATCAGTGACTGACAGCTATATATATTCACACTTACACAGAGAATGCTATCAATCATTGATAACACCTCCCCCGTGTACAGCTATCAGTAACTGACAGCTATCTATGTTCACACAGTTACACAGAGAATGCTATCAATCACTGATAACACCTCCCCTATGTACAACTATCAGTGACTGACAGCTATCTAATATATACACAGTTACACAGAGAATGCTATCAATCACTGATAACACCTCACCATGTACAATGATCAGTGACTGACAGTTATCTATGTATAATACACACTTACACAGAGAATGCTATCAATCACTGATAACACCTCCCCATGTACAAATATCAGTGACTTACAGCTATGTATACACACTTACACATAGAATGCTATCAATCACTGATAACACCTCCCCTATGTACAACTATCAGTGACTGACAGCTATCTAATATATACACAGTTACACAGAGAATGCTATCAATCACTGATAACACCTCACCATGTACAATGATCAGTGACTGACAGTTATCTATGTATAATACACACTTACACAGAGAATGCTATCAATCACTGATAACACCTCCCCATGTACAAATATCAGTGACTTACAGCTATGTATACACACTTACACATAGAATGCTATCAATCACTGATAACACCTCCCCTATGTACATCTATCAGTGACTGACAGTTATCTATAAATACACACTTACACAGAGAATGCTATTAATCACTGATAACATCTCCCATGTGTACAGCTATCAGTGACTGACAGCTATCTATATATACACACTCAGAGAATGCTATCAATCACTGATAACACCTCCCCCGTGTACAACTATCAGTGACTGACAGCTATTTATACACATTGTGAGGGGTTAGCTCTTCTCCGGGGGTCATTCACACCGATACAACTTCAGGACACCAGGTTTCAGGTCCAAACAGTGCATTTATTGTGATAAACCAGCACAAGTAAAATTACAAAAATAATAAACACTCGCCCGTCCAGGCTCTAACTAAACATAATATTCCTGACTCACCTAAGTCCCTGTTCACACCCTGTGAACACATGTGGCTTTCTCAGCCAATGTCCCGCAGCCTCCTGGCTGTACAGAGCACAGTACACCCACTGTCTCCAGTCTAGTGTCTCTTGGGGAATAGTGGTCTCTCAGCCCTCCTGGCTTGGACCACACAGAGCCTCCAGGCCTCTGTTCACAGGCAACACACTCCCCCAAAGTTCAGGCTATCGCCTAGCCTTGTGGCCCCTCAGCCAACCCGGCTGAGACCACTCACACAAAGCCTGACCAGGACCCTGAAATAGCTGAACCAGCTACAACTACTTTAGTGGACACCTGAACTAGGGCTTTTACTCCACCAAGGCTGGGGCCCTTGGTGACACTCTACCGGTGCACACAACACCCCTTTTATCCTGCTTCCCTGTGACTTTACTGCACACCTCAATGTTCACATTGCCACAACATTTACACAGGGAATGCTATCAATCACTGATAACACCTCCCCCGTGTACATCTATCAGTGACTGACAGCTATCTATGTATAAACACTTACACAGAAAATGCTATCAATAGCACCACCTCATGTACAATTGAAGTCAGAAAAATAAATGTATAAATTACAAGTTTTAGTGAATCTTTTCCCACAAAACTTTATATGAATGTTCTCAGCTCCTCTTGCTCTATAACATGCTGCCTGCAGATTGCACTGCATTTTTTGGTGATAGGGTCTCTTTAATGGGCTTTATGCTCCGAGCAATTGAACAGTCTGTTTCAGCATTCTATACAGAGTCATAGATTTAACATAGTAACATAGTACACAAGGCCGAAAAAACACATTTGTCCATCCAGTTCGGCCTGTCATCCTGCAAGTTGATCCAGAGGAAGGCAAAAAAAAACTGTGAGGTAGAAGCCAATTTTCCTCACTTTAGGGGAATAAAAAATTCCTTCCCGACTCCAATCAGGCAATCAGAATAACTCCCTAGATCAATGATCCCTCTCTAGTAGCTATAGCCTGTAATATTATTACACTCCAGAAATACATCCAGGCCCCTCTTGAATTCCTTTATTGTACTCACAATCACCACCTCCTCAGGCAGAGAGTTCCATAGTCTCACTGCTCTTACCATAAAGAATCCTCTTCTATGTTTGTGTACAAACCTTCTTTCCTCTAGACGCAGAGGATGTCCCCTCGTCACAGTCCTGGGGATAAACAGATGATGGGATAGATCTCTGTACTGACCCCTGATATGTTTATACATTATAATTAGATCTCCCCTCAGTCGTCTTTTTTCAAAAGTGAATAACCCTAATTTTGATAATCTTTCAGGGTACTGTAGTTGCCCCATTCCAGTTATTACTTTAGTTGCCCTCCTCTGGACCCTCTCCAGCTCTGCTATGTCTGCCTTGTTCACTGGAGCCCAGATCTGTACACAGTACTCCATGTGTGGTCTGACTAATGATTTGTAAAGTGGTAGGACTATGTTCTTATCACGGGCATCTATGCCCCTTTTGATGCAACCCATTATCTTATTGGCCTTGGCAGCAGCTTCCTGACACTGTTTTTTGCAGCTTAGTTTGCTGTTTATTAAAATTCCTAGATCCTGTTCCATGTCAGTGTTACCGAGTGTTTTACCATTTAGTATGTACGGGTGACTTGCATTATTCCTTCCCATGTGCATAACTTTACATTTGTCAGTGTTAAACCTCATCTGCCACTTATCTGCCCAAGCCTGCAATCTATCGAGATCCCTCTGTAGTAGTATACTGTCCTCTTCAGTGTTAATTACTTTACACAGTTTAGTGTCATCGAAATTGATATTTTACTATGCAAGCCTTCTACAAGATCATTAATAAATATATTGAAAAGAATAGGACCCAATACTGACCCCTGAGGTACTCCACTAGTGACAGTGACCCAATCTGAGTATGTACCGTTACAAACCACCCTCTGTTTTCTATCATTGAGCCAGTTACTTACCCACTTACAGACGTTTTCTGCCAGTCCGAGCATTCTCATTTTATATACTAACCTTTTATGTGGTACAGTGTCAAATGCTTTGGAGAAGTCCAGATACACGACATCCATTGATTCGCCGCTGTCAAGTCTAGAACTTACCTCCTCATAGAAACTGATTAAATTAGTCTGACATGACCGTCCCACATTTGCCATGCGCCAATCCTGTGGGACATTCCCTGTCAGTATAGAATCTGCAAATATCAGAAATAAGGGTCTGGCTATGACATTACTTAATTCCCTTAGGATACGGGGGTGTATGCCATCCAGTCCGGGTGATTTGTCTATTTTAATCTTTTTAAGTCGCTGTTGTACTTCTTCCTGGGTCAGACAGGACACTTTTAATGGGGAATTTATTTCAACATTCAGCATTTCATCTGACAGTTTATTTTCCTCAGTGAATACATTGGAGAAAAAAATATTTAACAGCTTTGCTTTCTCCACGTCGCTCTCTGCGACCTCCCCCTCACTACTCTTTAAAGGGCCGACACTTTCAGATTTATACTTTTTAACATTTATATAATTCAAGAACATTTTAGGGTTAGTTTTACTCTCTTTGGGAATTAATCTCTCGGTCTCTAGTTTGGCCGCTTTTATTTGTTTTTTACATGTTCTATTTTTTTCCTTATAGTTTTTCAGTGCTTCCGTGCTACCCTCCTGTTTTAGTGTTTTATATGCTTTCTTTTTGTCATTTATTGCTTTCTTTACAGTTCTGTTTATCCACATTGGTTTCTTTTTGTTCCTTAACCTTTTATTCCCATACGGTATGTACCTCTCACAATGAGATTTTAGGATGCTTTGAAAGATATCCCATTTTGTGGCTGTATTTTTATTTGTGAGGACTTTCTCCCATTTAGTTAGCCCTATGGCCTCTCTTAGTTGGCTAAATGTAGCTTTTTTGAAGTTTGGTATTTTTGTTCCTCCCTGTAGAAACGCTCTTTTGAATGATAATTGGAAGGTTATTACTTTATGGTCACTATTTCCCAGGTGTCCCCCAACCTGCACGTCTGTTGTTCTGTCGGGCCTATTGGTTAAGTCCAGTATGGCCGTCCCTCTAGTCGGGTTCTGAACCAGTTGGGAGAGGTAATTGTCTTTGGTTATTGCCAATAACCTGTTTCCTTTATGAGATATACAAGTTTCAATTTCCCAGTCTATATCTGGGTTGTTGAAGTCCCCCATAATAACCACCTCATTATGATTTGCCGCCTTGTCTATCTCATTTAGTAGTAGATTTTCTGTGGACTATGGTATATTAGGTGGTTTATAGTAAACTCCTATTAGTAATTTATTATTGTTTTCAGCTCCATGTATCTCTACCCACAGTGACTCCACATGTTCATGTCCCTCACTTATATCTTCACGGAGTGTGGGCTTTAGACAGGACTTTACATAAAGGCAGACCCCTCCCACTCTCCGGTTTTGATGATCCTTTCTAAACAGACTGTAACCCTGTACATTAACCACCTCCGGAAGGTGGTTGATCTATTCCTCCTGGACGCATCCGTGCGTCATCTCGCGAGACGCGAGATTTCCTGTGAACGCGCGCACACAGGCGCACGCGCTCACAGGAACGGAAGGTAAGCGAGTGGATCTCCAGCCTGCCAGCGGCGATCGCTCGCTGGCAGGCTGGAGATGTGATTTTTTTAACCCCTAACAGGTATATTAGACGCTGTTTTGATAACAGCGTCTAATATACCTGCTACCTGGTCCTCTGGTGGTCCCTTTTGTTTGGATCGACCACCAGAGGACACAGGCAGCTCTGTAAAGTACCACAAAACACTACACTACACCCCCCCGTCACTTTTTAACCCTTTATGAACCACTGATCACCCCTGATCACCCCATATAGACTCCCTGATCACCCCCCTGTCATTGATCACCCCCCTGTAAGGCTCCATTCAGAGGTCCGTATGATTTTTACGGATCCACTGATACATGGATCGGATCCGCAAAACACATGCGGACCTCTGAATGGAGCCTTACAGGGGGGTGATCAATGACAGAGGTGATCAGGGAGTCTATATGGGTGATCACCCCTCTGTCATTGATCACCCCCCTGTAAGGCTCCATTCAGAGGTCCGCATGTGTTTTGCGGATCCGATCCATGTATCAGTGGATCCGTAAAAGACATACGGACGTCTGAATGGAGCCTTACAGGGGGGTGATCAGGGAGTCTATACGGGTGATCACCCCTCTGTCATTGATCACCCCCCTGTAAGGCTCCATTCAGAGGTCCGCATGTGTCTTGCGGATCCGATCCATGTATCAGTGGATCCGTAAAAATCATATGGACGTCTGAATGGAGCCTTACAGGGGGGTGATCAGGGAGTCTATATGGGTGATCACCCCTCTGTCATTGAACACCCCCCTGTAAGGCTCCATTCAGAGGTCCGCATGTGTTTTGCGGATCCGATCCATGTATCAGTGGATCCGTAAAAATCATATGGACGTCTGAATGGAGCCTTACAGGGGGGTGATCAGGGAGTCTATATGGGTGATCACCCCTCTGTCATTGATCACCCCCTGTAAGGCTCCATTCAGAGGTCCGCATGTGTTTTGCGGATCCGATCCATGTATCAGTGGATCCATAAAAATCATACGGACGTCTGAATGGAGCCTTACAGGGGGGTGATCAATGACAGGGGGGTGATCAATGACAGGGAAGTGATCAGGAAGTCTATATGCGTGATCACCCCCTTGTCATTTATCACCCCCCTGTAAGGCTCCATTCAGAGGTCCGCATGTGTTTTGCGGATCTGATCCATGTATCCGTGGATCCGTAAAAAATCATACGGACGTCTGAATGGAGCATTACAGGGGGGTGATCAATGACAGGGGGGTGATCAATGACAGGGGGGTTATCACCCCATATAGACTCCCTGATCACCCCCCTGTCATTGATCACCCCCTGTAAGGCTCCATTCAGACATTTTTTTGGGCCCAAGTTAGCGGAAATTTTTTGTTTGTGTCATGGAACCATGAACCAGACGTACAACAAGAGATAAGTGGAAATAAGAAGGCTTTATTGAAAATCAAGCTGTAAGGCAAAAGTCCAAACGGATGGCTAAACCGAAGCAGGGTCTTGCGAAGCCAGAGGTCAGGAACCAGAAGGGTAGTCAGACGAAGCCTGGATCGGGAACCAGCAGGGTAGTCAGATGAAGCCTGGATCAGGAACCAGCAGGGTAGTCAGACGAAGCCAGGATCAGGAACCAGAAGCAGCAGCAGTCTTAGAAGCATGTGAACACAGGAGGACCAAGCAAGGAACTGAAGCCACAGACCTCCTATATATATGAGCTAGGCATCCAGCTCCTCCCAGTGGGAAGGAGAAGCCGCAGGGTGGGAGGCTACAAGAAACCCAGAAACCAAGATGGCCGCCAGCACATGTCAAACGAAGGAGGACAGCAAGAAGGTAAGACCATGACAGTTTGTTTTTGTTTTTTCTTACTAAGTCTCATATTCCACTAACTTGTGTCAAAAAATAAAATCTCACATGAACTCACCATACCCCTCACGGAATCCAAATGCGTAAAATTTTTTAGACATTTATATTCCAGACTTCTTCTCACGCTTTAGGGCCCTAAAATGCCAGGGCAGTGTAAATACCCCACATGTGACCCCATTTCAGAAAGAAGACACCCCAAGGTATTCCCTGAGGGGCATATTGAGTCCATGAAAGATTGAAATTTTTGTCCCAAGTTAGCGGAAAGGGAGACTTTGTGAGAAAATACAAAAAAAAACAATTTCCGCTAACTTGTGCCAAAAAAAAAAAAATTCTAGGAACTCGCCATGCCCCTCACGGAATACCTTGGTGTGTCTTCTTTCCAAAATGGGGTCACATGTGGGGTATTTATACTGCCCTGGCTTTTTAGGGGCCCTAAAGCGTGAGAAGAAGTCTGGGATCCAAATGTCTAAAAATGCCCTCCTAAAAGGAATTTGGGCACCTTTGCGCATCTAGGCTGCAAAAAAGTGTCACACATCTGGTATCGCCGTACTCAGGAGAAGTTGGGGAATGTGTTTTGGGGTGTCATTTTACATATACCCATGCTGGGTGAGATAAATATCTTGGTCAAATGCCAACTTTGTATAAAAAAATTGGAAAAGTTGTCTTTTGCCAAGATATTTCTCTCACCCAGCATGGGTATATGTAAAATGACACCCCAAAACACATTCCCCAACTTCTCCTGAGTACGGCGATACCAGATGTGTGACACTTTTTTGCAGCCAAGGTGGGCAAAGGGGCACATATTCCAAAGAGCACCTTTCGGATTTCGCAGGCCATTTTTTACACATTTTGATTGCAAAGTACTTCTCACACATATGGGCCCCTAAATTGCCAGGGCAGTATAACTACGCCACAAGTGACCCCATTTTGGAAAGAAGACACCCCAAGGTATTCCGTGAGGGGCATGGCGAGTTCCTAGAATTTTTTATTTTTTGTCGCAAGTTAGTGGAATATGAGACTTTGTAAGAAAAAAAAAAAAAATCATCATTTTCCGCTAACTTGTGACAAAAAATAAAGAGTTCTATGAACTCACTATGCCCATCAGCGAATACCTTAGGGTGTCTACTTTCCGAAATGGGGTCATTTGTGGGGTGTTTGTACTGTCTGGGCATTGTAGAACCTCAGGAAACATGACAGGTGCTCAGAAAGTCAGAGCTGCTTCAAAAAGCGGAAATTCACATTTTTGTACCATAGTTTGTAAACGCTATAACTTTTACCCAAACCATTTTTTTTTTTTTTTGCCCAAACATTTTTTTTTAATCAAAGACATGTAGAACAATACATTTAGCGAAAAATTTATATATGGATGTCGTTTTTTTTGCAAAATTTTACAGCTGAAAGTGAAAAATGTCATTTTTTTGCAAATAAATCGTTAAATTTCGATTAATAACAAAAAAAGTAAAAATGTCAGCAGCAATAAAATACCACCAAATGAAAGCTCTATTAGTGAGAAGAAAAGGAGGTAAAATTCATTTGGGTGGTAAGTTGCATGACCGAGCAATAAACGGTGAAAGTAGTGTAGTGCAGAAGTGTAAAAAGTGGCCTGGTCATTAAGGGGGTTTTAGCTAGCGGGGTTAAAGTGGTTAACTGCCCAGTCATAGCTATCATCCAGCCATGTCTCAGTTATTCCCACTATATCCTCCTCACACATCACTAATTCTAGTTCACCAGTTTTATTAGTCAGGCTTCTGGCATTAGTATACATACATTTGAGAGGTTTATGTATATTTTTTACCCTACACCTTTCCTTCTGAACTGTTCTAGTCCCTCCTTCCATTCCTCCCCCAGTCCCACTACCTTGCCCCCGGTCTCTATCTGCACTATCTTCCCCTCCTATAACATAATTACCCTCCCCCAGTCCCTAGTTTAAACACTCCTCCAACCTTCTAGCCATCTTCTTCCCCAACACAGCTGCCCCTTCCCCATTGAGGTGCAGCCCGTCCCTACGATAGAGCCTGTAGCCGATCGAGAAGTCGGCCCAGTTCTCCAGGAACCCAAACCCCTCCTTCCTACACCAGTTCTTGAGCCACTTGTTAATCTCCCTAATCTCTCGCTGCCTTTCTTGTGTGGCCCATGGTACAGGTAGTATTTCGGAAAATACTACCTTTGAGGTCCTTGCCCTAAGCTTTTGACCTAAATCCCTGAAATCATTTTTAAGGACTCTCCACCTACCCCTAACTTTGTCATTGGTTCTGATATGGACCATGACCGCTGGATCTTCTCCAGCCCCTCCCAGTAATCTGGGAGTAAAAAAATATTTTTGAGCACATTTTCTTTAACCAACCTTAGAACTAAATACATATTTGGATGGTCTGTACTTGCAATGCTACTGAAAACAGCTTTACATGCCTATTATATCCAGTGATGTGTCCAGGGGAGGACTGGGAAATTAAAGTGGCCCTGGAAAAAATACTAAAAGGGGCCCCGCTTTTTAGTCAGGTCCAAACTGATGGAAGGCAGGGCCAGCATTACCATATTGTGGCACATTATACCACCCCAACAACCAATACCACAGTCCATCACAAAATACTGCCAGCAGCACAAAATACATCCCCAAAAACTTCCATTGGTCGGGAGTGAGGAGGGCCCAAGTGGCCTCTTGGGCATCGAATCACCGGGAAATTTCCCTGTAAGGTCTATGGCCAATCTCTGTAGAGACTAGCTAATTTATTCTAAAAAAGCAATTAATCTCATGAGCAGAGCATCTTCACCTGTGAGGGGCTGTCCCTACGAGTGAAGAAGCACCCACCTGCTGCAAGATTGACAAGGCTGGACATTTAGCCCGGCCTTGATAGTTTTCTAAATATACTTACCTGAATCCCCTTCCATGCAGCTGTGTGGTTAATTGCCTGCATTCTGGCACATGCAGTTGCAATGACATCCATCGACTCCTATCCCAAAACACATTTCTAATTCTAGGTCCTGGGCAAAACATCCACTGTCAAAGCCAAAGATGTTTGGCCTAGCAATGTCCAGGAACACCGATGGGCACTTCGTGCATCCAGGAGCCTTGGCCTCTGAGCAGTTGTCAAAAACACCCTAATTGTAATCCATAAATTGTAATCCATCAATTTCACATTGGGACATTCAGAGGCTGCCAGGGATAGTGGTGCTCTGCCTGAATTTCAGAAGTATCAAGCTGTATATGAGATGGTTGAGACCTATGCCTTTTCAAAACATGCTTTTGCCATCCAGTGAAATGTATTTTTTTTCCTTTTTATCATTCCTTTATCAGACCGAGACATATTGGTTGGATCATCTGGATCTGATGGTCACACGTTGGCAATGACTTATTAGCAGTATAAGCGTCTGGTGGAATATTTATATTCTTTCATGTTGTAGGGCCTGTTGATGTTGGATGTTGGAGTCTGATGTTTGTATCTAAATTTTTGGCTCATAAACGTGGCAAATTCATTACCACATTTGCCCTGTACCATGTATTCTCATGATGCATGGTGTCTTACTGGTTATTTGGTCTTGTTCTATGATATGACACTCAATGCCTGTGGTAATGTTTGTGCAACTTTTTTAACATTTTACTGCATCTGAAGCAAAGAGACATTTACAAAAACAAAGAAATTGTTTTTGCTTGCATTATATTTATCAACTGCTGTGTGACTTTTAAACTGACTCTAGACACAGACAGTTTTCACCTTCCTGGCATAGCTTTAGGCTACATGCACACAAACGTTGTTTGTTTACATTATGGTTTTTTTGCGGATAGGATGCGGACCCATTCATTTCTTATTCTTGTCCATTTTATGCATTGTTACAATAGATCCGCAAAAAAAACTGATGGCATACGGATGGCAAGCAGCGTATCCAAGCCAGCACATCGGCAAGCATCGCAAGTCTGCACAGAGCATTGCAAGTCTGCACAGAGCATTGCAAGTCAGCATATCAAGAAAATACATGTCTCCTTTAAGACTGACATTTGTTCCTGCTCTTCAGAATAAGGTCAGAGCTTTCCTTTTATTACTTATCATTGCATATAGACTTTGTTATAAAGAGAATTTTTCATGTTCAGGAATAAAAGACTTAAAAGTGAAACAAAGGATAGTTTTGTAGTATATGGACTCTAAAGTATTTAAAGTGAAAGTCATTTATTTCTGCATTTGTCAGTATTGCATTTAAAGTGAAAGGCATCTTATTATTTATATTGATTGTGATAGCATTGACATTAAAATGTCTGAGCCTAGTATTACCATGCCACTGTTAGCGGAGGCAAAGATATATAGAGTAGAAGTTGAAGAGCAAGGAAACCCGTCTGAGGTAGAAGAGTAGGATGCAGCATTAGCCTTGCGTCAAATGAATATAGCCCAAGCAGTTCAACTAATAAGTTCATCACGTGCCAGAAAACTGACCCTAAAGATGCTGGAAAATTTGAAGCAAGAAGCAGCACTAAAAGGAAAAAAGTTTACCAGAATGTATGACAAGTGGAAATTATACATTAAAGACATTCGTAAAAAGCTAAAGCAAGAAAGTAAAAAACCGAACTTGAGTGATATGGTAGACAGTAGAAGAATCTGAATCAGAGCTTATGGCAGCATATGTCAAACTGAGGTCGTTTGCAACACCATCCCAGGATATTGTAAGGAATATGGACACATGTACTGCGGTCACTAAAGATTTAGTAGAGCTCATGAGAGAACTTTCATCTGCTGCTAATTATGATGAAGTTTAAGCAAGAAGTTGTCACCACCAGACATCTGAGAAGCTCTGACAGATGCCTTTCAGAACCTCCTCCTTGAGCTTCCTTTGTTTTGCTTTCATTCCTCATCTCGTTAGCCTCTCTCAGCTGTCATGTAGTTGTACTGATTGTATCCCTTTAAATTCCCCCCGATAGTGCATCAGTTTGCGGTTTATATTACTTCCTGGAGTGTGTCTGCATGCTGATCCTACTTCTCAGTCTTCTACAAGATAAGTGTTGTGCATTCATTTGTGTTTTTCTGTTTGCTGGATCCCAGGTGACCCTGACTCCCTCCGTATCTAGTGTAGGGAGCCGGTGGTCGTGTCCCCTCACTATTGTAGGGTGTTCAGGTGTTATACAGTCGAGGTACGAGGATATGCGATCATCTACCATTGGGATTTTCGCATAGGCTGAGCAGTAAGGGAGAGAGCCATGTCTTATGCAGGGGTCTCCCTTTTTGTTCCTTAGTTTTGGATCCAGTGAGTCGTATATTCATTTTGTGTTGTCTTGTTTCCTGTACACATTCCGTGACATTATAAACCGCCAAAACCATCTCAAGCATGGATCCGGTTTCACTTTTGACTAAACGCTTCCAGGGTCTTTCATTGGAGGTAGCAGATCTCCGTGAGACTCTTTCTCAGTTTCAAGTGACCGGTTCAGATTGCGTTCATGGAGTTTGTTCTGAGCCTAAGATCTCGCTCCCGGATACGTTCTCCGGGGGTAGTGAGAATTTTGTGCGTTTTAGAGAGGCTTGCAAACTCCATTTTCGCCTTCTTCCTCATTCCTCTGGTGATGAGGAACGGAGGGTGGGGATCATTATATCGCTGCTCAGGGATAACGCTCAGTCCTGGGCCTTTTCGCTGCCGGTGGGGGAACAGCCCCTCCGTTCAGTGGATGAATTCTTTTTAGCCCTGGGTCAGATATATGATGATCCGAATCGTATTGCTTTGGCTGAGTCTAGACTACGTCTGTTATGCCAGGGTAAACAATCCGCAGAGATATACTGCTCAGAATTTCGGAGATGGGCAGCTGATACTGGTTGGAATGATGCTGCACTCCGAAGTCAATTTTGCCATGGTCTTTCAGAGGGATTGAAAGATGCATTTGCCTTTCATGAGAGGCCTACCTCCTTGGACTCTGCCATGTCTCAGGCCGTTCGTATTGACAGGCGTCTTAGAGAGAGAGGATAGATCACTCCTTCCTGTCATACTCAATCCCAGGACAGTGCAGCGGTCTCATTCTGTGCGCAGGGGTCTCAGTCGCTGTCAACCCCTTCTGAGCAGGAGCCCATGCAGCTGGGGTTGATTGCTTCTGACAATAGAAGATTCAGCCCGCATGGGAAGGTTTGTTTTTGTTGTGGAGGTATAAATCATTTGGCAAATGTTTGTCCCTCTAGGAGATTCAGGCATTTTTTGGGAGTAATAAAGAAACAAGAAGGAAAAAATCCTTTAAAAATGTTCCATCGGTTAACATTGGCAGGGTTGAGGCGGAAATTGAAGGTTTTCCGTTTGCTTGTAGTTCCCGTTTTGTCCTGCCTGCCAGGGTGGCGCTAGAGAGCAAGAACATTTTTTGTGAGATTTTTGTAGATAGTGGAGCAGCTGTCAATCTCATTGATAATCAATTTGCGATAACTCATGGTTTCCAGGTATGCACTTTGGGAAAGGATATTCCTGTTTTTGCTATTGATTCCTCTCCACTTTCTCAGAAATCATTAAAGGGCATAGTTCACAATATCCGTTTAATTGTGAGTGATGCTCATGTTGAGGATGTGTCATGTTTCGTCCTTAGCGGATTGCCTACTCCTCTAGTGTTGGGGCTACCCTGGCTCACTAAACATAACCCCACCATTGATTGGCAAGCGAGGCAAATAAATGGTTGGAGTGACTTTTGCAGAGAGAATTGCCTCACGACATCTGTTTCTGAGGTTTCTACTAAGACTGTACCATCTTTTCTCTCTGAATTTTCGGATGTCTTCTCTGAGAGTGGAGTTCAGGATTTGCCCCCGCACAGGGAGTACGATTGCCCTATTAATCTCATCCCAGGCGCAAAGCTGCCTAAATCTCGTTTATACAATCTCTCCCAACCTGAAAGGGTCGCTATGCGTGCTTATATCTCTGAGAGTCTGAGAAAAGGACCCATACGACCCTCGAAGTCACCTGTTGCCGCTGTTTTTTTCTTTAAGAAAAAAGATGGTTCTTTAAGACCTTGTCTGGATTTCAGGGAGCTGAACAGTATCACAATTCGTGACCCTTTTGGTTTGATGAATGCTCCAGCCGTTTTTCAGCATTTCATGAACAGCATTTTTTATCATTTAATGGGGAAATTTGTATTAGTGTATTTGGATGACATTTTGATTTTTTCTCCTGATTTCAAAACTCATAAGGAACACTTACGTCAGGTCTTGCTCATCCTGTGGGAGAATAAATTATACGCGAAACTGGAAAAATGTGTGTTTGCGGTTCCAGAAATTCAATTTCTGGGGTTTCTTCTCTCCGCTTCTGGTTTTCGCATGGACCCCGAGAAGGTCCGCGCTGTGCTTGAGTGGGAGCTTCCTGAGAATCAGAAGGCGCTGATGCGTTTTTTGGGCTTTGCCAATTATTACAGGAAGTTTATTTTGAATTATTCCTCTGTTGTTAAACCACTCACTGATATGACCAGAATAGGGGGTAGATTTTTCTTCCTGGTCGGTAGAGGCACGTAAGGCGTTTTCTAATATCAAGGAGAGTTTTGCTTCCGCTCCCATCTTGGTACAACCTGATATTTCTCTACCCTTCATAGTTGAGGTTGATGCTTCTGAGGTGGGTGTGGGTGCGGTCTTGTCTCAGGGTTCCTCTCCTGCCAAATGGCGACCGTGTGCCTTTTTCTCGAAGAAACTCTCCTCCGCAGAGAGAAATTACGATGTGGGAGATAGGGAGTTGTTGGCCATCAAGTTGGCTTTTGAGGAATGGCGCCATTGGCTAAAGGGAGCCAGACACCCTATTACCGTGTTTACTGACCATAAAAATCTGGCCTACTTGGAGTCAGCCAAGCGTCTGAACCCGAGACAGGCCAGATGGTCTTTGTTCTTTTCAAGGTTTAATTTTGTTGTCACGTTCCGCCCTGGGGTTAAGAATGTGAAGGCAGATGCCCTGTCACGTTGTTTTCCGGGAGGTGGGAATTTTGAAGACCCGGGTCCCATTTTGGCTGAAGGTGTGGTGGTCTCTGCTCTTTTTCCTGAATTGGAGGCAGAGGTGCAGGTAGCCCAGTCAGAGGCTCCTGATCTTTGTCCTCCTGGGAGGTTGTTTGTGCCTCTCGCTTTAAGACAAAAGATTTTTAAGGAACACCACGATACGGTCCTTGCTGGGCACCCGGGGGCAAGAGCCACAGTGGATCTCATCGCTCGGAGATTCTGGTGGCCGGCGCTTCGTAAGTCCGTTGAGGGTTTTGTGGCAGCCTGCGAGACCTGCGCTCGTGCCAAAGTCCCTCATTCACGGCCATCAGGTCCTCTCCTTCGCTTACCCATTCCTTCCCGTCCTTGGACACATCTGTCCATGGACTTCATAACGGACCTGCCTCGTTCCTCGGGGAAGACTGTGATTCTGGTGGTGGTGGACCGTTTTAGCAAAATGGTGCATTTCATCCCTTTTCCTGGCTTGCCCAATGCTAAGACGCTGGCGCAGGCATTTATTGATCACATTGTCAAATTGCATGGTATTCCTTCGGACATAGTCTCTGATAGGGGCACGCAGTTTGTTTCCAGATTCTGAAAGGCTTTCTGTTCTCGCTTGGGGGTTCGGTTGTATTCTCTTCTGCTTTCCACCCGCAGTCGAATGGCCAGATAGAGCGCGTCAATCAGAATCTGAAGACATATCTGCACTGTTTTGTGGCGGAGAATCAGGAGGATTGGTGTTCTTTTTTGTCCCTTGCTGAGTTTGCTTTAAATAACCGTCGTCAGGAGTCCTCTGATAAGTCACCATTTTTTGGTGCATATGGGTTTCATCCGCAGTTTGGGACATTCTCTGGAGAGGGGTCTTCTGGTTTACCTGATGAGGACAGATTCTCCTCGTCTTTGTCATCTATTTGGCAAAAGATTCAGGATAATCTAAAGAGCATGAGTGAGAGATATAAGCGTGTGGCAGATAAGAGACGTGTGCCTGGTCCGGACCTGAATGTTAGTGATCTGGTGTCTGAGGTAGAAGAGTAGGATGCAGCATTAGCCTTGCGTCAAATGAATATAGCCCAAGCAGTTCAACTAATAAGTTCATCACGTGCCAGAAAACTGACCCTAAAGATGCTGGAAAATTTGAAGCAAGAAGCAGCACTAAAAGGAAAAAAGCTTACCAGAATGTATGACAAGTGGAAATTATACATTAAAGACATTCGTAAAAAGCTAAAGCAAGAAAGTAAAAAACCGAACTTGAGTGATATGGTAGACAGTAGAAGAATCTGAATCAGAGCTTATGGCAGCATATGTCAAACTGAGGTCGTTTGCAACACCATCCCAGGATATTGTAAGGAATATGGACACATGTACTGCGGTCACTAAAGATTTAGTAAAGCTCATGAGAGAACTTTCATCTGCTGCTAATTATGATGAAGTTAAAGCAAGAAGTTGTCACCACCAGACATCTGAGAAGCTCTGACAGATGCCTTGCAGAACCTCCTTCTTGAGCTTCCTTTGTTTTGCTTTCAGTTCCTCATCTCGTTAGCCTCTCTCAGCTGTCATGTAGTTGTACTGATTGCATCCCTTTAAATTCCCCCCCATAGTGCATCAGTTTGCGGTTTATATTACTTCCTGGAGTGTGTCTGCATGCTGATCCTACTTCTCAGTCTTCTACAAGATAAGTGTTGTGCATTCATTTGTGTTTTTCTGTTTGCTGGATCCCAGGTGACCCTGACTCCCTCCGTATCTAGTGTAGGGAGCCGGTGGTCGTGTCCCCTCACTATTGTAGGGTGTTCAGGTGTTATACAGTCGAGGTACGAGGATATGCAATCATCTACCCTTGGGATTTTCGCATAGGCTGAGCAGTAAGGGAGAGAGCCATGTCTTATGCAGGGGTCTCCCTTTTTGTTCCTTAGTTTTGGATCCAGTGAGTCGTATATTCATTTTGTGTTGTCTTGTTTCCTGTACACATTCCGTGACAGAAGTAGAATGAATGAGCTTTTTATGAGAGACTATGCTAGGTCCTTAGGGGGAACCACAATCTCAAATGAGACTTCCTTCGCTAGCAGAAGTGCCACCCATATATCAGAGTCCTCAAATACTTCAGCCAAAAGAAAAGAATTAGCTGAACAACTTGCTGTCAAGAGAGCAGAAATTGAAATGGAAGCTGCCATCGAGGCACAGCACTGTCAAATGGAAGCTGAAATGGAGGCACAGAACCATCAAATGGAAGCTGAACTAAAAAGTCTGGAAAGGCAAAAAGAAGTTACGATCATAGAAGCCAGACTCAGAGTACAAAAAGAGAATATGAATCAGAGTAGTCATAGGTTAAAATCTGTACTAAGTGAAGAAGAAGACTCCTACTTTCCTACATACTCCCAGGAGAATGGAAGGAAATCTCCAGCACTTAGTGAGGAAATAAGTCATTATCCTTCCACCCCTGCTCAGAAAGACAAAGAGAGGCCTAGTCCAGTGTTAGGAAAAAGGTGTGTGGATTTACCCTCTATATCTCCCGGAAAAGAAGAAGAAAGGGACTCACCTAATTCAGAACTAAGTGAGAAAATAGAACCGGATGATTCTATTCCTAGATGCCATGGCAATGCTCAGGAGAATGTTACAACCATTGTCCCAGCAAGACCACAGAGAACAGTCCTAGCTAGACTTCCCGTTCCAGAACCTACTGTATTTTCAGGAGATGTACTGAAGTTCATAGAGTGCAAGGCAAGTTTTGAAATGATCATTGAGCATCATTGCTTCAGTCCAGTCGACAAGTTATTCTACCTTCAGAGATATGTTGGTGGGGAAGCAAAGACAATTCTTAAAGGTAACTTCTATAGAAAAGACGAAGAAGCCTACAAACAAGCTTGGGAAAAATTAAATGCAAGATATGGTCATCCTTTCTTAGTACAAAGAACTTTTAGAGAGAAATTGAATAACTGGCCTAAAATAGGTTATAAAGAACACTTCAGACTCCAAGAGTATGGGGACTTCCTGCAAGCATGCAGCAATGTCATCCCACATGTTCAAGGACTGGAAGTACTGAACGACTGTCTAGAAAACCACAGGATGCCAACTAAGCTACCTGAAGAAGTGGCTTCTAGATGGAATCGCTATGTGACTGAACAGTTAGATCTAGGTAAGAACTTCCCAAGTTTTAAAGAGTTCTCTGAGTTTGTCAATAAGGAAGCACGGATAGCATATAATCCAGTAACATCATATGTCTTAAAATCCTTAGAAGAAAGGCCTGCAAGAGGGATAAGACGTGCAAGAGCAACTAGCTTTGCAACCAACATAGCAGCTAAAGGTCCAGATACCTACGAGAGCAGGTTCAAAGTCACTACTGGGATCAGTAGAGAGACAGAACCGACAAATCTTCAGACTACCTTCAAGTGTATGTTCTGTGGAGAGAACCACTCAATACACAAGTGCCAACAATTGAAGTAGAAGTCCCCAGATGAAAAGAAAAGGTTTGTACTTGAGAACCAACTGTGTTTCGGTTGTTTAAGAAAAGGCCATGTTACTAAGGCTCCTTTCACACCTGCATTCAGGTGTCCGCTCGTGAGCTCCGTTTGAAGGGGCTCACGAGCGGCCCTGAACGCAGCCGTCTTGCCCTAATGCATTCTCAGTGGAGGCGGATCCACTGAGAATGCATCCGCCTGCCAGCGCTCAGCCTGCAAGCAGCGTTCGGGTGTCCGCCTGGCCGTGCGGAGGCGAGCGGATCCGTTCCGAATTATAATGGAAGTCAATGGGGACGGATCCGCTTGAAGATGACACCATATGGCTCAATCTTCAAGCGGATCCGTCCCCCATTGACTTTCAATGTAAAGTCTGAACGGATCCGCTCAGGCTACTTTCAGACTTAGAAAATTTTTCTAAGTTATAATGCAGACGGATCCGTTCTGAACGGAGCCACCGTCTGCATTAATATGAGCGGATCCGTTCAGAACGGATCCGATCGAACGCAGGTGTGAAAGTAGCCTAAGGAGTGTAAGAAAAAGGCCACATGCAGCATTTGCAAAGGACACCATCCTACACCACTACATGAAGAATGTCAAAGGAAAGATAAATCCTCAATACCTAAAGATACTGAGGAAGGAAAGAAAGTATTGGTATTCTCTTGCAGAGTGGTATATGCCTATGTGCTACTGGATGCCCAGAGTGACGTCACCTTTATTTATCAAGAAATCTGCAAGAAAATTACAAGTGGCTACAGAACCTGTGAAGCTCAAACGCACCACAATGACTGGGAGAGACACATTAGTGAACAGTCAAAGGGTCAAAGGACTGAGAGTTAGAGGACTTCATTCAAACTTAACATTAGATCTACCTACATCTTATACAAAAGACGATATACCTCTATATCGAGATCGCATAGCTACCTGTGAAACAGCCAATAAATGGGAGCACCTGTCATATCTCATTAAATGTCCCCGCTGAAGGGGTTTGGTGTTGGACTTTTGATAGGCTACGATTGTCCCAAAGCCTTGGTACCATGAAAGGTAATCACAGGTACTCAAACTCAAGACAGGTGACAGGATTGTGTCATTGAATATCTGTCCAAGAGTTACCAACTGTAAGCCCAGCAAAAGTAATCAAGATCCTTGAATCCGACTTTGCAGATATCAGTTCTAAAGAAAAGAGTGTATCCCAAGAAGACATAAAGTTCATACACACTCTAGAAGAAAGTATTCAGCAGAATCAACAAGGTCATCTTGAAATTTCCCTTACCCTTTAGAGAGCGACCTTGTCCGCCAAATAACAGAAATATTGCCCTAGCAAGATTTAAATGTTTAAATAAAAGGATGGGAAGAGATCCCAAACTCAAGAATGATTGTTTGAAAGTCAAGGAAGGCATCCTTGAAGAAGGACATGCAGAGAAAGCTAATAACCAACCTAAAGAAGGAGAAGTGTGGTACATCCCACATCAAGGTGCTTACCACTCAAATAAACTAGATAAGATTAGAGTAGTATTTGATTGATCAGCAAAGTACAATTGTGTTGCATTGAATGATCTTCTACTAAAAGGACCAGATCTTACAAACACTCTGCCTGGAGTAATCTGTAGATTCAGAAAGTATCCTGTAGCAGTCATGTGTGACGTTAAAAAGATGTTCCACCAGTTTCATGTGAAGAATGAAGATAGAGACTTCCTGAGGTTTCTATGGTGGGAGGATGGAGATACAGATACAGAGCCAACAGAATGAAAATACACTTGTTTGGAGCAGCATCGCCTCCAGGTTGCGCCAATTATGGTATGAAGTACCTGGCCAATCAGAATGAAAAGGATTGCCCATCAGCAGCAAATTTTCAGAGGAAAAACTTTTATGTAGATGATGGTCTCATAGGTCTAGAGTCCACAGAATCTGCAATCAAGCTAGTAAAAGAAAGCCAAGAGTTATGCGCAAGAGGAAACCTGCACCTTCATACATTCATCTCAAACAACAGAGAGGTACTGGAATCCATCAGTGACTCTGAACGTGCATCATCAATGAAGAATGTAGATCTCAATTATGATTATCTTCCAGTTCAAAACGTACTTGGATTGGGATGGAATGTAGATAATGACAAGTTCTTCTTTGAAGTATCTATTGAACATAAAGTTGCAACTAGACTGTAATGATGTCACAATTGCTCACCTGAAATGAGGAATCGTCCAGGCCTGGAAGGTAGGTAAGGAGTCCAATGGCTAGGACAATCTAGAGCACTGGTGTAGCCGGAAGCAAGCAGTGTCAAATAACACCCCGGGTTAGTACCAGGTAAACACAGCAGTTGGATAAGGCAGAAGCGTGGTCAGGTAACAATCCAAATTCGGTTCACAAGTAAACACAGCAATTCAGGATAAGGCAGAAGCGTGGACAGGTAACAATCCAAATTCGGTACACAAGTAAACACAGCTGTTCAGGATAAGGCTCAGGAGCTAGATCAGAGGTGGGCAAACTTTTTGACTGGTGGGCCACAATGGGTTCATATATTGTACCCGGGAGCTGTACCAAGAGTATATGGATGGGGCGTTTGTGTGAATTAATATAAATTAAATTTAAATTTTGTAACATTAAAGGTTTAGTTTATTTCAAGGTAGAAAAGCATAAAAAGACCTATTGTACAAAACTTTTATGCAATGTATTTCTTTCATAACATAGTATGTATATCTCACCTTCAATTTTAGTGGGAACAGTGTTGTTGGTCTCCCTTTTTTGCTAAGTCATCAAAGTATAGAGTTAGCTTTGTTGTTGCAATTCACAGAATAGATACTGTGCCAGTATATAGGTCCCCCATAATGTGCCAATATAAAGGCCCCCCTTAGTGCTTCCCCTCTTCTCCATAGTGCCCCCCATATTGTGCCAGTATATAGGGCCCCCATAGTGCTTCCCCTCTTCTCCATAGTGGCCCCCATAGTGCTTTCACTCTTCTCCATAGTACAAATCCATATTGTGCCAGTATATTGGGCCCCCATAATGCTTCCCCTCTTCTTTATAGTGGTCCCCATAGTGCTTCCCCCTCTTCTCCATAGTGCCCCTCCCATATTTTGGCAGTATATAGGGCCCCCATAGTGCTTCCCCTCTTCTCCATAGTGGCCCCCATAGTGCTTCCCCTATTCTCCATAGTATCAATTAATTTTGTGCCAGTATATAGGGCCCCAACCACCCTTCTTGCCAAAGTATACTATAAATTAGGGGTGCATAACCTTTTTTGGTCTGAGGGCCTCATTGTCACATCGCTCTATTACAATGGGCCGCAATGTATAGCCGTGGCCAAAAGTTTTAAGAATTACATAAATATTGAAAATTGGAAAAGTTGCTGCTTAAGTTTTTATAATAGCAATTTGCATATACTCCAGAATTGTCATGGAACCATGAACCAGACGTACAACAAGAGATAAGTGGAAATAAGAAGGCTTTATTGAAAATCAAGCTGTAAGGCAAAAGTCCAAACGGATGGCTAAACCGAAGCAGGGTCTTGCGAAGCCAGAGGTCAGGAACTAGAAGGGTAGTCAGATGAAGTCTGGATCAGGAACCAGCAGGGTAGTCAGATGAAGCCAGGATCAGGAACCAGAAGCAGCAGCAGTCTTAGAAGCATGTGAACACAGGAGGACCAAGCAAGGAACTGAAGCCACAGACCTCCTATATATATGAGCTAGGCATCCAGCTCCTCCCAGTGGGAAGGAGAAGCCGCAGGGTGGGAGGCTATAAGAAACCCAGAAACCAAGATGGCCGCCAGCACATGTCAAACGAAGGAGAACAGCAAGAAGGTAAGACCATGACAGTACCTCCCCCTCAAGGGCCCCTCCTCCGCGGAGTAAAGAACGGTTTCTGAGGGAAGCGTGCGTGGAAGGCTCGGAGCAAGGCAGGAGCATGGACATCTGCGGAGGGAACCCAGGAACGCTCCTCTGGACCATAACCACGCCAATGAACCAAAAACTGCACCCGACCGCGGACCAGGCGTGAGTCCAGGATATTGCTCACCTCATACTCCTCACGATTGCCCACTTGGACCGGACGAGGCCGAGGAACCGAGGAAGTGAAACGATTACACACCAGTGGCTTCAACAGGGAGACATGAAACACGTTGGAGATCCGCATGCCAGGAGGAAGCGCAAGGGCATAGGCTACCGGGTTTACCCTGCGAAGCACTCGGAAGGGACCAACAAAGCGAGGCGCCAGCTTGGGAGTGGGCACTCGAAGGTTGAGGTTGCGGGTGGACAACCATACGCGGTCACCGACCTGGTAGGAAGGAGCGGGCGCTCGTCTGCGATCAGCCTGGAGTCTCTGGCGCTGCGCAGAGACCTCAAGGGACCTCTGGATCTGTACCCAAGAAGCACGTAGGACGGAAAGGTGATCCTCCACAGCCGGAATATCCTGGGGAGAGAATACCTCCGGTAACACGGCAGGTTGGAACCCATAATTGGCCATGAAGGGAGACGTCCCAGAGGAAGAGTTCACCGCCGTGTTCCTGGCAAACTCAGCCCAAGGCAGGAGGTCAACCCAATTGTCTTGGTGATCGGAGACATAGCAACGAAGGAATTGCTCCAAGGCCTGATTGGATCGTTCTGCGGCCCCATTGGACTGAGGGTGGTAGGCCGAGGAGAAAGAGAGATGAATCCCCAACTGGGAGCAAAAGGCGCGCCAGAACCTGGACACAAACTGACTCCCCCGATCCGACACAATCTCCTTGGGCAAACCGTGCAACCGGAAGACCTCCCTGGCAAAAATCGTGGCCAACTCTTGTGCAGAGGGTAACTTCTTGAGAGGAACACAGTGGCACATTTTGGAAAACCGATCCACAATCATGAGAATGACCGTATGGCCTCGGGATGCAGGGAGGTCCACAATGAAATCCATCCCCAGGTGTGACCATGGACGCTCCCCGGTGGCTATGGGTTGCAAAAGGCCCAACGGAAGGTGCCGAGGGGACTTACTCTGGGCACAAACGGAGCATGCCGCTACATATGCGGCGATGTTGGAACGTAGAGAAGGCCACCAGAACAGACGTGAAACAGCCCAGGACAGCTGATTCTTTCCAGGATGCCCCGCGGCCTTGGAGTTATGGTAGGTTCGCAACAACCGAGTGCGCAACTCCTCAGGCACAAAACATCTGCCGTTGGGTCTCCCAGAGGGAGCACCAGATTGAGCCGCCAAAATCTGCTCACCCAGGGGAGAGGTCAGGCTGGTGCGAATGGCGGCCAGGATCTGATTCGGAGGTATGACCGAAGTCGGAATCGACTCCTCCCCGGACAGCTCGGAGTACTGCCGTGATAAGGCATCCGCTCTGATGTTCTTGGAACCGGGTAGGTAGGAGACCACGTAATTAAAACGTGACAAGAACAGAGCCCATCTGGCCTGACGTGGTGTCAATCTCTTGGCCTCAGAGAGGTAGGTCAGATTCTTGTGGTCCGTCAGGATGAGAACCGGAACCACCGAGCCCTCGAGCAAGTGCCTCCATTCTTTAAGGGCCTGCACGATGGCCAATAACTCCCTGTCACCAATCTGATAGTTGCACTCCGCGGAAGACAGTTTCCGGGAGTAAAACCCACAAGGAAGCAGAGGACCCTCTGGTGTTCTACGCTGAGACAGAAGGGCGCCTACTCCCGTCTCAGACGCGTCCACCTCGAGGACAAAAGGCAACCCAGGGTTGGGATGCGACAGAATCGGAGCCGACACAAAGGCGGACTTTAGAGCCTCAAAAGCTCGGATGGCCTCGAGCGGCCAGACCTGGGGATTACTGCCCTTCCTGGTCAGATCCGTGAGAGGCTTGGCTAGCATGGAAAAGTCCCTGATGAACTTCCGATAATAATTGGCGAAGCCCAAAAAGCGCTGCAGGGCACGAAGACCACTGGGCTGGGGCCACTGTAAGACAACCGAAACCTTCTCAGGATCCATGGAGAACCCCTCAGCGGAAATGATGTAACCTAAGAAGGTTACCTGGGATCGGTGAAATTCGCATTTCTCAAGCTTACCGAACAGCTTGTTCTCTCGTAACCGTTGCAACACTCGTCTGACATCCAGAATGTGGGCCTCCATGGATTCAGAATATACCAAGATGTCATCCAAATAGACCACCACACACTGCTGCAACAGGTCACGGAAAACATTGTTGATGAATTCCTGGAAGACTGCGGGCGCATTGCACAACCCAAAGGGCATAACCAAGGATTCATAATGACCGGTCCTGGTGTTAAACGCGGTCTTCCACTCATCGCCCGCCTTGATCCTTACCAGGTTATATGCCGCCCTCAGGTCGAGTTTGGTAAAGACCGTGGCCCCTTTGAGGCGATCGAACAGCTCGGAAATCAAGGGTATCGGGTAAGCGTTCTTGATCGTGATGCGATTGAGACCCCTGTAATCGATGCAAGGCCTCAACTCACCGCCCTTCTTTTTCACAAAGAAAAATCCAGCCCCTGCCGGGGACGAGGATTTGCGAATGTGTCCGCGTGAAAGCGCCTCCCTCACGTACTCCTCCATGGCCTCATTCTCCGCTACCGACAGTGGATAGACTTTGCCACGAGGAGGAACGGCACCAGGTTGTAACTCTATGGCACAATCGTATGGGCGGTGCGGAGGTAGGGCAACCGCACGCACCTTATCGAATACATCCCGGTACTCCTCGTATTCAGGAGGCAACAGAGAGTCCGAGGAAGTACACAGCAACTTGACAGGCCCATGGATGCAACTAGCCCCACACTGCGGTGACCACGAGAGGATCTCGGCCGATCTCCAATCGAAAGTCGGATTATGCTTCTGGAGCCAGGGGTACCCCAAGACCACCGAGTAGTGTGGAGACGAAATAACCTGGAGACAGACCGACTCTCTGTGAACGGCACCAATGGCCATCCCCACTGGAAGGGTCTCCTGAGTCACGTGTGGCGGCAGAAGGGGTCTGCCGTCTATCGCCTCAAGAGCCAGTGGGGAACCTCGAGGCTGCAGAGGAATGGAATTGGCGGCAGCGAACACACTATCAATGAACAAACCACCAGCACCAGAGTCCACCAACGCCTGGGTCGTCACCGAGCCCCCGACCCAGGAGAGGACAACAGTAATCAGTGGTTTGTCAACACGGGAAACCGGGGACGAGGAGACTCCACCCAAGATCTGCCCCCGACAGGATCTCAGGTGCGAGCGTTTCCCGGACGGTTCGGGCATGCCAACCGAAAATGCCCACCGAGACCACAGTACATGCATCGGCCCTCGCGTCTCCGGAGTACCCTCTCCCCCTCGGACAGGCGAGCAAACCCCAGCTGCATGGGTTCACCCCCAGACAAGTCATCCCCAGGAGGCGTGGGAGGAGAGGGAGGCACGGGTGGGACAGCAAACGTAGGCGCCAATCTGTTAGAAGACCTCCGCAGGCTCTCCTTAAAGGAAGGTCTCTCCCTGAGTCTGGTGTCAATCAAAATCAGGAAAGAAATAAGAGACTCAAGCTCCACTGGTAGGTCCTTAGCTGCAACCTCATCCTTCAAGGCATCCGAGAGACCATGAGAGAAAGCAGCGACCAGAGCCTCATTATTCCAGCCCACCTCTGCTGCCAGGGTACGAAACTCAATGGCGTATTCAGCTACGGATCGTGAACCCTGTCTGATGGACATAAGGAGCTTCGCAGCAGAGGCAGCACGAGCCGGCACATCGAATACCTTCCGAAGAGAAGCAACAAAACCGGAAAACTCGGCAACCACCGGATTGTTGTTCTCCCATAAAGGGCTGGCCCAGGCCAAGGCCTTGTCCGAGAGCAGCGAGATCAAGAAGCCCACCTTTGATCTCTCAGTAGGAAAGGCATGTGGCAGCAACTCGAAATAAATGCCCACCTGGAAACCTCGGCACTGAGTTGGCTCTCCCCCAAAGCGCTGTGGAAGGGGGGCAGAACCGGTCATACCCCGAAACACCGCAGGCGCAGCAACAGGTGTCGGGGTAGACTCTAGCGCAACAACCGGAGCGGCAGTAGGAGCGGGCCCAGGAGCGACAACCGACCCATCGGCAACGGAAGCTAAATGAGCCGTGCGTTCAAGCAGGGTTTGCAACGCCACAGCGAACCGACCCAACAGGTGATCCTGCTGATCAAGTCTGGCAACCAGCGTAGGTAGCGAGGATGGCCCTGTACCGTCAGAATTCATGGCTTGGTCCTAATGTCATGGAACCATGAACCAGACGTACAACAAGAGATAAGTGGAAATAAGAAGGCTTTATTGAAAATCAAGCTGTAAGGCAAAAGTCCAAACGGATGGCTAAACCGAAGCAGGGTCTTGCGAAGCCAGAGGTCAGGAACCAGAAGGGTAGTCAGATGAAGTCTGGATCAGGAACCAGCAGGGTAGTCAGACGAAGCCAGGATCAGGAACCAGAAGCAGCAGCAGTCTTAGAAGCATGTGAACACAGGAGGACCAAGCAAGGAACTGAAGCCACAGACCTCCTATATATATGAGCTAGGCATCCAGCTCCTCCCAGTGGGAAGGAGAAGCCGCAGGGTGGGAGGCTATAAGAAACCCAGAAACCAAGATGGCCGCCAGCACATGTCAAACGAAGGAGAACAGCAAGAAGGTAAGACCATGACAAGAATGTTATGAAGAGTGATCAGATGAATTGCATAGTCCTTCGTTGCCATGAAAATTAACTTAATCCCCCAAAAAACTTTCCACTGCATTTCATTGCTGTCATTAAAGGACCTGCTGAGATCATTTCAGTAATCGTCTTGTTAACTTGGGTGAGAATGTTGACGAGCACAAGGCTGGAGATCATTATGTCAGGCTGATTGGGTTAAAATGGCAGACTTGACCTGTTAAAAGGAGGGTGATGCTTGAAATCATTGTTCTTCCATTGTTAACCATGGTGACCTGCAAAGAAACGCATGCAGCCATCATTGCGTTGCATAAAAATGGCTTCACAGGCAAGGATATTGTGACTACTAAGATTGCACCTCAATCAACAATTTATAGGATCATCAAGAACTTCAAGGAAAGAGGTTCAATTCTTGTTAAGAAGGCTTCAGGGTGTCCAAGAAAGTCCAGCAAGCACCAGGATCATCTCCTAAAGAGAATTCAGCTGTCGGATCGGAGTGCCACCAGTGCAGAGCTTGCTCAGGAATGGCAGCAGGCAGGTGTGAGCGCATCTGCACGCACAGTGAGGCGAAGACTTTTGGAAGAAGGCCTGGTGTCAAGAAGGGCAACAAAGAAGCCACTTCTCTCCAAAAAAAACATCAGGGACAGATTGATCTTCTGCAGAAAATATGGTGAATGGACTGCTGAGGACTGGGGCAAAGTCATATTCTCCGATGAAGCCTCTTTCCAATTGGGGCATCAGGAAAAAGGCTTGTCCGGAGAAGAAAAGGTGAGTGCTACCATCAGTCCTGTGTCATGCCAACAGTAAAGCATCCTGAGACCATTCATGTGTGGGGTTGCTTCTCATCCAAGGGAGTGGGCTCACTCACAATTTTGCCCAAAAACACAGCCATGAATAAAGAATGGTACCAAAACACCCTCCAACAGCAACTTCTTCCAACAATCCAACAACAGTTTGGTGAAGAACAATGCATTTTCCAGCACGATGGAGCACCGTGCCATAAGGCAAAAATTATACCTAAGTGGCTCGGGGACCAAAACGTTGACATTTTGGGTCCATGGCCTGGAAACTCCCCAGATCTTAATCCCATTGAGAACTTGTGGTCAATCCTCAAGAGGCGGGTGGACAAACAAAAACCCACTAATTCTGATAAACTCCACGAAGTGATTATGAAAGAATGGGTTGCTATCAGTCAGGAATTGGCCCAGAAGTTGATTGAGAGCATGCCCAGTCGAATTGCAGAGGTCCTGAAAAAGAAGGGCCAACACTGCAAATACTTACTCTGCATAAATGTCATGTAATTGTCGATAAAAGCCTTTGAAACGTATGAAGTGTGTGTAATTATATTTCACTACATCACAGAAACAACTGAAACAAAGATCTAAAAGCAGTTTAGCAGCAAACTTTGTGAAAACTAATATTTGTGTCATTCTTAAAACTTTTGGCCACGACTGTACACAGGCCGATGTAAAGTGACTGGGGAGGAATGATCGCTATCACAGTCCTTCCTCCTTCAATTAGTTTCATTGACTATCAGTAGCACATCCCTGATCACACAGAGAGATGTGCGGCACGATTATACCGCCAGTTATCATGAGTGAGTGTCCCTATGAAGACGTGTTTCCAGTAATTGACCTGAATATTTCGCTGCTGGCCCTGGAAAAATACTAGTTTTGTAGTCGGGTACAAACTGATGGAAGTCCGGGCCAACAATACCATATTGTGGCACATTATACCGCCCCACAGTTCATCACAAAATACATCCCCAAAAACTCACTGGCTGGCTGTGAGGAGGGCCCAGGCGATCCCCTGGGAAATTTCCCTGTGAGATCTATGGCTAATCCACCCTGGCTTTAAAGGGATTTCCTAGTAAAAATGCATTTTTAACAAGTTCTTGCAGCATGGCCCCTGAAACCGAACAGTTTTACTTACCTGCTCCCGGCGCTGATTACACCTGTCAATTCATGGTCATGGTCACATGTACCTCTGCAGCAAATCACTGGCTTCAGCGTGATGTGGCCACAATCAGCGTGTCACTGCTGCAGCCAGTCATTGACTGGAGCGGTTTATGTAACCATGGTCATGCACGGATAGGTGTAAAAGTGCAGGAACCGGAAGATGGGGGCAAGGAGGCATGGAGCAGGGAGGCCGTGGAGGCAGGGCGGCATGGAGCAGGTAAGTATGCATCTTCTGGTTCAGGGGCCACACTGCAGGAACTTGTTCATAAATCAGTGATTTCCCTTACTGCATAACTCCCTGATTATTACCGCCTCCTGCCAGTTACAGGCACCCTGCAATAACCAGTAAGCACTTTCTCTTACTAGTGGGAAAAGCGCTTATTGGTTAACACTTTAATAACCAGGCCTGAAAAGACCCTTTTTTGTGTTTTTGTGCACCTGATGGTTCGAACGGTTGTAACTTTTTTATTTATTACTTTTATTTGTATTTTAATAGTCATAAAAAGACTGTTGGGGGACAATGAACACTCTGCTATTTTGCACTTTTTATTTTTTTATTTTATTAGTATTCTATTATTTTTTTATATTTATATTTTTGCCACATAATGACAAGGGATCATAAAAATACTGTTAGGGGGCAGTGAACACTCTTTTACTTAGCAATATTTCCTTAATTTTTTTTGCTTTTATTTGTATATTTTTTTTATCATTTTCATTTTTTTGCCACATCATATTTTATAAATTTTTCTTTTATTTGTGATTTATTATATTTTTTAAAATAATTTTTAAACTTATTTAACATATTTTTTCCACATAATTTGTCCCCAAGAGGTCACTGAAAGACCTTCTGGACACAGACTTTTTTTTTGCACTATTACCACTGTAACTGGGGCATCCTAAGGAGCCCCAGTTACAGGGGTAACCACCCTACAGTGGGGGCATTGTACACAGGCAGAGCTGATCAGGTCTCCTAACCTTGCAGCTCTGTGCTCCTCTGCCCCCAAGCCGGGTCCACCCTACATAGCGCTCACCTGTGTGAGGAGAAAGCAGAAGAGCTGATAACTGCTGCTGCCTTCTCCTCGGCTCCCCCGCTGTCACTGACAGCCGATGACCCGTCCTGCTCCTGCTACAGTGCAGGGGCAGGAGCTGTAATGATCCATCGCGCGGCGCTGCGTGCAGAAACACAGCTGATTTTACGATCAGCTGTGTTTCTGTCCAGGAGGATGGGGGCCGCAAATCTTGGCTCTGGGAGCCGCATGCGGCCCGCGGGCCACAGGTTGTGCACCCGTGGTCTAGGAGTATGACCATTTTCTACTGGTTCCGAAGAATTTTCTTCTGAGCCATAGCCCTATCCACCTAAATACTGTAGCTTATTCCGATGGATTCTGGAGTCCAAGATCTTTTCAACTATAAATTCTTCTTCACCATGCACTTCTATTGGTGGTGGAGGAGACAAATGGCGGCCTGGAAAAGTATTTTGAATAAATGGTTTCAAGAGAGAACATTGAAAAACAGGATGTACCTTTATAGACTCAGGGAGTTTTAATCGAAAGGTGACTTCATTAATTTGAGCAGAAATTTAAAATGGTCCAATATATTTCTGGCCCAATTTTGGAGAAGGTACTTTCGACTTTAGATTCTTTGTGGAAAGCCATACTTTGTCTCCTATATGAAAAACAGGAGTTGATTGCCAATGTTTATCTGCGGCTTGTTTGAATCTTCTTTAAGCATCGTGCAAATTTTCAACAATTTTTTCTTGAACCTTCTGTAATGTTGTCAAGCATTCTGTTACTGTGGGAAGAGTAGTTGTGATTGGTAAATCTGGAATGAAAACTGGATGAAGGCCTGTATTAGCATAAAAAGGACTATGAGAAGTTGAGCTATGCTCAGAGTTATTGTATGCAAACTCAGCTGTGGGGAGATAGTCTATCCAATCATTTTGCAGATAAGTTATGAAGCATCCAAGGTATTGTTCAATAGTTTAATTAGTTCTTTTAGTTTGTCCATTAGATTGAGGATGAAAGGCAGATGACAAATTTATTCCTATCCCCAAGGCAAAGCAAAAGCTTTTCCAGAATTTCGAAGTGAATTGTACACCTCGATCTGATACCACGTTGTCAGGGATGCCATGTAATCGAAATACTCCCAGGAACCATAAGTTCAGCAGTTTGTTTTGCAGTGGGTATTCCATTAGTGGGAATAAAATGGGCCATATTTGTAAGACGGTCTACAACAACCAGGATGGTGTTCATTCCCTTAGAAGGAGGTAGATCGACCACAAAATCCATTGAGACTGAGCCCCAAGGGGGAGAAGGAACAGGAAGTGGCTGTAACAAACCTAAAGGAGAGGAGCGTGGAGTCTTTTTGTGAGCACAAATCAAGCATAAGGAAACATATCTTTTGACATCCTTCTTATGACTTGGCCACCAAAAAGAACAGGATAGAAGTTCTTGAGTCTTTTTAATGCCCAAATGTCCAGCCAGCTTAGAATCATGGATTCGTTTTAGAACATCAAGTCGAGATGTTTCTGGTACATATAATTAATGATCCAGTTGCATCCAGTAACCATCTTTGAAGCAGAGATTGACATTCCTTGTAGGATGACTAAGGAAGGAATCATTCACATATCCATTCTTAATTAAACTCAAGAGCTCCCTAGAATGAGTGGCCCCTATGAAGTTCTTTTCAGATAAAAGTTTGGTTTGATCTTTGTCTTTCTGTGTAGGGTCAGAAAACATCCTAGATAAAGCATCTGCTTTACTGTTTTTTGATCCAGGTAGGTTCAGTAGGTAATGATAAAATTAAACCGAGAAAAGAATAATCTTCATCTTGCTTGTCTGGAAGATAGTCTTTTGGTACTACGGATGAATTCGATATTCTTATGATCAGTCAGCACAGTTATAGGATTGGTAGCTCCCTGCAAGAGATGCCTCCAATCAGAAAATGCACTTTTAATTGATAGAAGTTCTTTATTCCCAATATCGTAGTTCCTTTCAGATGAGGATATTTGGCGAGAAAAATAGGCACAAGGATGCAACAAGTCTCAAGTTTGATGTATAAACAGTGTTCTCGAAGCCTTTTCAGAACATTGCAGACGTGTTTGTGATGTTGTTCCAAGTTTTCTGAAAAGATTAAGATATCATCCAAGTACACAATTACAAATTGATCCAGCATATCCCTGAAAACATTATTGATAAAGTGTTGGAAAGTGGCTGGGGCGTTACAAAGTACAAAAGGCATGACAAGATACTCAAAATGTCCATACCATGTTCTAAAGGCAGTCTTCCATTCATCTCCTGGACGAATTCAGACAAGGTTATATGCTCCTCTGAGATCAAGTTTAGAAAATATTTTAGCAGTACGAAGCCTTTCAAGTAGTTCTGGAATTTTAAAAAGTGGATACCGTTTTTTACAGTGACATTATTAAGTCTTATTAATTCTTCTATAGTCAATGCAGGGACGCAAGGTGGAATCTTTATTTTCAACAAAGAAAAAAGGTGCTTCAACTGGAGAAGTAGATGGCCAGATGAAGCCTTTCTTTAAATCCTCGTCCAGATATTCCTTTAAGACCTTTAGTTCTGGTTCAGAAATAGAGTAGATACTATTAAAGGGTATTTCATCCTCCAGGTAACAGTTCTGTTGGACAATCATGTGGATGATGTGGGGGTAGTTTATTTGCATGTTTCTTATCACAGACATCCTGGAATTCTCTGTATTGTGGAGGTAATAATTCTTTAGCAGACAGTTCAGAGAATAACGTGCCCTCAGGCAATGAAGAGGTGGGTTTATGCAGGCAATTTAGATGACAAAATTCAGGTGGGAACTGTATACGATGTGTATCCAGATGGGTTATGAGTAGTTAGCCAAGGGATACCCAAAATTACTGGAAACTTTGGGGAAGCAATCAGTGAAAATGAATGATTTCGCAGTGGTCAGGTTTAATGAGGACTTGAAGCTTTACAGTCTCATGAGTAACCGGCCCAGATGAAAGTGGTGACCCATCAACAGTTTCTATGTCTATAGGTGTTGCCTTAGTTAACAGTGTAATATTATTTTCATGAGCAAAGGTTATGTCCATGAAGTTACCACCGGCCCCAGAGTCTAGCATAGCAGAACAAGAAATCTCATGTGTTTTTTAGTGCAGATGTGGATTGGCACACTAAAATGAGGCTGTTATCTTGTCATCACCCAGAGCTAAAGGAGAAATAATTTATTTTTTAGTGCAAAAGATATAATGTTTCTGGTTTAATCTGTTCTTTTACTTCCGTGACAGCAATTGTTCTGCGAACCTTGTTTGGGCATTTTATAGCATAATGCCCTGACTCCCCACAGTAAAGACAAAGATTTTCTGTAAATCCTCTTTCTTTTTCTGCTGTAATTAGAGATTTCTGTAAAGCATCAATCTGTATTGGTTCAGATATGGACTCAGTGTTTTGCTGAGTTGATTGACTGAAAGAATAGGTAGGTCTATTTCCCAATGCCCAGAGTTTTTCCCTTCTCCTTTCAGAAAGTCTCTGATCAACTCGGATACACAATTGAATAAAGTCCTCCAAATCATCTGGGGCTTCCACTCTAGCAAGCTCATCTTTTACTTGTTCTGAAAGTCCTCGCCGAAACTGGCTTTTCTGGGCTGCTAGATTCCAAGTAGTATCAGTTACCCAGCGGCGGAATTCTGCAGTGTATTCAGCAACTCAACATTTCCCTTGTCGTAGATTGTGCAATTTGGCTTCAGCTGTGGAACAACGGTTAGGGTCATCAAAGACTTGACTCATAGCACAGACAAAGCTATTCAATTATTCCAAAAGATCACTATTTGACGTCGATCTTCATTGAACTTTGATGGTAATGGCATGCGTGTATCCCCGGCTGAGCCACTCACATCCAAAAGTTGTCTTTGCAATTCAAATATTTATCTTTGTTGATTTTGTACTGTGAAATTTTTTGGGGATAGGTGGTACCAAATTACTGCAGTTCAGAAACTTGTTTCCTCAAGGTTGTCATAGCGGACTCCATATTTTAGGGCCAGATTATTCTGTAATGATGTCACAATTGCTCACCTGAAATGAGGAATCGTCCAGGCCTGGAAAGTAGGTAAGGAATCCAATGACTGAGACAATCTGGAGCACTGGTGTAGCGGAAGCAAGCAGTGTCGAATAACAGTCTTGGTTGGTACTAGGTAAACACAGCAGTTGGATAAGGCAGACGCGTGGTCAGGTAACAATCCGATTCGGTACACAAGTAAACAAAGCAGTTGGATAAGGCAGAAGCGTGGCCAGGTAACAATCCAAATTTGGTAAACAAGTAAAAAAAGCAGTTTAGGATAAGGCTCAGGAGCTAGATAGAGGCAGGAAGCCCAATAATCTGGCAAGGAGGAAGTGACAAAGTCTGGTTTATATAGGAAGTTCCAAGGTGTGGCTGATGAGGCTAAACGAGCAGGGATTGTCCAAGACTAGGAAACTATTCACTAGATTCAGAAGTAGAGCTGTCCTGAGTAGCCGGTAGCTCAGTGAGCAAGGCTACCGCCTGGGACACAGGAGTTTCCTGGTTCGGTTCCTGACATAGACACACCATTCTTTTTGCAGTGGCTTGTATATTTAATCCATTGGGATTCTAGGCCCCAGTAATCTTCAGAGAAAAATAAATACTGCAAGAATTATGCAGACAGAAGTTTGGATGGGATTAGCCCATATCTGAAAATTTGAGGCAAAGGTGGGAGAGTTGGATAAGAGACTTGCAAAACTTGAGAGAAGTTCGAATACCCAGATGTTTTGTACCTTATGATTTCGGAAAGTACAAGAAAATAGAACTTTATCACTTTTCAGATGCCAGTAGTTATGGATATGATCAGTGCTCCTACATCAGAGTGATAGGAGAAGAAAAGAAACACTGTGCCCTAGTTATGGGGAAGGCCAGAGTTGCACCTACCAGTATTCAGACAATACCAAGACTTGAACTGACAGCAGCTGTAGTTTCAGCATCAGTAAGCAAGTTTCTGAGAGAAGAATTGGAATTGAAAATAGATGAAGAATATTTTTGGACATACTCACAAGATGTCCTAGGATACATAAATAGGGATGAGCGAACTCGAACTGTATAGTTCGGGTTCGTACCGAATTTTGGGGTGTCCGTGACACGGACCCGAACCCGGACATTTTCGTAAAAGTCCGGGTTCGGTGTTCGTCGCTTTCTTGGCGCTTTTGTGACGCTTTCTTGGCGCTTTTTGAAAGGCTGCAAAGCAGCCAATCAACAAGCGTCATACTACTTGCCCCAAGAGGCCATCACAGCCATGCCTACTATTGGCATGGCTGTGATTGGCCAGAGCACCATGTGACCCAGCCTCTATTTAAGCTGGAGTCACATAGCGCCGCCCGTCACTCTGCTCTGATTAGCGTAGGGAGAGGTTGCGGCTGCGACAGTAGGGCGAGATTAGGCAGATTAACTCCTCCAAAGTACTTGATTATTGATCGATCTGCAGCTGTGGATCATTGAGCTGCTGATACTCAATTGCTCACTGTTTTTAGGCTGCCCAGACCGTTTGTCAGTCACATTTTTCTGGGGTGATCGGCGGCCATTTTGTGTCTTGTGGTGCGCCAGCACAAGCTGCGACCAAGTGCATTTAACCCTCAATGGTGTGGTTGTTTTTTGGCTAAAGCCTACATCAGGGTGAAGCTGTCACACCAAGTGCATTTAACCAGCAATAGTCTGTTTATTTTTTGGCCATATACTACATCAGGGGCAAGCTGCGCCTGTCATCAAGTGCATTTAACCCTCAATGGTGTGGTTGTTTTTTGGCTAAAGCCTACATCAGGGTGAAGCTGTCACACCAAGTGCATTTAACCAGCAATAGTCTGTTTATTTTTTGGCCATATACTACATCAGGGGCAAGCTGCGCCCGTCACCAAGTGCATTTAACCCTCAGTAGTGTGGTTGGTCAAGCTATCACACCAAGTGCATTTAACCAGCAATAGTCTGTTCATTTTTTGGCCATATACTACATCAGGGGCAAGCTGCGCCCGTCACCAAGTGCATTTAACCCTCAGTAGTGTGGTTGGTCAAGCTGTGACACCAAGTGCATTTAACCAGCAATAGTCTGTTTATTTTTTGGCCATATACTACATCAGGGGCAAGCTGCGCCCGTCACCAAGTGCATTTAACCCTCAGTAGTGTGGTTGGTCAAGCTATCACACCAAGTGCATTTAACCAGCAATAGTCTGTTCATTTTTTGGCCATATACTAAATCAGGGGCAAGCTGCGCCCGTCACCAAGTGCATTTAACCAGCAATAGTCTGTTCATTTTTTGGCCATATACTACATCAGGGGCAAGCTGCGCCCGTCACCAAGTGCATTTAACCCTCAGTAGTGTGGTTGGTCAAGCTGTGACACCAAGTGCATTTAACCAGCAATAGTCTGTTCATTTTTTGGCCATATACTACATCAGGGGCAAGCTGCGCCCGTCACCAAGTGCATTTAACCCTCAGTAGTGTGGTTGGTCAAGCTGTGACACCAAGTGCATTTAACCAGCAATAGTCTGTTTATTTTTTGGCCATATACTACATCAGGGGCAAGCTGCGCCCGTCACCAAGTGCATTTAACCCTCAGTAGTGTGGTTGGTCAAGCTATCACACCAAGTGCATTTAACCAGCAATAGTCTGTTCATTTTTTGGCCATATACTAAATCAGGGGCAAGCTGCGCCCGTCACCAAGTGCATTTAACCAGCAATAGTCTGTTCATTTTTTGGCCATATACTACATCAGGGGCAAGCTGCGCCCGTCACCAAGTGCATTTAACCCTCAGTAGTGTGGTTGGTCAAGCTGTGACACCAAGTGCATTTAACCAGCAATAGTCTGTTTATTTTTTGGCCATATACTACATCAGGGGCAAGCTGCGCCCGTCACCAAGTGCATTTAACCCTCAGTAGTGTGGTTGGTCAAGCTATCACACCAAGTGCATTTAACCAGCAATAGTCTGTTCATTTTTTGGCCATATACTAAATCAGGGGCAAGCTGCGCCCGTCACCAAGTGCATTTAACCAGCAATAGTCTGTTCATTTTTTGGCCATATACTACATCAGGGGCAAGCTGCGCCCGTCACCAAGTGCATTTAACCCTCAGTAGTGTGGTTGGTCAAGCTGTGACACCAAGTGCATTTAACCAGCAATAGTCTGTTCATTTTTTGGCCATATACTACATCAGGGGCAAGCTGCGCCCGTCACCAAGTGCATTTCACCCTCAGTAGTGTGGTTGGTCAAGCTGTGACACCAAGTGCATTTAACCAGCAATAGTCTGTTCATTTTTTGGCCATATACTACATCAGGGGCAAGCTGCGCCCGTCATCAAGTGCATTTAACCAGCAATAGTGTGGTTATTTTTTGGCCATATCCCAGTCTAATTCTGTCACTAAATCCATACCGGTCACCCAGCGCCTAAATACTAGGCCTCAAATTTATATCCCGCTAAATCTCTCGTTACCGCTGTACTGTTGTGGCTGGGCAAGTTATTTAGTGTCCGTCAAAGCACATTTTTTGTTCTGGGTTGAAATACAATTCCCAATTTAGCAATTTCATAATTTAGTGGTTTCTGCTATATCAGAGCTATTTGAAATCTATCCCTAAAAGGGTATATAATATTCAAGGTGCACATAGGGTCATTCAGAATAACTTCACACACACACGCTACTGTGCATTTCCAAGTCCAATTCTGTTAGTAAATCCATACCGGTCACCCAGCGCCTAAATACTAGGCCTCAAATTTATATCCCGCTAAATCTCTCGTTACCGCTGTCCTGTTGTGGCTGGGAAAGTTATTTAGTGTCCATCAAAGCACATTTTTTGTTCTGGGTTGAAATACAATTCCCAATTTAGCAATTTCATAATTTAGTGGTTTCTGCTATATCAGAGCTATTTGAAATCTATCCCTAAAAGGGTATATAATATTCAAGGTGCACATAGGGTCATTCAGAATAACTTCACACACACGCTACTGTGCATTTCCAAGTCCAATTCTGTCACTAAATCCATACCGGTCACCCAGCGCCTAAATACTAGGCCTCAAATTTATATCCCGCTAAATCTCTCGTTACCGCTGTACTGTTGTGGCTGGGCAAGTTATTTAGTGTCCGTCAAAGCACATTTTTTGTTCTGGGTTGAAATACAATTCCCAATTTAGCAATTTCATAATTTAGTGGTTTCTGCTATATCAGAGCTATTTGAAATCTATCCCTAAAAGGGTATATAATATTCAAGGTGCACATAGGGTCATTCAGAATAACTTCACACAAACACGCTACTGTGCATTTCCAAGTCCAATTCTGTTAGTAAATCCATACCGGTCACCCAGCGCCTAAATACTAGGCCTCAAATTTATATCCCGCTAAATCTCTCGTTACCGCTGTCCTGTTGTGGCTGGGAAAGTTATTTAGTGTCCGTCAAAGCACATTTTTTGTTCTGGGTTGAAATACAATTCCCAATTTAGCAATTTCATAATTTAGTGGTTTCTGCTATATCAGAGCTATTTGAAATCTATCCCTAAAAGGGTATATAATATTCAAGGTGCACATAGGGTCATTCAGAATAACTTCACACACACGCTACTATGCATTTCCAAGTCCAATTCTGTCACTAAATCCATACCGGTCACCCAGCGCCTAAATACTAGGCCTCAAATTTATATCCCGCTAAATCTCTCGTTACCGCTGTCCTGTTGTGGCTGGGAAAGTTATTTAGTGTCCGTCAAAGCACATTTTTTGTTCTGGGTTGAAATACAATTCCCAATTTAGCAATTTCATAATTTAGTGGTTTCTGCTATATCAGAGCTATTTGAAATCTATCCCTAAAAGGGTATATAATATTCAAGGTGCACATAGGGTCATTCAGAATAACTTCACACACACACTACTGTGCATTTCCAAGTCTAATTCTGTCACTAAATCCATACCGGTCACCCAGCGCCTAAATACTAGGCCTCAAATTTATATCCCGCTGAATTTGAATACAATACATTGGGCCAAATAATATTTTTGTTGTTGTGGTGAACCATAACAATGAGGAAAACATCTAGTAAGGGACGTGGACATGGTCGTGGTGGTGTTAGTGGACCCTCTGGTGCTGGGAGAGGACGTGGCCGTTCTGCCACATCCACACGTCCTAGTGTACCAACTACCTCAGGTCCCAGTAGCCGCCAGAATTTACAGCGATATATGGTGGGGCCCAATGCCGTTCTAAGGATGGTAAGGCCTGAGCAGGTACAGGCATTAGTCAATTGGGTGGCCGACAGTGGATCCAGCACGTTCACATTATCTCCCACCCAGTCTTCTGCAGAAAGCGCACAGATGGCGCCTGAAAACCAACCCCATCAGTCTGTCACATCACCCCCATGCATACCAGGGAAACTGTCTCAGCCTCAAGTTATGCAGCAGTCTCTTATGCTGTTTGAAGACTCCGCTGGCAGGGTTTCCCAAGGGCATTCACCTAGCCCTTCCCCAGCGGTGAAAGACATAGAATGCACTGACGCACAACCACTTATGTTTCCTGATGATGAGGACATGGGAATACCACCTCAGCATGTCTCTGATGATGACGAAACACAGGTGCCAACTGCTGCGTCTTTCTGCAGTGTGCAGACTGAACAGGAGGTCAGGGATCAAGACTAGGTGGAAGACGATGCAGGGGACGATGAGGTCCTAGACCCCACATGGAATGAAGGTCGTGCCACTGACTTTCACAGTTCGGAGGAAGAGGCAGTGGTGAGACCGAGCCAACAGCGTAGCAAAAGAGGGAGCAGTGGGCAAAAGCAGAACACCCGCCGCCAAGAGACTCCGCCTGCTACTGACCGCCGCCATCTGGGACCGAGCACCCCAAAGGCAGCTTCAAGGAGTTCCCTGGCATGGCACTTCTTCAAACAATGTGCTGACGACAAGACCCGAGTGGTTTGCACGCTGTGCCATCAGAGCCTGAAGCGAGGCCTTAACGTTCTGAACCTGAGCACAACCTGCATGACCAGGCACCTGCATGCAAAGCATGAACTGCAGTGGAGTAAACACCTTAAAACCAAGGAAGTCACTCAGGCTCCCCCTGCTACCTCTTCTGCTGCTGCCGCCTCGGCCTATTCTGCTGCTGCCGCCTCGGCCTCTTCCTCCGCCTCTGGAGGAACGTTGGCACCTGCCGCCCAGCAAACAGGGGATGTACCACCAACACCACCACCACCACCTCCGTCACCAAGCGTCTCAACCATGTCACACGCCAGCGTTCAGCTCTCCATCTCACAAACATTTGATAGAAAGCGTAAATTCCCACCTAGCCACCCTCGATCCCTGGCCCTGAATGCCAGCATTTCTAAACTACTGGCCTATGAAATGCTGTCATTTAGGCTGGTGGACACAGACAGCTTCAAACAGCTCATGTCGCTTGCTGTCCCACAGTATGTTGTTCCCAGCCGCCACTACTTCTCCAAGAGAGCCGTGCCTTCCCTGCACAACCAAGTATCCGATAAAATCAAGTGTGCACTGCGCAACGCCATCTGTAGCAAGGTCCACCTAACCACAGATACGTGGACCAGTAAGCACGGCCAGGGACGCTATATCTCCCTAACTGCACACTGGGTAAATGTAGTGGCAGCTGGGCCCCAGGCGGAGAGCTGTTTGGCGCACGTCCTTCCGCCGCCAAGGATCGCAGGACAACATTCTTTGCCTCCTGTTGCCACCTCCTCCTTCTCGGCTTCCTCCTCCTCTTCTTCCACCTGCTCATCCAGTCAGCCACACACCTTCACCACCAACTTCAGCACAGCCCGGGGTAAACGTCAGCAGGCCATTCTGAAACTCATATGTTTGGGGGACAGGCCCCACACCGCACAGGAGTTGTGGCGGGGTATAGAACAACAGACCGACGAGTGGTTGCTGCCGGTGAGCCTCAAGCCCGGCCTGGTGGTGTGTGATAATGGGCGAAATCTCGTTGCAGCTCTGGGACTAGCCAATTTGACGCACATCCCTTGCTTGGCGCATGTGCTGAATTTGGTGGTGCAGAAGTTCATACACAACTACCCCGACATGTCAGAGCTGCTGCATAAAGTGTGGGCCGTCTGTTCGCGCTTCCGGCGTTCACATCCTGCTGCTGCTCGCCTGTCTGCGCTACAGCGTAACTTCGGCCTTCCCGCTCACCGCCTCATATGCGACGTGCCCACCAGGTGGAACTCCACCTTGCACATGCTGGACAGACTGTGCGAGCAGCAGCAGGCCATAGTGGAGTTTCAGCTGCAGCACGCACGGGTCAGTCGCACTACAGAACAGCACCACTTCACCACCAATGACTGGGCCTCCATGCGAGACCTGTGTGCCCTGTTGCGCTGTTTCGAGTACTCCACCAACATGGCCAGTGGCGATGACGCCGTTATCAGCGTTACAATACCACTTCTATGTCTCCTTGAGAAAACACTTAGGGCGATGATGGAAGAGGAGGTGGCCCAGGAGGAGGAGGAGGAGGAGGAGGAGGAAGAGGGGTCATTTTTAGCACTTTCAGGCCAGTCTCTTCGAAGTGACTCAGAGGGAGGTTTTTGGCAACAGCAGAGGCCAGGTACAAATGTGGCCAGCCAGGGCCCACTACTGGAGGACGAGGAGGACGAGGATGAGGAGGTGGTGGAGGAGGATGAGGATGAAGCATGGTCACAGCGGGGTGGCACCCAACGCAGCTCGGGTCCATCACTGGTGCGTGGCTGGGGGGAAAGGCAGGACGATGACGATACGCCTCCCACAGAGGACAGCTTGTCCTTACCCCTGGGCAGCCTGGCACACATGAGCGACTACATGCTGCAGTGCCTGCGCAACGACAGCAGAGTTGCCCACATTTTAACCTGTGCGGACTACTGGGTTGCCACCCTGCTGGATCCACGCTACAAAGACAATGTGCCCACCTTACTTCCTGCACTGGAGCGTGATAGGAAGATGCGCGAGTACAAGCGCACGTTGGTAGACGCGCTACTGAGAGCATTCCCAAATGTCACAGGGGAACAAGTGGAAGCCCAAGGCCAAGGCAGAGGAGGAGCAAGAGGTCGCCAAGGCAGCTGTGTCAATGCCAGCTCCTCTGAGGGCAGGGTTAGCATGGCAGAGATGTGGAAAACTTTTGTCAACACGCCACAGCTAACTGCACCACCACCTGATACGCAACGTGTTAGCAGGAGGCAACATTTCACTAACATGGTGGAACAGTACATGTGCACACCCCTCCACGTACTGACTGATGGTTCGGCCCCATTCAACTTCTGGGTCTCTAAATTGTCCACGTGGCCAGAGCTAGCCTTTTATGCCTTGGAGGTGCTGGCCTGCCCGGCGGCCAGCGTTTTGTCTGAACGTGTATTCAGCACGGCAGGGGGCGTCATTACAGACAAACGCAGCCGCCTGTCTACAGCCAATGTGGACAAGCTGACGTTCATAAAAATGAACCAGGCATGGATCCCACAGGATCTGTCCGTCCCTTGTCCAGATTAGACATTAACTACCTCCCCTTAACCATATATTATTGGACTCCAGGGCACTTCCTCATTCAATCCTATTTTTATTTTCATTTTACCATTATATTGCGAGGCTACCCAAAGTTGAATGAACCTCTCCTCTGTCTGGGTGCCGGGGCCTAAATATATGCCAATGGACTGTTCCAATGTTGGGTGACGTGAAGCCTGATTCTCTGCTATGACATGCAGACTGATTCTCTGCTGACATGAAGCCAGATCCTCTGTTACGGGACCTCTCTCCTCTGCCTGGGTGCTGGGCCTAAATTTATGAAAATGGACTCTTACAGTGGTGGGTGACGTGAAGCCTGATTCTCTGCTATGACATGAAGACTGATTCTCTGCTGACATGAAGCCAGATTGTCTGTTACGGCAGTGTTTCCCAAACAGTGTGCCTCCAGCTGTTGCAAAACTACAACTCCCAGCATGCCCGCACAACCAAAGACTGTCCGGGCATGCTGGGAGTTGTAGTTTTGCAACAGCTGGAGGCACACTGGTTGGGAAACACTGTGTTACGGGACCTCTCTCCTCTGCCTGGGTGTTGGGCCTAAATATATGCCAATGGACTGTTGCAGTGGTGGCTGACGTGAAGCCTCATTCTCTGCTATGACATGCAGACTAATTCTCTGCTGACATGAAGCCAGATTGTCTGTTACGGGACCTCTCTCCTCTGCCTGGGTGCTGGGCCTAAATATATGCCAATGGACTGTTGCAGTGGTGGCTGACGTGAAGCCTCATTCTCTGCTATGACATGCAGACTAATTCTCTGCTGACATGAAGCCAGATTGTCTGTTACGGGACCTCTCTCCTCTGCCTGGGTGCTGGGCCTAAATATATGCCAATGGACTGTTGCAGTGGTGGGTGACGTGAAGCCTCATTCTCTGCTATGACATGCAGACTAATTCTCTGCTGACATGAAGCCAGATTGTCTGTTACGGGACCTCTCTCCTCTGCCTGGGTGCTGGGCCTAAATATATGCCAATGGACTGTTGCAGTGGTGGGTGACGTGAAGCCTGATTCTCTGCTATGACATGCAGACTGATTCTCTACTGACATGAAGCCAGATTGTCTGTTACGGGACCTCTCTCCTCTGCCTGGGTGCTTGGCCTAAACTTATGAAAATGGACTGTTGCAGTGGTGGGTGACGTGAAGCCTGATTCTCTGCTATGACATGCAGACTGATTCTCTACTGACATGAAGCCAGATTGTCTGTTACGGGACCTCTCTCCTCTGCCTGGGTGCTTGGCCTAAACTTATGAAAATGGACTGTTGCAGTGGTGGGTGACGTGAAGCCTGATTCTCTGCTATGACATGCAGACTGATTCTCTACTGACATGAAGCCAGATTGTTTGTTACGGGACCTCTCTCCTCTGCCTGGGTGCTTGGCCTAAACTTATGAAAATGGACTGTTGCAGTGGTGGGTGACGTGAAGCCTGATTCTCTGCTATGACATGCAGACTGATTCTCTACTGACATGAAGCCAGATTGTCTGTTACGGGACCTCTCTCCTCTGCCTGTGTGCTGGGCCTAAATATATGCCAATGGACTGTTGCAGTGGTGGCTGACGTTAAGCCTCATTCTCTGCTATGACATGCAGACTAATTCTCTGCTGACATGAAGCCAGATTGTCTGTTACGGGACCTCTCTCCTCTGCCTGTGTGCTGGGCCTAAATTTATGCCAATGGACTGTTGCAGTGGTGGCTGACGTGAAGCCTCATTCTCTGCTATGACATGAAGACTGATTCTCTGCTGACATGAAGCCAGATTGTCTGTTACGGGACCTCTCTCCTCTGCCTGGGTGCTTGGCCTAAATTTATGACAATGGACTGTTGCAGTGGTGGCTGACGTGAAGCCTGATTCTCTGCTATGACATGCAGACTGATTCTCTGCTGACATGAAGCCAGATTCTCTGTTACGGGACCTCTCTCCTCTGCCTGGGTTCCGGGGCCTAAATATCTGAGAATGGACTGTTCCAGTGGTGGGTGACGGGAAGCCAGATTCTCTGCTATGGGACCTCTCTCCAATTGATTTTGGTTAATTTTTATTTATTTAATTTTTATTTTAATTCATTTCCCTATCCATATTTGTTTGCAGGGGATTTACCTACATGTTGCTGCCTTTTGCAGCCCTCTAGCCCTTTCCTGGGCTGTTTTACAGCCTTTTTAGTGCCGAAAAGTTCGGGTCCCCATTGACTTCAATGGGGTTCGGGTTCGGGACGAAGTTCGGATCGGGTTCGGATCCCGAACCCGAACATTTTCGGGAAGTTCGGCCGAACTTCTCGAACCCGAACATCCAGGTGTTCGCTCAACTCTATACATAAACAATAAAGGTCGAAGATTCCATATCTTTGTCGCCAACAGAGTTGAGAAAATTCGGGAAATAACAAATCCGGAACATTGGCATCACATTGACACAAACCATAACCCAGCAGATCATGTTTCAAGAGGCCTGAATGTAATAGAATTGAAAAATTTAAATTGGTTCACAGGCCCAGAGTTACTTTGGGAAAAGGAAATCACGCCTAGTAAAGGTTACACAGAATTGTCTATGGGTGATCCAGAAGTAAAAGTTGTACAAACATTGAGCACTGCTGCCCAGTGTCAAGATGACATACTTGAAAGATTAGCCAGATGTTCAATATGGAATACAGTCATAAACGTAGTAGCTCGAATTCAACGTTTGGCAACGGGAATCAGAAAGAAGGAATCATTGAAAGTAGAAGAAAGACTGAAAGCTAAATAAACAGTCATAAGACTCATTCAACAGAGATTCTACAGTGAAAAGTTGAAGATACTTAGTCAAGAACCTAAAAGGCTTCCAAACAACCACCCATTGTACAAGCTTAATCTTGTTCTGCAGGATGGTATACTGAAGGTGGGAGGGAGACTGGAAAATGCATCCTTACCTAGCAGAGTGAAGCATCCAGCAATTCTACCCAAAAACTCTACCTTCACAAGATTGATTATTGATCACTACCACAAGATATCCTTGCATCAAGGAAGAAGCTTTACCCAAAGCTGTTTGAGAGAAGGTGATTACTGGATTGTGAAAGTAAACAAAGTTATAGCAAAGTATATAAGAAAATGTGTAGTCTGCAGAAAGGCACGTAGACCTACAGAAGTACAAAGAATGGCAGATTTACCGGCAGATCGTGTAAACCCATCACCACCATTTCTTTATAGCGGAATGGATTGTTTTGGCCCATTCATCACCAAACAGAACCGCAAGGAGTACAAGAGATATGGACTAATATTTACATGTCTGAGCTCCAGAGCGATTCACCTGGAAATGTTAAAAGATATGTCAACTGACGCATTCATCAACGCCTTGAAATGTTTCATAGCCATCAGAGGTACCGTCAGAGAGCTTAGATCTGACCAAGGATCTAATTTTGTCGGAGCAAAGAATGAATTCAAGAAGGCTCTAAAAGAGATTGATAAAGAAAAAGTAACTGAGTATTTGTTAGAGAAACATTGTGATTTTCACATGAATGCTCTACATGCAAGCCATACAGGAGGAGTTTGGGAAAAACAAATCAGAACTGTGAGAAATGTGTTAAGTTCAGTGTTGAAAATGAACGCCGGAAGAATAGATGATGCTTCATTTAGGACCCTATTTTATGAAGTAATGTCTATTGTTAACAGTCGTCCACTTACAGTTAATAACATCAACGATCCAACAAGTTTGGACCCTTTAACTCCCAACCATCTACTTCACCTTAAGTCTGATTACAAACAGCCACCGCCTGGCAAGTTCACCAAAGAGGATTTATATGCTAAAGAAGATGGCGAAGAATTCAATATTTATCAGAACAGTTTTTGAATAGATGGAGGAAAGAGTACTTAGCCAATCTTATGCTAAGAAGTAAATGGCAAACACCCAGAAGAAATGTCCAGGTTGGTGACATAGTGTTAGTGAAAGAAGAAGATTTACCTAGAAGTCAATGGAAATTGGCCAAAGTTCTAGAAGTTCAAAAGAATGAAGACAAACTAGTAAGAATAGTGTTGTTACAAATAGGAGACTCAAAACTTGACAAAAAAGTAAAACGTCTCACTACTCCACTCGAGTTGGAACATCCTACACAGAAGTTAGTTGTTCTACTTGAGAGTGATAAAAGACACTTGAGAGGTGAGAACCTGATGGAAAATTCCTCAAATTCATGTTCAAGTCCTACCACTAAGAACATAGAATTATAGGTAATTTTGGTGGGAGTGTAGCTGGCCAGCTAGGACCTGTCCTAGATTGGTAGTATAGTTTATATGTGTTGTGGGGATTCCCTCTGATAGGCAGGGTAAGCGAACGCAGTACAGAGGCAAAAACAAGGTTGTAAAGCAAAGTTCAATGTTTTATTCACACAATAGGAAAAACAAGCCAAAAGTAACGTGTTCAGGTGCCTGTTCACACCACACAAAGTCGAGAATTTGTTGATCGCGCTGCCTTCTGAATGCAAAGTTCCAGTCCCAGACGCTTCTTTCCAACTTCCCAAGTTTTAAAGAGTTCTCTGAGTTTGTGAATGAGGAAGTACGGATAGCATGTAATCCAGTAACATCATCTTATGTCTTAGAATCCTTAGAAGAAAGGCCTGCAAGAGAAATTTGCTTTGCAACCAACGCAGCACCTAAAGGTCCAGATACCTACGAGAGCAAGTTCAAAGTCACTACTGGGATCAGTAGAGAGACAGAACAAACAAATCTTCAGACTACCTTCAAGTGTATGTTCTGTGGAGAGAACCACTCCATACACAAGTGCCAACAATTGAAGTTGAAGTCCCCAGATGAAAAGAAAAGGTTTGTACTTGAGAACCAACTGTGTTTCGGTTGTCTAAGAAAAGGCCATGTTACTAAGGAGTGTAAGAAAAAGGCCACATGCAGCGTTTGCAAAGGACGCCATCCTACACCACTACATGAAGAACGTCCAAAGAAAGATAAATCCTCAATACCTAAAGATACTGAGGAAGGAAAGAAAGTATCGGTATTCTCTTGCAGAGTGAGGGAAGGAGAAAGCAATGGCACATCAATGGTTGTACCAGTGTGCATATTAAATCCTAAAAGAAGGAACAAGAAGGTATATGCTTATGCGCTACTGGATGCCCAGAGTGAAGTCACCTTCATTGATCAAGAAATCTGTGAAGCTCAAACGCACCACAATGACGGGGAGAGACACATTAGTGAACAGTCAAAGGACTGAGAGTTAGAGGACTTCAGTCAAACTGCACATTAGATCTACCTCCAGCTTATACAAAAGACGATATACCTCTAGATCGAGATCGCATACCTACCTGTGAAACAGCCAATGAATGGGAGCACCTATCTGTCATCTCATGAAATGTCCCCGCTGAAGGAGTTTGGTGTTGAACCGTTCATAAGTTACGATTGTCCTGAAGCCTTGGTACCATGAAAGATAATCACAGGAGGAAAGGGTGAACCCTACGCTGTTAACAACATGGGGTGTTGTTGGAGGAAAACAGCAGATCGCAAACTCAAGACAGGTGACAGGACTGTGTCATCGAATAGCTGTACAACAGTTACCAACTGTAAGTCCAGCAAAAGTAATCAAAATCCTTGAATCCGACTTTGCAGACATAAGTTCTAAAGAAAAGAGTGTATCCCAAGAAGACATAAAGTTCGTATACACTCTAGAAGAAAATATTCAGCAGAACCAACACAGGGTCATCTTGAAATGCCCTTACCTTTTAGAGAACGACCTTGTCTGCCAAATAACAGAAATCTTGACCTAGCAAGATTGAAATGGTTAAAGAAAAGGATGGGAAGAGATCCCAAATTCAAGCAGGATTATTTCAAATTCATGGAAGGCATCCTCGAAGAAGAACATGCAGAGAAAGTTAATAACAAACCTAAAGAAGAAGAAGTGTGGTACATCCCACATCAAGGTGTTTACCACGCAAAGAAACCAGATAAGATTAAAGTAGTATTTGATTGATCAGCAAAGTACAATGGTGTTGCATTGAATGATCATCTACTAAAAGGACCAGATCTTACAAACACTCTGCCTGGAGTACTCTGTAGATTCAGAAAGTATTTCGTAGCAGTCATGTGTGACGTTGAAAAGATGTTCCACCAGTTTCATGTGAAGAATGAAGATAGAGACTTCCTGAGGTTTCAATGGTGGGAGGATGGAGATACAGAGCCAGAGAATACATAATGAAAGTACACTTGTTTGGAGCAGCATCATCTCCAGGTTGCGCCAATTATGGTATGAAATACCTGGCTAATCAGAATGAAAAGGATTGACCATCAGCAGCAAATTTTCTGAAGAAAAACTTTTATGTAGATGATGGTCTCATAAGTCTAGAGTCTACAGAATCTGCAATCCAACTAGTGAAAGAAATCCAAGAGTTATGCGCAAGAGGAAACCTGCGCCTTCACAAATTAATCTCAAACAACAGAGAGGTACTGGAATCCATCAGTGACTCTGAACGTGCAGCAACAATGAAGAATGTAGATCTCAGTTATGATCATCTTCCAGTCCAGAACGTACTTGGATTGGGATGGAATGTAGAGAATGACAACTTCTTTGAAATATCTATTGAGGATAAAGTTGCAACTAGACGAACCATTCTTTCCGCAGTGGCTTCTATATTTGATCCATTGGGATTCTTGGCCCCAGTAATCCTCAGAGCAAAATAAATACTGCAAGAATTATGCAGACAAAGGTTGGGATGGGATGAGCCCATACCTGAAAATTTGAGGCCAAGGTGGGAGAGTTGGATAAGAGACTTGCAAAACTTGAGAGAAGTTCGAATACCCAGATGTTTTGTACCTCATGATTTCGGAAAGTATAAGAAAATAGAACTTCATCACTTTTCAGATGCCAATAGTTATGGATATGGTCAGTGCTCCTACATCAGAGTATTAGGAGAAGAAAAGAAACACTGTGCCCTAGTTATGGGGAAGGCCAGAGTTGCACCTACCAGTATTCAGACAATACCAAGACTTGAACTGACAGCAGCTGCAGTTTCAGCATCAGTAAGCAAGTTTCTGAGAGAAGAATTGGAATTGAAAATAATGAAGAATATTTTTGGACAGACTCACAAGTTGTCCTAGGATACATAAACAACGAAGCTCGAAGATTCCATATCTTTGTCGCCAACAGAGTTCAGAGCAGATCTAGCTTCAAGAGGCCTGAATGTAACAGAATTGAAAAATTCTAATTGGTTCCCAGGTCTAGAGTTCCTTTAGGAAAAGTAAATCACACCCAGTAAAGGTTACACAAAATTGTCTATGGGTGATCCAGAAGTAAAAGTTGTACAAACATTGAGCACTGCTGCCCAGTGTCAAGATGACATACTTGAAAGATTAGCCAGATGTTCAATATGGAATACAGTCATAAACGTAGTAGTTCAAATTCAACGTTTGGCAAAGGGAATCAGAAAGAAGGAATCATTAAATGTAAAAGGAAGACTGAAAGCTAAATAAACTGTCATAAGACTCATTTAACAGAGATTCTACAGTGAAGAGTTGAAGAGACTTAGTCAAGAACCTAAAAGGCTTCCAAACAACCACCCATTGTACAGTCGTGGCCAAAAGTTTTGAGAATGACACAAATATTAGTTTTCACAAAGTTTGCGGCTAAACTGCTTTTAGATCTTTGTTTCAGTTGTTTCTGTGATGTAGTGAAATATAATTACACGCACTTCATACGTTTCAAAGGCTTTTATCGACAATTGAAAGAAAAGGTATAGAAGGGCTCTGCCTCTGACTAGGGATAGCAAGGTGCACCAAACTGATGTCGCACTCCGATCACCAACAGAAAATTCTATCAAAGAAGTGAATGGGCACTCTTATAACTGGACCACAGATTTAGTATAATACCACTATCTTTAATTGTGAATAATAAAATATTAGTACACGGTAGTTAAAATAGCATGCAAATCCGGATCAGGATTCTATATGGATATCCATGCTAATATGCGTTAAGATAAAACATCCTAAATAAAAATGCAGGCCTGTAAATACACAATAAAATACAATACAATAAAATGTTGGTTAACTAGTATAGCTGCTGAGAATACACAATCAGTTCCAATCCTAATGGTGGCGGATTAAATAAACTAGCTTCTGAGGGCCTGATAACCCGGCCAAATAAATATTACAAATGGGTCAGGTCTGTCCAGTCCCCAGATTGGAGAGATGGACTGGCATACCCACTGCAATACGATGATCGCGGCAGTGACTGATTATGGGTGAGTCCCTGTGAATAAGGAAAATCAAATCCAAGGTGCTAGTAAAGCAGTGCTAGTGAAAAAAGTGCTAATAATAAATCAATCCAGGTTCATCAGTCTGTTCAAATATTTAAATAGATGTGCAAACAAATCCAATGGTGCAGAGTATATGACATGTCACTGTGCTCAAATTAATATAATATCCAGTCACAATAATAGATCATGTATTGCCCTTGATCTGAAAGGGCTCGGCAATATTGATATAAAGGCTAGATCTCACTAGTTGCCATTTTCTTGGAAATTGAACTTTTTGCTACAATGTTGCAGGTTTCCTGGGAATAGAATTTATACACAAGTGTTGCAATTCAGAGGGTTTAGTTTCAACGGGTTTAGATTCAGCACCGTAGATGCAACAAAGTTTTATAGCGATAAATATCAAAGGTTTAGCAGTGATGATTTAGTACTCACGCACGATCCTGGCGTTCACTCCGTGGCGTCCCACGTGGCGCGAGTAGAGGGTAAGCTTACCTCTTGAGGGCAAATTTCAATGGTGCCTTACTGTTGCATGTAGATTCTGTGCGTTCCGTTCCAGATGTTACACAGGTCCGGCTGCAAGTAAGAAGTCTGTCTCTAGCTGTCTTACCGCAGGTTCACAGTTCCATTCTTTGATTGTAGTGGGCGTTACTCATGCCTCCCACAGCACTCATACAGGTGATTAGGTTTCATGAGCTCCCTGATATTACCCGTAGATTGCCGGACTGTGACCAGAAGGACTGCGATTCCTTTTACTTGAAAGCGCTTTCTCTAAACAGCAACTGATATGAAGCTGTTATTATTGCAATTTTGCCGGTTATTGCCAGATCCAATTCATCCACGCCAGACGTGTTTCGAAGGTTATCCTGCCTTCTTCCTCAGTGGCTTTTTATCGACAATTACATGACATTTATGCAAAGAGTCAGTATTTGCAGTGTTGGCCCTTCTTTTTCAGGACCTCTGCAATTCGACTGGGCATGCTCTCAATCAACTTCTGGGCCAATTCCTGACTGATAGCAACTAGGGATGAGCGAACTCGAACTGTATAGTTCGGGTTCGTACCGAATTTTGGGGTGTCCGTGACACGGACCCGAACCCGGACATTTTCGTAAAAGTCCGGGTTCGGGTTCGGTGTTCGTCGCTTTCTTCGCGCTTTTGTGACGCTTTCTTGGCGCTTTTTGAAAGGCTGCAAAGCAGCCAATCAACAAACGTCATACTACTTGCCCCAAGAGGCCATCACAGCCATGCCTACTATTGGCATGGCTGTGATTGGCCAGAGCACCATGTGACCCAGCCTCTATTTAAGCTGGAGTCACATAGCGCCGCCCGTCACTCTGCTCTGATTAGCGTAGGGAGAGGTTGCGGCTGCGACAGTAGGGTGAGATTAGGCAGATTAACTCCTCCAAAGGACTTGATTAACTGATCGATCTGCAGCTGTGGATCATTGAGCTGCTGATCCTCAATTGCTCACTGTTTTTAGGCTGCACAGACCGTTTGTCAGTCACATTTTTCTGGGGTGATCGGCGGCCATTTTGTGTCTTGTGGTGCGCCAGCACAAGCTGCGACCAAGTGCATTTAACCCTCAATGGTGTGGTTGTTTTTTGGCTAAAGCCTACATCAGGGTGAAGCTGTCACACCAAGTGCATTTAACCAGCAATAGTCTGTTCATTTTTTGGCCATATACAAAATCAGGGGCAAGCTGCGCCTGTCACCAAGTGCATTTAACCCTCAATGGTGTGGTTGTTTTTTGGCTAAAGCCTACATCAGGGTGAAGCTGTCACACCAAGTGCATTTAACCAGCAATAGTCTGTTCATTTTTTGGCCATATACTAAATCAGGGGCAAGCTGCGCCTGTCACCAAGTGCATTTAACCCTCAATGGTGTGGTTGTTTTTTGGCTAAAGCCTACATCAGGGTGAAGCTGTCACACCAAGTGCATTTAACCAGCAATAGTCTGTTTATTTTTTGGCCATATCCCAGTCTAATTCTGTCACTAAATCCATACCGGTCACCCAGCGCCTAAATACTAGGCCTCAAATTTATATCCAGCTAAATCTGTCCCTAGTGCTGTAGCTGGGCGAGTTATTTAGTGTCCGTTCAAGCACATTTCTTGTTCTGGGTTGAAATACAATTCCCAATTTAGCAATTTCATAATTTAGTGGTTTCTGCTATATCAGAGCTATTTGAAATCTATCCCTAAAAGGGTATATAATATTCAAGGTGCACATTGGGTCATTCAGAATAACTTCACACACACCCGCTACTGTGTATTTCCAAGTCTAATTCTGTCACTAAACCCATACCTGTCACGCAGCGCCTAAATACTAGGCCTCAAATTTATATCCAGCTAAATCTGTCCCTAGTGCTGTAGCTGGGCGAGTTATTTAGTGTCCGTTCAAGCACATTTCTTGTTCTGGGTTGAAATACAATTCCCAATTTAGCAATTTCATAATTTAGTGGTTTCTGCTATATCAGAGCTATTTGAAATCTATCCCTAAAAGGGTATATAATATTCAAGGTGCACATTGGGTCATTCAGAATAACTTCACACACACCCGCTACTGTGTATTTCCAAGTCTAATTCTGGCACTAAACCCATACCTGTCACCCAGCGCCTAAATACTAGGCCTCAAATTTATATCCCGCTAAATCTGTCCTTAGTGCTGTAGCTGGGCGAGTTATTTAGTGTCCGTTCAAGCACATTTCTTGTTCTGGGTTGAAATACAATTCCCAATTTAGCAATTTCATAATTTAGTGGTTTCTGCTATATCAGAGCTATTTGAAATCTATCCCTAAAAGGGTATATAATATTCAAGGTGCACATTGGGTCATTCAGAATAACTTCACACACACCCGCTACTGTGTATTTCCAAGTCTAATTCTGGCACTAAACCCATACCTGTCACCCAGCGCCTAAATACTAGGCCTCAAATTTATATCCCGCTAAATCTGTCCTTAGTGCTGTAGCTGGGCGAGTTATTTAGTGTCCGTTCAAGCACATTTCTTGTTCTGGGTTGAAATACAATTCCCAATTTAGCAATTTCATAATTTAGTGGTTTCTGCTATATCAGAGCTATTTGAAATCTATCCCTAAAAGGGTATATAATATTCAAGGTGCACATTGGGTCATTCAGAATAACTTCACACACACCCGCTACTGTGTATTTCCAAGTCTAATTCTGGCACTAAACCCATACCTGTCACCCAGCGCCTAAATACTAGGCCTCAAATTTATATCCCGCTAAATCTGTCCTTAGTGCTGTAGCTGGGCGAGTTATTTAGTGTCCGTTCAAGCACATTTCTTGTTCTGGGTTGAAATACAATTCCCAATTTAGCAATTTCATAATTTAGTGGTTTCTGCTATATCAGAGCTATTTGAAATCTATCCCTAAAAGGGTATATAATATTCAAGGTGCACATTGGGTCATTCAGAATAACTTCACACACACCCGCTACTGTGTATTTCCAAGTCTAATTCTGGCACTAAACCCATACCTGTCACCCAGCGCCTAAATACTAGGCCTCAAATTTATATCCCGCTAAATCTGTCCTTAGTGCTGTAGCTGGGCGAGTTATTTAGTGTCCGTTCAAGCACATTTCTTGTTCTGGGTTGAAATACAATTCCCAATTTAGCAATTTCATAATTTAGTGGTTTCTGCTATATCAGAGCTATTTGAAATCTATCCCTAAAAGGGTATATAATATTCAAGGTGCACATTGGGTCATTCAGAATAACTTCACACACACCCGCTACTGTGTATTTCCAAGTCTAATTCTGGCACTAAACCCATACCTGTCACCCAGCGCCTAAATACTAGGCCTCAAATTTATATCCCGCTAAATCTGTCCTTAGTGCTGTAGCTGGGCGAGTTATTTAGTGTCCGTTCAAGCACATTTCTTGTTCTGGGTTGAAATACAATTCCCAATTTAGCAATTTCATAATTTAGTGGTTTCTGCTATATCAGAGCTATTTGAAATCTATCCCTAAAAGGGTATATAATATTCAAGGTGCACATTGGGTCATTCAGAATAACTTCACACACACCCGCTACTGTGTATTTCCAAGTCTAATTCTGGCACTAAACCCATACCTGTCACCCAGCGCCTAAATACTAGGCCTCAAATTTATATCCCGCTAAATCTGTCCTTAGTGCTGTAGCTGGGCGAGTTATTTAGTGTCCGTTCAAGCACATTTCTTGTTCTGGGTTGAAATACAATTCCCAATTTAGCAATTTCATAATTTAGTGGTTTCTGCTATATCAGAGCTATTTGAAATCTATCCCTAAAAGGGTATATAATATTCAAGGTGCACATTGGGTCATTCAGAATAACTTCACACACACCCGCTACTGTGTATTTCCAAGTCTAATTCTGGCACTAAACCCATACCTGTCACCCAGCGCCTAAATACTAGGCCTCAAATTTATATCCCGCTAAATCTGTCCTTAGTGCTGTAGCTGGGCGAGTTATTTAGTGTCCGTTCAAGCACATTTCTTGTTCTGGGTTGAAATACAATTCCCAATTTAGCAATTTCATAATTTAGTGGTTTCTGCTATATCAGAGCTATTTGAAATCTATCCCTAAAAGGGTATATAATATTCAAGGTGCACATAGGGTCATTCAGAATAACTTCACACACACGCTTCTGTGCATTTCCAAGTCTAATTCTGTCACTAAATCCATACCGGTCACCCAGCGCCTAAATACTAGGCCTCAAATTTATATCCAGCTAAATCTGTCCCTAGTGCTGTAGCTGGGCGAGTTATTTAGTGTCCGTTCAAGCACATTTCTTGTTCTGGGTTGAAATACAATTCCCAATTTAGCAATTTCATAATTTAGTGGTTTCTGCTATATCAGAGCTATTTGAAATCTATCCCTAAAAGGGTATATAATATTCAAGGTGCACATAGGGTCATTCAGAATAACTTCACACACACGCTTCTGTGCATTTCCAAGTCTAATTCTGTCACTAAATCCATACCGGTCACCCAGCGCCTAAATACTAGGCCTCAAATTTATATCCAGCTAAATCTGTCCCTAGTGCTGTAGCTGGGCGAGTTATTTAGTGTCCGTTCAAGCACATTTCTTGTTCTGGGTTGAAATACAATTCCCAATTTAGCAATTTCATAATTTAGTCGTTTCTGCTATATCAGAGCTATTTGAAATCTATCCCTAAAAGGGTAGATCATATTGAAGGTGCACATAGGGTCATTCAGAATAACTTCACACACACGCTTCTGTGCATTTCCAAGTCTAATTCTGTCACTAAATCCATACCGGTCACCCAGCGCCTAAATACTAGGCCTCAAATTTATATCCCGCTGAATTTGAATACAATACATTGGGCCAAATAATATATTTGTTGTTGTGGTGAACCATAACAATGAGAAAAACATCTAGTAAGGGACGCGGACGTGGACATGGTCGTGGTGGTGTTAGTGGACCCTCTGGTGCTGGGAGAGGACGTGGCCGTTCTGCCACATCCACACGTCCTAGTGTACCAACTACCTCAGGTCCCAGTAGCCGCCAGAATTTACAGCGATATATGGTGGGGCCCAATGCCGTTCTAAGGATGGTAAGGCCTGAGCAGGTACAGGCATTAGTCAATTGGGTGGCCGACAGTGGATCCAGCACGTTCACATTATCTCCCACCCAGTCTTCTGCAGAAAGCGCACAGATGGCGCCTGAAAACCAACCCCATCAGTCTGTCACATCACCCCCATGCATACCAGGGAAACTGTCTCAGCCTCAAGTTATGCAGCAGTCTCTTATGCTGTTTGAAGACTCCGCTGGCAGGGTTTCCCAAGGGCATCCACCTAGCCCTTCCCCAGCGGTGAAAGACATAGAATGCACTGACGCACAACCACTTATGTTTCCTGATGATGAGGACATGGGAATACCACCTCAGCATGTCTCTGATGATGACGAAACACAGGTGCCAACTGCTGCGTCTTTCTGCAGTGTGCAGACTGAACAGGAGGTCAGGGATCAAGACTGGGTGGAAGACGATGCAGGGGACGATGAGGTCCTAGACCCCACATGGAATGAAGGTCGTGCCACTGACTTTCACAGTTCGGAGGAAGAGGCAGTGGTGAGACCGAGCCAACAGCGTAGCAAAAGAGGGAGCAGTGGGCAAAAGCAGAACACCCGCCGCCAAGAGACTCCGCCTGCTACTGACCGCCGCCATCTGGGACCGAGCACCCCAAAGGCAGCTTCAAGGAGTTCCCTGGCATGGCACTTCTTCAAACAATGTGCTGACGACAAGACCCGAGTGGTTTGCACGCTGTGCCATCAGAGCCTGAAGCGAGGCATTAACGTTCTGAACCTGAGCACAACCTGCATGACCAGGCACCTGCATGCAAAGCATGAACTGCAGTGGAGTAAACACCTTAAAACCAAGGAAGTCACTCAGGCTCCCCCTGCTACCTCTTCTGCTGCTGCCGCCTCGGCCTATTCTGCTGCTGCCGCCTCGGCCTCTTCCTCCGCCTCTGGAGGAACGTTGGCACCTGCCGCCCAGCAAACAGGGGATGTACCACCAACACCACCACCACCACCTCCGTCACCAAGCGTCTCAACCATGTCACACGCCAGCGTTCAGCTCTCCATCTCACAAACATTTGATAGAAAGCGTAAATTCCCACCTAGCCACCCTCGATCCCTGGCCCTGAATGCCAGCATTTCTAAACTACTGGCCTATGAAATGCTGTCATTTAGGCTGGTGGACACAGACAGCTTCAAACAGCTCATGTCGCTTGCTGTCCCACAGTATGTTGTTCCCAGCCGGCACTACTTCTCCAAGAGAGCCGTGCCTTCCCTGCACAACCAAGTATCCGATAAAATCAAGTGTGCACTGCGCAACGCCATCTGTGGCAAGGTCCACCTAACCACAGATACGTGGACCAGTAAGCACGGCCAGGGACGCTATATCTCCCTAACTGCACACTGGGTAAATGTAGTGGCAGCTGGGCCCCAGGCGGAGAGCTGTTTGGCGCACGTCCTTCCGCCGCCAAGGATCGCAGGGCAACATTCTTTGCCTCCTGTTGCCACCTCCTCCTTCTCGGCTTCCTCCTCCTCTTCTTCCACCTGCTCATCCAGTCAGCCACACACCTTCACCACCAACTTCAGCACAGCCCGGGGTAAACGTCAGCAGGCCATTCTGAAACTCATATGTTTGGGGGACAGGCCCCACACCGCACAGGAGTTGTGGCGGGGTATAGAACAACAGACCGACGAGTGGTTGCTGCCGGTGAGCCTCAAGCCCGGCCTGGTGGTGTGTGATAATGGGCGAAATCTCGTTGCAGCTCTGGGACTAGCCAATTTGACGCACATCCCTTGCTTGGCGCATGTGCTGAATTTGGTGGTGCAGAAGTTCATTCACAACTACCCCGACATGTCAGAGCTGCTGCATAAAGTGCGGGCCGTCTGTTCGCGCTTCCGGCGTTCACATCCTGCTGCTGCTCGCCTGTCTGCGCTACAGCGTAACTTCGGCCTTCCCGCTCACCGCCTCATATGCGACGTGCCCACCAGGTGGAACTCCACCTTGCACATGCTGGACAGACTGTGCGAGCAGCAGCAGGCCATAGTGGAGTTTCAGCTGCAGCACGCACGGGTCAGTCGCACTACAGAACAGCACCACTTCACCACCAATGACTGGGCCTCCATGCGAGACCTGTGTGCCCTGTTGCGCTGTTTCGAGTACTCCACCAACATGGCCAGTGGCGATGACACCGTTATCAGCGTTACAATACCACTTCTATGTCTCCTTGAGAAAACACTTAGGGCGATGATGGAAGAGGAGGTGGCCCAGGAGGAGGAGGAGGAGGAAGAGGGGTCATTTTTAGCACTTTCAGGCCAGTCTCTTCGAAGTGACTCAGAGGGAGGTTTTTGGCAACAGCAGAGGCCAGGTACAAATGTGGCCAGCCAGGGCCCACTACTGGAGGACGAGGAGGACGAGGATGAGGAGGAGGTGGAGGAGGATGAGGATGAAGCATGGTCACAGCGGGGTGGCACCCAACGCAGCTCGGGTCCATCACTGGTGCGTGGCTGGGGGGAAAGGCAGGACGATGACGATACGCCTCCCACAGAGGACAGCTTGTCCTTATCCCTGGGCAGCCTGGCACACATGAGCGACTACATGCTGCAGTGCCTGCGCAACGACAGCAGAGTTGCCCACATTTTAACCTGTGCGGACTACTGGGTTGCCACCCTGCTGGATCCACGCTACAAAGACAATGTGCCCACCTTACTTCCTGCACTGGAGCGTGATAGGAAGATGCGCGAGTACAAGCGCACGTTGGTAGACGCGCTACTGAGAGCATTCCCAAATGTCACAGGGGAACAAGTGGAAGCCCAAGGCCAAGGCAGAGGAGGAGCAAGAGGTCGCCAAGGCAGCTGTGTCACGGCCAGCTCCTCTGAGGGCAGGGTTAGCATGGCAGAGATGTGGAAAACTTTTGTCAACACGCCACAGCTAACTGCACCACCACCTGATACGCAACGTGTTAGCAGGAGGCAACATTTCACTAACATGGTGGAACAGTACGTGTGCACACCCCTCCACGTACTGACTGATGGTTCGGCCCCATTCAACTTCTGGGTCTCTAAATTGTCCACGTGGCCAGAGCTAGCCTTTTATGCCTTGGAGGTGCTGGCCTGCCCGGCAGCCAGCGTTTTGTCTGAACGTGTATTCAGCACGGCAGGGGGCGTCATTACAGACAAACGCAGCCGCCTGTCTACAGCCAATGTGGACAAGCTGACGTTCATAAAAATGAACCAGGCATGGATCCCACAGGACCTGTCCGTCCCTTGTCCAGATTAGACATTAACTACCTCCCCATAACCATATATTATTGGACTCCAGGGCACTTCCTCATTCAATCCTATTTTTATTTTCATTTTACCATTATATTGCGATGCTACCCAAAGTTGAATGAACCTCTCCTCTGCCTGTGTGCTAGGCCTAAATATATGCCAATGGACTGTTGCAGTGGTGGCTGACATGAAGCCTGATTCTCTGCTATGACATGCAGACTAATTCTCTGCTGACATGAAGCCAGATTGTCTGTTACGGGACCTCCCTCCTCTGCCTGGGTGCTGGGCCTAAATTTATGACAATGGACTGTTGCAGTGGTGGCTGACGTGAAGCCTCATTCTCTGCTATGACATGCAGACTGATTCTCTGCTGACATGAAGCCAGATTGTCTGTTACGGGACCTCTCTCCTCTGCCTGTGTGCTAGGCCTAAATATATGCCAATGGACTGTTGCAGTGGTGGCTGACGTGAAGCCTGATTCTCTGCTATGACATGCAGACTGATTCTCTGCTGACATGAAGCCAGATCCTCTGTTACGGGACCTCTCTCCTCTGCCTGTGTGTGTGCTGGGCCTAAATATATGCCAATGGACTGTTGCAGTGGTGGCTGACGTGAAGCCTCATTCTCTGCTATGACATGCAGACTAATTCTCTGCTGACATGAAGACAGATTCTCTGTTACGGGACCTCCCTCCTCTGCCTGGGTGCTGGGCCTAAATATATGCCAATGGACTGTTGCAGTGGTGGGTGACGTGAAGCCTCATTCTCTGCTATGACATGCAGACTAATTCTCTGCTGACATGAAGCCAGATTGTCTGTTACGGGACCTCTCTCCTCTGCCTGTGTGTGTGCTGGGCCTAAATATATGCCAATGGACTGTTGCAGTGGTGGCTGACGTGAAGCCTCATTCTCTGCTATGACATGCAGACTAATTCTCTGCTGACATGAAGACAGATTCTCTGTTACGGGACCTCTCTCCTCTGCCTGTGTGTGTGCTGGGCCTAAATATATGCCAATGGACTGTTGCAGTGGTGGCTGACGTGAAGCCTCATTCTCTGCTATGACATGCAGACTAATTCTCTGCTGACATGAAGACAGATTCTCTGTTACGGGACCTCCCTCCTCTGCCTGGGTGCTGGGCCTAAATATATGCCAATGGACTGTTGCAGTGGTGGCTGACGTGAAGCCTCATTCTCTGCTATGACATGCAGACTAATTCTCTGCTGACATGAAGACAGATTCTCTGTTACGGGACCTCTCTCCTCTGCCTGGGTGCCGGGGCCTAAATATCTGAGAATGGACTGTTCCAGTGGTGGGTGACGGGAAGCCAGATTCTCTGCTATGGAACCTCTCTCCAATTGATTTTGGTTAATTTTTATTTATTTAATTTTTAATTTAATTCATTTCCCTATCCACATTTGTTTGCAGAGGATTTACCTACATGTTGCTGCCTTTTGCAGCCCTCTAGCTCTTTCCTGGGCTGTTTTACAGCCTTTTTAGTGCCGAAAAGTTCGGGTCCCCATTGACTTCAATGGGGTTCGGGTTCGGGACGAAGTTCGGATCGGGTTCGGATCCCGAACCCGAACATTTCCGGGATGTTCGGCCGAACTTCTCGAACCCGAACATCCAGGTGTTCGCTCAACTCTAATAGCAACCCATTCTTTCATAATCACTTCTTGGAATTTGTCAGAATTAGTGGGTTTTTGTTTGTCCACCCGCCTCTTGAGGATTGACCATAAGTTCTCAATGGGATTAATATCTAGGGAGTTTCCAGGCCATGGACCAAAATGTCAACGTTTTGGTCCCCGAGCCAACTTTTTCCTTATGGCACGGTGCTCCATCGTGCTGGAAAATGCATTGTTCTTCTTGATGGATTGTTGAAAGAAGTTGCTGTTGGAGGGTGTTTTGGTACCATTCTTTATTCATGGCTGTGTTTTTGGGCAAAATTGTGAGTGAGCCCACTCCCTTGGATGAGAGGCAACCCCACACATGAATGGTCTCAGGATGCTTTACTGTTGGCATGACACAGGACTGATAGTAGCGCTCACCTTTTCTTTTCCGGACAAGCCTTTTTCCTGATGCCCCAAACAATCGGAAAGAGGCTTCATCGGAGAATATTACTTTGCCCCAGTCCTCAGCAGTTTTCTGCAGAAGATCAATCTGTCCCTGATGGGTTTTTTTTTTAGAGAAGTGGCTTCTTTGCTGCCCTTCTTGACACCAGGCCATCTTCCAAAAGTCTTCGTCTCACTGTGCGTGCAGATGCACTCACACCTGCCTGCTGCCATTCCTGAGCAAGCTCTGCACTGGTGGCACTCCGATCCCGCAGCTGAATCCTCTGTAGGAGACGATCCAGGCGCTTGCTGGACTTTCTTGGACGCCCTGAAGCCTTCTTAACAAGAATTGAACCTCTTTCCTTGAAGTTCTTGATGATCCTATAAATTGTTGATTGAGGTGCAATCTTAGTAGCCACGATATCCTTGCCTGTGAAGCCATTTTTATGCAACGCAATGATGGCTGCACGTGTTTCTTTGCAGGTCACCATGGTTAACAATGGAAGAACAATGATTTCAAGCATCACCCTCCTTTTAACAGGTCAAGTCTGCCATTTTAACCCAATCAGCCTGACATAATGATCTCCAGCCTTGTGCTCGTCAACATTCTCACCTGAGTTAACAAGACGATTACCGAAATGATCTCAGCAGGTCCTTTAATGACAGCAATGAAATGCAGTGGAAAGTTTTTTTGGGGATTAAGTTAATTTTCATGGCAAAGAAGGACTATGCAATTCATCTGATCACTCTTCATAACATTCTGGAGTATATGCAAATTGCCATTATAAAAACTTAAGCAGCAACTTTTCCAATATTTATGTAATTCTCAAAACTTTTGGCCACGACTGTACAAGCTTAATCTTGTTCTGCAAAATGGTATACTGAAGGTGGGAGGAAAATGCATCGTTACCTAGCAGAGTAAAGCATCCAGCAATTCTACCCAAAAACTCTACCTTCACAAGATTGACTATTGATCACTACCACAACATATCTTTGCATCAAGCAAGAAGCTTTACCCAAAGCTGTTTGAGAGAAGGTGGTTACTGGATTGTGAAAGTAAACAAAGTTATAGCAAAGTATATAAGTAAATGTGTAGTCTGCAGAAAGGCACGTAGACCTACAAAAGTACAAAGAATGGCAGATTTACCGGCAGATCGTGTAAACGCTTCACCACCATTTCTTTATAGCGGAATGGATTGTTTTGGCCCATTCATCACATACAAGAGATTTGGACTTATATTTATATGTCTGAGCTCCAGAGCGATTCACCTGGAAATGTTAGAAGATATGTCAACTGACGCATTCATCAACGCCTTGAGATGTTTCATAGCCATTAGAGGTACCGTCAGAGAGCTTAGATCTGACTAAGGATATAATTTTGTCGGAGCAAATAATGAATTGAAGAAAGCTCTAAAAGAGATTGATAAAGAAAAAGTAACTGAGTATTTGTTAGAGAAACAGTGTGATTTTCACATGAATGCTCCACATCCAAGCCATACAGGAGGAGTTTGGGAAAGACAAATCAGAACTGTGAGAAATGTGTTAAGTTCAGTGTTGAAAAAAAAAACGCCAGGGAGCTGAGGGGCTCCTTATCTCTGTTCTCAGACCTTATAAACCCTTATAGCTCAATCCTTATTTACTGATAAGAATGTGGCTTAAGTGTTTATGATGTTTTTGTAATTTAGAGGGTTATTAGATGACCATCACAAGGTGAAAGTACTAATCACAGAGCTAGAAAAACAGTCTTTAATCTTGCAGCCATATCTGTGTCTGTAACAAAGAGAAAATTGTAAAGAACTTTGGCGGGAATAAACTTACGACACATCAGATTTGGATCCCTCATCAAATTCTCAATCAGATACATATTTAACATGCACCCCTTCCCATTTGAAAATATTGACTTAGTTACAAGATGGCAGCTTTCAAAATGGCTGCTGTGTACGACACAGATTTGTTCCCTTCCTCTTAGCAACATGCCACACACAGGATTGCGTTCCCAACCACCGTTTTCCACTTATTCAGGTGTCTCCATACTTTTGGACCACAATTACAATGTTTTTCAGGGCTATAACTAGAAATGACAGGCTACTAATGCACAACCTAAGAAGACACCTGCTGCATATGGCATGAGATCACCTCGTGACCAGACCCACGGTGGTGATCATACTGAGGACTCATGCACAAGACCCTTGTATTGCGGTCCATAAAACATGGTAATGACCGTGTGAATTCCGCAAAATGGAACAGCCGGCCCCTAATAGAACAGACCTATCTTTGTCCGTAATGCGGACAATAATAGGACATGTTCTATTTTTTTTTTAACGGACATGTGGCCATATGGACACAGAATGCACACTGAATAATTTCAGTTTTTTTTGCGGGCCTGTTGAAGTGGTTCCGCAAAAAAAAGGGAAAAGACATGGACAAAAAATATGTTTCTGTGCATGAGCCCTTATTTGATCAGCACCACTGGGTTCCGTCTCCACCGTCAGCTCTGTAGGTTCCGAGTCTTCCTTCCTCAACAGTTATTTTGACAGATGTGTCGGGTGAAAAACCGTGGTTGGATGACGGTGTGTTTGATGTAAATTACTGCAGGTATATAAAACAAGTAACTGCACATACAAAAAACAGTCAACAAAGGGCAGTAAAATAATACATAATGCTAATATCTAAGTCTTTCATTTGCCGTATGTAATTCATCATAGGACAGAGAGCGAGAGTGAAGTTTAGATATCTCTGTTTACCAATCTGCTGAACCAATAACACCGATCGACACAGGTTTTTTAACAGAGACATGATTAACCCCTTTTACCACAAGCAAGTTTGAACCTTTCTGCCCAGGCCTACTGCAAATCTGAAGTGTGTCACTTTATATGGTAAAAACTTTTGAATGGTTTTACTTATCTAACCAATTCTGAGACTGCTTTCTTGTGACACATTGTACTTCATGCTAGCGATAAATGTGGGCAATTAATTTTTTCCTTTATTTTAAAAAATATTTAAAATTTACCGAAAATTTGGAAGAATTAGAAATTTTCTCAATTTGAATTTCTCTACTTTTAAGACGGATAGACCTCATAAAATAGCTATGGTATAAGTCAACATTCTAAGCAACACTTCAGATTACAAGAAAATTTCCAATACCATTTTTTTAAGCACCAATTCAGTTATAAAGTGATTTTTGAGGTGCTTATGTCATAGAAACCACCCATAAATGACCCCATTTTAGAAACTGCACCCCTCAAATGATTCAAAACTGATATCACAAACTGTGTTTACCCTTGAGGTATTCCACAAAGATTAAAGGAAAATGGAGGTGAAATTTCAAAATGTAATATTTTTTTGGGGCAGATTTTCTATGTTAATACATTTTTTTCCCCTGGGGGTTAACAACAAAACAAACCTCAATATTTATTACCCTGATTCAGCACTTGGCCTTAAAAATGAAAAATTTTATTTCTTCCAATGAAATGTTGCTTTAGCCCCAAATTCTTCACTTTCACATTTAACAGGAGAAAAAGCACCCCACAATTTGTTACCCATTTTCTCCTGAATACACCCCATATGTGGTTGTAAGCTGCTGTAGTGGCACACCACAGGCCCAGTATGGTGATTAAAATAGCACTAGCCAACAAATACAGAGGCTCTTAAGTTAAATAAAATAAACCCCCAACAAGAAGTGATGCCATTTTAGAAACCACAACTCTCACAGTATTTACCAAGGGGTATAGGAAGAATCTTGACCCCACAGTTGTTTTGCAAAAATTAATTCACAGCAGATGGATGCAAAGTGGAAATTCAAATTTTTCCATAGGTATGGCAATTCAGTTCCAATATACTGTGTCTAGGTTGTGCCATCTGAGAAACACAATGTCCTTTAAACAGTTAGGCGGGTATTGCTGGGCACTGCTGGTATGCTGTAGGGTTCAGAAGGGAAAGACCACATTTTGCAGCATAGATTTTGATGTATTTCATTTACTGACACCATGTTGGTATTGAAGAGTCTCTGCGGTACCAGTACAGCCATATATATACCATACATTTTTCTCTCAATGGAGCTGTGTGAGAGCCATCATTTTTTATTTTTCAGGCAATGGTCTTGTTTTTTTTTTAAGTTTGAGGTGATGGTTTTATTGGTACCATTTTGGGATACATATGTCTTTTTTGATCGCTCAATATTATGCATTTTGTGAGTGAGGTTACAAAAAATTACTGTTTATTTTTACAGACGGGGTAGATGATATGATATTTTTATCGAGCAGGTCGTTATGGACTCAGCGATACCTAATATAATAATATAATAATTAATCTAATATAATAATTTTTTTATTTTTGTTAAGCTTTACACAGTAAACGTATTTTTGAAAAGAAAAAAGTCGCAAATCATGGTGCACTCCATAATTTGCGACTTTATGAGCATATCAACACTTTTTGAAGTGCTTAGTGGAGTGGGAGGAGCCTACCATGGCTTGCCAGATTTACTCATTTACTTGAGTTATTAGTCAAGCTTACATTAAGAGGCATCCCACTTCAGCGCACATGAAGAAGAATGATGTATGGGAACAACAGTCATGATAAATCTCCCCAACTGAGTATAATGAGATTTTCTTTCATTAGAAAGAAAATGCACGTACATCCAGCTCCATTTATCTTTGTAACACTTCTGAATAATTGCAATATCCTGATGAAAACACTCCCCACATTTGTTACTGAGTGCACCACAATTAACCACTTCCTGACTGGGCCATTTACCCTTTTCCTCACCAGGCGCATTTTTCGTTTTTATAGTACGTGTACTTAAAAGCCATAACTTTTTTCTCCATTTGGTTATGTTAATAATTTTTGCGCTATATTTTGGTGACACATGGGGCTTTATTTTTATGTAATTTTTATTTTAGGATTTTTTATGTTTGTTTTTATTTTTTATAAAAAGGAAAAATGTAAAAAAAAACATATTTTTATTTTCTTGTTAATAGCAAATGCAATAATTTTTTTAAATTATTAATACCCCTTTCCATAATGGTCATTTTGATATATGGGATGTTATGGTCACAAGTGGCGGGGCTAGAAGCTACATTGTGGAGTGGGGTGACGTTTTATTTATTTATTTACCTTTGTCTTTATTTTTTAATTTTACACATTGTGTCCCCCATAAGGTCATACAAGATGTTTGTGTTTTTTTTTTAGCCCCAGTTAGAAGGAGAATACAGCCCCCAGAGAGCTTGACAAACTTACAACCTTTTCTACAGAGGTGATCTGGGCCATAGCAGGAAGCAGCAGTTCTGTGTACAGAGCAACCGAGAAGGTAGGGCCGGTAGCGTGGGGTAGTAATGGACTAATATCGGCCGGGACGATTCACGAACGTGATCAAATGTTCGCGAACCGCAAGTTTGCGGCGGACCCATTTACTTTAAAGGGACTCTGTCACCAGTTTCTAACCCCCCCTTTTAAAACTATTGTTCTCTCCATGGTGCCCTTGTCATTACAAAGCTGTTGTTATAAGATAAATCCGCCGTCTAGTTTTGATAAAATCGCTTTTATCTAACCTGTCAATCTTCTGGATAAGGTGCCCAGGGCGTTTCTGAAGGTCTGAATCTGCCGCTCTCCGCCGCCGCCGTTGGTGCCCAGCTCCTCCCCTGATCCTTTCAGTTTTAGATTCTGATCACTTTTAGATTCTGCCTCGTTGAGCGAACATGCGTTCGAGCACGTGCGCGAACATGCGCGAACGCGCGCGCGCTTCGCTCAACAAGGCAGAATCTAAAAGTCTGCACGGGCGCATCAGGCACAGGCCTGTGCGCACGCGCGGGATCTTTGAAAAGGAGGAGGGGGCACTGAGGAGAGCCGGAGGCGGATTTCTTTTACATTCAGGCGGCGCTGAAAGGATCAGGGGAGGAGCTGGGCACCAGCGGCGGAGAGCGGCAGATTCAGACCTTCAGAAACGCCTTGGGCACCTTATCCAGAAGATTGACAGGTTAGATAAAAGCGATTTTTATCAAAACTAGACGGCGGATTTATCTTATAACAACAGCTTTGTAATGACAAGGGCACCATGGAGAGAACAATAGTTTTAAAAGGGGGGGTTAGAAACTGGTGACAGAGTCCCTTTAATGGCAGGCGAAGCTGAAAAACCTTCAGGTCCTATTTGCAGCCACCAAATACTTACTACCACAAATAGTCCCACAACATGGACAGTGATTTACTAGAGGGGGATCAATGAAAGAAATTCCCACAAAAAATATGTATTTTAATCATGCTCCATTTTTATGCATCTTAACGGGAAATTCTCAAAAATGTGCCCTGCTGGAGCCTAGAAAACGTTTATTTTAGGCCATGGGAGTACGGGTCCTAAAAATTAGGCATTTACCTGACATAAAAAAATTGTGATTATGTGGCTCGTGGTACATTATGCGGTCACTGAATAACAATTTTACTCTAGCCCACTGGACAACAGGCCCCAAACATTAGACATTCACCGTACAGAAAAGATCAAGTGATTATGTGGCTGGAGGTATATTAGACGGTCATTGGATATCAATTTTACTGCAGGCCAGTGGAGTACAGGCCCCAAACATTAGGTATTCACTGGACAGAAAAGATCAAGTGATTATGTGGCTGGAGGTAAATTAGATGGTCATTGGATATCAATTTTACTGCAGGCCAGTACAAATACATGTCAAATACATATGTTCAAAAGAACTAAAAATATAAAATTGGATTAAAAACATGGCTAATGAAATCCCCCCTCTTGAATAAACCCCAAATGATAATAGGTGAAATTCGATAACACACGGTCGTCACAGGTGTTGAATTCCTCTGAGGCCCCAACAATTAGGCATTCACCGTACAGAAAAGAACAAGTTATTATGTGGCTGGAGGTATATTAGATGGTCATTGGATATCAATTTTACTGCAGGCCAGTGGAGTAAAGGCCCCAAACATTAGGCATTCGCCGGACAGAAAAGATCAAGTGATTATGTGGCTGGAGGTATATTAGACGGTCATTGGATAACAATTTTACTGTTGGCCAGTTAGATTACATGTCAAATACATATGTTTAAAAGAACTTAAAATATAAAATTGGATTAAAAACATAGCTAATGAAATCCCCCCTCTTGAATAAACCGCAAATTATAATTGGTGAAATTCGATAACACATGGTCGTCACAGGTGTTGAATTCCTCCGAGGCCCCAACAATTAGGCATTCACCGGGCAGAAAACATCAAGTGATTATGTGGCTGGAGGTATATTAGACGGTCATTGGATAACAATTTTACTGCAGGCTAGTGGAGTGCAGGCCCCAAACATTAGGCATTCACTGGACAGAAAAGGCCTTTTATGCCGCTGTATTTACATAAGACAGGGACCATTCTTTGTTCTGGGTGGTGGTGAATATGTGTGGGCTGGCATGAGGAAATTTAATTAAACGTGTATATAACAAGAGATGCTGAGGGCACCGTCTTCCCACCTGTGTTAACAAGGAACCCAGATCTGGCCTCCTCCTACTATCCAGGACAGCGAGGTGCAAGGCTTTAACAGATATGTGACGAGATGCAAGGTAAAAAGATAAGCCGCACTCACAGTCAATCTTCACATCTTTATTGCAGAGTACATACAGGGGGCAGACTCACATGAAGCCTCGAGATCAATTAAACGTGGTTGTCACAGGTGCTGAATTCCTCCGAGAACTATGCCTCATTCATTTTTAGAAATGTGAGGTAGTCCACACTGTCGTGAGCTAGGCGAGTGTGCTTATCAGTCACAATCCCCCCTGCTGCGCCGAATGTCCTTTCGGACAGGACACTCGACGAGGGGCAAGCCAAGATTTCCATGGCAAATTGTGCCAGCTATGGCCACAGGTCAAACCTGCACACCCAGTAGTCCAGGGGTTCCTCGCTTCTCAGAGCGTCCACATCGGCCGTTAACCCGATGTAGTCGGACAACTGACAGTCTAGGCGTTCCGTGAGGCTGGATCCAGAGGGCGGCTGTCGATGGGTTGGCTGCAAGAATTATCTCATATCCGAAGTGACCAACACATCTTCAAACTGCCCTCCTCTTACATGCGCGGTAGGATTGGTACCCGCAACTGTTTCTCTGTGGGTGGAAATTCCTCTGCCAGCGCCCGCAACAGCAGAATTCAGCATCTCTCTCAGCAAGGCCTTGAAATGTTGCATTCTGACAGCCCTCTGTGATGCTGGTAACATGTCTGACATTTTGTGTTTGTACCGGGGGTCTAAGTACGTTGCCACCCAGTACTGGTCCTTGCCCTTTATGCTTTTTATACGGAGGTCCCTCTTCAAACACTGGAGCATAAAGGCCCCCATTTGCACTAAATTGGGAGTGGTGGAGCGCCCTGGCTCCTGCTCATTGCCCAGGAGAATGTTGTCCTTGGTCTCCTCCCCCCATCCACGAACAACACCAGGGATCCTCAAAAAGTTTAAAGCCTGCTCTTCTTGCTCCTCCTCCCCCCAGGTACCATCCTCCTCTGACTCCTCTTCAAACTCCTGCTGGGAATTCATTCAGCATTGCAACTTCCTCATCTTCAAGCTCCTGCTCCTCGACGGCTTGATCAATGACACGATGCAATGCACGCTCCAGAAAGAAGGTGTAAGGTACAATGTCACTGATGGCGTCCTGGCTGCGATTGACTAGTTTGGTGATCTCATCAAATGGCTGCAGAAGTCTGCATGCGTCGCGCATTAGCAGCCACTGGCGCAGTAAAAAGAAACCAAGCTCCCCAGAACCTGTCCTGCTGTAGAGTTCATACAGGTAGTCTCGTTAACGGCAAGTTTCTGCTGGAGCAGCCTATTAAGCATATACAAGGTGGAGTTCCAGCGCGTTGGGCTGTCACAAATCAGCCATAGCCGTATAAGATCTTCTAAAATGGACAGAGATTTTCCTGGCCTGCTGCAAGACATCATGGACCCCAGGGTATTTGGCAACGAATACGCTGCATGACTAAGTTCAGAACGTGTGCCATGCATGGCACGTGTGTAATTTTGCCCTGTTTCAGTGTGCTCAGCAGATTCGCACCGTTGTTGCACACCACTTTACCAACTGTTAAATTGAGTGGGGTTAGCCACTGATCGGCCTGTGTCTGCAGAGCTGAAAGCAGTGCAGGACCGGTGTGGCTCTTGGCTTTCAGGCATAACAACCGCAGCATAGCATGGCAACGTCTCACCTGGCACGTCGAATAGTTTCTGGGGAGCTTGGGGGTGCAGCGGAAGAGGCGGTAGCAGAGGTAAAGAAGGAGTCAGCCGAGGAGGAGACGGAGGATGGAGTAGGAGGAGGAGAAGAAGAGGCAAGCCTGCATGCAATCCGTGGCGGTAACACCAAATCCACACGGGTGTCACGGATTGCATGCTTGACAGCCGTCAGAAGGTTCACCCAGTGTGCAGTAAAAGTTATGTACCTTCCCTGCCCGTGTTTCCTAGACCACGTGTCTGCGGTCAGATGTATCTTGGCACCAACACTGTGTGCCAGAGATACATTCACTTGCCGCTGAACGTGGAGATATAGCTCTGGGGTGCCCTTCTGGGAGAAATATTTCCTTCCGGGGACCTTTCATTGTAGTGTGCCAATGGCCACAAATTTTCTAAAGGCCTTCGAGTCCACCAGTTTATATGGCAGTAGTTGGCGGGCTTGCAGTTCCGGCAAGCCAGCGGTCAGCCGTTGGGCAAGAGGGTCATCCGGTGTCATCAACTTTTTACGTTTGAACATCTGGGCCACGGAAGCCTGCCTTTTGCCAGATGAATGCGACGACGGCATGGTGGAAGGTGGAGTGGAGGACAAATGGGAGGAGAGAGGAGAAGAGGCAGGACGTGGAGTGCTGGGAGTGTGGCTTTATGGGTTCTGACGATGTTGCTCCCACTGGGCACGGGAGGCCAGGTGCCTTCTTAATGCGGTCGTCCCTAGATGGGTGTTGGGCTTACCACGACTTATGGCAACACTATTGTGGAGCACCAGATGTGACCGTGCATGGTGGATGGCTCGCTCCAGATACATTTGCAGTCTGCTTTTTGCCTCCTGTGCACTGCGAGTTTTAGAGATCTCGACATTAGAGATCTGACATTAGAGATCTCGGAGTAGGCAGCAACAGCGGGGACCTCCGTCCTTGGGCTGATCTGGGTACTGTCGTCAGACCGCTGGGTGGTTGCCGTTGCTACCTCCTCTTCCTGATCCGAGGCCAAGAATGGCTGCGCATTCGTAAGGTCTGGGAATGAATGAGAAAATAATTCCTCTGACTCGAGTGGAGGGGCTATGGTGGTGGTGTCTTTGGGGGTGCACACAGCAGAGAGTGAGGAGGGTGCATGTATAGAGGATGAGGAGGGTGCAAAAGCGGAAAGCTGAGTGAGCCCCTCAATCAACTCTGGTGCGTCCTTTGACATAATCGCATGCACCTTCTCCAACTTCCCACTTAGGCTCCGGCCTGGTGGGCCTTGCTGACCCCTACCACCCCTGCGGAATGGCCTGCCTCTTCCTCTGCCTGTCATTTTCAAAATTACCCTGTGACAAAGTCCCTATAGAAGAGCAGTATTTGTGGAAGCAGGTATATTGCAGGCCTCAATCAATATTTGGTGGAAGCCGGTATATCAATCCCCTCGATCAGTATTTTGTGAAAAAAGGTATATAGAACCCCTTAATGAGTATTTGCTGGAAGACCTTAAATCAAACCCCTTAATCAATATTTGGTGGAAGACAGTGTATCGCAGGCCTCAATCAATATTTGGTAGGAAGCCGGTATATCAATCCCCTCTATCAATATTTTGTGGAAATAGGTATATAGAACCCCTTAATGAGTATTTACTGGAAGCTGGTATATCAAACCCCTTAATCAATATTTGGTGGAAGCTGGTGTATCGCAGGCCTCAATCAATATTTGGTGGAAGCTGGTATATCTATCCTCTCTATCAGTATTTTGTGGAAACAGGTATATAGAAATCCTTATTGAGTATTTGCTGGAAGCCGGTATATCAAACCTCTGAATCAATATTTGGTGGAAGCCGGTGTATCGCAGACCTCAATCAATATTTTGTGGAAGCCAGTGTATCACACCCCTCAATCAATACTTTGTGGAAGCCGATGTATCACACCCCTCAATCAATATTTTGTGGAAGCAGATATATCAAACCCCTTAATCAGTATTTTGTGGAAGCAGGTATATCGCACCCCATAATCAGTTTTTTTTGGGTGCAACAGATATATCACACCAGTTGCAATTAGTTATTCCAATACCATTTGTGGTCAAGGCTCCGGGGGGAGTGTGGGAACGAAGGAGGAGACACCGGACGTGGTGGGACCTAACTGGCTAGTGGTGTGCCTTTAGCCATGTGACGCGGGTAGCCAAAAAAGGGGGCTAACCCGGGGAGTCTGAGTTAAGAGTGAGACTGGAGATGAGGGAGGGTCGGGTGGGACACTGCGCGATGCCGCGATGCCGACACCTGGGAGGAGAGCGTGGGGCCGGCTAAATACCCTACGCCCCTCCCACAAATGCAGGCTGGGAATCCAGCCTGCCATACTTGTGGTCAAGGCTCCGGGGGGAGTGTGGGAACGAAGGAGGAGACACCGGACGTGGTGGGACCTAACTGGCTAGTGGTGTGCCTTTAGCCATGTGACGCGGGTAGCCAAAAAAGGGGGCAAAACATGGATTTAGGCAGTTTATTGATTTGAGAATTTACAAGACCAAACTGGAGAAAGCTTTGGCGATCTCGACCCGTGGATGTGGGATGTAACGGGAGAAACATGAAGATTGCCATCGTCCCATCTTTCGTATGACGTGAGCGGGAACGCCATGTTTGGAAGCTGCGGATGCGGCCCCTATCCGGAAAGAGTGCCCGGAGATGGAGGCAGCGTGGAACCCCAGACCTGAAACTATGGAACGAATGTGCCTGATGAACTGCGCGGATGTCAGTGAAAGCACGGGGAAAGGCAGTAAGGGGCTGTCGGGAGTTCTCTCGTGGAGAATGGAGAGTAGCTGATTGAACACTGACACTGGGCACCAAGGATTGGACGAATTGAAATACTCGATCTGTACCGGTGGACCGACTTGGGAGGTTTTGGAGGAAAGTAGAGAGAAGGTGAAGTGGCCTGAACTACGACGTAGCTGACTGATTGCCGGCCCTGGGTTCTGGGCTGAGGTGCAGCAGAATTCCCCAGGCCTGAGGAACCCATAGAAGCTGAGATAGAGGGCAGCTTTGAGGATCAGACTTCGGAAAGGGCCAAAAGGACTGCCATCTAGGGCGGCAGAAATTTTTGGAATAAATCCCCTGTGACTGGTTGTCTGGAGGGAGTGGAAGGAGAAGAGAGCTTCTGGATGCCTCTCAAGGCCGCCTTGACCGCCTGGGAGGAAAAGAAAGAGGTATGACTGGGGTGACTGATCATGTGGTGGTGCTGGATGCCCGCTAGGTAAAGTCTGATGGTGTTGTGGGACAATCGGAGCTCTTTGTGGCAGTATGCCAGGAAGGCCAGGATGAAAGAGACTCTGTCCCTGTCCCCCCTGGGATGAAGGTGTGCGAACCGCCTGAAGGTGTTCCACCCCGTTAGATAGCTGCGGGCTGAATTGACCGAGAGTGACCTGCGGATGAGACCGTGGGCTGCGGAAATGTACTCCTCTAGTCCATGATCAGGGCTTCGAACCCTGGTGGGTTGATCCCGACTCTCTGTGCTCCCGGCATGACCTGAAAAAACAAATTGAAGTTTAAACGGGACAGAGCATCGGCTGCAGTATTTTTCTTTCCCTCTATGTGCTTGCAGGTGACATGAAAATTGTTCTGGAGAGACAGCCAGGTGAGCTTACGGACCAGACGCATGACCTTCGGTGAGCTGGACCTACCCCTGGCGAGGATGTCGACGACTGCCTGGTTGTCGGTCATGAAGCACACCGGCCTGTTACTCCATGACTGCCCCCAGATGAGAGCGGCTGCGACTATGGGGTAGACCTCGAGCAGGGGAGAGGACCTGGCAGCCTCCTGGTCCGAAGAGACCTGCGTGGGCCAAGGACCCGCAAACCATTGGTCCCCGCAGATGGCCCCGAAACCGAGAGAAGCAGCAGCATCGGAGAAAACCAAGGGGGAGGCATCGTCCCACTGAGGAACGAAGAGGGAGATGCCATTCCAACTGGACAAGAATAGGGACCACATGGCCAGATCTGCCAACGCATCGCGTCCGAGGTAAATGAGGGCATGCTGATCAGAGGCTGTTGGGAGGAGTCTGAGCAGGCCGGCGGTGAATGATCTGCCCTGTGGCATGATCCTGGCGGCAAAGTTGAAGGACCCCAATAGAGACTGGAGTTCCAACTTTGACACCGTGCGGGTACCCACAAGCCTGGCCACTGAGTCCTTTAGCCTGCTTAGTTTGTCCAGGGGAAGGCTGGCCTCCATTTTGACTGTGTCCAGGGTGATGCCCAGAAAGGTGATTACCCTGGAGGGGCCTTCCACCTTTGCTGGGGCCACTGGAACTTTCAGGCGATCGAACAGGCTGAGGAGGCTGTCCAGCCTATCCGGGGCATGCTCGGGCTGCTCGATGAGCAAGAAGTCGTCCAGATAGTGGATGACCCTCGGGCAGTGGACGTGATTGACCAGGACCCAGTGAAGTGCTTGGGCGAACTGGTCAAAGAGCCAAGGACTGCTCTTTGACCCGAACGTCAAGCGGGTGGCAAAATAATATTTTGCCCTCCATTTGATGCCGTAGAACTTCCACAGGTGGGGCAGGATAGGCAGCAACTTGAAGGCATCGGAGATGTCCGCTTTTGACAACCAAGCTCCTGCCCCGACCTGTAAGATGAGCTCCACGGCCTCGTCCAGCGAAGAGTACTGCATGGAGAATTCGTCCGACGGGACCAGGGAATTTAGGCTGGGGATGCTGGATGCATGAGGAGCGGACAGGTCGTAGATCAATCTCTTTTTATTAGATGATTTTTTGGTCACCAAACCTATGGGGCTGACTCGGTACACAGGGAAAGGGGATTCAGCAAATGGACCGATCATGAAGCCCTTCTGTAACTCCGCCTCCAGCAGTTCATCCACCGCCCCGGGATCCGCAAGAGAAGAGAGAAGGTTGGGGCACTCATGAGTGGACTGTGGAAGGGTGACTAGCCCTGTATGAAACCCCTCCGCAAAACCCTGTTTGAGGAACAGGACAAAACTGGGGTCATGATGTTGCTGGAGGAGGGAGAGTAACAGGTCAATGTTGACTCCGCCTAGTCACGGGCGTTTGGCCGTGCGTTGGGAACAAGAGGACTGAGGGTGGGCCCTAAAACAAATGGAGCAGATGTGCAAGGCTTTGCACTTATCGAAACTGCAGAAACCCAGGTTGAAGTTATTGCAAATCTGATTCTTCCCTAGAAAGGTGATGGGACGACCTAGTTTGTCCGTGGCGGGGTTGGGTTTCTGCGCTCCGGAGCTAAACATTGGCCTGGCAGGGGATGGGTTAGGGACATGGGGGCACCAGTCAGAAGAATGGAGAACTGACTGGCAACCGGCACAGGCAGGGGATTTCAGCCCGGCGAAATGCCTGCAAAAAATCTCCATGTCCAAAACCGCCCAGTTGGTGACATGCTGGTGCTGGAGGAACGCTGCTGCCGCTTTGGCGGAGAAGGACCGGTGATACTCATAAAAAGCGGAACCGCCATATTTGTATCCCAACTCGGTGACCTTGTACATGTATGTGTCCAGTTCCTCCCTGCGGTGGGGATGAATGGAACACACGATGTCCCGGTACAGGCTGAAGGTCAGCATGAATTCGGGGATGGTCAGCTTCTTATTGAGGCGGACGTCTTTGGACCTCAGTACCACTGACACATCACCGCAGGCGATTGTCCGGTTTTCGACCGTGTCATGGGTGGAGATCAGGATGGCGGCCAAATTGATGTCCTTCCCTGCCAGGATATCCCGCCTGATGTTCTCTGGTATGAAGAAAGCGGGGGCGATGTCGGGCGAAGCAAGGCTTGTACCTGGGGTGTTAGCGTGGGAGGTCGAAGGAACAGCTTCGGGCTCTGCGGGAGGAGGAGGCGTGGCAATCGTGTTCTCGACGGCCTGGAGCCTGGAGTCGATGTGCGATATTGAAGACGCCAGGTTGTTGATGGTTGCATGGAGTTGGGTCAAGGAGAGCTGAATAGTTGACATGGAGACCAGGTCTTCGGAGGCTCCGGGTGGTTCGGGAGCCCTGGGTGACTGGGGAAAGAGCAGGCGATACAATTCCGCCTTTCGCGCTGATGCCGAGTGGCGGATCCCTTTCCTTTTGAGCTCGGCGACCAGCCTGGGGATGGTCCAGTGTCTGTAGGACGCGCGGCTGGCTGCCTCGGAGACCGCTGATTCTGGGATGGACATTGAGTCCTCAATGTCCGATACGTGAAACATGGTCTCGGGGAGAGGGCACGCCGTTTGAGTCGGACCCTGTTGGGAGGATCTGAATTGAAAAGACAAACTCATGCAAGAGAAACCCCAAAAGGGGGAAAATAAATAAATAAATAAATAAAAAATTTCTTACCTTAAGCCAAGCGGAATTTGGGGTGGAAAAGGGGAACCTGGGAACAAGCAAGAAAAACCCGGGAAGGTCCGCAGGGAGGGTGAGACTTTGCACCTCGTAACCTGGGATTTGTGAGTGAGGTGGAAATTTAACAGGTACCTGCGTGGAGAGGTACACCAACAACATTTCTGAAAATGGAACTTACGCGGATGACGATCAGGAAAAGAACGAGACCTGAATGGGGGAAGAAAGAAATGACAACCTGAGCGGGTCAGGAATTACACGAGAGTGATGGAACGTGCCGGATGATCGGACTGAAGACCCCATGGTGTGCCGGGAGATGGTTGCTGGAGAAGAAGAAGACGGTGCCATAGCCGAGTGGCCCTTGTGAAGCCGTGATGGCAAGATAAAAACGAGAATGGAGGTAGGTGAAAGATGAAACATGAAAAACAAAAAGGCCTGAGCGCGTGAGGAAAAGAAGAAGCAAGAGCCGTTTGACAGGTGACTGGAAAGAGTTGGGTCCTGTGAAACAAACCGAAGGCCGAGATGCCTCTGGTGACGAGGCCTCAACTGGACGCCAAAGTGGACTCCTACCAGAGCGATGGCCAGTGAGGCGACATGACCCGCGCATGGCAGCAACGGAGAGCCACACGGGACCCGAGTGTGAGAGGTGAAGAGCCTGACCGTGATATGTACACATGAAGCAGAAAAGAAGGCGTAACAGGACGGTGAGAGATGAGTTGAAACGTGGGTGTAACAAAGACAGGTGAAGGCCCTGACGGGGATGGCCATGGAACTGAGTGAGTGTGGGAGTGTCAGGCAACCGGCCCTGAAAATCCGTGCGTGATGGGAAAGAGACAAGAACGGGGCCTGACAGGGCAGGCGGACATGAAAAACCTGAACGTACCAGGTGAACAGGACATGAAGAGTGACGGAAAACGAAAAGAACCTGAACGTATCAGGTGACAGGACATGACGTGGAACCGAACGTAACAGGAGACAGGACATGAAGCGAACCTGAACGTATCAGGTGGCCGGACGTGAGGAGTGACAGGACAGGAAGGGAACCTGAATTCAAGGTGACTGGACAAGAGGAAAACCTGAACGAGTCAGGTGACAGCACGTGAAAATGAACCTGAACGTATCAGGTGACGGGACATGAAGACGAGCCTGAACGTATCAGGTGACGAAACGAAGAGAACCTGACATAATGGGTGACCAGACACGAAATGAACCTGAACGTATCAGGTGACTAAACACGAAACGAACCTGAACGTATCAGGTGACAAGACAAGAAAACGAACCTGAACGTATCAGGTGACAAGACGTGAAGAGTAAAAGGGACATGACGAGAACTTACTCAGGTGGCAGGACACGAAAGAGAAACCTGAACGTATCAGGGGACGGACACGGATATTTTTACGCGCCCAGGAGCGGAGCCCGGCTGCAAACCCCCACAAGGCCGGGGGGCGTCACTTAGGGGAATGCATCCGGGCTCCCAGCAGGGTGATCCCGGGCGTCAGAATGCGCAGTCAGTCCCCCGAGAGGGAAAAGGCGCGGCAGGGGTTAAAAAATGGCGGAGACGGTGCGCCTCCTGACAAATGGCTCAGGGATGCCCAGCAGTCCGAATGTCTGTGCCGGACAGAGTTCATATCTGCTGACATTCCCCGCCATTTCAGGGTCTGCCAATCTGGGAAGTATAATTCTTATGCAAGCATATATGCAGGACAATTTCGCACCCACTGACCAACAATGGACACCCAGACTGCCCTGACACGTGTTCCCAAGACCGGACCCCCACGCCCCAGCGGGGGGAGTGATGAAAGAGACCGGTCCCGAGAAACGGCGCAGGAGCGGGCGGGAGATGGGCGGGAAAGGAGGCGTGTCGTTCCGGCCAGTTTGAAATGCGAGGCAGCGGGCGGTCATGCGCAGATGCGGGCGGCAGTGAGCGGCAAACTTCTCAGGCCCGGAGGAATGCGTGGAGGCGCGCGGCAGACGGCGGCCGCGCAAGCACCCGACCTGTAAGGAAACGAAGGCACGGTGCCTACTTACCGACGCCGCAGAGGAGATCGACGAAGCCGGGAGACGCGGTCGCCGCTACACGCTGGAGCTGGGAGCCGGAACCGGAAGTCGCACAGGTAAGACGTCACACTGCGCGATGCCGCGATGCCGACACCTGGGAGGAGAGCGTGGGGCCGGCTAAATACCCTACGCCCCTCCCACAAATGCAGGCTGGGAATCCAGCCTGCCATACTTGTCCCTCTATCTAGCTGCGTATCTCAGCAGAACCGCACACATCTGCTGCACAATACAAATGCACTATAATATACTTTCTATGTTAGAAAGTATATTATAGGTGTATCACACTCCTCAATCATTTTTTTTTTGGGGGGGGGGCAACAGGTATATCACGCCCGTTGCAATTAGTTACTCCAATAGCGTTTGTCCCTCTATCTAGCTGCGGTATTTCAGCAGAACCACACACAACTGCTGCACAATACAAATGCACTATAATATACTTTCTATGTTAGAAAGTATATTGTAGGTATATCACACCCCTCAATAAAAAAATTTGGGGGGGGGGGGGGGTAACAGGTATATCACACCAGTTACAATTAGTTATTCCAATAGCGTTTGTCTCTCTATCTAGCTGCAGTATCGCAGCAGAACCGCACACAACTGCTGCACAATTCAAACGCACTATAATAAACTTTCTATGTTAGAAAGTATATTATAAGTATATCACAACCCTCAGTATGTCACACCTATCGATAGCACACCTATCTATACCAGTTCTTAAAAGGACTTTTGTGGCCCTATTAGCTAGCGTTTGGTGTCCCTAACAGTCTTTCCCTGCTCCACACAGCAATCTCTCCCTACACTGGCTAAAAACTGAATGTAAAATGGCTGCCAGATCGAGTTTATTTATAGGGTAGGGGGTGTTTCCATGTGCTGAAACGTCTCAATTGGATGTCCTGTCCCACCTGATGAATGTGTCATGGCTCAAAGTTTGGCACAATGCAAAAGAATATGGCGCCGGTGGACATCGCCGCGAAACGACCGCCGGGCGAACAGTAAGGCCATCTCTAGCGTAGGGATGCTGAAAAATTGTCCCTGCTGTCCCTTTTCTTTGGGGTGTCCTGCTGTTACTAAGGGTCCATTCACATGTCCGTAATTTGAGTCCACCTTCGTTCCGCAATTTGCGGACCCATTCACTTTCAATGGGGCTGGAACGGATGCGAATCCGCATTTCCGGGATCCGCATCCGTTTTTTCAGGATCCACAATTCCGTTCCTGAAAAAAATAGAACATGTCCTATTCTTGTCCACAATTGCGGACCAGAAAAGGTATTTTCTATTTTAGTGTCTGTGATGTGTGGTCCACAAATTGCGGATCGCACATTGCAGTTGTCCGTGTTCTGTGGATCCGCAAAACACTTACGGACATGTGAATGGACCCTAACAGTGGCCTCCCTGCTCCAGCAGCTGCACAATTAGCGTGGAGCTGAGATCTTGGCAAGGATGTTTCAAAATGTCCTTGCAAAGGTATATGCCGACAGCCTGGATGTTTATAGTGTATGGGCAGCAGGGGTGCACCACCAATGAGGCTAGGTGAGGCGATCACCTCATGCAGCACCAGGTAGGGGCAAGAGGGGCGGCAGCCGAAGGGCCATTGTTGCAAAGGGGTTAGGTTAAGAAATTGGCATTGGCGGGGGTGCCGTTTCAGTTTTTGCCTCAGGCAGCAGAAAGGCTAGGTGCAACCCTGATGGGCAGTTAAGAAGTTGGTAATGTGGAAGACATCTGAATGGGAAGAGAGGATATGCAGCTTCAGGCCTGGTTCACATTTGTGTTTTATTTACGGACATGTGCTATCCAAATTTTGTACTTCACACCTCAGTAGTTTTTTACGGACTGCGAGTCAATGAAACATTCATGATGTGTACTACTTTGGTCTGTGATGAGGACCAAAAACACCCATTGAAGTCTATGTTCTGGGAAAAACATGGCATCCAAGTTTGGGCCATTTTTCACTGATCACTAATAGGAGATGCCCTGGAAATTAATTTTTCAACTAAGCAGTGTCCATGGAGTACGGATGACACACAAAAAATGGACACACGGACCAAACACGGATCCTCCATAGACTTCAGGGAATAAACGTAGGGTATGTATGGTTTTTTTATGGATGTCCAACCGTCACGGAAATGTGAATGAGGCCTCAGGGACTTCCTGCAGCCCATTTTCTTGTATGCCAGTAGAGGTTCATCTACAAACTTAATGGAAATGTTTGACTCTGACATTTCCTATCAAACTAGTGGACAAAATATTGAAATCCATTCCATGCTTCTCTTTCACTGTCCTTTAACTATGATTATTTTTTTTTTACTTTTTCCCTCTGTAACTTCCAAACAAGAGCCAGTCTTGCATTTTCAATGAAAATTTCGTGTGCAGTACCATAAAATTACTTAATCATGTCTCCTTTACAAAAAAAAAGTCCTAATTTTTATAGAACAGTGTAATTAAAAGTAGTACTGGATATTTGTTAAATTATAAACATTTTTACTTGTGAATAATCTTTGTTGAGTGGTAGAGAAATGTCGGGACAAACTGTGGTTTCCCATTATGAATATTGGAATGGTGAGTGGTTCCTCACCATTGTGGAATGGACTGGTTAGATTGTTCTTTATGGTATTAAAAGTATGTCCCACATATGGATAATTACAAGAACTCTGTAAGAGGTTAATATATGTGGAAGAGCAGTCCAGATGTTTTATATTAAATCACTCAGTAACCATGGAGGTAAAAATCTCTTTAGGTCTAGAATAATAGGAGCATTAATGTTCTCAGCCCCCTCCCAAGATCTTTCCTCTTGTCCAAAACATTTCAAATTTACCAGGAAAAATATTTTAACTCTGACTTTTTTCATATCCAGAATATCTTTGACTTCAAACTCATTTTCAGAGCTAGCAGGAGTAGAAACCGCAGATTGAACACAACAGGCATGAGCAGGGAGGCATGAAAAGAATTAGGGATGTAAACAGAAGTAACTTATAACTAACTGTATTTACTGTTCCAAAACCTCAAATGGACCACTGAAACATGGTAGCTTGAGCTTGATGTTTCTGGAGGAACTGTGGCTTACGATAAGCGGTCTTTTTCATGCAAGCAGAAACCTGCAAGAAGGAAGTCTTTGGGGGACATTTTTCAAAGACTGGCGTTGTACGCCTGTCTTTAAAATCTCCTGCTCTGCTGGAGGATGCGCCTAATTTATGACAAGGCTTATGCCTCATTGTAAATTGGGCACAGCCACTGGTAGTCTGGCGTCAGAATGAAATCTTTGGCAGCTCTGAGCTGTCATAGATTTCTGCCTTCATTCATGCTAATTAATTGGTGCAAATGAAGTTAAATGTTAAGGGCCTGCTGGCCCTGTCCCAAGCCCAGCTTTGACATGCTCCCTTTTCGAAAAGTGGTGAGGGCAGCGTAAAAAGGCCACTGGCAATAAATTTAATTGCAAGTGGCATTTACAAAGTCGAAAACACGGATGTGGAATTAGGTCTTGACAGCAGATTCTGCTGCTGGAAGACCAAAAGATAGGAGTATATGAAGAGAAACCCGTACATGGCGATTTTCCATCTCACTAGGATGGATATTGTAAGAAAACTCCTCCCATGGAACCAAGAAAACCCAATCTGCATGCAGAACATGAAGTGTAACAAGTAGTTGACTAGAATCTGGTTAATGCATTCCATTTGCCCACTGGATTGTGAATGGAAAACTGAAGAAAAGTCCAAAATGACATCCAGGTGTTTCCAGGGCCGGACTGGCTACTGGGAAAATTCCGTTAGGCTGGTGGCCCTGACTGCTGCACGGCTGGTGTTCTGTGAAATTTCCCTACCATCGTCACTTCCTGTTGTGACGCAGCCGCACCGGACATGACGTTCCCAGCTTTGGAAGGAGGTATGCTGCGCCGCGCAGGCGCACAACGCCGGGGTAGGGAAATTTCACACCAGAGTTGGGAAGAAGGGGCCACCTAATGCGCTTGAACCTTACCTCTCAGCTGGACACCGGCCGACACGGCACATGCGCCCGGAGCCTCAGCAGCGGTTAGAGGGCAGGGAAAAATTATGGGCCAGTGCGTAAGCGCGGCTAACTACTCCCGTCGGGATACACCGTGCGTTCACACCAGCGGATGGATATTGAAAAATTATGGGCCAGTGCGTAAGCGCGGCTAACTACTCCCGTCGGGATACACCGTGCGTTCACACCAGCGGACAGGGAGATCTCTTATACTGAACATAGATCTGATCATCGCGCCTGCGCAGTGTGGGGGTAGGGAGATCTGATGGCCATTTGTTCTGTTAAATCTCCCTACCACTCACTTTGCACGCAAAGCGAGAGGTAAGGCGCAAGAACATTTCTCTCCAACTCTGGTGTAAAATTTCCCTACCCCGTCATTGTGCGCCTGCGTGGCGCAGCACACCGACTTCCAAAGCTGGGAACGTGATGTCCGGTGCGGCCGCATCACAACAGGAAGTCACGAGGATAGGAAAATTTCACGGGTAGGGAAATTTTACGGAACACCGGCCGCAGACGACAGCAAGGAGGCTCCTTGGCAGGTGTAGGCATGTAGCTGACTGACGCACGGCCGGCCGTGCCGACAGCGAGGAGGCTCCTTGGCCGGTGTAGCTACTAGCTGACTGCCGCACGGCCGGCCGTGCTGATAACAGAGAGCAGGTCGGGGCAGCACAGGACCGCACAGTGTGCTGTATGACGTGACGTCACATGTCATCAGCGCTGCTGCGTGAGTGGCACATCCGACGGCGCGTACCTTTAGTTCAGACGGGAGCGGCTGCAGAGCACGGGTGCCATTCTGTTCAATGCTCACTGGCACTGCCTGCCATCCACAATTCCACGCTGCTGGTCCAGGCCGTCCAGTGCTTGAAGAGCCATCAGAATCAGCACTCAGCCCACTAGGCACAAGGTTAGCACAGATCCCACTGCCCCAGGTACTTACAGGAGGACTATATATCTGAGTATACACTCACCTAAAGAATTATTAGGAACACCATACTAATACGGTGTTGGACCCCCTTTTGCCTTCAGAACTGCCTTAATTCTACGTGGCATTGATTTAACAAGGTGCTGATAGCATTCTTTAGAAATGTTGGCCCATATTGATAGGATAGCATCTTGCAGTTGATGGAGATTTGAGGGATGCACATCCAGGGCAAAGAATTATTAGGAACACCTGTTCTATTTCTCATTAATGCGATTATCTAGTCAACCAATCACATGGCAGTTGCTTCAATGCATGTAGAGTTGTGGTCCTGGTCAAGACAATCTCTTGAACTCCAAACTGAATGTCAGAATGGGAAAGAAAGGTGGGCTACAACAGCAGAAGACCCCACCGGGTACCACTCATCTCCACTACAAATAGGAAAAAGAGGCTACAATTTGCACGAGCTCACCAAAATTGGACTGTTGAAGACTGGAAAAATGTTGCCTGGTCTGATGAGTCTCGATTTCTGTTGATACATTCAAATGGTAGAGTCCGAATTTGGCGAAAACACATGTATCCATCATGCCTTCTTACCACTGTGCAGGCTGGTGGTGGTGGTGTAATGGTGTGGGGGATGTTTTCTGGGCACAATTTAGGCCCCTTAGTGCCAATTGGCCATAGTTTAAATGCCACGGGCTACCTGAGCATTGTTTCTGACCATGTCCATCCCTTCATGACCACCATGTACCCATCCTCTGATGGCTACTTCCAGCAGGATAATGCACCATGTCACAAAGCTCGAATCATTTCAAATTGGTTTCTTGAACATGACAATGAGTTCACTGTACTAAAATGGCCCCCACAGTCACCAGATCTAAACCCAATAGAGTATCTTTGGGATGTGGTGGAACGGGAGCTTCGTGCCCTGGATGTGCATCCCTCAAATCTCCATCAACTGCAAGAAGCTATCCTATCAATATGGGCCAACATTTCTAAAGACTAAAGAATGCTATCAGCACCTTGTTGAATCAATGCCACGTAGAATTAAGGCAGTTCTGAAGGCAAAAGGGGGTCCAACACTGTATTAGTATGGTGTTCCTAATAATTCTTTAGGTGAGTGTATATCATATAGGAGACACACACAGTGATATTTGAGAAGTGAAATTAAGTTTATTGGATTTACAGAAAGTGTGCTATAATTGTTTAAATAAAATTAGGCAGGTGCATAAATTTGGGCACTGTTGTTATTTTATTGATTTTAAAACCTTTAGAACTAATTATTGGAATTCAAATTGGCTTGGTAAGCTCAGCGACCCCTGACCTACATACACAGGTGAATCCAATCATGAGAAAGAGTATTTAAGGGTTTCAATTGTAAGTTTCCATCCTTTTTTAATTTTCTCTGAAGAGTAGCAAAATGGGGTCTAAAAACAACTCTCAAATGACCTGAAGACAAATATTGTTCACCATCGTGGTTTAAGGGAAGGATACAGAAAGCTGTCTCAGAGATTTCAGCTGTCTGTTTCCACAGTTAGGAACATATTGAGGAAATGGAAGACCACAGGCTCAGTTCAAGTTAAGGCTCGAAGTGGCAGACCAAGAAAAATCTCGGATAGACAGAAGCGACGAATGGTGAGAACAGTCAGAGTCAACCCACAGACCAGCACCAAAGACCTACAACATCATCTTGCTGCAGATGGAGTCACTGTGCATCGTTCAACCATTCGGCGCACTTTACACAAGGAGATGCTGTATGCGAGAGTGATGCAGAGGAAGCCTTTTCTCCATCCACAGCACAAAAAGTGCCGCTTGAGGTGGGCTAAAGCACATTTGGACAAGCCAGCTTCATTTTGGAATAAGGTGCTGTGGACTGATGAAACTAAAATTCAGTTATTTGGCCATAACAAGGGGCGTTATGCATGGAGGAAAAAGAACTGTAATGACCGGCAACACGCACAGGGAGGAAAAAGAGAAACTCCTGCCCAAGGGAGAGGGAAAGGTGGTGACCCCTAACTCTCCTTGCGGCTGGCACCTGACTGCCCTGACGTCCCTAGACGGGTACCTCACCCGTGCGGCGATCACGTGCCTAAACCCTGGCTTTCCCTGAAATGAACCCTAGATAATGAACGGGCCGGTGGGATCGCTAGTCCTCACCACTGACACTAAGAGGGAAACACCAGGGAGAGGACAGACAAACACAGACAAACACAAACACCCAGGTGGACGACAACAACTGTCCACAAAGGTCCAACAGGGATCCGGAGGGTAGCGTTCTGGATCAACTACCAGAGAACGCAGCAACACAGCTCCAGTGGGTCAGAATAGATGTCCAGGCAGGAAGCTCTATATCTGGCAACCAGAGAAGTGTGAGAGGGGAATATAAGGAGGATTGGGAGTGCTGGACAAGGAACAGCTGAGAGAAGGAGCTACGGATCCCTGAGTGAGCCAAAAGGGTTTGCAAAGCAAACCCAGAAAGCTACAATAAGGAAACATCCCTATCTTACATAGAGCGTGCAGCCAACCGCTGCGACCTCCTGACCCCGGGTACAACGGAGTCAGGCGTGGCTCTTGACACCCTCGTGACAGTACCCCCCTCTCTACGAGGGGCCTCTGGACACTCAGGACCAGGTCTCTCAGGATGAGAGGCATGAAAAATCCGAACTAGCCTGTCGGCGTTTACCTCAGACGCAGGAACCCACATTCTTTCCTCGGGACCGTAACCTCTCCAGTGCACCAGATATTGGAGAGAGCGGCGGACCCGACGAGAATTAATAATTTTGGATATCTGAAATTCTAAATTACCATCCACGACAACAGGAGGGGGTGGCAGTGGTGACGGTTCTAGAGGTGGAACATATTTTTTGAGTAACGACTTATGAAAGACATTATGGATTTTAAAAGTCTGAGGCAACTCCAGGCGAAAAGCCACGGGGTTGATGATGGCTACAATCTTGTACGGACCAATAAACCTAGGACCCAGTTTCCAAGAGGGAACCTTCAATTTGATATTCCTAGTAGATAACCACACATAGTCATTCACTCCTAGGTCCGGACCTGGCGACCGTCTCTTATCAGCCATGCATTTGTATTTACCTCCCATATTTTTCAAGTTAGCTTGCACCTTCTGCCATACCGATGAAAGAGATGACAAAAACCGTTCCTCTTCGGGAACCCCAGAAGACCCCCCCTCTTTGAAAGTACAAAATTGGGGATGAAAACCATATGCACCAAGAAATGGTGACTTGCCAGTGGATTCCTGACGGTGATTATTTATGGAAAACTCAGCTAAGGGTAAATATGACGACTACAACTCTTGGTTTTCAGACACAAAACATCTTAGATATGTCTCCAGGTTTTGGTTGGTACGCTCAGTCTGTCCATTCGACTGAGGATGGAAAGCTGAGGAAAAGGACAAGAGAACCCCCAAACGGGAACAAAAAGCTTTCCAAAATTTAGAAATAAACTGGGTTCCCCGATCCGAAACAACATCGGAGGGGACCCCGTGAAGCTTCACGATCTCACTGACGAATACCTGAGCAAGAGTTTTAGCATTAGGTAGTGCGGGTAACGCAATGAAGTGTGCCATTTTGCTAAACCTGTCCACTACTACCAAAATAACTGTTTTACCTGCAGACAAAGGTAAGTCAGTGATAAAATCCATAGACAAATGTGTCCATGGTCTATTGGGAATGACGAGTGGTAATAGAGGCCCTGCAGGACGTGTATGTGAAACTTTTGCGCGCGCACAGGTAGAACAAGAAGACACAAAATCCAATACATCCTGACGCAACCTTGGCCACCAAAAACGACGAGACAATAGCTCCAAGGTTGCTTTACCACCCGGGTGCCCAGCAAGTGCCGAATTATGATTTTCCTTTAATAATTCGAGACGTAGGTTCAACGGTATAAACAATTTCTCTGAGGGGCAAGAGACCGGGGCGTCCCCCTGGGCCTCTAACACCTTCCCCTCCAAAGCAGAGTGTACCGCAGAGACAACCACTCCTCTTTGAAGAATGGGCACCGGATCACTCACATTACCCCCTCCAGGGAAACAATGAGATAGTGCATCAACCTTGGTATTCTTTGCCCCAGGACGATAGGTAATCACAAAGTTAAACCTGGTAAAAAAAATAGCGACCACCTAGCCTGTCTAGGGGTGAGACGCTTAGCTGATTCGAGGTACAGCAGATTTTTGTGGTCCGTAAACACAGTGACGGGGTGGACTGCCCCCTCTAAGAACTGACGCCACTCCTCAAACGCAAGTTTAATAGCTAACAGTTCCCTATTGCCAATATCGTAGTTCTGTTCTGCTGCAGATAGTTTTTTAGAAAAGAAAGCACAAGGACGCCATTTGCCAGGAGACGGACCCTGAGACAGTACAGCCCCCACTCCCACCTCTGATGCATCGACTTCAACAATAAAAGGCTGAGAGACATCAGGTTGGACTAGTACAGGTGCTGAGGTAAACCTCTCTTTTAGAGAGGAAAAAGCAACTTTAGCGGCGTCAGACCATTTAGAAAAATCAGTCCCCTTCCTAGTCATGTCAGTAAGGGGTTTTACGATCACCGAATAATTTTTAATGAATTTCCTATAGAAATTCGCGAAGCCCAAGAACCGTTGTAATGCTTTGAGGTTCTCAGGAAGATCCCAATCTAAAATTGCCTGGACCTTCCTAGGATCCATACGGAAACCTGACGCAGATAAATAATAACCTAGGAATTGTATCTCCTGAACGGCAAAAACACATTTTTCAATTTTAGCATATAATTCATTCGTCCGTAGGACCTGTAGTACTTGTCTGACATGCTCCTCATGTGTTCTCAGATCAGACGAATAAATTAAGATATCATCTAGGTATATTACCACAAACCTGCCGATTAGATGACTAAAAATGTCATTAACGAAATGTTGGAAGACGGCAGGAGCATTGTTCAGGCCGAAAGGCATAACTAGATTTTCATAATGCCCCTCAGGGGTGTTAAAAGCTGTTTTCCACTCATCCCCCTCTTTAATACGAATCAGATTGTAGGCCCCCCTAAGATCAAGTTTGGAGAACCACCTAGCACCCGCAATCTGATTAAACAGGTCAGGAATGAGAGGAAGAGGGTATGGGTCTCGGATGGTTATCCGATTTAATTCACGAAAATCTAGGCAAGGACGCAGGCCCCCATCTTTCATTTTAACGAAGAAAAACCCTGCAGCCACGGGTGAAGAAGAGGGTCTGATGTGTCCCTTAGCCAAACTCTCGGAGATATAATCCTTCGTGGCTTGTCTCTCTGGACCTGAAAGATTATATAACCTGGTCTTGGGTAATTTTGCGCCAGGAATAAGGTTAACCGGGCAATCATAAGGACGATGAGGTGGTAACTTCTGACAACCCTTTTCAGAAAAAACGTCCTCAAAGTCCGAAACAAAAGTAGGTAGGGTAGCTATGGAGGCGACTAAGCAATTGCTATTTAAGCAATTTTCTCTGCACGGCTCACTCCACTCCGATATCTCCCTTGCCTGCCAATCCACCACTGGATTGTGCGCTACCAACCAGGGAAGGCCCAGCACTACCGGAGTGGGAAGCCCCTCCAGAACATAACATGAGAGCATCTCGTTATGGTGGTCCCCTACCCGAAGGTGTAAGTTATGAACAATGTGGGTGAGATTTCTCTGAGACAGAGGAGCAGAATCTATAGCAAATATGGGAATAGGTCTCTGTAGTGTACAGAGAGACAAACCCATAGTGCAGGCAAAATGGGCATCTATCAAATTTACCCCTGCTCCACTGTCTAGAAAGAAAGAAATAGTCTCTGTCTTATCACCAAAAACAATAACCGCTGGCAACACAAATTGTGATGTACGTATGGAGGAAACGTATACCCCCGGCTGACATCCTCCACACAGCCTGGGGTTAGTAGTTTTCCGACGGTTTTTTTGTTTCTGAGGAAAGAAGGACAGACATTAATGAAATGACCCCTCTCCCCACAAAAAAAAAAAAAAAACCACGCCTACGGCGAACCTCAGGAGGACGGGCCTGACGAGTAGTTCCTCCTAGCTGCATTGGCTCGTCTAAGTCCGTACAGACTAACTGCTGCTTGGGAGGGGTTACCAATGGCTCCGGTTTTTTCAACCTGTCCCTAAGACGTCTATCTATACGGATAGAAAGGGACATAACTGCATCAAGGGAAAAGGGGGTCTCATACAATGCAAGCGCATCCTTAACCCTTTCGGATAACCCAGAGCAGAACTGACTCCTGAGAGCCGGGTCGTTCCATTGGGTATCCGTAGCCCATCTACGGAAGTCAGAGCAATACTCCTCTACCGGCCGCTCTCCTTGTAGGAGTCTCTGTAATTTTGATTCAGCCAGTGCGACTCGGTCAGAGTCGTCATATATGAGACCCAAGGCCCCGAAAAACTCATCCACTGACCGAAACGCCTAAGAATCAGTAGGTAAAGAGAACGCCCAGGACTGCGGGTCCCCCTGCAGCAGGGAAATAACAACCCCCACCCGCTGTTCTTCATTACCGGAGGAGTAAGGGCGCAGCTTAAAGTATAATTTACAGGCCTCACGGAAAATCAAAAACTTGTCCCTTCCCCCAGAAAATCTGTCAGGGAGAGGGACCTTGGGTTCCGCAACAACCTGGTTACCAGTAGCAACCGCTGGACTTGCGGTCTGTTGTAATTGCTGCTGTTGCTGGAGGACCGACGCCTTCAATCCTGCCACCTCCAAAGACAGGCCATGAGATTGTTCAGACAGAGCAGCAATTTGATCCATACTGGATTCTAAGTAGGTAAAAAAAATTATTATTTTTTTCTACCTACACAAAAATAAGGGCCAGATATAATGTAATGACCGGCAACACGCACAGGGAGGCAAAAGGGAAAGTCCTGCCCAAGGGAGAGGGAAAGGTGGTGACCCCTAACTCTCCTTGCGGCTGGCACCTGACTGCCCTGACGTCCCTAGACGGGTTCCTCACCCGTGCGGCGATCACGTGCCTAAACCCTGGCTTTCCCTGAAATGAACCCTAGATAATGAACGGGCCGGTGGGATCGCTAGTCCTCACCACTGACACTAAGAGGGAAACACCAGGGAGAGGACAGACAAACACAGACAAACACAAACACCCAGCAAACCCAGAAAGCTACAATAAGGAAGCATCCCTATCTTACATAGAGCGTGCAGCCAACCGCTGCGACCTCCTGACCCCGGGTACAACGGAGTCAGGCGTGGCTCTTGACACCCTCGTGACAAGAACACAGCATTCCAAGAAAAACACCTGCTACCTACAGTAAAATATGGTGGTGGTTCCATCATGCTGTGGGGCTGTGTGGCCAGTGCATTGGACTGGGAATCTTGTCAAAGTTGAGGGACGCATTGATTCCACTCAGTATCAGCAGATTCTGGAGACCAATGTCCAGGAATCAGTGAGAAAGCTGAAGCTGCGCCGGAGCTGGATCTTTCAACAAGACAACGACCCTAAACACTGCTCAAAATACACTAAGGCATTTATGCAGAGGAACAAGTACAACGTTCTGGAATGGCCATCTCAGTCCCCAGACCTGAATATAATTGAAAATCTGTGGTGTGACTTAAAGAGAGCTGTCCATGCTCGGAAGCCATCAAACCTGAATGAAATAAAGATGTTTTGTAAAGAGGAATGGTCCAAAATACCTTCAACCAGAATCCAGACTCTCATTGGAACCTACATGAAGCGTTTAGAGGCTGTAATTTCTGCAAAAGGAGGATCTACTAAATATTGATTTCATTTATTTTTTGTGGTGCCCAAATTTATGCACCTGCCTAATTTTGTTTAAACAATTATAGCACACTTTCTGTAAATCCAATAAACTTAATTTCACTTCTCAAATATCACTGTGTGTGTCTCCTATATGATATAGTTAACTGACATTTTTTCTCGCAACAACCAACGATTTATACAGGAAAATCATGACGATTAACAATAACAAGGTTGCCCACAACTTATTCCAGCTGTACATATATAATTATATACAGGAGATGCCCAGGTTATACCAGTATGGTCCATGGTCACATGGTTTGGTATAACATTTTGCACTTTTATTTTCCCCTTTTAAGTTTTTTTTGCACTATTTATCAACTACTGGTTTTGTGTGTGTTGAGTAACTAATATAAAGTAGTAGTTTGAAACTGTGTCTTTCATTCTTTAAAGTAAAGTTCTTTGATTATTCTTAGTTCTGACCCAATTGGATGGGGTAGTTTTGCAACAGCTGGAGGCATCCTGGTTGGGAAAAGCTGGTCTACTGTGCTAATATAAATAGGGGTTCTACAAAAGAGCTAATGTGGGGCAAAGTTCATATTCGTGTTTACACAAGTGTTTTAAAATGAATGCATTCCCCTTTTATAAACAAGTAAATAATGACGCAATGCTGTGGGGCTGGTATGCAACTTTTTTCAGGTCTGGTTTTTATCCCCAGTCCGGCCCTAGGTGTTTCTAGATGGCTTTCTAGAACTTGAAAGTAAATTGCACTCCTCCGTTAGAGATAATGTGCAGCCCATGCAGCCACAAAATATGTTTAAAGAACAAGTTGGCCAGAAGAGTAGCAGAAGGAATTTAATATTAATTGACCCACCCAAATCACAGTGCATCCCACAGAAAGAGGAAGATCAGTAATAAAATCCATGGCTATGTCTTGCCATGGCACTTCAGCTATGGGCAAAGGGAAGTAGTAGTCTTTATTTGAGATTCTTATTCTGAGCATAGGTGAAACAGGAAACTAAATATTCCTTGATGTCTCCAGAAAACGTAGGGCTGTCGAGAGATCAAAGTAGCAGTTTTGTGGAGACCCGGGTGCCCAGCAAGTTCAGGGTGATGCCCCCACGTCAGGACCTGTGTCCTTTTACCTTCTAAGACATAAGTCTTGTTTGGTGAAATGTCCTTCAACAGCACTAGGGAAACAGAAACATTGCAGGCTGGGCTGGTTTAATGATGTGCTGCTCCTCTACCCAGTCAGCTAGTCAGCTAAGTCAAAAGAAAGAGAGAGGACATTGGCCTTGGTATTTTTCTAAGCAGGGCGGAAATGGAGAACAAAATGTTGTTGAGCTAAGAATTAGGACTACCTGGCTGGACGAGGATTAAGACTCTGAGAATTTTGCAGATAGGTCACATTCTTATAGTCTGTATAGATAAGCACAGGATGCATGCCTAGAGATGTTGGGGTGATGCAAAATTGAAGCTGAGAAGTCCTGGTTGAGAGTCTGGAAGGCAGATTCTGCAGAAGGTGTCATTTCCCTGGCATTCACCCATAAGCGTGTAAATGCAGAGATAGAAGCGGTCAGAGCAGAAAGATGCAGACTAAACAATTGCCAACATTTGGCAAGGCACAGGAACCGCTGTATAGCTCCCAGGCCTGTATGATGAGGCCAATCCAAGACGGCAGACAACTTCTCAGGATCCATTTTAATACCACAATCAGAGATCATGTAGCCCTGAAGAGGTGGGAAGGTTTCCTCAAAGAAGAACTTTTCAAACTTCCCATACAGTCTGTTCTTCCTCGTGTGTTGAAGGATAGTGTGTACATGTCTCCGGTGTGAAGTTAGGTCTGGTGAAAAGATCAAAATGTTATCCAAATAGACACAGACATAGAGGAGATTAAGAAAGATATTGTTAATGAATTCCTGAAAAACACAGGAGCGTTACTGAGACCAACGGGCATGATGAGATATTCATAGTGACCATCTTACTGTTAAAAGTGTTTTTCCACTCATCAACCTCTCGCATCCAGACTATAGGCTCCTTGGATATCCAACTTCGTGAAGATCTTGGCTTCATGGAGCCTGTCAAAAAGCTCAAGGATTAGTGGCAAAGAATACTTGCATTTTACAGTGATTTTATTTAGACTGTGGTAATAATCAATAAATGGCCAAAGGGAATCATTCTTCTTGATAGAGAAGACATATGACAAAGACACAGGAATTGTCAGTTTTGGAGAGAACTTGACTTTGCCCAGGGTTGTCTCTCCAATCAACCCTAGGAGCTGAAGTTTCCCGCCTTGAGAGGACAGGTTTGCACATAGTATCCTTTGTCTCTGCAATACATGCACAAGTCATTGCCAGGGGTGGATTGACAATGTACTTTACTGGGAATTTTCCAGATGGGCAGATTGCCTTTCATATGCACTGGGCCACATTCACTTTCATCACATCTTCTTGTCAGCGTTCTCCTCGTGCTGCTGATACACCAGCCGTGCCGCCCGCACCACTGACACATACAAGGTTTTTTATTAACAATCACAAAAAAAACTCTGACTTGATAAAGGGGTCAGGAGTACCCCAAAACGCGTTGTCTACCAATAAACCTGAAAATTGCAAAATACCCAGTTGTAATAGTGCGCCTCCTACTGTCAATACGTTCGACAGAGAAAGTCAAGCGTCATTTCATTTCTACTATCACATCTTCTTAGCAGGCAGCCAGTCCTTGCACTGCTTTGTAGTCCCCTGTCTGACTCCACAGATAGCTATTTCCTCCACTTTTACTACTGGGTCTGTATGGAAAAATGATACCTTCCTAGTGTGCTACAGAGCACACTGTTATTAATGAAAGGAATTTCTCTAAGGAAATACCTTTAGTAGTATTCATGTACAATATACTGAACATCTCTGTATACCAGGACATTGGGATAGTGGCAAAAGTCTACCTAATTTATTTAGTAATTACAACAATGTAATGGAGCAAAATAAATAAATAAATAAGTGTGTGTGTGTGTGTGTGTGTGTGTGTATATATATATATATATATATATATCTAGAGAGAGAGAGAGAGAATATAATGAGAACGTTATTGTAATTTATTTTACTTCACTACATTTTCGTGATCACTAAATAAATTAGATCTCAATGTCCTGGTATGTCCTGGTATACAGAAATCTATCTGTAAATAGCAATGCATTGTATATGATTGTACAGTGGTTTTTAGTTAGAGAAATCCCTGTGGCTCGGCTGGTAAAGGTTTTGGTGCTCATACAGAAGGTCATGAGTTAGAGATGTGGCAGAGACATTTTGGATAAAAGGGAAATAAAAGTTTGTAAATACACAGGAGTGTTCTCAAGCACTATCAAAGGCCCAAGTTATATAGAGAATTACTTATTTTAACTCTTTCCCAACCTCCGCTATACATGAACTCTGGAAGTTGAGGCTTTAAACATGGCACCCGCTCAGAAGCTAAGTGGGTGCCATAGCCACTGGGTGCCTACTGCTTTACACAACAGACACCCAGGGGCATTGTCTGCAATCTGCAATAACACAGATCACGGACATTACACCCCTCACATGCTGTGGTCAATTGCGACCATCAGTGATGGCCAGTTCGCAGTGTTCACTGACGAACACATGCGATCTGCCATCTTTATTCCCAAGTCCTCACCTCCTCAATTTATCAATGAAATTTTAATATAGACAATAACACACTATTATATATAAATGCTAAATGGAAAAAACCCTATCAGAGCATGGTGCTTCCAAAAGACATCCTATATCAAATACATAAAAGTATAAAATAAATAAAATTCGAGAAAAAAAAATTTGAAAAAAAATTGAAAATTACTTCCTCTAAAGCCTCATGCACACGACAAGTATTTTTTCACGGTCCGCAAAACGGGGTTCCGTTGTTCCGTGATACGTGTCCGTTTTTTCTTCCGTGTGTCTTCCTTGATTTTTGGAGGATCACCAGACCAGAAAAGTGAAAACAAAATCTAAGTCAAGTTTGCCTTGAAAATGATAGGAAAAAAACGGACACGGATCACGGACGCGGATGACAATATTGTGTGCCTCCGTGTTTTTTCACGGACCCATTGACTTGAATGGGTCCGCAAACCGTTGTCCGTCAAAAAAATAGGACAGGTCATATTTTTTGGACGGACAGGAAACACGGATCATGGACGCGGATGACAAACGGTCCATGTTTAGAGTTTTCAACGGACCCATTGAAAGTCAATGGGTCCGCAGAAAATCACGGAAAACGGACACGGATACACACAACGGTCGTGTGCATGAGGCCTTACCTGGAATAAAAATGCAGTGTAAAATCCACATAAGCTAACAAGTATATCAAGCAAAATATGAGAGTAGAGTGTTGTGGAAAAATTATTGTTCGCCGTATGGTCGCCATCTATCCTATGAAGATGCGCAGATTCGTTCGCATTCGCATCTGCGCGGAGATTTTTACACGATGGTCCGGTTGTCCCGACCTGCAGCTGATTTGTGCCCGGCCTGGTATTACTGCAGGATACCAGTGTCATGGCACCGGCTGAGGAGGGAGGGGTGGGGACCGTCGGGCGGGGGTTTCTTCATCCACGAGGATAAGCGCTGCAACGCAAAGGGCGCGAATATGTGTGTGATGTTCGCGCGATCATTCACATCTTCGCCAGCCAATCACTTCATACCATAACCTGTCTCCTCATTGGTCATGATTGTAAGACCGCCTTCCAGCCAATCACTTCATACCATAACCTGTCTCCTCATTGGTCATGATTGTAAGACCGCCTCCCATCTTCTTGTATAAATAAACCACGCCTAGCCGCTGGGAGGGAGGCACATTATTGGAACTGTGTGATGTTATTTTGTGTGATGTTATCTCTGTGATGTTATTTTGGAGGAATTGTGCACACATCGACGCACACTACACCAGGGATTTCCCGATTGTACTTCTGGCTGTCGTTTTCGGTTGTGAGAACGAGACAAAGGAGCACACGGCGATATCAAGAGTAAATCCAAATGATTGCGGTATTCACACAGCCTAATGGATTTTAAAAAAAAACCTTGATGCAGTATAGCATATAATGGGCAAAAAAAGCCTTTATATGGAATCTAAGAATCTTCCTGTATGACGTGCAATAAAGTTCATATATTTCCAGACATGCGTCAGTATCAATCTTGGGACTAGTGATCACAAGGTATCAGTATTTTTGTAAAGGACTTACCTCTGCATCGTCGGACTTGGGAATAAAGATGGCAGATCGCATGTGATCGTCGGCGAACACTGCAAACTGGCCATCATTGGCGACCATGGCATCTGAGCTCTGTGGTTCCGGGGCCCAAATGGAAGTCCCCATGCGGAGATTGAGGTTGCTATAGCAACTTTGGAAGACTCCGAGACCTTCCACAGCGATGTTCCTATGAAGGCCTGGCCCTAGACATGGCTCGATAGAAACACAGTAAATCTACTACTGACTGCAATGGTAAATCACTGCAGACTATGGGAGAAGCGATCAGATGATCACATGTTAAAGTCCCCTAGGTGGGACTTAAAATAAGAAATAAAATAAAAAATATATGTAAACATTGTAATCAGCCCCTTTCCCTATACTAAAAACAATAATAAAGATCATTGTCATTGTTGCACACAAAATGCCTGTACTATTAAAATATAAATGTACTTATTCCGTTCGATGAACACCGTAATGAAAAAAAAAATTGTGGATTCACAATTTCTTTGTCGCTTCATCTCTAAAAAAAAAAAAATACTGAAAAGTATTCAAAAAGGCATATACACTCCAAAATGGTATCAATAAAAACTACAGCTTGCCCTGTAAAAACCCACCCCTACTTGGCTTGGTCACACCTTCTAATGGTTTGGCTCCACCTACAACATGGGGCCACTTCTATGTTCTCAATCTATCCCTGTTCTATGCCTCTGTTGACACTCCGCCTCAGAAATGCTGACCTTGTCTAGCTGTATAGGCTCTGGAGCAGGGGATGCGGTAGACAGAAGCATGGATCTCTGAAAGGAAGATGACAGCCTGGGAACTCTACTCTCATATGCAGATTTCTTAAGGTGCTTTCTGAAGTAGAGATCAATTCGGGTAGCCATGGTAATCAGATCATCCAGGGTAGATGTAAAAGTCAAGACCTACTAGTTCATCCTTAATGCATCCTGACAGTCCCTCCTAGAAAGCTGCCACCAAGACCTTATTGTTCCATGATAGTTCAGAGGAAAGGTTGCTGAATTGTATAGAATATTGTCCAAATGTAAGTTTGTCCAGGCGGAGGCATTAAAGAGATGAAGCTGCAGAAGATGTACAGCCAGGTTCTTCAAGACCTTGTGAAAGGAAGCCAAAAACTCTTAGGCCCCTTTCACACGGGCGAGAATTCTGTGCGGGTGCAATGCGTGAGGTGAACGCATTGCACTGGCACTGAATCCGGACCCATTCACTTCAATGGGGCTGTCTACATGAGCGGTGATTTTCACGCATCACTGGTGCGTTGCGTGAAAATCGCAGCAAGCTGTATTTTGTGCATTTTTGACGCAACGCAGGCCCCATAGAAGTGAATGGGGCTGTGTGAAAATCGCAAGCACCCGCAAGCAAGTGCGGATGCGGTGCGATTTTCACGCATGGTTGCTAGGAGACAATCGGGATGGGAACCCAAGGGAAAATAATAGCATTCTTAATACAGAATGCTTAGTAAAATAGTGATGGAGGGGTTAAAAAAAAAAAAAATAATTAAAAAACTCACCTAATCCACTTAAACGCTCAGCCTGGCATGTCTTCTCTCTTTTTTGATGAAAAGGACCTGTGGTGACGTCACTGCGCTCATCACATGGTCCATCAGTGACGTCATCAAAGGTCCTTTAGCCAGGTCCTGAAGAAAGTAGAAAGAAAAGGAGATCCGCGACACGATCAAGTGGATGGGGTGAGTTAAATTAGTTTATTATTTTTGACCCTTCAATGGACATTTTACTAAGCATTCTGTAATAAGAAAGCTATTATTTTCATGGTTAACATGGTTAAAATAATAAAAATCTACAAAACACAGATTCCCAAACTTTTGTGAAGAAGTTCGGGTCTGGGTACCAAACATGCCGATTTTTCTCACACGCGTGCAAAACGCATGAAAACGCTTTGCACTTATGCAGAAAAATCACACATTTTCCCGCAACGCACCCGCATCTTGTCTGGCCCTCACACGCGACGCCCATGTGAAAGAGGCCTTAGAGATTACTGGTCAAAGGGTTGTTGCTTTTCAAGAGAGGAGTGGCCAAGGCAAGTGCTTCTCTGAACTGAAGGGAAACCAGGAATGCTTTCTTGGGCTGGTCGATAAGAAACTGGTGGGCCAATAGATCAAATTGTATGGTGTACTGGTTCAGGAACCTCAACATCTCCCTCATAGTGTGGAGGGAGCAAACAGTGCTGACTGGCAGTCCCCATATATTTATCCATTAACATCTGTGCAAGGATTTGGACTTTGCAGCAGGGGAATCACCAGGCCATTACCTCCTGGAGTAGTCTTTGTATGATTGACAGTTGACCCACGGGGTCAGAGACATCGAGGGATCAAGCAAAATTGTGATCAGGGACAGGTTGAGGCCAGGGCAGACAGAGATATGCAGTACGGGAACAGTCCAAGGTCAGAGAAGGCAGCAAAGGGTCAATATGGAGGTTAGGCACAGGTCACTTCAGGCAGCAGAATCCAGTAAACAGGCAGAAGGTTGGTACACAGACAGAGAACAAAATATATATGCACAAAAAATGGCTGGCTCACAATATTCAGCAAGTATTTTTACTTAAAATATATGCATAAAAACATTTAATCACATATAAACAAACAATGTATTATAAATCCCCCAGATAGTATTCACAATAAATTTGTAAATCTATAAAACTGGTCCTTCTACAATTTTTTTTTATAGATTTGTGTGTTTATTGTGAATACTATCTGGGGGATTTATAATACATTGTTTGTTTATATGTGATTAAATGTTTTTATGCATATATTTTAAGTAAAAATACTTGCTGAATATTGTAAGACATTTTTTGTGCATATCTGTTTTGACTTTCCAGACTGGTGGGTGACCAGTAGGCCGAGCTCCAATAAATCGGTGAGCGTCCGCAATTTTTGTAGAGATAACAAAATAGCACACCTTTGCAGGAAATTAGCACTCTATAAACCTATTGCTCAGGCAGCTTCCCAAAGGGACAGAGGAAGAGAGGCCTTGCCAACCAGCAGGCTGAAATCTGAGTTCCGGGACAAGGCAGGCCCCACATTCAGACCTGCTGCTAAGAAAGAAACAGCGGGAGGCAAGTCAGAGTGGCCAGGTACCAGGGGATCAGGACAGGGGAGCCAAATAGAAGCAGCTATGGGCGACTGCTGCAACTATTATGCTAACACATAACTACCGTAGATAACAGAAATAACTAGATAAATAGAAAAAGGAAGCTTCAACACTGCCGGATGATCTTTTAAAAGCAGTTTCTTCTTTATTGCAGCATATCCACAATGGCACAGTACAAAATACAGTAAACTAGAACTCGCTTACATGTTTTGATTGAAAAACATTCTTAATCATAGCCATAAGACATAAGGGTGTTTTTTTTATCCAAAACATGTAAGCTTTAATGAGATTTTTCTTCCTTTTTTATTTGTGCTGTTCCTTCATCTTTTGTGCAGGTGGGACGCCTCCAGTTGTGGCATGGATTTGGCTATTTTTTTTATTAATAACATCTTTCCCTCACAGTAGCACTGAACTAAATAATAATATATCTTTTTGTGCTGACTACTACAGAAGAAAAACATTTTGTATTTAATTTTTAGTAGTATAGTGCTGTCAAAATGAAAACACAAACCAGCCAAAATGATGAAACAAATTGTTTTCTATGAATATAGTTAATAAAAAAAAACTCTGTAAAGTTCTATATCGGGGTTATTTGATCCAGAGTATTCTAGGACAGCTATGTCTCTAAATAATCTAATCTCTACTTGAGTTTTTTTTTTGTATTTGTTACTAGTAGATGTAATCACTAGAGGGCAGTATCTGCATATTATACTTGCACATCTCAAACCATCATTGACATTGGAAGGCACACAGTAAAGTTCTCACTACAGTTTGTGTTACTTTATTTTATTTTTACACATGTATAACCTATTAGTGACCATCCATGTTATTATTGCGGTTACTAACTGTTTTAAATCTGCACATATGCCTCGTTATGGTAGTACAGCACGGGGGCTCCCTCTGTCACACATCTGCCCCCTACAAATACGATTGCAAAGTCCTGTTGTCTTTACATGAAAATTCTAGCTTTTGAAAAGAAAAAAAAAATTACATGTGCAAAACATTTCCTGTATAACATACGGTTTTGCGAAGCAGCAATGGTGTGCCTAAAAATGCCAAATTTTTTTTTTTACCAAAATTTTATTGGCATGACAAAAGACAAAATCATAATACATCAGTATTGTAGACAATGTACTGGGAACATAATGAAACATAAATATCCTCCACGTTTTGTATATTTTTCCCCAGTATTTCTTTTCTGGTGGTAGCATCACGCTATTCTAAATGAAATAAATGTTTGATTCGACCTAGCAACATTTCAGCACTGGGGATGTCTGCTGACAACCACAGTGTCAATATGCATCGTTTTGCTTCCAACAATATCTTATGATCAAGCATAGACAAACCCTTCTTCTTCTCTCTACCCCCCTCAATTTCAGTTTCCTCTTTTGCTTCTGCCTGAAATATAACTAATAGTGGCGATAGTTCAGACCGGCTATTACAGAGCCGTTTCAGTATTGAAAACACTTGAGACCAAAATCTGCCCAATCTGGGGCACGCCCAAAGATCGTGATCTAAATCTGTCCCTGGAGTATCACATTTAAGACAAGCGGTAATTCTATTGGGTCTAGCTAACTAAGACGGTAAGTCAAACCCATATATTGCGCGATGAAGTATCTTGAACTGGGTTTCCCTCATCTGCTCATTAGGGACTGCTTTATATACTGCCTGAATACCTGACCGAGCAATTGCCTCCATCTCCGTCACCCCCAGAGTTTCCCATTTCTTGTATAAATTCACTGCTAAAGGATCCTCCCAGGTAGCTCTAAGTACGTTATAAATCCCTGAGATAGACCAATTACTCTTATGCCCCAGAAATGAGTCAAACTTGTTCCGCTGCCGTTCAGTAGATAAGTCCCTTATTAAGCTCTTTACATAGCTTTGCACCCGTAAGTAAGGAAACTGAGTCGGTCCCTGTAGATTCCATTTCTCCTCCAATTCACCCAGCGATGCCCATCTAGCCTCTCTCTCATGCATCAAATCTCCTATCTTAGTCACGCCCCTGGTCACACAGGATTGAAAAGATTTTTCACTGTATCCAGGAGGGAAGTTAGGATTACCCTGTAATGGGAGGTGTTTTGAAAACTAATAAGGGAGGCCAAAAAGCTTTCTCACATTTTTCCATGTAATAATTGTGTCTCTGAGTATCAGGGACCGCTTTGCTATAAGTGGGAGTTTTGACACCTTAGTGTGCAGGAGGGCCATCAAGTTCCACGGTGACGCCAGTGGAAATTAAGTCCTCCCTGTTCCTTCTTAAGTTTCAGCTTTTTTAATGCAATTCTCACCTTCTTCCCTCCCCAAAGAAAATGTATAAACCTTTTCTCAAGGTCTGCAATATCTGCATGTCATAGAAGCACGGGTATAGTTTGAAGGGGGTACATCAGCTTCGCCGCCCCCATCATTTTGATCAGTTGACTACATCCCATCAGGGAGAGGGGTAGATTTTTCCATCTGTCAAGGTCCCTTTTAATTTTAGAGAACAGTGGTAGGTAATTTAATCTATATATGGAATGCAGTGATTTCCCTATTTTAATCCCCAAGTATGTAAATTGCATCAACAGTTTAGCAATACCAAATCCCAAAGAGCTGATATAGATCCCATCATCACCCTGCGCCAAAGGAAGCAATTCACATTTAGTTCTGTTTACTGTGTATCCGGAATATTTTCCAAATTCACTCAACAGCTCCATCACCCTCCCCAGGTGTTGTTTCGGGCGGGCCAAAAATAAAATTATATCATCTGCGAACAAAGCCGCTTTTGCCTGAGACCCCCCAACCTTGATACCCTCAAAGAAATTGGATTCACATAATTCTCTAGCAAGTGGTTCCAAGGCTAGATTAAATAAAAGGGGAGATAGGGGACAACCCTGGCGGGTGCCTTTCTGAAGATGGAAGGGTTTAGAAAGGAAGCCCTGGGTATAGACCCTTGCCTTCAGATTATGGTACATCTGGGATAAATATGTCCTAAAAGCTCCATTGAAGCCCATCTTATCTAATACAGCTCCCAACCATGCCCAGCGTACATTATCAAATACCTTTTCCGCATCTAGGGTGAGCATGGCTGGGAACTCCCCTCTAACTGCAAGATGCTGCACCCTGTCTAGAACCGTCAGAACAGTCCTTATATTTGTCACTGCGGATCTGCCTTTTACGAACCCTACCTGTTATTGTCCTATTAACTGGGGCAATAACATAGCCAAGCGATCTGCTACAAAATTTGGCTATCAATTTCGTATCAACATTTATTAAAGAAATGGGCCTGTCAAAGGGTCCTTCCCTGGCTTGGGCAGCCGTTTAATATAAGACATGTTCTCATTGTCTAATGACATACGGCCCTGGAAGACACTATTAAACAATTCTAGCAAAACGGGATACTTGGGCTATAAGAGCCTTGAAGAATTTCCCCGTGAATCCATCAGGACCTGGGGCTTTGGAACTACCTAGGTGTTTAATGGCCTCCTGTAATTCCTGCAAGGAAATGTCCGCATTCAAAAAAAGGAGCTGTTCTTCAGTTAAACTTGGCAATTTAACCCTATTTAAAATAGTGTCTGTCAAGTCACATTGTGTCTCATCTTTATATAATGCTTCATAATAGGATCCTACTATAGTATTAATTACCGCTGGATCATGACTCAAGTTACCTTCAGTGTCTTTCAAACAGGCAATATATTAGGGGGTTCTCATCCCCTTGGCTAGGTTTGCTAATAGCCTCCCAGACTTGTTACCGTATTTGTACAGTTTTGTTTCCTTTTCTCTCACACAATTCTCAAATGCCTGACGTTCTACCACCCACCTCTGTTTATTCGTTTCAGACGGATTACTCATAAAAATGGAGTAAGCTTCCCGCCCTCTTTCCTGACCTATGAAGCTGCTAACCCAACAGCCTCTACCGAGGGGAAATGTGAAAAGTGGCAACAAGACACATTAATGAACCAATAACACCAAGAGCATATAGCCCCCAACAGTGACAATTAATAACATCTTCCCCTCCATATCTTTGGTGTTAAAGGGTGAAACCTCACTTTAACTAGAGGTACACCCATAACGTAAAATTCCTCAACATGGCACTGTCATGCCCCGCTCTGACTATGTGCGGAGGTCGGCTAGAATAGCAGCACGAGTTTAGTGTTTTGTTTTGGAGCCGTGCTGGATCCACCTCTCATCAGGTGCACTGGGTGGGGTCATTAGTTTAAATAGCACTCCATCCCAGTGCTCTGAGCGGATTATAGGAATCACTTTGGTCTTGGAAGCTAGGAAGGAAGGTTGTCTGTTCCAGCTCAGAAAGATAAGTGTGGTTTCAAGTTTTGTTGTTTGCTGTCTTGGTTGTTTTGTGTCATCTCTCCCATCCAGGTTCTGTGCGAGCTGGCTGCTCCTATTTCCCCTCTTCACCATCTCAGGGAATTTAGGGTGTTTCAGCCCAGGCACAGGGACACATCATACCTACCACCAAGGTTTGCATGTGGGCTGAGCAGTGCAGGGAGAGAGGTCAGGGATTAGCTCGGAGGTGACCCTTCCCCTGCCTCTCGTCTAGAGCCTGGTTGGTGGTTTACCTGTGAGTCTGAGTGCACGTCCGCCGTGACATTATAATCCGCCCTAACTTTGACTGTCATTGCTCAGCAGTTTTGTGATGGCGTCAATTGAAGCGTTAGTTGACCACATGCAAGGGCTATCCCTAGAGGTTGCAGAGCTACGTGGTTCGGTCACACGGTGTCAGAATGCTCTGGCATCTGATGCAGGTCAAATTTGTGTGGAGCCTAAAGTGGCTCTTCCTGATCGATTTTCAGGGGTACGGATGACTTTATCCGTTTTAGAGAGTCCTGCAAATTGTACTTTCGGCTGCGTCCATTGTCTTCAGGTGATGAGAGTCAGAGGATAGGTATAATTATTTCTCTGCTTAAAGGGGATGCGCAATCCTGGGCCTTTTCTCTGCCACCTGGTTCTCGGGCCCTCCGGTCGGTGGAGGAATTTTTTAAGGATCTGGGATAAATCTACGATGACAGAGTCGAGATTACGTAATTTGTTTCAGGGGGAACATACTGCAGAGGCTTACTGTGTTGAGTTTAGGAGATGGGCTACTGAATCAGAGTGGAATGATCCCACGTTACGTAGTCAGTTTTGTCAGGGGTTAGCTGAAAGATTGAAGGATGCCCTTGCTTTTCATGAATACCCAGACTCTTTGGAGAACGCCATGTCTTTAGCAGTACGGCTAGATAGACGTATCAGAGAGAGGTGTAGGGCTCCCTCCGCGCAAGGGATCCCTTCTGTGAGTGGTTTCGTCTCTACTGCCTCCCCGGGTGATGTTACAGGTAACTCTGGGGTAGCGGAGGAACCCATGCAGTTGGGTCAGGTTTCTTGCTATTCTGATAGTAGAGACTTTAGGAAATTGCACAAACTATGTTACTATTGTGGAAAGAGTGGTCATTTTATTTTTGCTTGTCCTTATGTTAAACCGCAGGTGGAAGAGAAAAAGAAAAAAAAAAAAAAAAACTTCCCTGACACTTGGTAGCATGAATGGTGTGGTGGAGCAGGCAGGTTTGAAAGCTCCCTGCAGTTCCCGTTTTCTCCTTCCAGCTATGGTGGCGCTGGAGTCAAGAATTTTTTTTGTTGAAGTATTCCTTGATTGTAGTGCTGGGGTAAACCTAATTGACTTTATTTTCCTTCAAAATCTAGGACTAAGTACTTGCACTTTAGAGAATGAGATTTGTGTTTTTGCAATTGTTTCTTCCCCTATTTCTCAAAGGAGCCTTACTCACATTGTTCATGGTATTCACTTATGGGTGGGTGATTCACATGTTGAAATTATTTCTTGTTTTGTCATGAAGGATTTGCCAGCCCCTATAGTTTTGGGGTTTCCAAGGTTGACTAAACATAACCCAATTATAGACTGGCAAGCGAGACAAATCATTGGTTGGAGTGAGTTTTGTTCGGATAATTGTCTTGGCACATCTATCTCTGGTGTGTCCATTACGGCTTTACCTCAGTATCTCTCAGATTTTGCGGATGTCTTTTCGGAGGGTGGGGCTCAGGAATTGCCCCCTCATCGAGACTATGATTGCCCAGTTAATCTCATTCCGGGGGCTAAGTTGCCAAAGTCTCGGCTTTACAACCTCTCTCAACCCAAAAGAGAGGTCATGCGAAAGTATGTCCCCGAGAGTTTGGCAAAAGGTCATATTAGACCATCTAAGTCTCCAGTGGCAGTAGGTTTGTTCTTTGTGAAGAAAAAGGATGGATTACTGAGACCGTGTTTGGATTTCCGGGAATTGAACCGTATTACAGTCCGGGATCCATATCCCCTGCCTTTGATCTCTGATCTTTTTGATCAGATTGTTGCAGCCAAGGTGTTCTCCAAGTTGGATTTGAGAGGGGCCTACAATCTGATCAGAATCAAGGAGGGGGATGAGTGGAAAACGGCCTTCAATACGCATGAGGGTCATTTTGAGAACCTGGTTATGCCTTCTGGGTTGACGAACGCGCCAGCAGTATTTCAGCGATTCGTCAATGACATCTTTCATCATTTGGTGGGGAGGTTCGTAGTAGTTTACATGGATGACATTTCAATTTATTCTCCTGATCTGAAGACCCATCAGGATCATGTGAGACAGGTTTTGACGATCCTTCGGGAGAATAAATTATATGCCAAATTGGAGAAATGTTTGTTTGCGGTGCAAGAGCTTCCGTTCTTGGGATACCTGCTTTCTGATTCTGGTTTTTGTATGGACCCCGAAAAGGTCCGGGCGGTTCTGGAATGGGACCGACCAGAGAATCAGAAAGCTTTGATGCGGTTCTTGGGGTTTACGAATTATTATAGAAAATGTATTTTGAACTATTCTACCATAGTAAAACCTCTCACTGATATGACCAAGAAGGGCGCCGACGTCTCTGTATGGTCGGATGAGGCATTGCAGGCCTTTTCGGCTATTAAGGAGCGTTTTTGCATCTGCTCCCATTCTGGTGCAGCCGGATGTGTCTCAGCCATTTGTAGTGGAGGTTGATGCATCAGAGGTGGGGGTTGGAGCGGTGCTGTCACAGGGTTCATCCCCTGGAAAGTGGGTCCCGTGTGCCTTTTTCTCAGTTGCCAAGAGGAATTATGATGTTGGAGATAGAGAGTTGTTGGCTATCAAGTTGGCCTTTGAGGAATGGCGTCACTGGTTGGAGGGGGCGTCTCACCCCGTTACGGTATATACAGACCATAAGAATTTGGCTTACCTGCATTCTGCCAAGCGTCTGAACCCTAGGCAGGCCAGATGGTCACTGTTTTTTACCAGGTTCAATTTTGTGGTTACCTTTCGCCCAGGGGTCAAGAACGTCAAGGCAGATGCCTTGTCCCGCAGCTTTCCTGGGGGAGGTGATTCAGAGGATCCTGCGCCGATTTTAGCGGATGGGGTGGTGGTCTCCGCTCTGTACCCTGAATTGGAGACGGAGGTGTTGGGAGCGCAGGAGGGGGCTCCTGGTTCTTGTCCCCCAGGGAGGTTGTTTGTTCCTGAGGGCCTGCGATACAAGGTGTTCAAGGAACATCACGATACTGTCCTTGCTGGACATCCTGGTGGTAAGTCCACCTGTGATCTCGTGTCCCGGAGGTTCTGGTGGCCAGGGTTACGTAAGAGCATTGAGAATTACGTGACAGCTTGTGGAACCTGCGCTCGGTCAAAGGTTGCTCATACTCGACCGGCTGGTTCACTTCTTCCATTGTCTATTCCGTCTCGTCTTTGGACGCACTTGTCTATGGACTTTATTATGGATCTGCCAAGTTCCCCTGGCAGAACAGTGATTTTGGTGGTAGTTGACCGTTTCAGTAAAATGGCTCACTTTATTTCACTAACTAGTCTGCCTAACGCTAAGACTCTTATGCAGATTTTTGTGGATAATAAATTGCATGGTATTCCTTCGGATGTGGTCTCTGATATGGGGCACGCAGTTTGTCTCCAGGTTTTGGAGGGCGTTCTGCTCTCGGCGTGGCATTCAACTTTAATTCTCTCCGGCTTTTCATCCGCAGTCGAATGGTCAGATGGAGTGTACTAATCAAAACCTGGAGACCTACTTGAGGTGCTTTGTGGCTGAGAATCAGGAGGACTGGTCCTCATTCTTGTCCTCAGCAGAATTTGCGTTGAATAACCGTAGGCAGGAGTCCACGGGTAAGTCGACATTTTTTGGCGCATACGGTTTTCATCCTCAGTTTGGTACCTTTTCTGGGACTGGTTCCTCTGGGATGTCAGAGGAGGAGAGATTCTCTTCTGCCTTATCCTCCAGCTGGTGGAGGATTCAAGGGAATTTGGAGAAGATGGGTGAGAGGTATAAATGAATGGCAAGAGATGTGTGACTGTTCTGGACCTGTGTGTGGGTGATCTGGTGTGGTTGTCCACTAAGAATATCAAGTTGAGAGTGCCATCTTGGAAACTGGGTCCATTTCTGCGATGATCAATCCTGTAGTGTTTCGGCTGGATCTTCCGCAGATTTGGAGGATCCATGATGTGTTCCACAGGTCTTTACTAAAAAAATACGTGAAACCAGTGGAATCATCGCCATTGCCTCCTCCTCCTGTTCTAGTCGAGGGAAACTTGGAGATCGAGATCTCCAGGACTCTCGACTCTAGAATTCTTCAGGGTTCCCTTCAGTACCTGGTGCACTGGAGGGGATACGGCCCTGAGGAGAGGATGTGGGTTCCGGCGCTGGATGTCAACGCCAGCCGACTGGTGAGGGCTTTTCATAGTTCCCATCCGGATAAGGTTGGTCCGGGGTGTCCGGAGGCCACCCGTAGAAGGGGGGTACTGTCATGCCCCGCTCTGACTATGTGCGGAGGTCGGCTAGAATAGCAGCACGAGTTTAGTGTTTTGTTTTGGAGCCGTGCTGGATCCACCTCTCATCAGGTGCACTGGGTGGGGTCATTAGTTTAAATAGCACTCCATCCCAGTGCTCTGAGCGGATTATAGGAATCACTTTGGTCTTGGAAGCTAGGAAGGAAGGTTGTCTGTTCCAGCTCAGAAAGATAAGTGTGGTTTCAAATTTTGTTGTTTGCTGTCTTGGTTGTTTTGTGTCATCTCTCTCATCCAGGTTCTGTGCGAGCTGGCTGCTCCTATTTCCCCTCTTCACCATCTCAGGGAATTTAGGGTGTTTCAGCCCAGGCACGGAGACACATCATACCTACCACCAAGGTTTGCATGTGGGCTGAGCAGTGCAGGGAGAGAGGTCAGGGATTAGCTAGGAGGTGACCCTTCCCCTGCCTCTCGCCTAGAGCCTGGTTGGTGGTTTACCTGTGAGTCTGAGTGCACGTCCGCCGTGACAGGCACATGCTACCAGATAATCAGTCACCTCCTCGGATTCGACTGTTCATCTCTGCTGGGAGAGCGCTTGACGCCTGCACCGGTTTGCCGCTCTCTGTCGCGATGTTCATGTCCGGGTCCTTGAGAGTCGATCCTTCGCCGTTCTCCGTCAGATCTTTCTTGACGTGGCGATTCAGATCTCTTTCTGCGCTCTGTATCCCTCTCCTGCCGACGGTTCTGTAAAGTGTCCATCATTTCTTCCGCCGCTGAAGGTTCGTGAAATATGATAGTAGATCCATCTGCATACGTAACATGCAATTTTGCCGGGTACATAAGTTGAAACTTGATTTGCCTCTTATACAACAGAGAGCAGACTTGACTAAACTCCCTCCTTTTTTTCGCCACAGCTGCTGAATAGTCCGCAAATAGTAAGATATTATGGCCTTGTATCTTGAGGAGACCTTTCCTGGTTCTGAATGCCTTGAGTATGGCTTCCTTATGACAATAATCAAGGTATTTCATAATCACTTGGCGCGGCTTGAGAGGAGCACTGCGTGACCCACTAGATCTCTTCAATTGTGAGTCCTCCAAGGGGCCAATTCTATGCGCTCGTTCTACCTTATGGCACCTTTCCAGACCCAAAACCCGTGGGAGATCCAATTCGCAGAGTTCCTTTAAATCCTGTGGCTTTATGGATTCAGGTAGGCCAATCAGGCGCAAATTGTTTAGTCGCGACCTATTTTCCTGGTCTTCCACCCTGTCTAATAAAATCATATTTTGTTTGGACAGTTCGCTCAGGGTGCGTGCAAAATTAGTATTTTCACTCTCCAGAGATTGAGTTCTCTGCTCCAGCTCTTCCAGCTTAGCGTCATGCTGATGTATGGTTTCATGAAGCTGTTGCAGGGACTCTGACAATGTCTTCGTCAGTATATCCCTGATATCAGGAGCTAAATAAGTGGCCACTTCAATAGTGAGCGACTTCTAATCAATGCCTTGTGTGACAGCAGTAATTGAGTGCTGTACAGGAGACTCACCCCTGTCCTGCGTCTCAGGCACTGATTCAGGTGAGGGAGGGCGCGACTCCGCCTTCTTGCCCTGAGTGTCTCCCGCGCTGCCAGACATGGTGGTTTTCAGGCTGCCGCTCCTCAGGAGATATCGCTCCATGTACAGGGCTCTGTGGCCGGTTAGAGACCTTGGGTATCGCTTGATAACTTTCCCGCACCAGTAAATAAGGCGGGGGTTCGATTTGCAGATGAGCGGGTGCCGGAGCTCCTTCACTCCGCTGCTAGCATCCCAGCGCCGGAACCGGAAGATATGCACATTTTCTAATGACAAAAGAGTATTACTCAATCCAACCTATCCAACATCGACAAAAGTTGAGTATTACTCAAGCCAGGCTATCCAACATATGGACACTATTTATCCACTGCTGCCGCAGAAAGAAACATTCAGCAAAGTGTGGCCTTGGCATAACAGGCTTCATCTGTGTACATACGTTTATAATAGGTAGCTCTCAGAATTACTCACAGGCAGGAATACTGTAGGCTTGATGATGTAATGTTACAGTCAAATTGCTTCTCACTCTTCCTGTTAAATTCCTCCCTCTGCTGGCAACACGTTGTTGATGTAGGTTCAGCCCGGAAATCAGATTACCTAGTTAGAGTGAACGTAAATTATCCTATTATATCTAAGGGCTCTTTCACACTTGCGTTGTTCTTTTCCGGCATAGAGTTCCGTCGTCGGGGCTCTATGCTGGAAAAATCCCAATGCATTCTGAATGGAGAGAAATCCTTTCAGGATGCATCAGGATGTCTTCAGTTCAGGACCGGAATGTTTTTTGGCCGGAGAAAATACCGCAGCATGCTGCACTTTTTGCTCCGGCCAAAAATCCTGAACACTTGCCGCAAGGCCGGATCCGGAATTAATGCCCATTGAAAGGCATTAATCCGGATCCGGCCTTAAGCTAAACGTCGTTTCGGCGCCTTACCAGATCCGACGTTTAGCTTTTTCTGAATGATTACCATGGCTGCCAGGAAGCTAAAGTCCTGTTTGCCATGGTAAAGTGTAGTGGGGAGCGGGGGAGCAGTATACTTACTGTCCGTGCGGCTCCCGGAGCGCTTCAGAGTGACGTCAGGGCGCCCCACGTGCATGGATGACGTGATCGCATGGATCACGTCATCCATGCGCATGGGGCGCTCTGACGTCATTCTGGAGCGCCCCGGGAGCAGCACAGACGGTAAGTATACTGCTCCACTACTATGGCAACCAGGACTTTTATAGCGTCCTGGCTGCCATAGTAACACTAAACGCATTTTGAAGACGGATCAGTCTTCAAATGCTTTCAGTTCACTTGCGGTGTTAAGGATCCGACGGGCACTTCCGGCAAATGGAGTACACAACGGATCCGGACAACGCAAGTGTGAAAGAGCCCTAACATATCTTTTTTTCCGGTAAGGTTATGTCCATACTAGCATCAAGGCTTCTGTACATAATGGATGGATCCAAGCAGATCTTATTGACTTGGGATATTATGGGGTTTCTATCATTTTAACAGCAAGAATAACTTTTCTTGTAGTCAAAGGGATAGAAACCCCAGTGGCATATGTGAATAGGATCTAAGTTGGATAAAGGCAAAACAGACGTCATTAAAAAGGGCTTACAGCAAATTAATTATGGCAGGGAAAAAACAAGTTCCTCATTCATCCCCCATCTGATCCTAGTGAGGATAATCTTGAGAATTATAGAGCTCTTGTTTTTAATGGATAGGAGGTCTCAGTATGAGAGTAGAGACTTCTAAGTGTTCTCACACTCTAGTGAAAAATTTAAAGGGGTTAACCCATGAATAATGTAACATAGTACATAAGGCCGAAAAAAGACATTTGTCCAATCAGTTCGGCCTGTTATCCTGCAAGTTGATCCAGAGGAAAGGAAAAAAAAAAACTGTGAGGTAGAAGCCAATTTTCCCCACTTTAGGGAATAACAAATTCCTTCCCGATTCCAATCAGAACAACTCCCTGGATCAACGACCCCTCTCTAGTAGCTATAGCCTGTAATATTTTTACACTCCAGAAATACATCCAGGCCCTCTTGAATTCCTTTATTGTACTCACCATCACCACCTCCTCCTCAGGCAGAGAGTTCCATAGTCTCACTGCTCTTACCGTAAAAAATCCTCTTCTATGTTTGTGTACAAACCTTCTTTCCTCCAGACGCAGAGGATATCCTCTCGTCACAGTCACAGTCCTGGGGATAAATACAGGGAGTGCAGAATTATTAGGCAAATAAGTATTTTGACCACATCATCCTCTTTATGCATGTTGTCTTACTCCAAGCTGTATAGGCTCGAAAGCCTACTACCAATTAAGCATATTAGGTGATGTGCATCTCTGTAATGAGAAGGGGTGTGGTCTAATGACATCAACACCCTATATCAGGTGTGCATAATTATTAGGCAACTTCCTTTCCTTTGGCAAAATGGGTCAAAAGAAGGACTTGACAGGCTCAGAAAAGTCAAAAATAGTGAGATATCTTGCAGAGGGATGCAGCACTCTTAAAATTGCAAAGCTTCTGAAGTGTGATCATCGAACAATCAAGCGTTTCATTCAAAATAGTCAACAGGGTCGCAAGAAGCATGTGGAAAAACCAAGGCGCAAAATAACTGCCCATGAACTGAGAAAAGTCAAGCGTGCAGCTGCCAAGATGCCACTTGCCACCAGTTTGGCCATATTTCAGAGCTGCAACATCACTGGAGTGCCCAAAAGCACAAGGTGTGCAATACTCAGAGACATGGCCAAGGTAAGAAAGGCTGAAAGACGACCACCACTGAGCCAAGAAATATCTCAAGACTGATTTTTCAAAGGTTTTATGGACTGATGAAATGAGAGCGAGTCTTGATGGGCCAGATGGATGGGCCCGTGGCTGGATTGGTAAAGGGCAGAGAGCTCCAGTCCAACTCAGACGCCAGCAAGGTGGAGGTGGAGTACTGGTTTGGGCTGGTATCATCAAAGATGAGCTTGTGGGGCCTTTTCGGGTTGAGGATGGAGTCAAGCTCAACTCCCAGTCCTACTGCCAGTTTCTGGAAGACACCTTCTTCAAGCAGTGGTACAGGAAGAAGTCTGCATCCTTCAAGAAAAACATGATTTTCATGCAGGACAATGCTCCATCACACGCGTCCAAGTACTCCACAGCGTGGCTGGCAAGAAAGGGTATAAAAGAAGAAAATCTAATGACATGGCCTCCTTGTTCACCTGATCTGAACCCCATTGAGAACCTGTGGTCCATCATCAAATGTGAGATTTACAAGGAGGGAAAACAGTACACCTCTCTGAACAGTGTCTGGGAGGCTGTGGTTGCTGCTGCACGCAATGTTGATGGTGAACAGATCAAAACACTGACAGAATCCATGGATGGCAGGCTTTTGAGTGTCCTTGCAAAGAAAGGTGGCTATATTGGTCACTGATTTGTTTTTGTTTTGTTTTTGAATGTCAGAAATGTATATTTGTGAATGTTGAGATGTTATATTGGTTTCACTGGTAAAAATAAATAATTGAAATGGGTATATATTTGTTTTTTGTTAAGTTGCCTAATAATTATGCACAGTAATAGTCACCTGCACACACAGATATCCCCCTAAAATAGCTAAAACTAAAAACAAACTAAAAACTACTTCCAAAAATATTCAGCTTTGATATTAAGGAGTTTTTTGGGTTCATTGAGAACATGGTTGTTGTTCAATAATAAAAATAATCCTCAAAAATACAACTTGCCTAATAATTCTGCACTCCCTGTAGATGATGGGATAGATCTCTGTACTGACCCCTGATATATTTATACATAGTAATTAGATCTCCCCTCAGTCGTCTTTTTTGTGAATAACCCTAATTTTGATCATCTTTCAGGGTACTGTAGTTGCCCCATTCCAGTTATTACTTTAGTTGCCCTCCTCTGGACCCTCTACAGCGCTGCTATGTCTGCCTTGTTCACAGAAGCCCAGAACTGTACACAGTACTCCATGTGTGGTCTGACTAATGATTTGTAAATTGGTAGGACTATGTTCTTATCACGGGCATCTATGCCCCTTTTGATGCCACCCATTATCTTATTGGCCCTGGCAACAGCTGCCCGACACTGGTTTTTGTTTGCCGTTTATTAAAATTCCTAGATCCTTTTCCATGTCAGTGTTACCGAGTGTTTTACCATTTAGTATGTACGGGTGACTTGCATTATTCCTTTCCATGTGCATAACTTTACATTTATCAGTGTTAAACCTCATCTACCACTTATCTGCCCAAGCCTCCAATCTATCCAGATCCATCTGTAGTAGTATACTGTCCTCTTCAGTGTTAATTACTTTACACAGTTTAAGGTCATCTGCGAAAATTGATATTTTACTGCACAAGCCTTCTGCAAGATCATTAATATATTGAAGATAATAGGGCCCAATACTGACCCCTGAGGTACCCCACTAGTGACAGTGACCCAATCTGAGTGTGTACCATTAATAACCTCCCTCTGTTTTCTATCACTGAGCCAGTTACTTACCCACATACAGACATTTTCCCCCAGTCCGAGCATTCTCATTTTATATACTAACCTTTTATGTGGTACAGTGTCAAATGCTTTGGAGAAGTCCAGATATACGACATCCATTGATTCGCCGCTGTCAAGTCTAGAACTTACCTCGTCATAGAAACTGATTAAATTAGTTTGGCATGACCGATCCCTCATAAAGCCATGCTGATATGGCATTATTTGCTTATTTCCATTGAGATGCTCTAAGATAGCATCTCTTAGAAAAACTTTACTTTACCCCCAACAGATGTTAAACTTACCGGCCTATAGTTTCCAGACTCTGTTTTTGGACCCTTTTTGAATATTGGCACCACATTAGCTATGCGCCAATCCTGTGGAATGCTCCGTGTCATCATAGAGTCCGCAAATATCAGAAATAGGGGTCTGGCTATGACATTACTTAATTCCCTTAGGATACGGGGGGGGGGGGGGTGTCACTTCAGCATGTGGCATTTATCATACAGAGAAAGTTAATACAAGCCACTTACTAATGTATTGTGATCCTCCATATTGCTTCCTTTGCTAGCTGGATTAATTTTTCCATCACATTATATACTGCTCATTTCTATGGTTACGACCACACCTGCAATCCATCAGCGGTGGTCCTGCTTGCACAATATAGGAAAAAGCGCCAGCCGCGACCATGGGAGTGCACATAGGCCGGTGATTTTTCCTATAGTGTGCAGGCACGGCCACCGCTCAAGGATTGCAGGGTGGTCATAGCTCCTGGACACGAGCAGTGTATAATGTGATGGAAAAATGAATCCAGCCAGCAAAGGAGGCAATATGGACAATAACAATACATTAGTAAGTGCCTTGTATTAACTTTCTGTACATGATAAATGTTATTTGCTGAAGTGACAACTCTTTTTAAGGGGTGTGTCCTTTCTCAGGGGGCCTGTCTTTCTGCTGCTGGCAGTTGAAGGATGGAACTGAACAGATACCTCCGTCTTAGGGCTCGTTAACACGACCATGGTTTGTTCTGCAAAAAAATGCGGCTAGGGTGCGGAGCGATTCACTTCAATAGGGCCGCTGTGCTATCCGCATCCGTTCCGTGGCCCCGCAAAAATTATGTTTTGCGGACAAGAATAGGCATTTCTATAAAGGGCTGTCCGTTCTGTAATTTGTGGAAGGCACACGGGCGGCATCTGCAATTTGTGGACCGCAAAACACGGCACGGTCGTGTGAACAAGCCCTTAGTGAGCAGGACAGAGAAATAAAAAAAAAAGAGCAAACAGCAGGTGGCACTATGCAGATAGATTTTAGGCTACTTTCACACTAGCGTTCGGGTTTCCGCTCGTGAGCTCCGTTTGAAGGAGCTCACGAGCGGACCCGAACGCAGCCGTCCAGCCCTGATGCAGTCTGAATGGAGGCGGATCCGCTCAGACTGCATCAGTCTGGCGGCGTTCAGCCTCCGCTCCGCTCGCCTCCGCACGGACAGGCGGACAGCTGAACGCTGCTTGCAGCGTTCGGGTGTCCGCCTGGCCGTGCGGAGGCGTGCGGATCCGTCCAGACTTTCAATGTAAGTCAATGGGGACGGATCCGTTTGAAGATGCCACAATGTGGCTCAATCTTCAAGCGGATCCGTCCCCCATTGACTTTACATTGAAAGTCTGGACGGATCCGTACTAGGCTATTTTCACACTTAGCTGTTCTATGCTAAAAATAATGCAGACGGATCCGTTCTGAACGGAGCCTCCGTCTGCATTATTATGAGCGGATCCGTTCAGAACGGATCCGCCCGAACGCTAGTGTGAAAGTAGCTTTATTGAATAACTCAGTAGCTGTAATGAATTTTTTTACTACATGCAATCACAAAAGTATTCAGATCCAGGTTTAAAAACTGTAGAATATTTTTCATGGGACAACTCCTTTAAGTCTAGGTCACCATGATTTTTTTTTAGATTGATGGGATCACAGGGGCCAGAGCCCAACAAATTTCATACTTATGACATTGGTAGGAAATTATTATTTGTGCATTTTGACAATATTACTTTGCCACTTTATGACAAAATGATTTATCTGCATAACAGTAGACCATGAATCAGCTACACTGCATACACTCTGTAATGATCAACAGTGAGAGATAGTGATATGGTTTTTATACAAGAAGTAAATAATTAATGAGTCAATACTCACATTTTGCAATAAGCTTGTTGTGTTTTTTATTTTAAAAAAATTCGTATACAATGCATTCACAGTATTTGTTTTCCAAGCATACTGAAAAAAATCAGCACTTGGTGCCAATTAGAGATCAGCGAATTGATTCTACACAAAGCAAATTAGCTATGAATGTCCCAAAAATTTTGGTTTCTAGCCAATCCCGATTTTCGGGGTTTCGGCCCACCTGAATCGCTCAAAAAGGCGTCTGTCATTTTACATATGTGAATACAGAGGAGATTTGCAGCAAGCCCAGGAGGATGGGAGTGGTAGTGGAACAAGTGCGGCCACCCTCCATTCCCAGCTTTGGGACTACCAGATGGAGCAGAGTCAGAACTCCTATGGAAGTGAATGAGCTGTGCGCTCTCCATTTACTTCTATAGGAGTTTGGCTAGTATCAGAACTCTCTTAAAAGTGAAGGGAGAGCACACCACACATGCGTTTTTAGGGGTCCCATTCTAGAGATAGGAATGGGTCCTAGAGGTGGGACCCACACATCTAACATTGGTGGTATATACTAGCAATATGCCTGAGATGATATAACCTGTGAGGTGAGTACTGTTGCCTAACTGAAAGCAGGAGATGATAGAGGGAGAGAAGCCGAGCTCTGTGATTTATAGGTTTAAATGATTTTGTGCAGGATTTCTGAGTAAAAAGCAGGGTGGTTTAACCCCTGAATACGAGCAGTATATAATGTGACGGAAATATGAATCCAGCCAGCAAAGGAGACAATATGGACAATCACAATAAATTGGTTCTTTTTCGTTTCTTTTCCACTCCATTTTTGGAGCAGATCACCAAGTGCCTTGGATTCACTTTCTCTACATGATAAATGCCATTTGCTGAAGTGAGACAACCCCTTTAAGTATGCAGAACCAGTCCCTGATAACAAAGGTCCTTCCTGTCTGGAAGCCTCTAATACGTTCCTTTGGGCAGCTAAAGCGGAAGAGGAAACTATGATCTTTTGGTCTGGAAGAGCGTTATCAAGAGTGCAGTGGCTTTGTCATCTATCTCCTTCAGGACCTTTGGCAGAAGAAAAAAAGCATACTGTATGTAGTGTTTTTGTCCAGTGCTTTGGGATAAATCTGCAAATAACTATCACCATCTCTATGTGAGCTGAAAGAAGACAATGATTCAGGGACGATGCACCTTTGTGCCAAGTTTCCCTGTTGAATAAGATTGTGTGAATTTTTGCAACTTTTCAAAAAGTTGCAAATGATAAATCTGGCTTAAATCAGTTGGACTTGCTAACCATGCCACCTTTTCCACCCATGGTAATGATCATAGGGAAGACCCTCCTGGGGATTATAATCATAGTAGTCCACTACATTGCATGTAGTAAGGGGTGGTCATTTGCAAGCTATGGTGACAATGGCCACTGCCATATTTTGGAAGGTAGTGCAGTTGTATAGAGATAGTTCACCTGTCTGTAAAGGAGGGTTCTAAAGTAACACAGAAAATGCAGAAATAAAAAGTGACCGTTCTAAGTACTAGGCTGTAGAGTAGAGATGTTCTGCTTCTAGATTTGAATAAGGCTACTTTCACACTTGCGGCAGTGTGATCCGGCGGGCAGTTCCGTCGTCGGAACTGGCCGCTGGATCCGCCGCTGACTGAAAGCATTTGTGAGACGGATCCGGATGCGGATCAGTCTCACAAATGCATTGCAAGGACGGATCCGTCTCTCCGCTTGTCATGCGGACCGACGGATCCGTCTTATACATTTTTGCCGATCTGCGCATGCCGGAACGACGGATCCGGCATTCTGAATGCCGGATCCGGCACTAATAAATTCCTATGGGAAAAAATGCCGGATCCGGCGTTCAGGCATGTCTTCAGTTTTTTTCGCCGGAGAGAAAACCGTAGCATGCTGCGGTTTTCTCTTTTGCCTGATCAGTCAAAACGACTGAACTGAAGACATCCTGATGCAAACTGAACGGATTACTCTCCATTCAGAATGCATGGGGATAAAACTCATCAGTTCTTTTCCGTTATAGAGCCCCTGTGACGGAACTCTATGCCGGAAAAGAAAAACGCAAGTGTGAAAGTATCCTAAGATGGTACCAATTTTTAAACAAAACTTTGCCCCTAGATTTATTTTCTAAAGAAAAGCATTTATCCAGTCCGTTTGCAAAAGGAACCCCATCTTCTCCATAAATAGATGAAGGGTTGGGACATCTTAGTTCAACCAGGTCTGTAGGATGGTCTTGTGGGCAGTAGCAGAAATACTAAAGAGGAGTTCTTTTTATATTGGGGAAAAAGGGAGTCTGTCAGATAACTGTCCAAAAATAACTTATTGCGCTGTCTACATGTTGAGTGGAGTGTTTGTGTGCGCGCGCTGGTGAAAATGAATCTTATTCCACACCTGAAATTCGTACATTTTACTTGTGAAAATTCCTTAAAAGGGGAAATATGGCCTCTACACATTACTTTCAGAAGCATCTACCAATAGGACATTGCCCAAAAAAACAACATTGAGAATCATAGCAAAAGTGCGCTCTGGGTCACAAAAACCTGCTTTCGCAATCCCAAACTGTTTTCGAAGAACCAAGTATAGAGCAGATATTTGCTTGTAGGGTTTCATTAATGTGACTGGTCTATAAAAATAATTGTCATCCCAGTCCTAGCCCCTCATGAAGCACAGCACTCTCACAACATAACTTTTAGCTTGCAAGTCCCATCCACTTTTCAAACTTTTTTGTGTGCAAATAGGCCAAAGAAGTTGCAAAACCATAATTCTGAAGTATGGGGCTTGATAAATTTTCACCATTACATTTGAAGGTCCCCTTCTGACAGAAGATTCCACAGTGCACTGGGAAGTGAAAGAACACAGACTATTCTAATACACTATCCACAGTGATAGGCAAACTGCGGCTCTCCAGCTGTTGCAAAACTACAACTCCTACCATCCCCTGCTGTAGGCAGTCTTTGCATGCTGGGAGTTGTAGTTCTGCAAGAGCTGGAGAGCCACAGTTTGCCCATCACTGCGAACCAGACAATCTGGCTTATACTTTTTGGGAGGGATGTAGATTCAAAGACAACTTTTCCAGTACATTTTTGGTATCACGTATTTTTGCATGTTGTATAGAGGGAGTTTCACATTTCTTTGAAAGTCTTTTTTCTAAGCTCCATCCTTCACCTAAAGGCCCCATTCACACATCCGCACTTCCGTTCCCGAAATATAATAGAACATGTCCTATTCTTGTCCACAATTGCGGACAAGAATAAGCATATTTTATTAGTGCCGGCGATGTGCGGTCCGCAAAATGTCGGAACGCACATTGCCGTGTCCGTGCTTTGCGGATCCGCTAAACACGTTACGGACGTGTAAATAGAGCCAAAAGAGTGATACATTCAGCATAAGAATCCCAAAACTAGGCTAATGTGTTGAGAAGGGGTAAAGTATTGCCCCACAACATGAGCTAACCCATAGTCAAGAACGTACTCACCAACAGCAGGAATGCCAGCCAGGGAGTAAGTTACTCTAAAAATTGAGATTCTAGGGGAGCCCTAGAATCACTGTAGGATTGTACACTGGCTGCTGAATCGGTGTCTGAACAGTGGGTAAAAGTTCATGGTTGCACAAAATGCCAGGTGTTATACTTGAACTTGGAAAGTGGATAGGCATCTGCTAATCAGATCCCACCTTTTGTGCAGGTTGTCCTGCTGGGATGGACCAGAAGACCAGCCCTTGTAGACCACACCACCCAAGCATCAGGAAACAAATGCAGAAGCTGGGAAGTGTGTCCTTGAAGTCCTCTGCTTGATTAGTAGTTACTGATTTGCAATAACTGACACCCATTAAAGTTTCTTTTTACAATTCTGGACAAACCTGTATACTCTAAAATAAATATGTAGCCAAATTAAAGATACAACGTAATCTTTATTTTCTATACAAACATCTTTACACTATCTACACAAGAAAATATAGATTTTGTTTCATACCAGAACTGAATTAAAATGACAAATGCGAACTATACAGAAAAAGTTGATGGACAGATGAGGCCCTATTACATAAGGTAAAACTAATGAAAAAGAACAGAATGTAATTCCACATTAGGGCTGTATGAAGTTACTACGTCTTTTTGGTGACGTTTAAGAAAATTGCCCCTGAATCAAATAAAATCTTCCAGGCAACCCTAAAAGCAGGTAAACATTATTTCCATCACCAAATTTCAGTCAATCCAAGTACCTATAGCATAGGGAAGGAGGATAAAGATGGAGAGTCCTCTTTTTCCATGTGTTTTTCATGCTTTCATCTAAGCTCTGTTCACAATGGTGTTTTTAGGTTTTTGTCAGGGTTGAAGAATTTCTGGCTCCATAAACAGTCTGTAGTGCTATTCATTCCATCAAAAATATTGTAAACTCAACAGAAACTTGACAATTTTAGAAGTTAGTGCACCCCACCAACAATCATGGCTGTTATGAACCAAACCCATGACAATAAAGTGAACAGTGCCTTAAAAAAAAATGTACAGTGTTGGGGTATGTAGATAAATTGATGGAACTCTGCAACTGCGCTAAAAGACATTACAGTAGATTTATAATTAACATTGTAGAGAATCTTCTACAAACCAGTTTTTTGATCTGCATTTTACGTCCCTGCAGCAAGATTATAGGCAACTAATTGCTCTGCATATACAGATAAGAGATCCCAAAATGTAAAGCCAGCCACGTTTCAGATGAATATGTGGTTCTCTGAACTGGAGCTAAATGGAATATTGTGTGCCATAAAAAGAGATTTGACCCTAATCAGACCAATGCAGGAAAACTTTTTTAAAGGGTTAATAATCTTTTATATAACCATTTTAATCTATTCTAAAAGCCCTGGAACTAATTTTATTGATTTTTTGGTAGTAAAGACACCCGATGTTCAGGTTGTCTTTAGCGCTTTTGTACACTTGTACCCCACTGACATGTGAGGGTGTATAGTTTCCACAATTCTGCAGGAATAAAGACCTCAGCTAGCTCAGTACTGGCAGGAGCACATATCACTGCTCCAGCCTGTGCCCACTCAGCTCAGCCAAAGCTTGGTATAGCACATCAGTGCATGATGTGTCATGTATGGCGTTTGTCATATTTTACTAGTTAGAGATAAAAATGCTTTGCGTTGACACAATATGACACCCATAACTTAATTTTCTGCCGGAGGGGCTATGCGAGGGCTAATTCCCCCCCCCCCCAGAGTGAGCTATAGTTTTTATTGATACTATTTTAGGGTACATGGGACCTTTGACAATTTTTATTCAACTGTTTGAGGGAAGGCAAGGTGACAAAAAAGAAAAAAAAAAACTCTAGGCATTACGGATTTTTTTTTCTTAATGCATTCACCATGTGGGTTAATTAATTGACTGGGTCATTGCAGATTATATATGTGCAAGAAATGGGAAAAGGATTGTTATATATATTTTTTTATATTTTAAAAGACTTATTGAACTTTTTATTTAGTCCCCTTAGGGTTCTTGAACATGCAATTAACAGATTGCTTTTACTATGCACTGTAATATTCCTATATTTATTCTGATAGGCACGCTAATAATACCCTACCGATTGTGTTCGCAGGGGGCCAATTGGAGGACAGTGAGAGCCAGGTACCTAGGATCACCATACAAAAATCTATATTTTTTTCCTTCTTGTATAGCACCACTTATGCATGAAGAGTAAGGCTACTTTCACACTGGCGTTTTGGCTTTCGGTTTGCGAGATCCGTTCAGGGCTCTCGCAAGCGGTCCAAAACGGATCAGTTTTGCCCTAATGCATTCTGAATGGATAAGGATCCGCTCAGAATGCATCAGTTTGCCTCCGTTCAGTCACCATTCCGCTCTCTGGAGGTGGACACCAAAACGCTGCTTGCCGCGTTTTGGTGTCCGTCTGACGAAACTGACCCAAACGGATCCGTTCTGACACACAATGTAAGTCAATAGGGAAGGATTCGTTTTCTATGACAATAGAAAACAGATCCGTCCTCCATTGACTTTCAATGGTATTCAAGACGGATCCGTCTTGGCTATGTTAAAGATAATACAAACGGATCCATTCTGAACAGATGCAGACGGTTGCATTATCCGCACTAAATGAGAGTGTGTGAAAGTAGCCTGATGCGAGTGAAAAAGAGTGAACCATTTTCACTGGTTTGTAAAATATCTTAAGTTTGTTACCTTGGTGTCACTATTTTAGTTTCAGAACACTACAGCAAGCAGGACAAGTTATATATATATAAAAAAAAAACTAATAAAATGGACAAGGCATAACTAACAATCAACATATGGGATATGCTGCTCACATCCTTAGAAGAGGCTTTAAAGGGGGTTTTCCAGGAGTTAAAGAGAACCTGATACAGAACTGCCTGTGCAAGTGTGTATATAGAGATCTATCAGTCAGGTGGTTGTGCTCGGAGGTGGTTTTAAGTTCAGAAAGAGCAGAATGGTGACAGGTTCTCTTTAACTATTGAAATCTTATCCTCAGGTAAGGTCCCTAGATGTGCTGCCGATAATGAATAGAACTGAATGAGGGAGAAACTAATTGTTCCCTTCACATTCAGTTTGCACTGTTCTGTGTAATCAGGCTGGAGCAAATGAGCACGGATAGATGTGTTAACCATTGGCGCTTGCACTGCCCGTACATCACTCAGTGTAGTATAGCCTTTACTCTGTGCAGTTCATTTACACTATGTTTGTGTAGCCTAATGTGTTAAGCTGTGAAAAGAAACGCAAAATGTTTTATTAGACCAATTAAAATATATCTGTTAACCTGGCCATAGACATGAGGCCACTGATAAGAATCTGATGTCTGTAGTGTTAACAGCAGACAACTAAAATAAGCTGGATCGGTAGATCATCCCAGGTCACTAGGTTCCCATATACATCAGATGGGCGTTTGTCGAGAGCCAATCTTCTCGATGCTCCTATGCACATGTATGCTAAGGTCGGCTGAGCATGCATATGTACTCAATAGGAAGAGGGGAATAAGTCGCTGCCAAACATCTCTGGCGGCAACTCTACCGTGAGAACAAAGCTTCAACATACAAATACAACATGCCCAATCCTTTTCCCCCAACATCTGCCGACAGGGAAGAGTTGAGACATCCCCATAAACATGGTTGGCTGGTCTCCCCAAAATTGACAGGTTCAGCCAACAATCTAATGTGTAGAGGTACCTTAAGAGGGATAGGTTGAGCTTGGTTCAAGTTAGCTACTTATACAGATATTTTATTAGGACACAGCCAATTCTTATCTTTTTTGTTGCATTGTCCTTGGTAAAAAATAAAATGTTCCCTGCAAGGGAGTGGTCTTTCAGAGGCCACTTACACACTGCAATCATGGTGACAATGCTGATCGGCAGACAAAGAATGGTTATCAATTTACTGCCACGGGGAATGCTCCCTTTTAACTGTCAAGTTGCATTCAGCCACCTGTAGTCTCTCCTCCTTCCATATGCCAACTACACCTATCATTTCTACCAAGGAAGTTAAAAGCGGTGTTCCCACCTCGACATTTATGGCATATCCCTAGGATATTTCACACATGTCAAAAAAGGTGTGGGTCCCAGAAGGCCTCTGAAGTGAAGGGAGACTAGCCCACCTACCATTTACTGCAATGGCTCGGCTATTTCCGCAGTCCCATAGCAGTGAATTGAAAGTTGGCTGGTGCTTGCTCTCAATTCATGCTATGGCAATTTCAAAAATATCAGAGCACACAAGTCCCATAGCAGTCAATGCAGAGGACACTATACATGAGCAGTGTGTTCTCCTTCACTTCAGGGGAGCCATTCTGGGAATAGGAGCAGACAGGACCCACATCTGATATTTGTAGCATGGCCAAGCAATATGCCATAAATGTTGAGATGGGACAACACTTTTAAGCATTCAGACCTAGATTTGCACAAGCTTCAGGCGAGCGCAAACACATAATGAAGTCAAGATCATTTGTACAGATTAAACCTGAACCATAATTACCACTTAACATGAAGTAATGATTTATAAAAATACATTTCCTATGGAAATTGTTTTATATACAAAATTTTGTCTACTTTATGTACATAAAATGTGACAGCTAAGGTTAAAACTGATACAGTATCTGTTGTGACCCACCCTATCAGAATATTGAGGTTCCTATATTAGAAGACCGAACATATCCAGAAATATCCTTATTTTCAATAGCTTACATACCTTCATTGGCAAACTGTACAAACTCACTAGCCAAATCTGAGTCTAGCAAAATTGATACACCCATACATCGAGGAAGTTAGCGTCAATATTTATATAAAAAATAAAAAATAAAACACACACACAGGCACTTGCACACATCCAGAAAATTGGTTGTCTCCATGTCACACCTCTAGTTCTCCAACCTCCACGAGCATTTACATACATTAGTGAATAATAGCAGCTCATCATAAACACACCCTTTTATATAAGCTGCCGACTTCAAGGACTGAGAAATGTAACAGGTCCATATTGCAGCTGTAAGAACACTTAACCACTATCTACACTGGCTCGCTGATGTTCTTAGCAGTACTACACAGCCATGTCATCATCATGGATTACGGTATATTTACAGATACTATACAGTAACACTATCCTGGAAATTTACACTTATGTTAAATTAAGGTAATGCAAGACAAGCAAACTTGTTAAAATACTGCAGTTGCATTTTATTCCAGAAGGTTAGAAAAAAAAAAAAAAAAAGATAATCTACAGTGGCTGGGAAGTTAAAGAAGTCACTAATCCTGGGATGTCAAAACTACTCAATGGAAACTAAAAATGCTTCACTATGAAATCTGAGCACTAATTTAAAATCTGTGAGCACAAACCACAGAAAGAGAAGCCCGAATATGCATGATGGAAAATAATGAGGTGGGATCATCTCCTGGTTAACTGACACAATTTTAATAAATAATCTTAAAAATATGTGTTAACTATAGGCATTCTGGGCAGCTTTTAGATGTCAGGGAGCATTTTCAGTCTAAAATGTGCCAAAAATTGTTTAAAAGGGAATCTGTCACCAGGAAAGTCACTGTTGACTCCTTCAGGACAAGGTAAATTTTTGTTCCCCCTGCCCACCCCTCTCTGTTTTTGCAAAAGCCATAACTTTTTTTTTACTTTTCCATTCACATAGCCTTACAAATTTTATTTTATTTTTTTGCAGGACAAGTATTTTTCAATGGTACCATTAAACTCTCCAAATAGTTTTTTTTATTAAAGGGAACCTGTCACCAGGACTTTGTGCATAGAGCTGAGGACATACGTTTCTAGATGGCCGCTAGCACATCCGCAATACCCAGTCCCTATAGCTATGTGTGCTTTTATTGTGTAAAAAAAGCGATTTGATACATATGCAAATTAACCCGAGATGAGTCCTGTAGGTGAGATGAGTCAGGGACAGGACTCATCTCAGGTTAATTTTCATATCTATCAAATCAGTTTTTTTACACAATAAAAGCACACAGAGCTATGGGGACTGGGTATTGTGGATGTGCTAGCGGCGATCTTACAGCCCGTGTCTTCAGCTCTATACACAAAATCCCGGTGACAGGTTACCTTTAACATAAAACGAATACATAAAACAAATTAGTTTTGTTTTAATGTTCTACTACTTAAAATTTTTTTTTTTTATCTACAGAGCTATATGAGGGCTTGTTTGCCAGGGCCACATTCCTGTAGTGTCATCTTGTCTGGTCCAATCAAGAAGGAAAGGGAGGAACAAGGTTGCATAAAGTGGCTTGGGCCTGCTCTCAGTGCACACAACTACTCCTTTGCATGTGGATTAAAGTACAGAAGCTATGGATAGCTAAGTGAAATGTATCATTATCAGCTGAGCTAGGCCTACAAGACAATGTACCCAGGTTTCCCGGCGACAGACTCCCTTTTAGGGCTCATGTCCACGAGCATAAGCTCTCAGTGCCTGTGCTGCAGTCCGCAATGCATGGGTACGACCGTGGGGCAGCCGCATGCTGATCATGGACCTATTCACTTGAATGGGGTCCGCGATCCGCATCAGACAGTCCGCACCGCAAAAAAGTAGTGCATGCACTACTTTTTTGCGGAACGGAAGCACAGAACGGACCCCACGGAAGCACTCCCGTAGGGTTCCGTATCTCAGGACCCATTCAAGTGAGCAGGCCGCAATACGGCCACGGCGGGGCAACGATCGTGGGCATGAGCCCTTACACATGTTGGTCTGTTCTTATCTCAACATATTACTACAACAAAATAAAAATAAAATACCTTGCTTTTTTTTGGGTTGAATGGCGTTTTCTTAGTTCACACCCAAAGCTGCAGTCAGAATTCTACTTCCTGTTACCAAAGCCCCTGCTTCGTACAGTATTGGAACAAAGTTTTATGCAAATCGACTTCGGATGTTTCATCCGAAGTAGATTCGCTCATCCCAAGTGATGACCACAGCTCTGGATATAAACGGAAAATAAAAACCAGATACAAAACAAAATACGGTAAAGCATTTGCCTAGTTACTCAATGTAGATTTACACGGTGGAATGCTGTTAGAAGTTGACACCTCATATCGTTTAATAAAAAGGCACAAGACCATGCCAAACACAGGATAAAACTGTAAACAAGTTAAGAGACATGTCCTTCACAAAATGTCTCCAGGAGGTGACTGCTACCTTTCTGGACACATCCAGTACCTCCAGTGTTTGTACAGATGCCTTCTATTGTAAAAGTATAAACCTTCATGCAGAAGATACCATATGTTATCAAATAAAAATGTATGAAGGACCGCCATTATACGCAAGAAAATGAGAAGAGCCCATCTTATCCAGGGGGTTAACATGGTGACACAATGATGCCGAAACATGTGAGCTTTGGAACCATAATCACTAGGCTCATCTGTAGAGCTCTTGAGTATGAATACTTATGAGTATTGCCATGATAAATAAACTTAAATACTTCATGATAATTAAAAGACGACATGCCTTGATCAGTTCAAGTTACTTGAGGATGCGGCCACACGGTCAGGTATCTTAATGCAGTGTGACCGCCACAATCCGGAGTGGATCATAAAAGGAGAGAAAGTATAAAGGACAGATATGACTACTTCTCTTTTTTTTAACCTCTCTCCTGGTTTTGACTTCCAAAACTGCATGAAGAAGCCTGACCACGTGGCCGTACCCCAACACTGGGTTCACACCTGAGCGTTCTGAAAGGAGTGCTCTGTATGCGCGATTGTACGGGCGTTTACAATCGCGCATACAGAGACAAGCAAACGCCCATTGTCGCGCGTTCCCGAAAGTCTATGTACGGGAACGCGCGACAAAACGCCCCAAAGAAGCTCAAGAACTTTTTTGAGCGCAGGGCGTTTTTCAGCGTGTTCAAACGCGCTGTAAAACGCTCAAGTGTGAACCAGGGCCATAGGGAAGCATTGGTTTTCATGTGGAGCGTTTTACAGCGCGTTTGAACGCGCTGTAAAACACTCAGGTGTGAACCCAGTGTAAGTCACATGACTTGATGCCTAATCCTTTGGCCACCTCTATGCTGTCGTCACGGCTGTGTAATGCTTGCCTACAAAACTATATCAAATATCAAAACCATTCCCGTGAAAATATAATTTATCCAAAAGGGGGAATGAAAGAGGGAAAGAATAAACCTCCCCTAGCCCAACAAAACCGTATTTTTGTGCACAGAAAAGTTTTAAAACATTGATAAACTTAAGTATTATATATATATAATATTTATGGATATAAAATTTAAAAAATGCCCTTCTCTGTTAAATCTATTCAGTAGAGGGAAACAAAGCTGAAGGCAGATATTAAATATAGCACAAAAATATTGTTCCAAGGTAATTTAACCCCTTATCGTGCTGTTGGGAAAGCTTGACCTTTTCCCACGCAGCATACACTCGGGGGGAGCAATTACTTGCAGACAAGGGAGTGTCAAAATTTTGCAGCATGTAGATAGATCGGTCTCTTAATTCCAGAGTCACTGAACGGAGGACATAAAATTCCTTTCCATCCTGTTTGCAAGTCCAGAACAAAACATCCCTTCATCTCAACTGCATTGTGCATTTTCTTGCAGTTGTAGACTCTCCAAAGTTTTGGATGAAGAGAAAAATCCTCTACAGCAAGTGCTGGGTCTGTCCGTTATACACTGAAGGACTTTGTCTTCACAAGAGGCTAGCCAGGCTGGTAGTTGGGCCATTCTGAGCCTGAAACTGCACAGGTGGTGACCCGTCTGTCCACTGCAAAAGAAAAAGAAAAACTCAGTTCAAGTCCCTCACACAAAACAAAACCTACTAACAGTCCGGGGCTCATCACAGGCTCCGATAGTAACAGCTCTATAAGGATAAAAATGGCAAAATCAACTTTAAACGGCACTGTACCATTACAACAACTCATTCCTTCTATGGGGCTGCTGGAAATAGCTGAGCTTTCATACTCTCTCTGGAAGTCCCACAGAGCTGAACGAAGATGTCCATCATTCCATTCACATGGAAGAACACAAACGGCTGGACCCGCAGTGGTAATCATACTTACCTGATCCCCGCTGCTGGGCTATGGCTCCATCACTGCCCCACCAGCTCTGCAGGTCCCGGGTCTCCCTGCATCAATATCCAGGTGGACGCAGGGTCACGTGACCATCAATGTAGCCAATGACCGACTGCAACGATAACGTGTCACACATGTGGCACATCACCGGATCACGTGCCGCAAGGGTGCATTGCCACCACTGCGGCTGTGGGGTTGGTGCAAAAGCTCAAATGTGAACACCCCCCTCAGGCTATGGACACCTTTGAATGCTATTTTTTCATTAGTATATTGTTTATTTTGATCTAAAAACATGTATCCAATTGTTCTTTGTTAAAAGTTTTCCACCATTTGTCCTCTGCAGCCTGCATCTTTTCACATGTATTACAGGTTGGTTTCCTCACTCACCGTGAAATCCATCAGAGGACCCATCTGAGCCCTCAGTCACCTTTAGCTCTGCATTTCTGAGAGCTCACAAACGCTCATTTAAAAGACAGTCTGTCACCTCACCCATCCATTCAGTATTAACTGCTGTATTACATGAGTAGCACTGCTGACACGGCATTGATACTTTGTATGTGCATCCTCCCCTGCTCTGCGGTTGTGCAGACTCTGTACTACACTGACAGGACTCGTAAGCCGTGTGCACATATTGGAGAACACCTCCTGGATGCGAGTTCATGTCAATGTATTATAGCGGTGCTTTCCAGTAGCACAGTGATGGACTACACACAAACAAAACACATTTCAAGTAACAATGGAGTCAGTGTCAGCACTACAAAACCAAAAATAAAGCAAGCAATCCTAAATCTTACATTTATGCAGCCCATCATCACAAATGAAAAGCACAAGGATTCATTTTCTTTATACAAGGTTTCACATAATTTGCGCTAACGATAATCAGGTAGTCTTAACTGACTAAGGAAGAGACTACCGGAGTTAACATATCCAGCATAGCTAGATACCACCAGATCCCCATAATGGCATCCGGTGGGTTTCCGTCAGACAAATACCATAGCGGTATTTATCTGTCCAAAAAAAAAACGGAATTTATGCCTGAAAGCCACAAGATCCCATTATAGTCAATGGGGATCCAGTGGTCTCTGGCTAAGCTGGATATCGTAACTTTTGTAGTCTTTCTGTAATGGAACAGACTACCGGATTACTTTTAGTGCATATATGAATGTAGCCTTAGAAAATAGAGAAAATTGTTCTTTCATGTGCTGCTGCAAACTATCAATTCCAAACTGCTGCCGTATACAGCAGAGTTTAAATAGGTGTTGCTCATACTGAGCAACCCCTTATCCTGTCAACGTGTAACCCAGCAATCAGAAGATCACTGGTGAAATTACACACAATATACTAGGCCTTTAAAAATAAAGTTAAAAGAAAACTGCAATTTTGTTCATTTTACCTTGTAGGTCAAAGAAGAAAAAAGAAAAAAAAATGGTGAGACACTAACCGTTGTGAGATTGTGTTCTGGAAGACTGCAGGCTTCTATGTGGTCCTGTAGCAGCTGCTGGGAGAAGTTTTGGTGCATCTGTGCAGCCTCATGAGCATCAATTGTATTTCCACATGCTTTATTCAGGTCTGCATAGCACAAGAAATGGATTTACTATAAAGACACCAAGTCAACTACTCAATGCTGAAATTTCAGCTAACCGTTACTTGGTTTTGATCAACAATTTTTCACTAAAAACAAGCTACATGTATTTTTTTTCTTTATAAAAAATAAATAAAAAAATAAATAAATAAAAATGGGTGGACAGTTTTCCAGATGCACTTTTTAAGTCAATCCATGTATACTACTTTCTGCCCTGGCTCTTTATAAGGATTGTGCAGTGTCAGGATATTGATGTCCTATAATCAGGATAGGTCATTAATAACAGATCACTGAGGGCCCAACACAGGCCGCTGCATCCCCTTCAGTATTTAGCTGCACGCCATCTCCCTTGTAGCGGCGATGTAGTGCAATTACAGCTTCCTCTCTCACGTACTTGAATGAGAGAGGAAGGTGTATTTACACTGCCCTGTTGATACAAGGGAGATGGCGTGCAGATAAACACTAAAGAGAGCACATTGCCATGGTTTTCACCCACTTGTTCCAGAAGTGAATGAGAGAGGAAGCTGTAATTACACTGCACCATCACAGTTAGGGCTCATGCACACGACCGTATGTATTTTGTGGTCCGCAAAAAATACAGATTACATCCGTGTGCATTCCGTATTTTGTGGAACGGAACAGCTGGCCCCTAATAGAACAGTACTATCCTTGTCCGTAATGCAGACAATAGGACAGGTTATATTTTTTTGTTTAACGGAAATACAGACATACTCCGTGTGCATTCTGTTTCCTTAACTTCTGAAAGAAAGTTTGTGTGAATGAGCCCTTAAACAGTATTCTGAATTAGGCCTCATGCATCACTTGAGTGGGTCTGCAATCCGGAGTGTGCTTCTGTGGTGTTTCTGTCTATGCCTCCACACCGCAAAAAAATAAATAGAACGTGTTCTATTTTTTTGCAGTGCGGACTGATCATGGACCTATTGAAGTTGAATGGGTCTCAATCGGTTTTGGCCGCCGTATGGATCAGCCGCACAACGGCCGTGTGCATGAGGCCTTAACAGAAGGCGGCCCCGAATTAAAGAGCATCTGTCAAAACAAGATCAACCCTATTAAAATACGGTTGAGCCTTCACAATAAAACAATACCTTATTTATGCACCTCTGTTGAACCACTCTTGAGAAAAAACTTTTTAGTAATACGTAAATTGGGTCTTTTTATTGTAAACATAAAATTAGTGGGGAAAAAGTGTAAACTAAAGAAAAATGAAGGGTTCCACCTTACCTCTAAGCAGAGCGGATGACCATAGCTGTACAGACATATCTGGAATCTTGCTAGCCAGCTGCATGGCTGGAACAACCATATTGTTGCTCTCCTGAATTTAAAACGTTACAGGTTATAGCACAGAGAAGACTGTGGATGTCTCTAGTGGCATTAAAATCTATGGAAGACAATACAATATTCATGACCAGTAAAAGACAAAATTAAATAGTTCAGTATCTTGAAACAACTGACCTAAGAAAATAATTTACGGGCACCCTAACCATTACTACTTTGTGCACGTCACTTGCCAGTATGGCTAAATTATACAGTGATGCTATTGACCTATATGTCTACCATAAAGCAAAATTATGAGGTCTAGGGGGTTTTATGGTCTTGCTACATAAGGTTCAATGAAATATGTTCCTAAACCTCTAGAGGGAAATTTATCATTCCCCCCACACCGCTTGCCTGCTTAACCCCTTAGGGACGCATGACGTACCAGTACGGCATGTTTCCCGAGTCCTTAAGGACCCATGACGTACCGGTACGTCATGAGTTTAAAATAAGATTGCGGCGCCCCGGGGGTTAATCCGAACGGGATGCCGGCTGAAATCAGTCGCAGGCGGTGCGGCAGGCGGGATCGCCCGCCTCCCCTTGAGTAATCGTTGGCATCTAGTGGGTATACCAGGGTGTCAGCACATTGCTGACACCCTGGTATAAACGGCTGACATCGGTGATGCGATGTCAGCCGTTTAACCCTTTCCATACAGCGGTCCGTAAAGACCGCTGTATGGAAAAGGTTAACAGCTCAGGGAGAACCCTCCCTCTCCCATCAGGGGGCTGCTGTGCCTTTGCAGCCCCCCGATGGGAGAGGGAGAGAGCCCCCAGACAGCCCCCCGCCAGCCCCGTCCTTACCCTTCCCCGTCTGCACAGTTCTGGCTACAACTGGGCAGACGAGGAAGGTTCCCATGTCAACAGGACGCCTTCTCAGGCATCCTGCTGTCCATGGTGCTGAACAGATCTATGCTAAAGGCATAGATCTGTTCAGACAAAGGGTAAGTAAAATACAGTGCAGTACCCTATATAGTGTACTGTACTATACTATACAGACATCAGACCCACTGGATCTTCAAGCAAGTGGGTCTGGGTCAAAAAAAAAAAAATATGTAAAAAAAAAGTTAAGATAAAAAAAAAACTAAAAACTAAATAAATTTATCACTTAATAAAAAAATAAAATAAATACACTACACATTAGGCATCGCCGCGTCTGTAACGACCTGATCTATAAAACGGTCATGTTACTTTCTTTGCACAGTGAACGCCATAAAAATAAAAATTTAAATTTTGCCCACCTTACTTCCCAAAAAAGGTAAAAAGTGATCAAAAAAAGTTGCATGTACGCCAAAATAGTGCCAAACAAACAGTCATCTCATCCCGCAAAAAATGAGACCCTATCCAAGATAATCGCCCAAAAACTGAAAAAACTATGGCTCTTAGACTATGGAAACACTAAAACATGATTTTTTTGGTTTCAAAAATGAAATCCTTGTGTAAAACTTACATAAATAAAAATAAAGTATACATATTAGGTATCGCCGCGTCTGTATCGACCGGCTCTATAAAAATATCACATGACCTAACCCCTCAGGTGACCATCGTAAAAAAATAAAAATAAAAACGGTGTAAAAAAAGCAATTTTTTGTCATCTTACGTTACAAAAAGTGTAATAGTAAGTGATCAAAAAGTCATATGCACCCCAAAAAATAGTGCCAATCAAACAGTCATCTCATCCCGCAAAAAAATGAGACCCTACTTAAGATAATCGCCCAAAAACTGAAAAAACGATGGCTCTTAGACTATGGAGACACAAACATTTTTTGTTTTAAAAATGAAATCCTTGTGTAAAACTTACATAAATAAAAAAAATTGTATACATATTAGGTATCGCCACGTCTGTAACAACCTGCTCTATAAAAATACTACATGATCTAACCTGTCAGATGAATGTTGTAAATAACAAAAAAAAATAAAAAAAATGTGCCAAAAAAGCTATTTCTTGTTACCTCGCCGCACAAAAAGTGTACTATAGAGCAATCAAAAATCATATGTACCCTAAACTAGTACCAAAAAAAATGCCACCCTATCCCGTAGTTACTAAAATGGGGTCACTTTTTTGGAGTTTCTACTCTAAAGGAGCATCAGGGGGGCTTCAAATGGGACATGGTGTCAAAAAACAAACAAAAAAAAACAGTCCAGCAAAATCTGCCTTCCAAAAACCGTATGGCATTCCTTTCCTTCTGCGCCCTGCCGTGTGCCCGTACAGCAGTTTACGACCACATATGGGGTGTTTCTGTAAACTACAGAATCAGGGCCATAAATAATGAGTTTTGTTTGGCTGTTAACCCTTGCTTTGTAACTGAAAAAAAAAAATATTAAAATTGAAAATCTGCCAAAAAAGTGAAATTTTGAAATTGTCTCTCTTTTCCATTAAATCTTGTGCAACACCTAAAGGGTTAACAAAGTTTGTAAAATCAGTTTTGAATACCTTGAGGGGTGTAGTTTCTTAGATGGGGTCACTTTTATGGAGATTCTACTCTAGGGGTGCATCAGGGGGGCTTCAAATGGGACATGGTGTCAAAAAACCAGTCCAGCAAAATCTGGCTTCCAAAAACCATACGGCGCACCTTTCCCTCTACGCCCCGCTGTGTGGCCGTACAGTAGTTTACGGCTACATATGGGGTGTTTCTGTAAATGGCAGAGTCAGGACAATAAAGATACAGTCTTGTTTGGCTGTTAACCCTTGCTTTGTTGATGGGTTAAAATGGAAAATTAGGCAAAAAAATTAAATTCTCAAATTTCATCCCCATTTGCCAATAACTCTTGTGCAACACCTAAAGGGTTAACAAAGTTTGTAAAATCAGTTTTGAATACCTTGAGGGGTGTAGTTTATAGAATGGGGTCATTTTTGGGCGGTTTCTATTATGTAAGCCTCACAAAGTGACTTCAGACCTGTAGGGGACCCTAAAAATTGGGTTTTTGTAAATTTCTGAAAAATTTCAAGATTTGCTTCTAAACTTCTAAGCCTTGTAACATCCCCAAAAAATAAAATATCATTCCCAAAATAATTCAAACATGAAGTAGACATATGGGGAATGTAAAGTCATCGCAATGTTTGGGGGTAGTACTATGTACTACAGAAGTAGAGAAACTGAAACTTTGAAATTTGCTAATTTTTGGTAAATTAGGTATTTTTTATGCAAAAAAATATTTTTTTTACTTCATTTTACCAGTGTCATGAAGTACAATATTGACGAAAAAACAATTCTCATAATGGCCTGGATAAGTCAAAGTGTTTTAAAGTTATCAGCACTTAAAGTGACACTGGTCAGATTTGCAAAAAATGGCCAAGTCCTTAAGGGGTTAAAAAAAAAATTGCAATCCCCGCGTTTTTTTTTTTTTTTAAAGCCACTTGCAACAAACTTTATAGCAAGTGGTGCTTCTACACTGCCCTTGCCACTTGACATTTTTCTGGTGAAAATGAAGGCAGAAATCTATGGCAGCTCTGAGCTGCTGTAGATTTCAGTTTTAGGTGCACGGACTGAAGGAGATGTGCCTAATTTATGATGAGAGCAGCGCAGGGGAGATCATAGACCAGCGTATAAAGTCTGTACAATTCGATCAGACGGGAAAAATCCAGCCTTTGTATCATACCCTGTGATTTCCTAATACGTAGAAGATGTGGCCAAGAAGCACCAAAGAGCACGCAGTTAATCGATTCAGATCCTCAGCATTTGACATCTTTAAAGTCTCTCGCAGAAATCGCCTGTAATGTAGAGAAATATTTCAAATCAACTTCTAGCTAACAACCCACCAAAAGACAGTCAAAGTGTTTAAAGAAGTTCACAACTGAATTCTCAAGTTCCCTTTATCCAGTGGTCTGTTACCCCCATGGTGCAAGCTGACACATTACACACATGACTTTAGCCCCACATACTGAATGACCTGGGAATTTATCAGCAGGCCAGGCCATATAAAAGGGAAGATGATCTCTAGATACCTACTCCTAAAGCAGAGTGCACATGTGTATGTTGAATGGAAAAACATAAGCACATAAATAATGAAGAAATATCAAAAATCGATGAGACTCATATCCACAAGAATTTGTTATGGGAAATTCAGTCATGAGGCTATGGGCAAATATGTGCTAGTCAACCGAGTGTAAAAAATAACCACTTACTTTGCTTCATTATATCTGCCTTGAAAGAAAGAAAAGAGCCCCCGTATATAGAAGGCAGCAGCGCGGAGACAGTGCGAGCTGTAGGAGTGAATAGATAAATATGTTACGGTGGTAAAGGTTAGCAACTAACTTATCAGAATGCCACAGCTAAGGCTATGCTCACATCTTCAGTAACCTGATCCTGCAGGGAACAGCCTGTCAGAGTTCACCAGATTCGCCATTGCCAGATACTGCCATGCACCGCTGAACCCCATAGACTCTAATGGGATCTGGAATGAGTGCTGGGTGTTGGCTGAATAAAATGCTTTGCATGGAAAGCAGACGGTTCCTATTAGAGTTTATGGGCTTTGGTGGTAAATGCCAACATGACAATGCCGGATTCGGTGAGGTCCAGCAGGCTTTTCTCTGCCAGTACAGCCTGCCGGATCCGGTTACTGGAGATGTAAACGTAGCCTAAATTATTCTATAATAAAAAATAAAAATATAGTAGACCAAAGAGGAAAAAAACTAAAACATCACTTAATAAATCTAAAAATGAAAAATAGACAATACTATATAAAATATCGCCATAATTTATCAGAATTAACCTTGCAGGATGTACTTATAGGGGTCATACAAGGATAGGATGCAAACAAACGTATTTTGTTTCTGTGTCTGTTCCGTTCTTTTGTGGATAGGATGTGTACCCATTCATTTCTATGGGTCCGCAAAAAATGTCCCCATCCGTATGTCCGTTCAGTAGCCCCGCAAAAAATATAGAGCATGTCTTATTCTTGTCCGTTTTGCGGACAAGCATAGGCATTGTTACAATGGATCCGCAAAAAAACAACAAAAAAAATAAATAAAAAAAATATGCAACACAGACCACAAAATACATACGGTCGTGTACATGTAGCCTTAGGCCGAACTTCAGTGGTTCCTATTCAGCTCAAATGCACAAGTCTTCTTGCACTGGCTCTACCAGATGCGATAAAGCAGGGCAACAATCCTGAAAATGACAACCCCCAATACTTCAGGAACCTTTCGCTACTATGCACACACAGTATAAAAGCAGGGGTCAACAAAATACTCCCACCGGCCCATGATGAGTCTTGCATTCACTGGAATAGGGGGAGTGTCCAGTTAGCCATCGAGAGAACCTATTCAGCATCTCTATTGGCTTCCTTCCCCAACCAGGGTTTAATGAGCCAGTGACAGCTGGATCTGATCACCAAAGCAAGTGTGATATACTGAGGCAAATGGGTCAAATGATATGGGTATACTGATAAATGCACAGTAATACAGGCAATGCAAAAAGCCCCTTTCCCCCGATTTTATAATAAAAAATAGAAAAAAAACACAAACAAAAACACACACATTAGTTATTACCGCGTCCGTAAGGGTACTTTCACACTTGGGTTTTTCTTTTCCGGCATAGAGTTCCGTCACTGGGGCTCTATACCGGAAAAGAACTGATCAGTTTTATCCCCATGCATTCTGAATGGAGAGTAATCCGTTCAGTTTGCATCAGGATGTCTTCAGTCGTTTTGACTGATCAGGCAAAATGAGAAAAACACAGCATGCTACGGTTTTCTCTCCGGCAAAAAAAAATGAAGACTTGCCTGAACGCCGGATCTGGCATTTTTTCCCATACGACTGTATTAGCGCTGGATCCGGCATTCAGAATACCAGAATGTCGGATCCGTCGTTCCAGCATGCGCAGATCGGTAAAAATGTGAAAAAATTTACAAGACGGATAAGTCAGCCCGCATGACAAGCAGAGAGACTGATCTGTCCTTGCAATGCATTTGTGAGACGGATCTGTCTCACAAATGCTTTCGGTCAGCGGCAGATTGGCGGGCAGTTCCAACGACGGAACTGCCCGCCGGATCACACTGCCGCAAGTGTGAAAGTAGCCTAACAACTGGCTCCATAAATATATCACATGATCCACCCCATCTAATAAACACCATAAAAATATAATAAAAACTGTGTCAAAAGAAGCAGTTTTTGTCACTTTACATCACAAAAATTGCAACTCTAAGCGATCAAAAAGGCATATGCCCTTCAAAATAGTACCAAACCGTCACCTTATCCAAAAAAAAATTTGACCCTAAGACAATCGGTCAAAAAGTAAAAAAGCTATAGCTCTTAGACTATGGAGACAAACTTTTTTGGGTTTCAAAAATGCTATTGTGTAAAACTTAAATAAGAAAACAAATACATATTAGGTATTGTCACGTCCGTAACGACCTGCTCTATAAAAATTTCACATGACCTAACCCTGCAGTTGAACGCTGTAAAAATAAATAAAATCTGTGCCAAAACAACCAATTTTTTGGTAAATAAAAAAAATTTGAAGAAAAATAAAGTGTAATAATGAATGATCAAAAAAATTATATGTACCAAAAAATGGTACCAATAAAAATGTCAACTCTTCGTGCAAAATACAAGCCCCTGCACAGGACGATCAGCAGAAAAAATAAATAAAAATATGGATTTTAGAAAATGGAGACAAACAATTAAAAAAAAATGCTTCATTATGCAAAACCGAAACAAAGAAAGCAGACATATTTGATATCATTGCGTCCGTAACAACCTGCTCTATAAAAATAGCACATGATCTACCCTGGCATATGAAGGTTGTAAAAAATAAAAAAACTGTCCCAAAACAGCCATTTTTAGTTACCTTGCCACACAAAAAACATAATATAGAGCAATTAAAAAAATCATATGTACCCCAAAATAGTAGCAATAAAACTGGCATCTTATCCCCTAGTTTCTAAAATGGGGGTAACTTTTTGAGAGTTTCTACTGTAAGGGTGCATCAGGGGGGCTTCAAAAGGGGACATGGCATCTAAAAACGAGGCCAGCAAAATCTACCTTCCAAAAACCATACGGCGCTCCTTTTCTTGTGCGCCCTTACATCAGTTTACGGCCACATATGGGGCGTTTCTGTAAACCGCAGAATCAGGGTAATAAATATTAAGTTTTGTTTGACTGTTAACCTTCGATGTGTTAAAGAAAAAAAATTGATTAAAATGGAAAGTCTGCCAAAAAAGTGAAATTTAGAAAGGTCATCTCCAATTTCCTTCAATTCTTGTGGGACACCTAAATGGTTAACATAGTTTGTAAAATCAGTTTTGAGTAACTTGAGGGGTGTAGTTTCTATAACGGGGGAATTTATGGGGGGTTTCCACTATGTAAGTCCCACAGAGTGACTTCAGACCTGAACTGGTCCTTAAAAAGTGGATTTTGGATATTTTCTTCAAAATGTTATGAATTGCTTCAAAAATTCTAAGCTTTCTAACGTCCCCAAAAAATAAAATGACATTTACAAAGTGATGCCAACATAAAGTAAACATAGGGAATGTTAAGTAATAAATATTTTTATGAGGTATCACTGTTTAAAAAGCAGAGAAATTTAAATTTTGAAAGTTGCGAATTTTTCAATTTCTTTTATAAATTTGGGATTTTCTCATAAATAAAAGGTGAAATATATTGACTCAAATTTATGATGAAATCCATCATGAAGTACAATGCGTCACGAGAAAATCTCTGAATGGCTTGGATAAATAAAAGTGTTCCAAAGTTATTACCACATAAAGTGACATGTCAGATTTGCAAAAAAATGGCCTGGGCAGGAGGGCGAAAACTGGTAGAAGGGGTTTAACCCTCTAGATGCAGTGTTCAATAGCAACAACAACATCTGAGCAGTTAAAGCAGAAGTGAGCAGATTGATATATACACTGTAGTTTTGTATAAAAAAAAGGTCCCAAAAAATATATATAAATTAATTTATACATTTAGGGGGTATTCCAGTTGTTAAAAACTGGATTTTTGTACTCACCGTAAAATCCTTTTCTTGTAGGATGCATGGGGAGGGGGGGCAGCACCATGGGTATACCACTACCACTAGGAGGTAACACTAGATAACAGAAAAAGTTGGCTCCGCTCAGGTGGGCTGTACCCTCTCCACAGCAACTAGGCTATTCAGTTTATACCAAAAGCAGTAGGAGAGAGAAACAAAAGGCGAAGAACCAACATGTCCTAGACAGGGGAATGAAACGAGAACAGCAACCCGGTGACAGGAAGAGACCAGAAAAAGGGTGGGATCTGTGTCCCCCAATGCATCCTACGAGAAAAGGATTTTACGGTGAGTACAAAAATCCAGTTTTCTCGTGAATGGCATTGGGGACACAGACCATGGGACGTCCAAAAGCAGTCCATGTGGTGAAAAAAAAAAAAAAAAAAAAAACACGACACCACCAGGAGAAGACACGTCCAACAGTCAAACAGGAACCACAGCCTGCAATACCCTGAGCCCAAGGACAGCATGAGCAGAGGCCAGCGAGTGCAACTGATAGAACTTCGTGAAGGAATGTAAGGACGACCAAGTGGCCGCCTTACACAATTGGGACGTGGAGGCGCGATTGCGTCTAGCCCAGGAAGCTCCCACCGCCCTTGTGGAGTGAGCGGTAATCAGAGACGGGGGAACCTGGCCACAAGCGCGATAGGCCGCAGCGATAGCGGAGCGGATCCACCACAACACAGTGACTTTGGAAGCCGCCAGATCCTTACGAGGCCCCTCGGGAATCACAAAGAGGGAGTCCGAACGGCGGAAGGAGGCGGTAGCCCCCAGATACACCTTCAGGGCCCCGACGACGTCCAGGGAGTGGAGAGCGCATTCCTTGAGGTTTGCCGGAGAAGGACAAAAAGAGGGTAGGACAAGATCCTCGTTAAGGTGGAAGGGAGAAACCACCTTGAGCAAAAAGGAAGGAACCGGCCGGAGCACCACTTTATCCTGGTGAAAAAACAGAAAAGGCTCCTGGCAGGAAAGTGCAGCTAGCTCCAAAACCTGCCTGATGGAGGTTATGGCCACCAGAAAACCTACCTTCCAGGTGAGTAAGGTCAGCGAAACCTCCCTCAGAGGCTCAAAGGGGGCCGCCTGAAGGGCGCGCAGGACCAAGTTGAGATCCCAGGGGTACAAGGGAGGAACATACGGAGGAACCAAATGCACCACCCCCTGCAGGAAGGTTCTCACAGGACCCAAGAAAGCAATGGACCTTTGAAAAAAAGACCGAAACTTGACCCTTCAGAGAACTCAGCGACAGCCCCATCTCGAGGCCAGACTGGAGAAAAGACAGCACCACTGGGACAGAAACGAAGGGGCAGAAAACCAGAGTTCTCACAAAAGGTCAGATAGGCCCTCCAGGTGCGATAATAGATCCGTGAAGAAGCCGGTTTTCGAGCCCTGATTTCACTGATTCTCACTACCGCATCAGAGAACCCCCTCTTCCTCAGGATGGAGGATTCAATAGCCACGCCGTTAAACGCAGCGGCCGTGAATTCTGGTGGAAGAGCGGTCCCTGAGACAGGAGATCCTCTCTGTCGGGAAGAGGCCATGGAACGTCCGCCAGCATTCGAGCGACGTTGGAGAACCAGGCACGGCGAGGCCAATCCGGGGCGATGAGAATGGTCTGTATCCCCTCCGCCTCGATCTTGCGCAGCACCTTCGGCAGCAGAGGAAGTGGAGGGAAGACATAGAGGAGGCCCGAGCAGGTTCAGAGCGCGGGCCAGGAACAACGGCACCTTGTTGTTGAGCCGGGACGCTATCAAGTCCACATCCAGACGGCCCCATAGGTGGCAGATGTCTTTGAAAACCTCCGGATGTAGAGACCACTCGCCTGGATCCACTTTGGTGCGACTCAGAAAATCCGCCGTCCAGTTGTCAAATCCTGGAATGTACACCGCCGACAACACTGGAACATGAGACTCCGCCCATAGAAGGATCCTCTCCACCTCCCGCATCACCGTCCTGATGATCGATGTAAGCCACAGTCGTGGCATTGTCCGACTGAACACGCACCGGACGAGTTGCAAGGAGAGGAGTCCAGTGGGAGAGGGAGTGGAAAAATCGCCCTCAGTTCTAAAATGTTTATCGGGAGACGGGATTCCTCCGCCGACCAGACCCCCTGAACTGTGAGGTTCCGCAGAACGCCGCCCCTGCTGAAGAGGCTGGCATCGGTGGTGACTATCGTCCAGGAGAATGGAAGGAAGGACCTTCCAGATGACAGGTTCAGGGGGGACTACCACCAAGGGAGAGACGCCCGAACTTGCCGGGACAGGCGGACGGGAGCGTCCAGACCCCGAGAGGTCTTGTCCCAGAGGGCAAGGATCACCTGTTGCAGTGGTCGAGTGTGGAACTGGGCATACGGTATGGCCTCGAAGGAGGCGACCATAAGGCCCAGAACCCGCATGCACTCCCGAATGGTGGAACGCAGGGATCGCAGAAGGAGCAACACTGCCAGCTGAATCTGGGAGGACTTGGAATACAGAAGAAACACCCGAGAAACCGAAGTGTCCAAGACCATACCCTGGAAGGAGAGTCTCTGGGAGGGCCGGAGAGAGGACTTGGGGAGGTTGATCAGCCAACCGAACCGCTCCAGAGATTGAACAGCGATTCGGACGCTGTCCTCGGCCTGTGGAAGTGACAGGGCCTTTATCAAAATGTCGTCCAGGTAGGGCAACAAAGAGATGCCCATGGTGCGAAGAAGCAAAATGAGAGGTGCTAGGACTTTGGTAAAAACTCGAGGGGCGGTCGCCAACCCGAAAAGGAAGGGTGACGAACTGGTAATGACTACCCCTGGCGGCAAAACGCAGAAAACGATGAGACTCTGCAATAGGGACATGCAAGTAGGTAGAGGTAGAGGGGATGCAGGCAATACTTATCTGCTCCTGCAGTCTCCTCCCTCGATGTCAGGACCAGCAGGGATGCACCTCTTCAGACTTCCGACTCCATTCTAGGAGAACAGTGTTCTGGTGGAGGGTGGCAGCAGGTGTCCCAGCAGCTGGTGGGATGCCAGAGCTGACAGGTCGAGCCCGGATCCACTTTTCTTCTGTAGGGGGAATGGGAGGTAGCCTGGGAACGTCAGAAGACGGTGGCAGACACTCCACGGGGGCCAGGAAAGCGAAATGCTGACCTGCATCCCCATCTGGAAAAAATAACAAACAGGAGAAGAGTAAGCGTCAACCCCCTTTACCGGACACTAAGCAAAGACTGAAGTCCTCCTGGTGGAGCCTGGGGGCATAGCCCGAGGAGGAGGAGCTTCTTTTTTTGCATAGTGTCCCTCCTAGTAATACCTCTAAGCTATACCCATGGTCTGTGTCCCCCAATGGAATGTACGAGAAAAGATGGCCCCCGTCTACAATCGATATCAGAAAGAACAGATATCAAATCTTTTCCCATAGAAGTAAATATCAATCTGCTCAGCTCCTCCTGCTCTAATATACTGCCTGCAGATTACATTGCATATCATGGTGATGTTCTTTTTAAATGAGTGTGCTCCTTCAATTACCCTCTCCCCCAGATGTGAAATTGCAGCGTGCAGAAGGGTTGTCATGGCAGACTGGGACCTTCTGAAGACTCCCAGGCCTTCAACTGTTATCTTTATATTAAGCCCCGCCACTAGCAGGGCTTAGCAAGAAGGTCACAAGCATAACAGACTAATACTATAGTATCATAGTTTATGACAAGCAATGGCACAGTCGAATACCAATTTATGCTGATAATAAACAGTGTAAAGTAATTAACACAGAAGAGGACAGTATACTGCTAATTATGGATCTGGATAATTTGGAGGCTTGGGCAGAGAACTGGCAGATGAGGTTTAAAGGGGTTATCCAACCCCTATAATTCCCTCTAAAACGCCCAGGCACTTCATACAGGTTATACTTACTCCACTCCTCCGCCTAGCAGTGTCAATGGAAAGGGATATCTCACTTCAGCAAATAGCATTTATTAAGTAGAGAAAGTTAATACAAGGCACTTACTAATATATTGTTATTATCTATATTGTTTCCTTTGCTGGTTGGATTCATTTTTTTATCACATTATACACTGCTAGTTTCCATGGTTACAACCAACCTGCAATGCAGGAGCAGTGGTCGTGCTTGCACAATAAAGGCATAAGAGCTGGCCTCTCTGGTGGCCGGGACCATGCGCATAGGCTAGTGCCACCGCTGCTAGATTGCAGGACGGCCGTAACCATGGAAACGGGCAGTGTATAATGTGATGGCAAAATTAATCCAGCCAAAGGAGGCAATATGGACAATCACAATACATTAGTAAGTACCTTGTATTAACTTTCTCTACATGATAAATACTGTTTGCTAAAGTGAGAAAACCCTTTAAAAACATGCGATCAAAAAGTGTTCTTTACTCCAAAATGATACTAATGAAAACTACACGTCGTGCTACAAAAATCAAGCCCTCAAACAAGTCCATAGAAAGAAAAAGAAAAAAAGCTATGGGTCTCGGGATACAGCAATGCAAAAAGATTTTTTTTTTTTTTACAAAAAAGAAAGTTTTATTGCACAAAAATAGTAAAACGTTAAAAAAAAAAACCACACACTATATGGTATTGCTGTAATTGTACTGATCCAAAGAATAAAGATATTGTTATGCATGCGGAAAAATGAACGCCACAAAGTTTATAACTAGGGATGAGCTAATCGACTTAATACACATAACTTAGTAAATACCTTTTATTAACTCTTTCTGGGAGAGAGAGATGGAAAAAAACTGCTAAATGAGTGAATCTACTTCAGATGAAACATCCGAAGTCGATTTGCATAAAACTTTGTTCCAATACTGTACGGAGCAATATTGTACCGTGGAACCAAACAAGAGTTTGGAAAATTTATTTATTTTTATTTTTTAAACAGTAGAAATTAATTTATGCGCATTCTTGTGAGACTTCGTGAAGTAATAACTTCGGCTCATCGGAGCCAATACATCTAATACTCCGTACAGTATTGGAACAAAGTTTTATGCGAATCGACTTCGGATGTTTCATCCGAAGTAGATTCACTCATTTTGCAGTTTTTTTCCCATCTCTCTCTCCCAGAAAGAGTTAATAAAAAGGTAATCACTAAGTTATGTGTACACAAAATGTCACCATTAAAAACTACAACTTGCCCCACAAAAAACAAGCCCTAATACAGCTACATAGACAAAATAATAAAAAATTGTTACAGCTTTTGGAAGGCAACGATAAAAAAAAAAAAAAAAAAAAAAAAAAAAAAACGCTTGGTCAGTAAGGCCCAAAACAGGCTGCTCACTAAGGGGTCAAGTCTTCTAGTACAGAAATCAGACAAGTAGATTTGGAAAAAGTCTTACCTCACAGGGAAATTATGATCTGGGTTAATTCTTTCCAGTAAACTATAAAGCTGAACAACAAAACAAATACAAAATTAGACATACAATGAGTGATACTTCACTGATATATGGAATGCAGGACATATTGGCATCATCTGCCATTCCTATTTTGGAACATGTCTTTGGATTAGGATGTTGCAGGTCTCAAAAGGTCTGCTGGTATCAGAGCCTAGAGCAAGGCACTGGAGACCTGGGCGACCAAGGCAGCTGTGTATCATACATACTTCATAGCTTATGCATGCAAGGGCCTCTGAAAAAGAACAGTATAAAGGCCCCATGCTCTTCAGTAGCTCATCATAGAGCACCTCCCATAAATCCACAAGCCATTGGCTTAGTCCCAAAAATCCAAACTAATAGCAGGAATCAGCTTTTAATGTCACAATCTTCCATCGCATTATACACTGCTCATTTCCAATGGTTATGACCACCTCTGCAGAGCAGACACGAGGAGGCTGAGACAGGAGCTGCTGCGAATGCGTGCTACCACAGTCCAGGCCACCTGAGAGGTCAGCGCTTTTTCCTATTGTGCGCAAGCACGTCCACCACTGCTTGACTGGAACGGTGGACATAACCCCTGGATACAAGCAATGTATAATGTGATGGATTTTTTATTTTTATTTTTATTAAGCCAGAGAAGGAGGTAATATGGACAAATCACAATACATTAGTAAATGCCTTGCATTAACTTTCTCTACATCAGGGATGCCCAACCTGTGGCCCTCCAGCTGTTGTAAAACTACAACTCCCACTACGCCCTGCTGTATGCTGTCAGGGCATGCTGGGAATTGTTGTTTTGCAACAGCTGGAGGGCCGCAGGTTGGGCATCTCTGCTATACATGATAAATGCCATTTGTTGAAGTGAAAAATATATATTTTTTTACACACACGTATAATATATACATACACAAACCACCATGAGAAAAACAAAGTACACTCTCTTTGAATTCTATCAGGACATAAAAACAGAAAACCCCGGTCTTCAAATTAGATAAGTACAACCTCAAAAGAACAGAATCCACCATGTTATTAATCAACAAAAACTAGGCCATATAGCAGAAGCTGAGTGAAAAATTAGCTGAACACTGCTCCTCTGAACTCGCAGCATCAAAAGAATTTATGAAGCCGCAAATTACTTCTTACCGCAGGTCTACTGAATTGTAGTCAGTATAGTTCAGTAGATCCTCTCTGAGGCAGGTATTCAAAGCATCATAAATTGGGGCGTTTCCTGGACTGAATACGCTTGTGTGGAACTGGCATTAGGGTGCTGGCACATGTCGCAACTGTGCTGCATTTTTCGTGAGGCATAATCGCAGCACAGCTTTAATGTGTTCCAGCACCCTTACTGCTTCCATAGGAATTAAAGGGGTTGTCCAGCCATTAATATTGAAGACATATCAACAGGATAAGTCATCAATATCAGATCGGTGGGGTTGCCAGGTGACGGACCAGCTGTGAGATGAGAAGGTGGCACGCTCCATGCCTCATCTCCTGTGGAGCAGTGTACTTGTATTACACTGCACTTCCTAGACGAAACGCAGCGTAATGAAGAGTGTGGAGCGCCGCCTACTCTACAAACAGCTGATCAGCAGGGGTGCCAGGTGTCGGACACCCACCGATCAGATATTGATGACCTATCCTACCAAAAGGTCATCAATATTAACAGCTGGACAACCCCTTTAAGAGATCAAGTAGCAGATAGGTGTTGCTAATCAACAGACCTTGATTAACTGATCATCAGCAAATGTGACCACCTTCATAAAAGCAGAAGTTTCGGCAGTTTGCTGGTCTGGAGCATTCAGGCATGTGTTAAAAAGAAAAACGAGATTTTTGTAAAACTTACCTGTAAAATCTCTTTCTCGCTCTTCATTGGGGGACACAGAGACCTTGGGTATAGCTATGTCCTCTAGGAGGCGTTGACACTAGTAAAAGCTGTTAGCTCCTCCCCTGGCAGCTATACCCCCTCCAGCCTGTAGAGAGCGCTTCAGTTTGTGAGAAGCAGTAGGAGAAGCAAGTAAACCAACGAAAAAACGTGGAACAGCAACACTGCCAAGAACCGAATCCGGTTCTAACTAGCAACAGTCACAACTGTGGATGACCAACAATACTGGGTGGGTGCTGTGTCCCCCAATGAAGAGCGAGAAAGAGATTTTACAGGTAAGTTTTACAAAAATCTCGTTTTCTCGCCCATATTCATTGGGGGACACAGAGACCTTGGGACGTCCTAGAGCAGTCCACAGGGAGGGAAAACCAGACCAATGAAGCAAGCGCCCCCGCGGGTAACCAAGAACTGCCGCCTGCAAGACCAAGTGGCCCAAAGGCGGCGCCCGCCAAAGCATAAGCGTGCATCCGGCAAACGTCTGTGAATGTGCGCAAGGAGGACAGAAGCGCCCTGCACAACTGCGCGGCCAAATTCTGAATCCTCCGAGCCCAAGAGCGGCATCGATCTGGTGGAGTGAGCCGTGACACCGAAGGGCGGGACCCTGCCCCGTATGCAGTACTCATAAGCAAATGTAGATAAGCAATTGCCCCCTGGAGGCCGCCAATGCCTTGCAAGGATCCACCGAGATGACAAACAAAAAAAGTCTGTACACCGGAAGGAACTGGAGGCTGGCATAAATCGCCAGAGCCCTGACACTGCCAATGATCTAACTCCCGTTCCCTAGGGGGTGAAGGGGAGGGACACAGGGATGGGAGGACAGTTTCGCCATGGAAATGGAACTCAGAGACCACAGTCGGAGAAAGAAATGAACGGGCCGGGGAACCGCTTATCCCTGTTAGAACTAGGGGGTTCTTTGCAAGAGAGCGCCCCAACCTGGACACCCATCTGATGGATGTGATAGCCGCAAGAAAAAAACACCTGCCATGACCGGAGACGGAGAGACAGTTCTCGCAAGGGTTCAAGGGGAGAAGTCCGGAGCGTTGAAAGGACTAAGGTCAGATCCCAAGGCGGTAAAAGAGGATGGTATGGAGGAACCACATGTGCCAAGGAAACAACACATTGGCTAGGTAAAAGCAGAGACGACATGAGAAACACAGACGTCGGCGTTCCGCCAACGACCGTGTATTGATGGAGTCGCAAAACTGCTTGACAGAAAATTTCGAACAGACCAAGACGAGAGAAAAAACTCCTGCCTTGAAAAGGAAGAACAGAAGGGATGTTCCGTTCCACAAACGAAACTCATCAACAGTCTTGACAGCACCCCTGCTTAGCCTGGCGTGGTGAGACTCGTATTCCAGCCACGGAACGTGCAGTGAAAAGGCATGACTACATCGGACTGACATGGCAGTCACTAGTCGAGGAGTCTTGAGAGGTAGTTGTAGATACGGGTAGTACACCCAGGACCAACAGGTAGGAGTTGGGGGGGGGGGGGGGGGGAAACACTCCATAGCCCAACAGTAGGTCTGGAACAGGACTTGGAAGAAAAAAACCACAGAACCAATCCCTGCATCCACATAGATGAGGGGAAGTAGTCACGTAGGAGCTACCAAGGTTTGCAGAATAGCTGTGAACCTGAGCCAGAAAAGGAAAAGAAAAACGGAAGAACAAATGGCAAAGCGAAGCCCATTCCCCATCCGAGACTGGCACTACACCGAAGTAGCCACCAGATGATAGTGGCGGTGCCATACTCCGCCTAAGGAGGAGGTCCTGCAGCGTACGCCACCGAATCTAGTGTTAGAAGAATTCTTCACCTGACGAAGGAGCCGCGTAGGAGGAGCCAGAGTATGCAATGGCTACTCCAGGACCCCCGTACTGTAGTAGCCACAATGCGCCCGCCAGCACAAGCTGAGGGGCAGACTAGAGGGATCCGGTAGAGGCCATGGTACCACACTGCCTCAGGAAGGAGAGCCAAACTTAAATACATCACCAGGGAAAGGCGTCAGACAGGAACAACCGCCAAGCCAGCGTCAGGGCAGAACCCCCTACCTGAGGGAATACCCCACTGCAGCGACTGAACGCTAGTACCAGCGTAAAAAATCTGCATCCGCGTAGGAGAACACACTGCAATGCTAAACCAGAGTGCCAGCACAACCACTTCCTATCAGAAATGGTGGATAGGGAATATAGAGTCAGTGTAACACTCGACTTGCTGGAACGTAATCACAATATTACGTGCCATGGTGTACGCACTACATATTGTTGAAGACCCATATTGGGACAGAGGAGGGCCATGGATATAGGGGACGCTAGGACACATGAGTGACGCTGGGCAACCCCCTGAGGAGAGAGGTTGTCATACCCATCCCCTAAAACGGCACCAAGGACAAAGAAACAACGTGGAAACAGCCACAGTATCCCTGGCGGCACCGAAATACCATGAGAAGAAGAGTACAGGGCACCAGCGTGTATCGATACCCGCTACGCACCACTTGTAAAAGAAGCTAAGACAACTATAACCATGGCGTAGTCGAAGTGCAACATCCAAGATGTGTACTCATTCCCCACGGTAGTGGATCAGTCGTGGAAAGGGCAATGTTGCAATTATCCCACTATTTAAAGGGGGTAATGCTTACGGCAAGCACTACACTAGTGGTAGTGCAATAGCCACCAGGGGGTAGTAATGCATCCAGCAGGAACTGAATCCAAGTAGAGAGAGTACGCCTCTTACGGAAAGGGTAAGGCATAAGGAGAGTCCCGTATCCATACCCCCCTACGTAAGGGGGTAAGACATGCAGTAAACACTGAACCAGGGACAATGCCATAGCGCCACCTATGCAAGAGGCTGACGCCTACCATAAGTACTGTCCCCAGAGGGAAAACAGTTCCCACACCTAATAAAAGGGGGAACGCCTACTGCCGGCACCGAAACAGTGCTAGTGCGGTTAGACCCCAATAGAGGGAGGTAATAACCAAGGGAGTACTGCATCCAGTAGAAGTGCAAATACTCCGCCTGAGGAAGGGGGCAATGCATACGACAAGTACTGCTGTCTACCACGGACGCCATCTTGGAAGAACGTACCGGAATCACGGCAGAGATTGAACCACTGATCCCCCCTTTAGACCGAACCTCTCCAGGGAGGGAGGGAGCGTCTGAGCGTGACCCTAGGGAGAAGGGTGGGGGTGAGGAAGTGACCGAGGAGGAATATCCTGCTCTGGCCCACTATGTGCAATCCCGCCTCACAAGAACACGCCCATGGCAGCTAAGACTGCGCCAGTGGAATCTATCGCCCCAAATACTTGGGGTGGAATGGCATTGTCTAGAGGTTCACTCAACGGATTGCGCAGGTGGAGGTACATCGACCAAAAGACCCAGAGGGTGAATTGGGATTTCAGAGGTCCACCATTGGGTTGCACAGGCAGTTCTTTGTAAACCAAACAACCTCGGAGGGTGGATTGAGAAAGTCCTGAGATCCACCATTGGATTGTGCCGGCGGTGCATATCCCAACAAACGATCCGGGTGATTGGAAAGATCCGGAGAGCCACCATCGGATTGCGCAGGCAGCGCTTTCTCAACCAAACCGACCCCGGAGGTTGATTGTGAAGGTCCGGATGTACACAATTGCATTGCGCAGGTAGCGCTTTATTAACCCAACGACCCCTGAGGGTGATTGGGAAGTCCTGATGTATACAATTGGATTCGCGCAGGTAGCGTTTTAACAACCAAACGACCCCGGGGGGCAATTGGGAAGGTCCGGATGTATACCGTTGGATTGCGCAGGTAGCAATCCATTAACTAAACGACCCATGAGGGTGATTAGGAAGTCCGGATGTACACAATTGGATTTTGCGCAGGCAGCGTATATCAACCAAATGACCCCGGAGGGTGATTGGGAAGGTCCGGATGTACCCAGCCGGATTGCGCAGGTGGTGTCTATCAACCAAACGACCCCGGAGGGTGAGTGGGAAGGTACATATGTACACCGTTGGATTGCGCAGGTGGCGCCTATCAACCATACGACCCCGGAGGGTGAGTGGGAAGGTACGCATGTACACCGTTGGATTGCGCAGGTGGTGCCTATCAACCAAACGACTCCGGAGGGTGAGTGGGAAGGTTTGTATGTACACCATTGGATTGCGCAGGCAGCGCATGGCAACCACACTACCCCAGAGGGTGAATGGAAAACTCCTCTTTTTACCGTGATAGGACACAGGCCCAGTGTGACACAGACTGAGGGGTGGGACCCGAACGGACTTATACGTGTTCATTTACTACTATTTTATTTACTTATTATTTTTTATTTTTATATATATAAAAAACTGGGATGCTCACCTCAATTGGGCCAGAGGCAGAGGAGATAAATCCCTCAACAGGAAAACCCCTCCCCAGAACCCCATATAACCCAGTGTCAGCTTCAAGGGAAGGCTGACCAGGAAGGGTTAACTGCCTGAGGACCGGGGGCGGGGCAAGGCAAGGCGGGAGGAATTTGCGCCAGACCGCCCCCCTCCTCGGGAAGAATTGTGGGCTAGTAGGCCGCAAGCTGGGGCCTAAAGTAATGGGACCCGGCCGACTGTACCGCCGGAGCACCGAGGCTGTCGGAATGCGCAGGTGAAAAGGTCCGCCGCGTACCACACACCAGCGATCGCTGCAAGCGCAGGTAGCGCTTATTAATGGCGCCAGAACTGTAGAGAAATGCGCCCGCATGTGGGAACACGGGCCGGAGTGAAGGCGGGGCCAGATTATGGAGTCCGGACCCAAGCTGGCATTAGCTTCCTGGAGCGGTGCGCACTTAGGCGCTCGCTTCCAGGGATGAATATCACAGGGGAGCAGAAGTTATCAACCAAACGACCAGGCACTCTGACCAAAGCGGTGCGCACGGAGCCCGCTGCATAATATAATAGCGCTTGCGGGGACCTGGCTTTTAACCCCTTTACGTGCCCGAATATCAACGGCACAGAGGGGGAGAAGAAGGAAGACTGTTGGAAGCTGGGCTAGTGATAAAGGAAGCCAGTGTCTGGCCAAAGAGGGAGACTTTTCCGCAGAACCCTTTAATAGGAAGGGGAGGGAGGGGTTAACATACTCACCCAGTTTCGTACTCACCTATCTTCCTCCTCTTCTCTTCACCCTCCCTAAGTGGGCCCGTAAGGTACCTTTTTCCAGCAGGGTCACCTCCTCAGCAGCTGGCACCGGAGTGGCAGGAGTCTGGTATGGCGGGAGGGTCTTCTCTTTGGCGGACCTAGGTGACCCCTTAGCTGGCGGGACGCAGGGGAGCGAGTCTGCCCTGGTCCACCTTGACTTCTGTAGGGGGGGCAGCAGTGCGGACGACCGGCACTGGCGCAACTTGACCCCGGGAGAACAGGGAGGCGAGGCGACCACTGTTGTCCCATCTAAAAAGGAATGAAGAAAATAAAAAATCTTCAGGAGATCCCTGCAGAGCAGGGAGGTCTTGCCTCCTATTGACACTAGAAAAAACTGAAGCTCTCTCTCCAGGCTGGAGGGGGTATAGCTGCCAGGGGAGGAGCTAACAGCTTTTACTAGTGTCAACGCCTCCTAGAGGACATAGCTATACCCAAGGTCTCTGTGTCCCCCAATGAATATGGGCGAGAAAGAAAGTGCTACAATGGCCCAGTCAAAGTCCAGACCTCAACCCAATTGAAATGCTGTGCCAGGATATAAAGAGTTGTGCATAAACGAATGCCCACACACCTCAATGAACTGAAGCAACATTGTAAAGAGTGGTTCCACAAACTATTGATTCCTGGGGTGTACAACTTTTTTTTTTTTTTAACATGGCCTTTTCCTTTTGGGTTTCATTTTTGTAGAATGAATAATGAAACAGTGGAATGTGTTGTTCATATGAGGTTGTAGTTATCCAGAACGAGATGTGTGGTGATATATATTATATGTACACTTCAGTTGTCCTGGAGGTATTGCAAATGTATCATTTGCCTCGCTGGACAAACTCAGTTTTAACTTTTATTTATATAAAAAAAAAAAAAAAAAAACTCTGGCATTTTGATGGTGGGATGGAAGTGTAATTTCTTCTTTCAAAAGGCAACTCACCTCTTGTTGTCTGTTTCCTTCCCGAATATAAACACTTGCCAAGTTTGTCACTATAAACGTCCATAACTCTTGGTGTGTGGTGAGCTGTAACGAGAGGTCAAGTATGTAAACAGCCCACAGGTGAAAGCTACCATATTATATATACTTATCAACAGTGTTCCTTGCGCTGGTGCGCAGCAATTATGGTGTCCCCGCTCACAAGTTTTCAATGTCCGCTCCTAGAGGATGTTCTGTGTGCTGCTCAGCGGGGCGCCGCCTACCCCATACTGCCACGCTGCTGCTGCCGCCTCCTCCTTTTTCCAACCAGAAGAGGAGGACTGAGCAGAGCACACAGCAGCAGTGCTAGGTAACATGGAAGAGGCGGCGCCGCCATCTTAGAGGTTAGAGTGAGTCTCTAATGACTTTGTTATTTTTCTTCTCCCTTCAGGTCAGGGTAAATGTATGAAAGTGTCAGCTAGGCTGTGAGCTCAGCTTCAGCAATAAGAGTTAATGCACTCAGCAGCACTACACCGGTTGCATTGTTACTCCCTGCTAGCACTAGGATGATGACCCCTCATTGTATATAGTGATATGGGCTATGATGGTATAACCAGGGCATCTCCTGTACATAATTATACATCTTGTAGTTATATGGACCATGCTGGTATCGCCTGTATTATACAGGAGATGCCCACTTGCCCAGGTTATACCAACATGGTCCATATCACTATGTACAAGAAGATGTATAACTTATACCGGCTGTACATACATAAATATATATAAGAGATACCTAGTACGCTAGATTCGATGTTTGGCCAATGTGTCGACGATTATCTTGTTTGATTTTTCTGTCGCCGACCTTTGACTAAGCATTGCCCATCTCTAACCCGACCCCGCTCAGCAGCTGCCAAGGCTTAGAGGGAACACTGCTTATGAAATATAATTACATAACAGAAAAAGGAAGCACATCCTGCCCATTATTCTGGTATACACTCTCCAAACTCATGCACAAGGCAATGTTGTGTTCACAGACTGCTTTACAGATCTATAGTGGAGACCAACAGGCACTTTGGGGGAGATTTATCAAACTGGTGTACAGTAGAACTGGCTTAGTTGCCCATAACAACCAATCAGATTCCACCATCAGTGAGGAAAGAAAAACTGTCTTTGGGTAAAACCAGAGGTACAATATGGGTCCACAGAATCATGATATTGATCAAATGTAGAAAGTTTAAACTCACCCTCAGCGCCGTTGTAAACTGTGCTTCTGCGTTATCCATACAGTTCACAGAGATGCAGTATAAACCCTGAGTAAAACAAAAAGTGGTGAAGCCATCAGAAATACGGATAACTAGTCATAAAAGGAAACGTGATGCAAAAGAGTAGTACTCTATTAAAAACAAAAATTTATAAAAATGTATGATAGGTGTATCTCTTAAATAATTATGCTGGCAGATGGCTGTTGTGTAGGCACATCTCCAAAATGGTAGTACTTCTACTATCAAGCCAACCAAATGACTGATGTGTGGTCAGCACTTACCAGCAGCGTGTGAAGTTGGGCCGCATGATTAGAAAAAAGTCGGGGTGACTGCTGACATAACTGGCAGACTTGAGAGATCTAAGAGGGAAAACGTAAAGCAACTGATAAATGCGCCAGTCCTTACAAATATGATCATAAGCACCTTCATTCTATCTTTACCTCATGTAAGGCGGTGGCTTTGTGGCCTGTCACCAGACGGCACATTATTATGTGCTCCAGCAGAATTACTTGGAAGGAGGACAAGATTGGGCTGCTATCCAACACTGCAATGGGAAAAATGAGAAAGGCACATGACAGCGGTAGTCTGTGGTGCTGTATGATTTGGTAACAGCTAGATGTACAAAAGGCAGTGGCACTGAGCTTAGATATCTACTGCCATATTTAGCAGTTTGATAACATTTCTGCCTAAGGGTATATGAGAAATATAAGCACAAGATAGTATTGATCCATAAAGGAAAAAGACAAAAAGTCCTGTCCCACAGTATGAATGGAGCAGCATCACACTCCATTCAAAGTCCTAAATCCTGCAGTTTTCGCGCTAGCCACTAAGCCTAATACGTCGAGACTTCCTGTTGTGTATAGACCAATTTTCAACACTCATCTCATTATTACAATAAAATCTCTATAAAGATAACCCAGGATCCACCATTCACAATACGTCATTGGTAGTCTATCTACTCCCTCCCTGTAGAGTGACCTCTTACAGGGCACAGAGGATGCCTCGAATATTTCCCCTAGAAGACAATGCGCCTGCTTCAGTTTACTGTGTTTATGGCCCAGGTGGCTGTAGTAATGCATATTTCTAAATGCTGCGAGTAGCAGCTCAGGGAAGATGGTTGCTCACATTATCACGTTCATAAATTAAATAATGTGTCAATATCTGGATTTAACGCAACAAATTCCCTTTAAACACAATATAACAGCTATTTCAAGAGGCAATTAAACCTACTTTTGAGCTTTTCCAACTGCATTAGGGCCTTATCTGTGTATTTCTGAGCCTTCTCAAGATATCCTGCCTGCATGGAGTGCATGACTGTCACCTGTTGTATACAAAAGAATAAAAAGAACACATGAAAATGTAAAGAGCATACCCAAGAGGCTGCAAATACATATCTAATATATAAAGCTGAGTGTATGTGTACAATCACCAAATTTGACACAGATACATCAGGTGTCCGGGAAGGTTTTAGACTGGTCTCCGCTCTCTAGCACGTACCATTCCTGACATATTCCCCAAAAATAGAAGCTGCTGGTCTTTCTCTTCATATCCCAACTGCCATATGTCCCTCATCAGCCAATAGAAGCTCGCAAGCCCTTAGTCTCCACATACACACAGTTTTACGCCAGGTTTCCATAACAACCCAGCCATTTTTTCTTCAGTGCTGCAGGTTAGCTTTAAAAAGGGGCAGGGAGCTGTGGATGACACTGTTAAGGGAGTGGAGTGCTGTGGAGGTCACAGTTCAGGGGGCAGGTAGGGTGGCCATCCAGGCCACCCTCAAAAGACAGACTTAAAAAATCTGCCTTCAAGTCCCACTATGCCACGCCCCTAACAAGTTAGGCAACGCCCCTCCCACTCCGCAGCCGACGGGGGATTGAAAAATTGAAGGTAAAAATCAACTTCTGCCAGCTGCAGGGGTGGGAGGGAGGGTGACTTTCTCCCTGCAGCTCATGCTCACACAGCACAGTGCTGCTGTCTGAGAGAGAGCTGTTCAAAAGAACATCCTTGTGTCTGTCCAGGCCCTGTGCGGGCAGAGGAGAGGGAGTCCGAAAGCCGGACTGTCCGGCCCCCCTAGGGGCAGGTCACAGTTAAGGAGACGGTCCGCTATGGAGGTCATTATTAACGGGCAGATTGCTGTAGAGGCCACTGTTAAGCCTCATGCACACGACAGTTGTTTTTTGCGTCCGCCCCAAAAAACAGATGCGGCATCCGTTTTATTTGGAGGATCCGTTTTTTTCCAAAGATCCCTTGTAATAAATGCCTATCCTTGTCCGCAAATGAAAAAAGTAAGACATTCACAATTTTTTTTTGCTGAAGGAAAACACGGACAACGTGTTGCACCTGAAGGGGTTAATTGTGCGTATCATAGCCCCCTGTAAGAAATCCGGGGCTGCCAGGCAGACCCCCCCCCCCTCCCCAGTTTAAATTTCATTGGTGGCCAGTGCGGCCCCCCCTCCCTCCCTCTATTGTATTAATAACATTGGTGGCACAGTGTGCGGCCTCCCCCGGCCCCCCCTCCCTCCCTCTATTGTATTAATAACATTGGTGGCCAGTGTGCGGCCTATCCCCCCCCCCCCTCTATTGCATTAATAACATTGGCCAGTGTGCAGCCTCCCCCCCGATCATTGGTGGCAGCAGAGTCCCAGCTTAATCGCTGGGGCTCTGATCGGTAACCATGACGCTACTGCAGTCCTGGTTGCCATGGTTACTTAGCAATAGTAGAAGCATCATACTTACCTGCTGGCTGCTGCGATGTCTGTGTCCGGCCGGGAGCTCCTCCTACTGGTAAGTGACAGTTCATTGTCACAGACATCGCAGCAGCCAGCAGGTAAGTATGATGCGCCTACTATTGCCATGGTTACCGATTGGAGCCCCAGCGATTAAACTGGGACTCCGATCGTAACTCCACTGCCAATGATCGGGGGGGGGGGTGCAGCACCTGAGGGGTTAATGGTGCTGATCACGGCCCCCTGTAAGAGATCAGGGGCTGCCAGGCAGCAGGGGACAGTCATGGACTGTACACAGTTTGTAGTATATTCTAACTAGAAGCGTCCCCATCACCATGGGAACGCCTCTGTGTTAGAATATACTGTCGGATATGAGTTTTCACGATGTAACTCAAATCCGATGGTATATTCTAACAGAGGCGTTCCCATGGTGATGGGGACGCTTCAAGTTAAAATATACCATCGGATTGGAGAAAACTCCGATCCGATGGTATAAAAGGGACTCCTGACTTTACATTGAAAGTCAATGGGGACGGATCCGTTTGCAATTGCACCATATTGTGTCAACGTCAAACGGATCCATCCCCATTGTAATTCAGGACGGATCCGTTTGGCTCCGCACGGCCAGGCGGACACCAAAACTACTTTTTTTTCATGTCTGTGGATCCTCCGAAAATCAAGGAAGACCCACTGACGAAAAAACGGTCACGGATCAACGGAACCCCGTTTTGCGGACAGTGAAAAAATACTGTCGTGTGCATGAGGCCTATCTCTGGCATCTGTCATGTGCTCAGTGTTTGCAGCGCTTAGAGACAACCGGACACCATCACACTGTAAGGGGCACACACCCACATGCATCCATAAACATACCGGACACAGTTACACTGTAAAAAAAAAAAAATTATATATATATATATATATATATATATATATATATATATATATATATATATATATATATATATATATATATATATATATATATTTATTTCAAGGTAAACCTTATATACTGACCAGTTGAAACCGATGTATAACCACAGGAAAGGGAAATGCACACACCAACTCCAAAAGGAGAATGTGCAAAAAAAGATTCATTCCAAAACAAGTACGGGGCTAAAAAAAAATATTTTAAAACGGCTTCTGTCACCCCACTAAACCTTTTTTTTTTTTGTTTACTTACAATCCCTACACTGCGATTTATGCCTACATAATCTAATCATTTTGGTCCAGTAAATTTTGTTTAAAACGTGCTTTTAAAATATGCAAATTACCTTGCTACCAGCAAGTAGGGCGGCTACTTGCTGGTAGCAGCCGCATCCTCCTATCCTAAAGACACCCCCTTAACATGTTGATTGACAAGGCCAGGGAACGGAATCGTTCTCTGCTGGCCCTGCCTGTTTGCATTCAAAATCTGGTGCCTGCGCCGCGGCCGTACCTGTCTTCAGTCGGCGCAGGCGCACTGAGAGGCAGCCGCTCCATCCTCAATGCGCCTGCGCCAGGTGTAGATGTGACGTCATCGGCGCATTGAGGATGGAGCGAGCGGCCGCCTCTTAGTGCGTAGGCGCCAGATTTTGAATGCAAACAGGCAGGGCCAGCAGAGAACTATTCCGTTCCCTGGCCCTGTCAATCAACATGCGGAGGGGGCGTCTTTAGGATCGGAGGATGCGGCTGCTACCAGCAAGTAGCCACCCTACTTGCTGGTAGCAAGGTAATTTGCATATTTTAAAAGCACGTTTTAAACAAAATCTACAGGACCAAAATGATTAATTAGATTATGTAGGCATAAATCGCAGTGTAGGGATTATAAGTAAACAAAAAACAAAACAAAAAAAAAAAAAAAAGTTTAGTGGGGTGACAGAAGCCCTAGACAAAAGCAGCCTCATTACATAAATAGGATTATCAGTTTATGTCAAAACAAAAAAAAAAAAAAAGCTGACTGATTACACTAATATTACCTTTTCTTTCAACTGAGCCATTGTTTTATTATCTTTTTTTTTTTTTTTTTACGCAATCAACATGCCATTGTCTAAATGCAATATATGCAATTAGCATGGCCATGTCATCCTGTGGTGAAAGGAATTCCTCCTTTCTAAAGCCTTCTGCCCCATTAGCTAGTAATTCTGATGGGAGGAGTTTTCTATGCTAACAAGCATAGTAATCCTCCTCCCTTCATTGTAATGCTGAAGGCCCGGTGACGTCGCCGACTGGGGGGCGGGGCTTAGCGCAATGGCGGCCGGACAAGTAACCGCCCCTCCAACCTCTCTGCATTATCAGCTAGACTGCCAGTGACGTCACCGGGCTCCGTGAGCAGAGGAAGAGGAAGCTTTGCTCGCCTGCCAGGGACCCGGTACGTCACTGAAGATAAGAAAATACTCACTTCCGGCCATGAATTGAAAGCAGGAAAACAGGGCTTCAGCAATATCCTCTAAAGGTACCACATGCATGTTTGTAATGTTTATGTTATTAGATTACTAATAGACAAATGTCCCCAATCCCAGACAACCCCTTTAAGGGAGCGCGGTGTTGTGAAGGTCACTGTTAACGAGACGGGGTACTGTGGAGGTCACTAATAAAGGGGAGTGCGCTGTGGATGTTACTGTTAAGGGGGCGGGGTACTGTAGATGTCACTGTTATAGTGGATACCGTCGCCATCACACAAACAATAAATGAAATAGATGAAATATACGCACACACATGTAACTTTTATGGCACATCAATTTCATATGACACAAATGTCAGTTTTTTTGGGGCCATGGCATTTATTTATTTTTTTTATTGCAAAACCGCCAAACCAGATTTGTGTGATAGAGACCTTGCACAGCAAGCAGTATTTGTGAATTGTAAGTTAAAATTCTCCAATTTAAAAAAATAATACAAAATAAAAATATTTGCACCTCTTTTATACACTACTAGAAAATGAAAAAAATAAAAACCTGGTAACGTAGGGGATCATTTACCAACAAACATTCACCTGTATTTGGTGGCTGGCGTAGATTTAGATCAGCGGTGGATGCGCCGAAGTTATGTAGCAGCACCTCTTTATAACTTCGGCAGACCCACTGCCAGCGGAGGGGTTATTAAAAATGACCTTTCATCAGAATTAAACTTCTAAAGTAACTATACAGTCCCTGTACTTACAACAGTAACTACAGGGACCCCCGCCCCCCCCCCTGTACTTACTGTTATACCTGGGCGCCGCTCCGTTCTCCCGTAATTGCCTCCGGTATTTTTACAGTTAGGCTCCACCCAGGAGAACCTGCCGGCACCTCCTTCTCCCATGCTGCAGCGCTGGCCAATCACAGCGCTCAGCTCTCTCTCAGGCTATGAGCTGAGCGCTGTGATTGGCCAGCGCTGCAGCATGGGAGAAGGAGGTGCCGGCAGGTTCTCCTGGGTGGAGCCTAACTGTAAAAATACCGGAGGCAATTACGGGAGAACGGAGCGGCGCCCAGGTATAACAGTAAGTGCAGGGGGGTCCCTGGGCGCCGCTCTACATGCCTGTATAGTTACTTTAGAAGTTTAATTCTGGTGCAAGGTCCTCTAAGACCGGCGTCTGAAACCGTTTGCAGGAAGGCTGAAGAGCACCTACTCCCATCACGCATAGTGTTCAAACACACAGGACCATGGCTTTTTCTGTCTGGTATTCGTAGGAGGAACACTGATCAGCCTTCAGTATGTCTAGGTCCGGACATCATGAGATCAGTCCTACTGCCTTTTTGACTCAGAAGACGTGGTGTTCCAACAAGGTAAAGCTGTTCCACACAATGTGCTCTTCAAGGTATCCAGCAGCTCCCCTCTCCAGTTTAATCGGCAAATCTCTACCCCACCCAGAATTTCTGAGACTGGGTGAGAGAACAGATCTCCCATATACAACAGCCAACAACTTTGGCTGAACTATAGATTCTGACATACCACAAGGGCACCCAGCATCTGTATAACTTGTCAAGCCAGAGTGGCAGCCTGCATAAGGGCAAAGGGAGATGCCATCTGGTATTAATGTGACCATGCCGCTGAGCCCAAAATAAAAGGGTGCACCACCTTGGTTGTGTGATCATTGACTAAGCACCACTAGCAGTTTACAGTTTGTCAATCTTAAATCAATTGTGGAAATTTTTATTTATTTTTTTAACTGCTGATTTCGGCTTGATGCAAACTATTGCCCAGAATTCTGCTGTGTGAATAAGGCCTTAGCATTGATTTAAACAAGTAACGGTACATTTTAGTTGATGCATGCGCAGCATGGATGTCAAAGAGTAAAGACACCTACAAATAAAAGCTATGGTAATGGAAATAGTGCGTAAGCATTTTTCATTTCACACTTACCAGGTAAACCAGGACACACATGTGCTCTTTAGGCAGCCAGTGGAAGAGATCAGCTGGATTGCTAGGTAAAATTTCGTCATCGTGAAGCGTTGAAATGGTTTGAATGCATTGTTGTAGTTGTTTGAGACATGGCTTCACACTTTTCACCTACAATAGAGCAATTTATTATAAAATTGAGTGTACAGAAGACTGACAGCAATCAGTGTGTGTGGCAGGATCCAGAATGCCATTGGACGGTGAATCCTACTTAGCAACATCTGAGGCATTCCTTTTCATCAGAGTTTTCAGATATTCCCTCATACATTCTTACACGTGTATTTAGGGCCTATTCTCTGGATGTACTACTCCATGTGTCACGGCTAGTCGTAAGTGATTGGGCAAAGTCAGGTTTGGTACCCTCCTGGTACCAAACCAGACTTCGTATTCCTAATTTTAAATGTTTTTAAAGATGCAGAAATAAATACAGAATTAATTCACCGATGTCTCACGTGACTTCGGGTAAAACGACATTAACCTCCATGGAGCAAATACATTTTAATGCTGTACAGAGACAGAATTAAAATCAAAGTGTTTGACTAAATCTGCTTAAGATCGATGATCCGAAGCTTGATTCGATCAACACTAGTCACGGCCCATCCACAAATTTAAATGAAAACTCACAGCATCATAGGGATCTAGGACGCTGGGAGTTCAGGCAAGATAAATCCATGGTTGGGCCATAGAATATGTCAAATTTGCTCATATGAATAGACTTGAAGGATACAGCTTTGTAAAGTTTCTCAATTGATTTATAAACTACACAACAAAAAAAGAAAAAAAAAAGAAAAAATACAAAAACGTTAAAATGGACGCATTAATATTTTTCTTTTTAAAGAGTTTAATTGGTTTTTCCATCGAGCGAATAACAGACAAAAACAACAAAAACCTAATGATCCAGAAAAATGATAAATTAGATGATAAAAGTACATAAGCTAAGGCTGTATGGTCACAAAGGGAAAAGTTAATATTTTTTTTAAAGGGGTTGTCCGTGATAAAATTTTTTTTTTTTTTTAATCGTTCACTCACTATTAATAGAGTCAAGGATCCCCCCAATGTTTTTTTAGGTATTTTTTTCCACTTCTGCATGGCTCCGATGGTCCCCACTGATTGTTGACATCAATGTTTATGTGTGTGATAACTGCCTGCCGCACTGCGGGTCCCAGCGCAGAATCTCCTGGTTTCAGCTGTCTTATCAACTCCTCCCTGCATCTGCCCCCCTCATTCATATTCTGCCTTCTGCCGCACATCGTCCACTCCTCCGTGCATCCGCCCCCCGATTCATATCCCGCCTCCAGCCACACATAGTCCACTCCTCCGTGCATCAGCCCCCGATTCATACCCCGCCTCCAGCTGCAAATCGTCCACTCCTCCATGCATCCGCTCCAGATTCATATCCCGCCTCTAGCTGCAAATCGTCCACTCCTCCGTGCATCCGCTCCCGATTCATATCCCGCCTCAAGCCGCACATTCCTCAGCCATAGTTACGCCCCTAAACTACTCCTAGCCCCACTAGCCTCTATTTTACATGGGAGGAGATTTCTATGCTAAGTAGCATAGTGCTCTGCCTCCTTCATTCATTAGAAAGCGCTATGCCCGGTGACGCCAACGGACCGGAGGAGCGTGGCTTAGCACAATGTCTTCCAGCCTAGTTAGCGCCCCTCTGTGCGCTCTGCAAAATTACTGAGGCCGACGGTGACATCACCAGGTTCCCTGCAAAGCGGAAGAAGAGGCTTCGCTCTCCAGCAAGGGACCCGGTACGTCACTGACCATAAGAAAATAGGCACTTCCGGCTAAGAATATGCAATATGAAAACCATCAGAAATGTGTGGCAAAGGTAGGACAGGCATGTGTGTAATATTTATGTCACTGTTGTACACTTACACCAATGTCCCCAATCCCGGACAACCCCTTTAACCACTTCAACCCCGCTAGCTAAAACCCCCTTAATGACCAGGCCACTTTTTACACTTCTGCACTACACTCCTTTCACCGTTTATCGCTCGGTCATGCAACTTACCACCCAAATGAATTTTACCTCCTTTCCTTCTCGCTAATAGAGCTTTCATTTGGTGGTATTTCATTGCTGCTGACATTTTTCCTTTTTTTGTTATTAATCAAAATGTAACAATTTTTTTGCAAAAAAAAAATGACATTTTTCACTTTCAGCTGTAAAATTTTGCAAAAAAAACCCGACATCCATATATAAATTTTTCGCCAAATTTATTGTTCTACATGTCTTTGATAAAAAAAAAAAAAAAAAAAAAAAAAAAAAAAAAAATGGTTTGGGTAAAAGTTATAGCGTTTACACACTATGGTACAAAAATTTGAATTCCCGCTTTTTGAAGCAGCTCTGACTTTCTGAGCACCTGTCATGTTTCCTGAGGTTCTACAATGCCCAAACAGTAGAAAAACCCCACAAATGACCCCATTTCGGAAAGTAGACACCCTAAGGTATTCGCTGATGGGCATAGTGAGTTCCTAGAATTTTTTATTTTTTGTCACAAGTTAGCGGAAAATGATGATTTTTTTTTTCTTTTTTTTTTCCTTACAAAGTCTCATATTCCACTAACTTGCGACAAAAAATAAAAAATTCTAGGAACTCGCCATGCCCCTCACGGAATACCTTGGGGTGTCTTCTTTCCAAAATGGGGTCACTTGTGGCGTAGTTATACTGCCCTGGCAATTTAGGGGCCCATGTGTGAGAAGTAGTTTGCAATCGAAATCTGTAAAAAAATGACCAGTGAAATCCGAAAGGTGCACTTTGGAATGTGGGCCCCTTTGCCCACCTAGGCTGCAAAAAAGTGTCACATCTGGTATCGCCGTACTCGGTACGGCGATACCAGATGTGTGACACTTTTTTGCAGCCTAGATGCGCAAAGCAGCCCAAATTCCTTTTAGGAGGGCATTTTTAGACATTTGGATCCCAGACTTCTCACGCTTTAGGGCCCCTAAAAAGCCAGGGCAGTATAAATACCCCACATCTGACCCCACTTTGGATAGAAGACACCCCAAGGTATTCAATGAGGGGCATGGCGAGTTCATAGAATTTTTTTTTTTGCTGCATAAGTTAGCGGAAATTGATTTTTCTTTTGTTTTTTCTCACAAAGTCTCACTTTCCGCTAACTTGGGACAAAAATGTAAATCTTTCATGGACTCAATATGCCCCTCACGGAATACCTTGGGGTGTCTTCTTTCCGAAATGGGGTCACATGTGGGGTATTTATACTGCCCTGGCTTTTTAGGGGCCCGAAAGCGCGAGAAGAAGTCTGGAATATAAATGTCTAAAAAATTTTACGCATTTGGATTCCGTGAGGGGTATGGTGAGTTCATGTGAGATTTTATTTTTTGGACACAAGTTAGTGGAATATGAGACTTTGTTTTTTCTTACAAACAAAAAAAAATATTTCCGCTAACTTGGGCCAAAAAAATGTCTGAATGGAGCCTTACAGGGGGTGATCAATGACAGGGGGGTGATCAGGGAGTGTATATGGGGTGATCACCCCCTTGGCATTGATCACCCCCCTGTAAGGCTCCATTCAGACGTCCGTGTGTGTTTTGCGGATCCGATCCATGTATCCGTGGATCCGTAAAAATCATACGGACGTCTGAATGGAGCCTTACAGGGGGGTGATCAGGGAGTCTGTATGGGGTGATCAGTGGTTCATAAAGGGTTAATAAGTGATGGGGTGGGGTGGGGGTGTAGTGTAGTGTTTTGTGTTACTTTACTGAGCTACCTGTGTCCTCTGGTGGTCGATCCAAACAAAAGGGACCACCAGAGGACCAGGTAGCAGGTATATTAGGGGGGGTTAAAAAAAACACATCTCCAGCCTGCCAGCGAACAACCGCCGCTGGCAGGCTGGAGATCCACTCTCTTACCTTCCGTTCCTGTGAGCGCGCGCGCCTGCGTGCGTTCACAGGAAATCTCGGCTCTCGCGGGAGGACGAGTATATGCGTCCACCCAGAAGAGCAGGGCCGCCGGCAGGACGCAATCCTGCGTACGGCGGTCCGGAGCAGGTTAAAGGGAATGCATCTTTTTTTTCTACTATGTGAAACATTAGTGAAATAGTTTTTACACCTGTTTTTATTTTGGGTTTGTAGATTTTCCATACATTATTATGAGGGCAGTAGGGCTGCAACGATTAATCGATGTAATCGATTATATTCGATAACTGGATTCGTTGTCGACGAATCCAGTTATCGAATAATCGCCGATTTGTTGCTATGCGGGCGGGCGGGCGGGCGGTCGCTGCATCTTTATTTTACCTTTTTACAATGACGCTCCTGTAACAGCCAGGCAGAGCGGACGGCGGCGTAACGTCACTCACTCACGTGACACGCCTGCTCCACCTCCTTCATTCATGAGGTGGGCGGAGCAGGTGCGTCACGTGAGTGAGTGACGTTGCGCCGCCGTCCGCTCTGCCTGTTACAGGAGCGTCATTGTAAAAAGGTAAAATAAAGATGCAGTGATTAGTCCGACTTATAAGCATCGGGGCCGGGGCTGCTATGGGGGGGGGGGGGGGGGGGGGGGGTCTGTGTATGGCACTGCTATGGGGAGGAGGGGGGGATCTGTGTATGGCACTGCTATGGGGAGGAGGGGGGGATCTGTGCATGGCACTGCTATGGGAAGGGGGAGATCTGTGCATGGCACTGCTATGGGAAGGGGGATCTGTGCATGGCACTGCTATGGGAAGGGGGATCTGTGCATGGCACTGCTATGGGAAGGGGGATCTGTGCATGGCACTGCTATGGGAAGGGGGATCTGTGCATGGCACTGCTATGGGAAGGGGGATCTGTGCATGGCACTGCTATGGGAAGGGGGATCTGTGCATGGCACTGCTATGGGAAGGGGGATCTGTGCATGGCACTGCTATGGGAAGGGGGATCTGTGCATGGCACTGCTATGGGAAGGGGGATCTGTGCATGGCACTGCTATGGGAAGGGGGATCTGTGCATGGCACTGCTATGGGAAGGGGGATCTGTGCATGGCACTGCTATGGGAAGGGGGATCTGTGCATGGCACTGCTATGGGAAGGGGGATCTGTGCATGGCACTGCTATGGGAAGGGGGATCTGTGCATGGCACTGCTATGGGAAGGGGGATCTGTGCACTGTTATGAGGAAAGGGATCTGTGCACTGTTATGAGGAAAGGGATCTGTGCACTGTTATGAGGAAAGGGATCTGTGCACTGTTATGAGGAAAGGGATCTGTGCACTGTTATGAGGAAAGGGATCTGTGCACTGTTATGCCCATAACAGTGCACATATCCCCCTCCCCATAACTGCGCCGTCCACAGATCCCCCATAATAGTGTCGTCCACAGATCCCCCATAATAGTGTCGTCCACAGATCCCCCATAATAGTGTCGTCCACAGATCCCCCATAATAGTGTCGTCCACAGATCCCCCATAATAGTGTCGTCCACAGATCCCCCATAATAGTGTCGTCCACAGATCCCCCATAATAGTGTCGTCCACAGATCCCCCATAATAGTGTCGTCCACAGATCCCCCATAATAGTGTCGTCCACAGATCCCCCATAATAGTGTCGTCCACAGATCCCCCATAATAGTGTCGTCCACAGATCCCCCATAATAGTGTCGTCCACAGATCCCCCATAATAGTGTCGTCCACAGATCCCCCATAATAGTGTCGTCCACAATTTGTTTTAATATGGCCTTTGAACATAATTTTTTAAGTAAGATCATATAAACCTCTGTTTTGTAATTGTCGTTTTTCCCGATTAATCGTAGAAATTAATCGGCAACTAATCGATTATTCAAATAATCGTTAGTTGCAGCCCTAGAGGGCAGCCACTCCGCCTGAGCTGTTAACAGCATTCAAACACATGCTTTACCACAGCCATGTGGAACAGTAGATTTAAGATGTTCATCGATTTCAATTGAAAGTGAATGCTTTCTAGACATGCTCTGTGACCTTCGCAGAGACCACTGTGCACGGAGGGGGACGAGGTATGTGACTATCATCTATAATGAAGGGTATGATCTTGTGTTTTATCTTTCATTGTAATTCTGCTTGTGATGACAATTTGATGACTGCTGAAAATTGATCTGTACACAGCAGAAAGTGCCATCTTATCAGGCTTAGTGGCGGCTAGAATGAAAACTGCAAGACTTCTGGTTTATATAGATAACGACATGGATAAAAAAATTATATATTATATCTTAAATTTAAACAGTAGATCATTTTCTAATAACACATCTTCTTAAAAGTATTATTATTCTTGGATCATGCTTTTTAAGTATCTGGTTCCCTGGATTTCAGTGATCATAGAAATGCATAAAGAGGCTGATACTTTTAATCATACCTGTCCTGCATCCAAATAGTGTGTCACTTGAAGAACCAGGAAGAAAACCCGTAAAGACTCTTTCTGAATGGGATTGCCCTGCCAATTCTCCACAATCTGTCCACACAAAGTGAGCAGGGGGTGTACTTCTTGTAGCTTTCGTTCCATCAGCAAAAGCTAAAGTAGAAATTAAAGATTCAATTATGTCATTAGACAGGTGCAGATTAATTGTCGTGCTCCATCATGTACATTATCTATGGCTAGTGACAACTAAAAGGATTGGCAAGTTTAAAAGTTGTATTCCCATCTCTGACATTTGGGGCAGATCGCTAGCATAGGACCCCAATGTCTGATAGGTGTGGGTCCAACACCTATTCTTAGAACGGAGCCCACAAAGTGCCAGGGGGCGGACTGAGCTCTCATAGGAGCACTGAAAAAAGAAGAACGGCACACCTGTCTATTTTCCAAAGTCCCACTGAAATTATTGGGAAGCGCAAAGCGAAAGCACAGCCACCGCTATATTCACTTCTATAAGGGTGATGGGAATAGCTAAGCCGACGCTCATATATTTTCATAGCTAGCATAGAAAAGAACCAGCCGTGCATGAGCAATGCACCCTCTTTGCGGGCTCTGTACTAAGTATTGCAAAAATAAATAAATAAATAAAATAAAAATCACTGGAAAACCCCTTTAAAAGGATCACCAGTTTAACCCAACTAAATACTATAATAATTTACAATATCGTGGGTTGGGATTCAGCTCCAGCTAGGATCTTATGACTACGAAATGTATACTTACCATTCCTTTGCTCAGCAAGAACAATGCTCTGTGAAAAAAACAAAATATAAAATGATCATCAGTTTTAGGGTATGGTCAAACTGAACTGCTGCCCACTTGCAGCCAAACCACGCCAACCAGTGGCATCCGACGGTTGCACGATTTTTCTGAAAAACTGTGTGCTTATGTGGGCTGCCACAGGAGGATGTGTCTTGGAAATATGCGGCCAGCCGTGTCCTCTGGTCACTGTTAGTCGTAAATTTACACAGCAGATATCAATAGATTATATTTACTGGTGTTAAAGGGGTTCTCCGAGAATGATTTAAAATGGCTGCCAACTACCTCTCCTAGAATGCGAGCAGGACTGGTTGCCTCCACTTTCAGAGCTGCCTAGAGAGGGTGAGGTGGCGGGGCCTCACTACACTGCTCTACAGTAGATGGTAATGATGTGCTCCTTCCTATATGTCATCATGGCTGAGCAGGCCGACAGGAACCATCACTAATATGTAGTACATGCAAATGCCAGAGTAGTGAAGCACCACCCCCTCGCCTCCCAGGCAGCTGTGTAACATTCTAGGACAGGTTGCTGACTGCGATTTTAAATTATTCCTGGAGATCCCCTTTAAGAATGGATTGCTAATTGGTTATTAACATCTGGAGCAGTTTATAAATATAGTAATACTATACATACTTTATATATTGGAGCAAAGAGAATTTCATAGATTTTCAGCAGTGCACCTGCTGCCTGTAGAATCACATACGCCGTTTTTGACGCAGCCTTTTGAGCCAAAGTCAGAAGTAGATCCACTTTTGGCTTTGTTTCAAAAACTGCACGTACGATTCCAGCCTACAGAGAAGTTGACAGAGTCATAGCCACTGAAAGGTCCCCCCAACTGGACCCTGGTTCAAAAGGAGTCTTGGAGAACGTACGGTTACTACTTTCAGACAACCAATAGAGAGGGTCTCTCCATTTTAGATAGAGAGCACAGTATTTCAGTTACTGGACTCAATAAAACACATTAACAGTCTCCACATAGCTAGCGCTATCTATCTATCTATCTATCTATCTATATACATACACACACACATATACACATACACACACACACACACACACACACACACAACAGTACAATTCAATGAATTCAACTTTTGTTCGGCTATAGAATTCCTTCAGAAATAAGTCCACCTTTTTAGGGTCCATTCTCACATACAGATGGACGGGTTAGCATCCGTTCTTCAATTTTGCAGAACGGGTACAGACCCATTCATTTCATAGTTACATTCCGCAGCCCCCCGCAAAAAAGATAGAGCATGACAAGAATAGGCATAGTGCAGGCCATGTGCGGCCCCTAAAATGCGGACACATGGCCGGTGTCCATGTCCTACGGATCCACAGTTTGCGGACCATAAAACACCTGCTGATGTGTGTGAATGGATGTTTAATAATAAGTTTAGCCTCAGTACAACTGAGGCTACAAGATGTCCATGTACAACACTGATGAACTAGAACTGGTACATTTAGGCCAATAAACAGTGAAATAAGCAGTCATGCAAGACATCATTTCTCATGCCTGCACAGTGACCACCCCAATCTATTGTCTCACAGACAATCTGGACATGACTTGAGTGATAAATGACCACATGACCTAGTCACCAATACCTTCTCCCTAGACCTTATACCTGGTGGTGGTTAAAAAGAATCACTTTATGGGGTCCAGCTGCCTACAGAAGCAACATTCAGTATGATCAGGCAATTATGGTGTTAACAGACATCAGGCATGGTAAATGCTTTCTCAAAGAGACCAATAAATTGGTCACCAGGGACCATCTGATGCAACATGGGTGGCTGCCCCGCCTTTCCCATGCTGCTACCCTTTTCCTGGTCACTTCTGGTCCCCACCAGACAGGCTTTATCTCGTGATTGCTGAGGCCAATCACTGCCTTTGCGGCCACTTGTAGTTAAATGGCATGTTAATTCTAGAGTCGTGTCCTTCCAGCACACATGACTGCTGAGGTCAGTGACTAAGGCCTCATGCACACGACCGTTGTGTGCATCCGTGGCCGTTGTGCCGTTTTCCGTTTTTTTTCACGGACCCATTGACTTTCAATGGGTCCGTGGAAAAATCGGAAAATGCACCGTTTGGCAGCCGCATCCGTGAGCCGTGTTTCCTGGCCGTGAAAAAAATATGACCTGTCCTATTTTTTTCACGGCCAACGGTTCACGGACCCATTCAAGTCAATGGGTCCGTGAAAGAACACGGATGCACACAAGATTGGCATCCGTGTCCGTGATCCGTGGCCGTAGGTTAGTTTCATACAGACGGATCCGAAGATCCGTCTGCATAAAAGCTTTTTCAGAGCTGAGTTTTCACTTCGTGAAAACTCAGATCCGACAGTATATTCTAACACAGAGGCGTTCCCATGGTGATGGGACGCTTCTAGTTAGAATACACTACAAACTGTGTACAAGACTGCCCCCTGCTGCCTGGCAGCACCCGATCTCTTACAGGGGGATATGATAGTACAATTAACCCCATCATATCCCCCTGTAAGAGATCAGGGCTGCCAGGCAGCAGGGGGCAGACCCCCCCCCTCCCCAGTTTGAATATCATTGTGCGGCCCCCCCCCTCCCCTGTTGTTAACTGTTGGTGGCACAGTGTGCGCACCCCCCTCCCTCCCTCCCTCTATTGTTTTAATACATTGGGGCCAGTGTGCGCGCGCCCCCCAACCCCCCCTCCCTCCCTCTATTGTTTTAATACATTGGGGCCAGTGTGCGCGTGCCCCCCCAACCCCCCCTCCCTCCCTCTATTGTTTTAATACATTGGGGCCAGTGTGCGCACCCCCCCCAACCCCCCCCCCCTCCCTCCCTCTATTGTAATCATCATCGGTGGCAGCGGAGTAGAAGATTTTCATACTTACCTGGCTGCTGGCTGCTGCGATGTCTGCGTCCGGCCGGGAGCTCCTCCTACTGGTAAGTGACAGGTCTGTGCGGCGCATTGCTGTCACTTACCAGTAGGAGGAGCTCCCGGCCGGACGCAGACATCGCAGCAGCCAGCAGCCAGGTAAGTATGAAAATCTTCTACTCCGCTGCCACCGATGATGATTACAATGGGGGGAGGGAGGGGGGTGGGGGGGTGCGCACACTGGCCCCAATGTATTAAAACAATAGAGGGAGGGAGGGGGGGGCGCGCGCACACTGGCCCCAATGTATTAAAACAAGAGAGGGAGGGAGGGGGGGTTGGGGGGCGCGCGCACACTGGCCCCAATGTATTAAAACAATAGAGGGAGGGAGGGAGGGGGGTGCGCACACTGGCCACCAACGAGTTAACAACAGGGGAGGGGGGGCCCACTGGCCACCAATGAGTTAAAAACAGGGGGGGGGGGTCTGCCCCCTGCTGCCTGGCAGCACCTGCCAGGCAGCAGGGGGCAGTCATGTACACAGTTTTTTTGTATATTCTAACCTGAAGCGTCTCCATCACCATGGGAACGCCTCTGTGTTAGAATATACTGTCGGAAATGAGTTTCACGATGTAGCTCATATCCGACAGTATATTCTAACATAGAGGCGTTCCCATGGTGATGGGGACGCTACAAGTTAAAATATACCATCGGATTGGAGAAAACTCCAATCCGATGGTATAACAGAACTCCAGACTTTACATTGAAAGTCAATAGGGACGGATCCGTTTGAAATGGCACCATATTGTGTCAACATCAAACGGATCCGTCCCCATTGACTTGCATTGTAATTCAGGACGGATCCGTTTGGCTCCGCACGGCCAGGCGGACACCAAAATGACTTTTTTCATGTCCGTGGATCCTCCAAAAATCAAGGAAGACCCACGGACGGAAAAACGGTCACGGATCACGGACCAACGGAACCCCGTTTTGCGGACCGTGAAAAAAAACGTCCGTGTGCATGAGGCCTAAGGCTACTTTCACATCTGCGTTTTTAATTCAAGTTTTGAGATTCGTCAGAGGAACTCAAACCCTGAATTAAAAGGATCTCTGCCCACAGTATGCCATTATACACTGCTTACATAGTACTGTAGCATCTGGCAGGGTTCAGCAAAAATGCTTCCGTTACTGATAATACAACCGTGTCCATCCGTTAACATACCCAAGAAGAATCCGCCATAAACTCGATTGAGAGTCAATGGTGGACAGATCTGTTTTCTATTGTGTCAGAGAATACGGATCCATTCCCATTGACTTGCATTGTGGGTCATTACGGATCCGTCTTGCTCCACATCCCAGGACGTAAAGCAAACTGCTGTTTGCTCTCCGGTATGAGAACGGAACAGAGTGCATTTTGGAGCATTCTGTTTTGTTCAGTTACGTTTTGTCCCCATTGACAAAGAATAGGGACAAAACAGAAGTGTTTTTTTCTCCAGTATTGAGACCCTATGACGGATCTCAATACCGGATAATATTAACACTAGTGTGAAAGTAGCCAAAGTCACGTTACAGAAAAAAACTGATGACAGACTATTGACTTTCAATGGACACAAAAACACAACTAAGGGTACTTTCACACTTGCGGCAGAGGGGTCCAGCAGGCAGTTCCGTTGCCGGAATTTGGGGGACGCAAACTGATGCATTTGTGAGGCGGATCAGTCTCACAAACGCATTTCAATACCGGATCAGTCTTTCCGGTTGTCATCTGGAAAAACGGATCCGGTATTTATTTTTTTCTAATTTTTAAACCAGATCCGTTTTGCCGGAACACTTGGGCATTAATACATTTCAATGGAAATTAAGGCTGGATCCGACATTCCGCCAAGTGATCAGTATTTTTGGCCAGAGAGAACACTGCAGCATGCTGCGGTATTTTCTCCAGCCAAAAAACATAACAGAGACTGAACTGATGCATCCTGAATGGAATGCTCTCCATTAAGAATGCATTAGGACAAAACCTGATCAACTATGGAGCTGCAGACAGGTCAGCTTTTTTTTTTTTTTTTTTTTTTTTTTTTAATGGAGCACCTGTTCCAAGCACTGGAGTTGTCGGGTTGAACCCCAAACAACCCCTTTAAATGCATAATCATGTACATCATTATACTTCGGGTCCATTCACACTACCATGTGTGTTTTGCGGATCCACAAAACACGGACAGCAGCAATGTAAGTTCCGCAAAATACGGAACGCACATTGCCGGCACTAAGAGAATATGCCTATTCTTGTCTGCTATTGCGGACAAGAATAGGACATGTTCTATTTTTTTTCAGGATCGGAATTGCGGATCCGGATGTGCAGGTCCGCAAATCCGGATCAGGGCCGCACGTCGTGCGGCCCCATAGAAATGTATGGGTCCGCAATTTCGTTCCGCAAAATGCGGAATAAAATTGCGGATGTATGAATGGAGCCTTAAGGGAATGACTCAGAACCCGTTCATTTAACCCCCCTCACATTCCGCAGTTAATAGCGATTGCGCCATCTGTGGGGTCAGGTAGAAGGGGGTGGGGTGGCTCCCTCTGCCTTCTGATGGGTGCCCCACTGTTAAATGAGGGGGGCACCAATTGACTACCATGACAACCTGGGGCATTCTGAAGGTTTCCAGACTTGAGCATGGCTTTACAGGCAGTTAACCACGAGGAGGCACCGCTCAAGCAGGCAATGTCTCGAAATACCATAGACTGAAATACTATTCTATTGTGGTCTATGGGACAAGCGATCAGAAGAACAAATGTTCCAAGTCCCCCTACCAGGACTAAAAGGTGTAAAAAATTAATAAAATCCCCCACATTTGCCAACTTTTAAGAAAAACAAAAAAAATGACATTGGTACCACTGTGTCCCAATAATAAACTATTAAAATATAAAAAATAAAAATTCACAATTTTTTGGCCTCTTTGTTCCCCAAAAATATTGCATAAAAACAGAGCAAAAAGTCATACGTACCCCGAACTACTACCAATAAAAAACAGTTTGGCTGTCAGAAAATTGCGATGCAAATAAATTCTTACTTTCACAAAGGTTTTAATTATTAAAAGTTTCTTTTTTTTTTTAAGTAGTAAAAAAATAAAACCCACATATGGTATCTGCGTAATTGTAATGACTCACAGAATAAGTACATCATGTCATTTTTTGCAGCCACTGAACGGCATAATATCAAAACCCTAAAAACCTTAGTGGAACTGTTTTTTTCCAGTTCCAACCCACAAAATAATTTTTCTCTAGTTTTCCAATACAAGAGGTAGTAAATGAAACGTTGCTACTAAAAAATACTTGCCCCCCAAAAAATAAGCTATCATATGGCCCTTGTAATGTGGGGGGAGGATTAAAATGGGCATTGTCCAAAGACATAGTAGAATAGTCACCAGATGTTTGTACTTCAACTGAGCAGGTGCAAAAAAGAAGATAAATCAGCATTTCTCATCCCAACAACCCAACAGAATTCAGCAAACACACAGAACAATTACCACCCCTCCCACACCCTTCTAATTCTAAAGTGCTAGTTAAGAACTACACACAAGAATTTAAAGGGAATCTATCAGCAGAAGGTAGGGCTGGGGGGAGCAGTACAAATATACCTTGTTGAGCTTTTGTCAGCAGGAGTTGAGAGAATAAATTTTACTCTAAGGGTCCATTCACACGTAGTATTTCAGTCTATGGTATTTCGAGACATTGCCTGCTTGAGCGGTGCCTCGTCATGGTTAACTGCCTGTAAAGCCATGCACAAGTCTGGAAACCTTCAGAATGCCCCAGGTTGTCATGGTAGCCAATTGGTGCCCCCCTCATTTAACTGTGGGGCACCCATCAGAAGCAGAGGGAGCCCCCCCACCCCCTTCTACCTGACCCCACAGATGCTGCAATCGCTATTAACTGCGGAATGTGAGGGGGGTTAAATGAACGAGTTCTGAGTCATTCCCTTAAGGCCCCATGCACACATCCACAATTCTATTCCGCATTTTGTGGAACAGAATTGTAGACCCATTCATTTCTATGAATGCGGACCTGCACTTCAGGGTCCGCAATTCAGATTCTGAAAAAAAAAAAAGAACATGTCCGCAATTGTGGACAAGATTAGGCATTTTCTATTAAGAGCTGGCGATGTGCAGTCTGCAAAATGCAGAATGCACAATACCGATGTCAGCGTTTTGTGGATCCGGAAAACACACACGGACGTGTGAATGGACCCTTAGACTACTAACTCAAGGGCCTGGACTCCACTAGGTGGCACTCTCTGCACTGAGCCGCTTCACAGACCCTCCCATCTGCTCAGTGTAACAGCTGGACTATTCTCCTGTTGGATGTTACAGCTCTGAAACCAATCAATGCTGAGAGCACCAAACAGAGAAAGCCCAACCTGGGCACTTGACAGTACAGACTTAAGCCTCATTCACACAGTCAGTGTTTGGTCAGTGATTATAAGCCAATGCCAGGTGCGGCTCTAAACACAGAACAGGTGCAGATCCTTCCCTTTTGCCTGTGTATGGTCCAATCCTGGTTTTGGCTCACAATCACTGATGGAAATCACTGACCAAAACACTGACTGAACTCTCTCTTTTACACCTAGAACTGTAGAAGTGATTATCTCTACTCTCACTCAGAGTATAAAAATGTTATCACGGTAATAGGAAAACACAAAAAAACCTCTGATAAAACATAACCTGGCCCGTGTGATCAACAATGGGGGGGGGGGCCTCACTTCTTGGTGGCTAAACTCTTATCACAATCCTAAAATGACCCTGAAATGTACGGGCGTTCTTACATCAACTGGGTATCTATCCTTTCTATGGTCCCCTGAAGATGCAGCTAATTGTTGGGGGAACGCGTCAGGCCATCCAGAAATATGGCCTTTATTGCTGAGTCACTTAAGAATTGTGAAAGGGTTTAGAGTAGACTTTAGACACTGAAGAACTGGATTAATGTCTGGTACCAGAGATTTAGCATTTTTTTTTATATACACTTTTTTTATACTTAGTTTTACAGTGAATTTAATGGATCTTTCTGCTCATTATACAACTATTGCAGCTATTCGTATCGAAAGCAAATGCTGTATACATTCATGAAGTCTGCATATTTTATTAGCCAAACTAGAGTAGTCCTATAATCAGTCCAGGGGGAAGGAGACGCCAAATAAGAAACCCGCCCGTCTCATTATATTAACATATCAGGGGCCAAAATCAGCTGGGAACAGTGCCGTAACTGAGGGGTATTTTAGAAAAAAAAGGTGCTAGCCTCTGTAAGGGCCGCCCTATCTGGTAAGCATACCAGTTTCTAACACATAATCCCATGAAAGGTCCTCTTTAAAGATGAAGAAACGTTACCTTGTATTAGCGATTACCATAGAGCCATTGGCCTGTCGTTAGCCAGGGAATGGTGGAATATAGAGTGTGACAAAGCCTGGCATCAAATAGAATCCCACTCGATTAAAGGGGGTTCCTTGAAAGACTGGTTGATTAGCATATTATGGAGTAGGAAGGTCCCTGATGTCTCCCTACAAACCGTGAGTCATGTGGGGAGAATTTGGTTGCACTTTCATAGTTCCTATGCAGATTCTAGGGACACCCTGTTCTCCCACGTTGACATCTGCTCCTTGGAGTGGACATTGAGAGATATAAGTCTTCAGAAGTGGCGGACACAGGGAATTGAGAAGGTCTCCCAAATTATTAGCTCTGCAGGGGTCACCCCATTTGCTACGGTCCAACAGACGTTTCAGCTTCCATCAGGCGAAATATTTAATTATCTCAGGGTTAAACATCTCTTGTCATCAATCGTTGCTAAACCCCCTTCTACGCACAAAGGGATAATTCAACTCTACTGCTTCCAAAACTTGCTGAAAAAAGGGGCGACAGGGCGCATATATGACTGCATGGGGGATAAGTCTGAATTTGTCAAATCTAAATCATTCCAGAGATGGGAGAGTGTGTTGGGCAGCTCATATTCTACGGCTGAATGGTCTTCTGCTATAGGCTTTCTGACCTCTAACTTCAAGTGTGTCACGCATTATGAAGCTGGGGTAAAAACGCTTCTAAATTGGTATTATACGCCTGAGAGATTGCATGTTATTTACCCTACATCTTCCCCTATGTGCTGGAGGGGGTGTGGAAATGTAGGTTCCCTACTCCACGTCCTGTGGACATGCCCAGTTATCACTGATTATTGGAAACAGGTATTTATGTTGCTAGGTGAAGTATCTGGCCAGCGCAGCCCTCCATCTCCGGGAATTGCTCTTCTGTTCTTGGGCATCCAGCAAATTTGCCCTTCATATAGACCAGTGGTGGGGCACATCTTGCTTAGCGCCAAATTGGTTATCACCCGTCATTGGAAGGAGATGAACCCCCCAGTTGTTGCGGAGGTGATTACTGAACTGAATAATACATGCAGGTATGAGAGGTTGCTCCCTCCTTCTGTGATTTCTCCTATGAAGTATAAAAACACCTGGGATCCATGGATGGTTCACCCGAAGTTTGCCAGGTAAACAGGCACTAATGCCACAACACTGTAAGGGGGATAGTCGCTTGTGTCCTCCTTGAACGTGCTTTTTAGAGGTCCCTCCTGTAACCTTATCTTACGTGCAGATAGATTTGTGTTTGGCATTTGCTATTCACTGTTATAGTGTTTGCTGTACATTCTACAGTTTGTATTTTGACAGTACAATTGGCCTGATCTTCTGGCTAGATGTAATGATTTGTATCTTAGGTGGCTGTGTCCACTTCATCATATCTATGTACTGTACCCATGCAATGCTTTGTTTCCTTATATTTGAAAAAATAAGAAAATTTCAATAAAAAATGTTGAACTCTAAAAAAAAAAAAAAAAGATGAAGAAACGTTTATTAACACAGCAAACCCCTGGCAAATCTGATGCAAAAAGATTTGGGGACTTCATGGTATTATGCAATTGTGCATCCCAAAAGCCTTACTTATACATAGTTTGCTAGACAAGGGTATGTTTACAAGACTGTATTGTCACGTGGAATGTGCACCAGAAAAGTCAAATTTCTTCTGTGGATTTGGCAGTTTGAAATGTCGTGGGTCAGCATGTGGATTAGCCCTATTCAATGGGCTAAACTGCTGTGGTTTCCACTAAAAAACATGACATGTCACTTCTAGACTCCGATTTCAAATCTGTGTGGCAACAATACGTGGCCAATGGCAACGTGGAATCACATTGAAAACTATTTTATTTGTATTTCACCAGGGAATATGTGCAGAAATTTATGGGAAAAAAGATTCATGCCCTAAAATTTCAGGCCTGGAGTACACTTTGGAAGAGTTTTTCTAATGAGGTGTCACATGCTGGTGTTGTAGGGCTATGTTCCCACAGCTGATTTTGCCTGTGCAAAATCCACTACATACTTCAAGGCAGAAACCCCTATGGTTTCTGGATGCTCACAGTTTAAACCACAAATGTACACCCGCTTCAGCTTCCAGTGGTATCTGTCCGGACACAGTGCCAAGGGCAGCAATGTCTCCCACAGAAAACAATGGGAGAGGGAGACCACATGGCTGCTGCCAGAAACATGTGAATGGGCCCCAAGCTGCAATATTTCCTTTTACAATATTTTAATTATTCTGCACTAAATAAGTACCATAGTATTCTGACTATAAGACGCACCCACAATTAGAAGCACAAAATTAGAAAATAAAATTACTGTATATACAGTTGATACAGTACATAGTGTAAAAGCCATAGGGCCGCTGCATATGGACGCGGACACATTCATTTGAATGGGGTCTGCGATCCACATCAGACGGTCCGCAAAGCAAAAAAGTAGTGCGGAGGCACGTCAAGAAAGAAACCCCACAGAAGCACTCCATAGGTAGGGTTGTAACACTACCCAAATTTTGATTTGATTTAGATACCATAAAAAGGTATTGCAATACTCTATACCACGCAAAAAAAAAAAAAATACCATGATCAAACAGTCTAAAAAAAAATGGAGAATCGCACAGTTTTTATTTAATTTTTTTTCCCTTATGGCGTTCACCGCATAGGTTTATATATTTTATCAGTTTGGACTTTTCAGACATGATGCTATGTAATATGTTCATTTATTGTTAATATATTTTATATGTAAAATTTACACTTTTTTTAATACTTTTTATTTAATAACTATTTCCCGCATTAGGGGCTAGAACCTAGGATCTTAATGCCTTGTCCAATTCACCCTGTGCTTTGCGCACACGGCAGCAGGGAGCTTACCATGGCAGCCAGGGCTTCAGTAGCATCCTGGGGGGGGGGGGGGGGAGGAATGACTAATACTGGGGTGGGAGGGGAAGGGCGCACTGCACCAGCAATGCTTTTAATATTGGGGGGGAAGAGCACTGCACCACCAATGAAGATAATTAATGTTTAATACAGATACAGGAGGCGGATTCAAGCAGCAGAATCACATAGCCAGCACCCAGACTCTATAACGGGGAGCTGCGTTAACCCCTCAGGTGCAGCAGGACAGGGGGAGGGAGAGAGTGACTCCTTCTCCCATGTGCTGCTGAGGGAACAGGGCGCGCCAGTATCAGTAAAAGGCCAATACAAAAGTATCAATAATTTGATACCCAGTGCAACCCTACGCCATAGTGCTTACAAAGGGTTCTGTGCCTCCGTTCCGCACCGACCTTCCGAATTGCAGACTCATTTAAGTGAATGGGTCCACATCCATGATGCAGGGTGCACACGGCTGAACAAAGGCTGTGTGCATGAGCCCTTATTGGAATGACCTGTCCTGTGCACAGCATGGACAGGTTGGCATAACTACAAAGGTCCGGGCACGACAGACAGCACACATTTATCCTGTATGCATAATACACACATTGATGCACAAAGCAGTCACATTTTACAGAATCACGTTTTTGTCATACGTACACAAAAATAACATATACGTTAATGGATCCATCACCATGGAGTTCCATTGTAAAATTGTATGTGCCCTCACATCTGCATTGCCAGGAGCCGTCACTTAGTAAAGAACTCAGTCTCCAGCTTCGGCATTTGCACTATTAGATGCACAAGAAGATAGCAGCACAAGATTAAGGAAAAGTGTCTAATAGTCCCCAAAAAAAAAATAATACAGTAATCTAGGAGCATTTTACTAAACAAGTGCACAATATCCTTAACTACAACGACTGATTTTTTTGGGAGTATATTATATATTGTACACCCTTTCCCCATTCTCAATAAAACTGCAAATGTACAATAAAAACTGTGCCATTTTTACTACAGGAAACAGAAAAACAAATTACTTCATACACTCCAATGCCACAGCAGACTGAGCATGTTCAGTTCTACATTGGATTAAAGGGCATCTGTCAGCAGAGCCAATAGGTGCATTGCCATTAGTCATAGAGGCTCAGCCCTCTCTCTAAGGCCTCTTTCACACGAGCGTGACGGATTAGGTCCGGATGCGTTCAGTGAAACTCGCACCATTTTGCAAGCAAGTTCAGTCAGTTTTGTCTGCGATTGCGTTCAGTTTCTTCCGTGCGGGTGCAATGCGTTTTGATGCGTTTTTCACACGCTTGATAAAAAACTGAAGGTTTACAAACATCATCTCTTATCAACCATCAGTGACAAACACATTGCAGCTCCGCACTTGCTTCCAGATGCAATGCGTTTTTGACTGAAGCCCCATTCACTTCTATGGGGCCAGGGCTGCGTGAATAACAGAATATAGAACATGCTGAGTTTTTCACGAAACACAGAACTGATGTGTGAAGAAGAAGAAGAAGAAGAAGAAGAAGAAAAAAAGAAAAAAAAAAAAAAAAAAAAAGGTACACAGACCAATTGAAATGAATGGGTCAGGATTCACTGCAGGTGCGATGTGTTCACGTCACGCATCGCAAACGCATGGAAAACTCGCTTGTGTAAAAGGGGGCTAACTGCTGTGCCCTCTCCACTTTTATGGACAGGGCATGGTGTAATGAGAATCACACTGTGGGGGCCTGTCAAAATGCAAAAAGTGTGGCAGTTGCAGAGAGCTGAGCCTCTAGGTGTAACAGCAACGCCCCCGTTGCTCCTATAAGCTAATTTGCATATATCAAAACATAATTTTTCTAAGCATTGCAGGCACATAGGAACATGGGACCAACACAGATGTCTTCAGCTGCCAAGCGCACATGTAACAGGTCAGCGAGTGTCATAGGTACAAATCTGCTGACAGATGCCCTTTAACAAGTACCATGTGAATGCATAGCATCTCAGTAATACAATGAAAACAACCTATAAAATAATACCGAATAATACAGACATTTTACCTGGTATACTCAGAGCCCACCACACGTGCGTACTCTGCGCCAACTCCAAGAAGATCGCATGCTGACACCAAATCTTTTTCAAGTGTGTGAAGTTGCTGAAAATGGTAATAACAAGCTTTAACTGTGGACGACTTTTCCGAACATGACTGAGTTTATTTTAACTATAAATCACTCACTGCGAGCTGGAAGAGAAGCCTGCAATGCCAGTATGGCGTCTGTTGAGAGATCTGGATTGCCTTACGTAGAAGAGGCTTGGCGGCATCCACGGAATTCTGCGTCAGAATATGTGTAGTCAGAATATTACATTGATACCGCTATACACTTTCAGAAAAGCTGCGCACATTACAGAAACAATTGAATTAGCCATGAAATATTATGTATGAGAGAATAACTGCCCTGCTACCATATAAGAGTATATTGTGTTTAGGCTCAAAACCTATAGTAAACCAAAGCACAAAGGCAGTAAAATGGCCATAAGGCCTTAGGCTAGGTCTACACGACGAGAATTTTTATAATAATAGTCTATGGCAGGGATGGCCAACCTGCAGCTCTCCAGCTGTTGCAAAACTACAACTCCCAGCATGCCCAGTCTGCCTACAGCAATCAGCCTACTGCAGGGCATGGTGGGAGTTGTATTGTAGTTTTACAACAGCCGGAGAGCCGCAGGTTGGCCAGCCCTGGTCTATGGTGTCGCACTGCAACATGACAGTTGCAAAACAATCAAAATGTATTTTTCTGCGACTGTCGCGTCGCAGTCGCATCGCGACACCATAGACTACCATTATAAAAATTGTTGCGCAACACATGTCGTCGTGTAGACCTAGCCTTATGCACATGGCCGTATCTGCTTGGCAGTCCGCAAATTGCAGATCCACAAAACACGCATACTAGCCATGTGCGTCCTGCATCTTTCCATTCTGCACACCCCATCATTCGTACGAAATGTCGCAAAACGGACAAGAATAGGACATTTTCTACCTCTTATGGGGCAGCGGAAAGCAAACATGGACACCACAATGTGCAGTCCGCAAAACAGAACAAAACCGGCAAAGCTGGCCATAGACAACACAATTTATCACAGATCCACCGAGACCCTGGCTGACAACTATGGGAATCATTTTCACATACGAAACATGAACTCCTACTGTACAGTTTTATCAGTAACAAATGAGAACTTAGAAAAAGCATCAAGTCTTTTTCAACCAGAGGAACCCATTTTCTTCAATAAGAGAGAATTTGTCTCGTCCCGTAAACATGAGAGTGGATCAGTAACTTATTGAAAGTCTGCCACGGACACAATTTCAACCGATGATCAGGTGAAACAATGACCACTTCTGGGCAGAAGGTTAGCTGGAGTAACCTAAAAACGTTCTGGCCTTTTCCTGAGGAGCTGCGCTCACTTTTCTCTACGTCTCGCTCCCTTGTCGAACATGTCAGAGAAAAAAAGTGCAGAAACACTAGATGCACTGAATTGTGCTTCTTTTTACATAGATTTTCTATGCAGATGCATGATTACATTTGGGCTATAGTGTTTCCCCCGTTGATTTTTGTCCCAATATTCCCCAGTAATTTTGCAGAAGCAGCAGCAGCACCACCACCACGTATTAGGACACCCTGCTGTTAGGAGAAAATAGCATGCCTGCATTTCTATGGGGAGGCCACTTTCCACGTGATCTCCATTTGACCACAGTCAATGACAACAGCTTAAAATGTGTTTCCCTAAAAGGTATTAATCGCCAAAAATATATATTTTTTTTTTATAAAACTTGCCTCTCCCTTGCCCTGTTTGCACAATGAGGCGACAGATTGGCTGCAGCGGTCACATGCTGAGCCTTGTGAATAAAGACGCGGAGAACGGTTACAGTGCCAGCACCAGAAAAAGGAGTCTTGTGTTTTGTTTTTTCCTCTTTTGGTTTTCTAACATTTGTGACTGTATAAGTCGAGTAACCCCTTTATCGACCAGTTGACCCTGAGCCAGGGAAAGGTCTCACTGACATCTAAGATCACACAATACATACATAATCATTTCATCTGCTGCACAGGAGATGACTGTCACTATCATTCTGGTAAGGATACATGAGACGTCTCCCATCGCGTAGCACAATGCTTGGAACTCACCTCCTGGCAATACAGCTCAGACAGTAGGCTTGCAGCTTCAAACTTAACATCTTCAAACTGAGGAATCTGAGGGCAGCAAGTTAAGCTAGAAAACATAAGAGAACATGCCCTGCTTTCTCAAAAGTGAGAAGGAATCAGTGTTTTGGACGCTCAGGAGTAATGTGTGACCTGGCCATATTCATTATTGTATTGTGGTTTGCATTTGTCTAAAAAAAAAAAAAAAAAGCCCATACACCTAGAGGAACATAGATGTTTCCCCACAGCCATCTCATGTATGGGGCAGTTTACCCACCGGGGCCTGCTGTAGCCCAACCAGGGAAACGGTAGTTTGGAGTTCGCCTGTTGCCTCGACTGTGCGGAAACTGAACACATGAACACCTGATCATTCATGGGTTCATTCACATGTACAATGCCACCATCAACGGAGTTTCTCAAAAAACACCTTACTCTCCGATCACAATGGTAAACAAATGGCCGATCACACCATCACCATGCCGTTTCGTGCAAAAATTTCAAAAGTAGCGGACCACAAAATAGGGCTGTGATGGCTAACCACTGGCACTCCAGCTCTGGTAAAACTACAACTCCCAAGATGTACACTTGCTCAGCTGTTCTCAGAACGCCCTAGAAACAAATTGAGCATGCTGGGAGTTGTAGTTTCACCACAGCTTAGCCATCACTGGGATAGGGGATAACTATTAGATCTGTGGGGTCCTACTGCTCGGACCAGCACCAATCACAAGAACAGGGGATTAGTACACCACCCCAAATGAATGGAGTGGCCAGTCAGGCATGTGCGTGGCGGCTCCATTCGTTTTTTATGGGAGTTCTGGAGATAGCTGAGCACTGTACTCTGTAAGATCCCGCGGATAGGGGACCACTTTATATAATTGTAATACCCCTTTAATCTCACTTATATTCTGGAGATCAGATTACATTTGAATATGGAAGGGGCAAGCACACACAAAAATAAATGAGCCCCATATCTGCACTGGGAACCTGATCATCTGACACGGAAAAAGGATACTTGCTGAGAAATTAACCACTGAAAAACAAAAGCAGGAAAACTTGTATTAGTAACCGTCCATAAATATCATCCAACATCACCTTATTACAAAGGCAAGTAACTTAGGCTACTTTCACACTAGCGTTATTCTTTTTCGGTATTGAGTTTCGTCCTAGGGGCTCAATAGCGGAAAAGAACTGATCAGTTTCATCTAATGCATTCTGAATAGAGAGCAATCAGTTCAGTATGCATCAGAATGTCTTCAGTTCAGCCACTGTACGGTTTTAGGGCGGAGAAAATACTGGTATTTTCTCCGTCCAAAATTCCGGAACACTTGCATTATTTTACATTGAAATGCATTAATACCGGATCCGGCCCCAAGTGTTCCGGAAAAACAGATCCGGTTTTGCGGTCTGTGCATGCGCAGACCTTTAAAAATGCAAAAAAGATAAATACCGGATTTGGTTTTCCGGATGACACCGGAGAGATGGATCCAGTATTGCAATACATTTGTGAGACGGGTCCGCATCCGGATCTGTCTACAAATGCCACCCGTTTGCATACAGATTGCCGGATCCGGTGACGATAGTGTGAAAGTACCCTTACAAATGAAGACCACCTAGCTGTCAGCTCATTCTGTGGTCGCAGCACACATCTGGACTCCATGAGGAGCATATGCAAAGACTTCCAGACATGACATGTGCCAGAGCATCCATACAGTCAGAAGGTTTTAGCAACTCACAAAAGGTGTATTCTGGCCTTCAAGATGTATGGAATACCCACAGGTAGTGTTATACATCTCTGAGAAATGCAGGTCCCACCCTACCAGAACTGGAGAACGTTGCGGCTCGCCTTGTCACTGATAGCTATTTGCCAATCCTCGTTGGCTGCGGTCCTGACAGGTCACTGTTCTTCTGACGAAAGAGTTCCAGGCATGAGACCCACAGGTATGAAGAGTTTATGGTCTACCCCGTGAATAGGCTATAATTGCTAAATACTCCTATGATGGAGTGAAAGCATAAGGGAGCATTCACACCCTGCATTCAAACCATAAAGTGGGAACACACCCTTGTAGCTGACCGTTTCCCAGGAGTAAAATAGCATAGCAACAGAATGAAGGTGAACAGAAGCCAACTGGCTCTGAGAAAGGCTCTAAAGGTGGCCAAGGATGCTGGATGACCGCCTGTCTGGTGAACGGACGTTTCACAGACACGGCCATACACATTTTAGTCCACATTCGTCATTACGGTAGGTCACACTGGTCATACGCGTTCAATGACACCAAATGAAGGATGAGGAGGACATTTCTCCACAGAAAGATCAGATGACCATTGAAGAGTTTTTCAAGACTTTCCAGCTGATGACCTATCCTCAGGATAGGTCATCAGTGTCCGACTGGTGGGAGTCCAACACACGGTACCCCCACCTATTAGTTGTTTGAGATGGCAGCGGCGCTCCTGGTGGCGCCTTCTCGCAGCTCACCAAGCACAGCTCTGTACATGGCGGCGGTGCTTGGTATCCTGCTCAGCCCCATTCACTTCTATAGGGCTGAGCCTAGACCACGTGACCGATGAACGTGTCATCACTGACCTAGGAAAAGCTGACAGAAGGCCGTGGCACTCACAGGAGCGCCGCTGCCTTCTCACACAGCTGATCGGCAGGGTCTCGGACCCCACCGATCAGATACTGAGGGTAGGTTATCAGTTATAGTGCCTCAGAAACCTTCTTTAAACATAACCAATGCAGCCAATGGGGCGTCACTTCACCAGACCAATGATCATTTGGGTTGAAACTGTCCTTTTTCGCTAAACTGTAGACTAAAGTGAATGGGTAGTGTGGCCCCTAATATTCACAGTTATGGATCTATAGAATAGGTAATGAGGAAGTGCCACCCTGCTTCCCAGGTGACTTCTTGCCACCCAGGGTGTGGAATGTCACAATGAAGACCTGCCATTCTCAGGTGACTGCATTGCACTCCATCAATGCTCTGTAATGGGGAGATGAATGGACCAGAGAGTGGCAGGAGTCAGCAGAGATGGCCACCCACGTCCCCTGCAGCTCCCTCTACCTCCCGGAGGGTGCTAATGAGAGCCGCTCCCCTTCCCCCGCTCACCGCTTTCTCCAGGTGCTGACGGGCCAGCTCGCTGTTCTTCGTGTGGTGATACAGGACGGAGCCGAGCTGCAGGTGAGTCCGGGCCTCGATGCGCTGCGGCGGCTTGAACTGGAAGACGGCCTGCAGGCAGTGCACACACAGACGGATTTTCGGGGGACTAGAAGTTCGAAAGTGCTCTGCGAAACCCAGCAACGCCAAGTACCAGGACTCCGAGGCCTCAGCCTGCGGAGCTACTACCGCCGCAGCCGCCATCACTGACACCAACAACAAGGCCCTGGCCACGCCTCCGGCTGAAGACTCGCGAGAGTGCGGTGCATTCTGGGAGCTGTGGTCCCGGTCACCGGCATTGTCTTTAGCGCTCTCCTAGCAGAGAACCACGTCCGTTTTCTATCACCTTTCTGCTTTATGGGGCTAAACTTCTCCTCAGGAGGCTGCCTTGGTCCAGAAGAACTGGCCCTCTTTTCTCTTGTCGTCTTACTATGGCCAGGGTTGTCAACCTAATTATTATTATTTTTTGGGGGGGGCAAATCATCCAAAAATTACAGACAGACGACATATTTTACGGACAAATTGGAAAACTATAATGAACTATAAAGATTATAAGTAATACATGTCTATAGGCCAGATACTGAACGTTACCAGTAGTGTTGAGCGAACTAATGTTTTCAAGTTTGGCGTACAAGCTTCGGGTTATCTAGGAATTCCTTCAGAATAGAAGTATATGGCCAGCATAGACTTGTATTAGACAAGTTGGAACCGAACCCGAGTTCGGGAAAAGGTTTTTAACAGTAGAAATTAATTTTGGAAGTTATTACCTGAAGTCTCGCAAGACTTTCCGAAGTAATAACTTTGGCTCATCAGAGCCAATACATTCTAATACTGTACGGAGCGCTCACTCTTCACAGTATTCAAAGTTTTATGCAAATCGACTTCAGATGTTTCATCCGAAGTCGATTCGCTCATCCCTAGTGATGTGTTTCAAATCAGGTGTTGATCCTGAGAAAAATGCTTTTCAATGGAAAAAAAATGATCTCTACATATTTGGTATTGCTGCATCTGTAACGACCTACATTACGCAATTATCATGTAAAAGAAAAAAGCCAGAATTGCTGATTTTTGCTTATTTGTGACCAAAAACTGAATAAAAGGTGATCAAAAAGTGTTATGTGCTCCAAAATGATTACAATGAAAACTACAAGCCGTCCCACAAAATTCAAATCCTCACACTGCTCCGTAAAAATAAAAAAGTTATGGGTTTTGGGATGCAGCGATACAAAACAATTTTTTTTTTTTTAAAAAGGGTTTTTATTGCACAAAAATGTAAAACTCAGTGGCAGTATTGCTGTTTTTTTTCCTATCCCCCTCCCAGAAAGAGTTACTCAAAGTTAATCACTAAGTTATGTGTACCCCAAAATGGCACCATTAAAAACTACAACTTGTCCCGCAAAAAAACAAGCCCTCATACAGCTACATAGACAAAAAAAATAAAAAAAGGTATAGCTCTTGGAAGGCGACAATGAAAAAAAATTGCTTGGTCAGTAAAGCCCAAAACAGGCTGGTTATTAAGAGGTTAAAAATGACAAAAAAATTATTATTTTCAAAAAAAGTAAACGACTTGAATGGGTCCCCGATTCATAAGATACAACCAAAGATAGGACTTCACCTATCTTTTGCAGAGCTGAGGCACAGATCAGAAGCCCATGAAGCACTACGAAGCGTTTCCGCCGGCTTTCGTGTCCGTTCCTCCACACCGTAAAAAGATAGAACATGTTCTATCTTTGGCTGTATCTTGCGGATCGCAGACCCATTCAAGTCAGGGGGTCCACACTGCAATATGGAGTGCACTCGACCAGTGCCCGTGCATTGAGCCAGTATTATCGTATGCATGAACCCTAAAGCTCAGGCACCCGCTGCCTAGAGAGGGTGTCTTAAATACCCAGGGACCCTCAGGATGGTGTGGGCACAAACTGCAGACCTAACACCCCATTGATTGGCAGGGTCAGACATCTCACCTGACCCTATCAATATTGTACCTACACTGTTGCTCCAAGTAGTGGCACAAGTGCAGAGCAGCGCAAATGCCGACTGTGCATGTGTCGCTACACTTCTGAGTTGTGCACAAACTACAGGGTGGGCCATTTATATGGATACACCTTAATAAAATGGGAATGGTTGGTGATATTAACTTCCTGTTTGTGGCACATTAGTATATGTGAGGGGGGAAACTTTTCAAGATGGGTGGTGACCATGGCGGCCATTTTGAAGTCGGCCATTTTTAATCCAACTTTTGTTTTTTCAATAGGAAGAGGGTCATGTGACACATCAAACTTAGGCTACTTTCACACCTGCGTTCAGGTGTCCGCTCGTGAGCTCCGTTTGAAGGGGCTCACAAGCGGCCCTGAACGCAGCCGTCTGGCCCTAATGCATTCTCAGTGGAGGCGGATCCACTGAGAATGCATCCGTCTGCCAGCGCTCAGCCTCCGCTCCGCTCAGTGAGCGGACACCTGAACGCTGCAAGCAGCGTTCGGGTGTCCACCTGGCCGTGCGGAGGCGAGTGGATCCGTTCCGACTTACAATGTAAGTCAATGGGGACGGATCCGCTTGAAGGTGACACCATATGGCTCAATCTTCAAGCGGATCCGTCCCCCATTGACTTTCAATGTAAAGTCTGAACGGATCCGCTCAGGCTACTTTCACACTTAGAAAATTTTCTAAGTTATAATGCAGACGGATCCGTTCTGAACGGATGCAAACGTCTGCATTATAGGAGCGGATCCGTCTGATGAAACATCAGACGGACCCGCTCCGAACGCTAGTGTGAAAGTAGCCTTATTGGGAATTTCACAAGAAAAACAATGGTGTGTTTGGTTTTAACGTAACTTTATTCTTTCATGAGTTATTTACAAGTTTCTGACCACTTATAAAATGTGTTCAATGTGCTGCCCATTGTGTTGGATTGTCAATGCAACCCTCTTCTCCCACTCTTCACACACTGATAGCAACACCGCAGGAGAAATGCACCTTTCGGATTTCACCGGTCATTTTTTACAGATTTTGATTTCAAACTACTTCTTACGCATCTGGGCCCCGAAAATGCCAGGGCAGTATAACAACCCCACAAGTGACCCCATTTTGGAAAGAAGACACCCCAAGGTATTTTGTGATGGGCATAGTGAGTTCATGGAAGTTTTTATTTTTTGTCACAAGTTAGTGAAATATGAGACTTTGTAAGAAAAAAAAAAAATCATAATTTTCTGCTAACTTGTGACAAAAAATAAAAAGTTCTATGAACTCACTATGCCCATCAGCGAATACCTTAGGGTGTCTACTTTCCGAAATGGGGTCATTTGTGGGGTGTTTCTACTGTCTGGGCATTGTAGAACCTCAGGAAACATGACAGGTGCTCAGAAAGTCAGAGCTGCTTCAAAAAGCGGAAATTCACATTTTTGTACCATAGTTTGTAAACGCTATAACTTTTACCCAAACCATTTTTTTTTTTTTACCCAAACATTTTTTTTTTATCAAAGACATGTAGAACAATACATTTAGCAAAAAATGTATATATGGATATCGTTTTTTTTGCAAAATCTTACAACTGAAAGTGAAAAATGTCATTTTTTTGCAAAAAAATCGTTAAATTTCGATTAATAACAAAAAAAGTAAAAATGTCAGCAGCAATGAAATACCACCAAATGAAAGCTCTATTAGTGAGAAGAAAAGGAGGTAAAATTCATTTGGGTGGTGAGTTGCATGACCGAGCAATAAACTGTGAAAGTAGTGTAGTGCAGAAGTGTAAAAAGTGGCCTGGTCATTAAGGGGGTTTCAGCTAGGGGGGTTAAAGTGGTTAAATTGGGCTGTCTAATACAGCCTTAAAGGGGTTCTGCAGTTATTTTAAACTGATGATCAATCCTCTGGCTAGATCATCAGCATTTGATCGGCGGGGATCTGACACCTGGGACCCCTGCCAATCAGCTGTTTCGGTTTCCCTCAGATCCGTGACATCACGACAAGTATAACTGGCCTGGCCGGGGCTAAGTTCTGTTCACTTGAATGGAGCTTAGCCGCGCCCAGGCCAGTTGATACTAGTCGTAACGTCACTGGGCCTGCGGTAAACAGCGAGAGGGCTGCGGCGCTACTGCCAGTGCCGCTGCCTTCTCAAACAGCTGATCGGCAGGAGTCCCGGGTGTCTATGAGAGAAGCAATGTGATGATTGATTATTCAAGTTTCCTACAGGAACTATTAAGGCTGAGTTCACACTTCAGTTATTTGATCAGTTATTTCCATCAGTTATTGCAAGCCAAAACCAGTAGTGAAGCCTCCACAGAGATCAGGTATAATGGAAAGATATGTACCTGTTCTGTGTTTTTGACTCGCACCTAGTTTTGGAGTCACTATTAGGCTCCATTCACACGTCCGTTATAACACTCTGTTTCCGTTCCGTTTTAAATCAGAACGTTTTTTCGGATCCATTAATTTCAATTGCCTCAGCAAAAATGCGGACACCAATCATAGTGCTTTCTGAATCACTAAATCCGTTCCGATTTCCTATTTTCGAGTATGCGGATCCTGAAAAAAAATTAAGCTTGTCCTACTTTCTGTCAGTTTTTCTGGTCCATTGTCCATTTAAGTTGTCCATGGATCCGCATAAAAACTGATGACATGCACAAAACCATCCGAATGTCATCAGTTTTTTTAAACTGATCAGTTGACAGGAAACTAAAAAAAAAATTAAGTCCAGCCCTCAGTGCCTGTGGTGAGAGAAGTTCAGGTCATTTTCTGCTCTCCTGCAAAATGGCATATGAAGTGGACCGATTGATCACTATGATCCAGGAACGGCCCTCTCTATGGGATACCAGACAAGAGGCCTACCAAAATAGGTCGCTAAAGGACCGGTGTTGGGAGGAAATTGCCCATGAACTTTTGCCATCCTCCTGGGACTCAGGCAACTTAGCCAAGAGGGAAAAAAATAAGTAAGTAAATATATTATAATATGTGTAATTTTACTTTTCCATCTGTCCTAGAGCAGTATACTGTACGTGCTTGTAATTTTTTTGGGCTAATTAGAAAATTGCAGCTTCCAGACAATGTGCATTCACTGCATTTATCAGAGATTTAAAATCTGTATACCTGCAATTGTAATACATCTACAACTCCCATCAAGCACTTTTTGTTTTCACCACTTTTTTTTTTTTTTTTGGGTACCCTAGCAACATCTATTCTTCCTCCTCTTTTTTCTTTTGGAAAAAACAAAACAAAAAAAAACGGAATAACGGAAACACGGAACGGATTCGGAAGCACTTTAGTAAAAAAACAGAAGGTTGTACTGAAAAACGGATCTGCAAAAAAAGGAACGTTTATCTGGAAAGGTAAAAATACTGATGTGTGAATGGACCCTAACTGACCAAATAACTGAAGTGTGAACTCAGCCTAACTAGTGTAAAAAATAAAAAAGAACATGTTTTTTAAAATCTAGAAAACTTTAAAAAAAATATTAAAATCACCCCACTTCCACAAAATAAAAATAGATAAACAATAAAAAAAAAAACCAGAAACATCATGGGCATCAACACGTGCAAAAGCCCCCGTTACTGTTAAAGTATAAAAATTATTTATCACATACAGCAAACTAACAACTCACTAAAAACTTAGTTAAGCCATATTCTTCTCAATAAGATAGGAATTGAGCTATAATGAGTGTTTATGAGGTCAGAATATCAAAAATAAGAAGCTGTCAGCTGATCTGCCTGATGGGAAACAGTACAAGCACGGAGCCTGGTACTAGAGAATCTAAAGGCTGTACAGAAAAAGGGGCTGCAAAATTTTAATAAAGAAATTGAAAAAATAATTTTTAGCTCAAACGAGTACAATATAATAATAAAAAAAAATGCTCCCAACGGTGCCCATAGCATTTAATTCTTCAGTATAGAATTATTTGCTGTTAACTTAGCTTCATTATTCCCTGCACTTCTACACTGAACTGATATCTGGGGCGACACCAAGGGATCCTTCCTTGCAACTCAAAACCGCTAACACCAAGGGCACATAATATTTTCTAAAAGGTCATTAAAAGATCTCTGGGGGGCATTTACACTTTTTTTGTTATTTTTTTTTTCAGTTACACCCCTCTGGTGGCATTTTACACATTTTGACGTGATATGGGTCTGCTAAGACCCAGCAGCTCTTCCCTGCCTGAGAACGCCTTGCAATCACATAGCCACTGGGTTCATTAGAGGAAGTGGCATAGCCATATTCTTATCAGTAAGAGTGCAATACACCAATTAAAGAAGAAGGCAAATGTGGCAATAAACTGCTTCTGTCTACTCTCAGGTTCCCCGGCTGTTGGTGGCAGCTGGAGACCTGACCCAATCCTATTAGAATGCAGGAACAGAAGCTTTAATCCTGCACCATGTAGTCTCTTACAAGCTGTTGACTGAATGTTCGGTCGGTTAACAGCTACAGCTATATGAGGTGTATGGACACACTTATTTCACTCTGGATTAAAACCCAGCTATTAGAAGCTGCAGTGAAGTGGTAAGCCTTGTCTCAAATGGCAACAAGACACTAAGTTCTTGTCCCATTTGCAAAATCTTGGTCACAATGGTTACATAAAGCTTTCAGGCACATAGCATTATAAATCATGATAATGACGTGCACTCCTGCAAGTACAGAATGGAGGATCACACTCATACACGGAGCGTAATTTGCGCAATGGACTCGCTTGTGTGAAATAGCCCTTAGGCAGACAGCAAGGAAATCAAAACAGATATATGAACAACTGGTCTAATAAGACAAAATATATCTAACAATAATAATAATCTTTATTTATATGGTGCCACCATATTCCACAGCGCTTTACAATTCAGAGAGTTCAGGAACAAATCAAAAGGCATCACAAAATTACAGGATAATAAACAACTAAAACACTGGGGGTGAGGGCGCTGCCAGACAATCGCTGGTGTTTTGTAGTAAAGCAGGGGTGATGTCGGGGCATGAAGTATATAGTTGTCATCAGCATAGAGATGGTACTGAAAACCAAATCAACTGATAGTCTGTCCAATAAGGGTTATGAAGAGAGAGAAGATGAGAGGACCAAGATATGAACTCTGAGGAACCCCAACATCAAGAGGATGAGGAGAAGTAGTAGTGCCAGCAAATTATACACTAAAGGAGCAGCCATAGAGATAGAAAGAGAACCAGGAGAGAGCAGTGTCCTTAAGACCAACTGAGTGGAGCATGGCAAGGAGGAGTTTGTGGTCCACCGTATCAAATGCTGCAGAGAGATCTAGAAGAATCAGTAGAGAATAGTTGCCATTCCTTTTTGCTGTCAGAAAATAGTTAGACACTTTAGTCAGGACAAGTCCTGTAGAGTGGAGGGGGCAAAAACCAGAATGTAAGGGGTCAAGAAGAGAATTTGAAGAAAGGTAGCTTATTAAGAGATAGTAGAAGAGACGTTCCAGGAGTTTACAGATGAAGGGTAGGTGAGAAACAGGCTGGTCATTAGGAGCACAGTTTAGGTCAAAAGATGTTTTTTAGTAGAGGGGTTATAACAGAAAGAGGACAGAAAGAAGAACATCAGTGGTCGTAAGTCTAAAAATCCAGAATTGCTGAATACTTTATGATCTAGAGTTACGAACAATAAATGTACATATGTAGAGTCCCCCACTGAATCTAATAGGTCCCAATATATTGAGGCACAGGAAACATATAGAGAACACCTGCTAGAAATAGCCAAATATGAACGTTCTTCTGGAAGCAAAAATATTTTGAAGGGAAAAGCACAGGTCATCTCCTGGCAACTATAATCAAAGCTCAGCAGGGCTCTTCTTATACTGGATGTCTATTAACTCGGAGGGTAGGACGGTTGTGAAAGCCCTGGATGTTTTGAGGGTATTTAGTGATTACTATAGATTGCAGCATAGTGAAGAAGAAATATGTGACTTCCTTGCCACTGTTCTGCTGCCAGTTTTGACTGCAGAGCAGAGGGCAGGGTTAGAGGAACCTCTCCAACTGGAAGAACTGCAGGAGGCCTTGAGAAGGCTACCAAACGAGAAGGCCAAGAAGTACATGGATTTCATATTGCCTCAACTTCTTGCTGTATTTGATCTAGCTGTTATTGAGGGGAGGTTACCTAGCTTAATGGAGGAGGCCATAATAGTAGCCCAAACTGGGTAAAGATCCCACTCAACCAGACTCTTATCGTCTCGCTTCCCTTTTGTGTACGGATGTGAAACTTCTAGCTAAAGTCCTGGCCAACAGATTAATGAAGGTTATCCTTTGCCTTGTCCATGGAGCTCAGACGGTCTTTATACCGCAATTAATATCTGGAGACTGTTCCTTAACATGCAGTTGGCCAGTGATGATTCTGTTGGTAGAGTGATTCTTTCACTCGATGTGCCAAAGGCTTTTGACAGCATCAAGTGGAAGTTTCTGTGAGAACCGGTATAGACTATGGGGTTTGGACCCCCGATTTACCTCGTGGGTGAGGCTGTTGTATGGCCATCCTAGGGCCCGTATAAGAACTAATGGTTTGTTGCGTGAGTCCTTTGTACTGGAAGGGATACCCATCAGGGGTGTCTACTGTCGCCATTACTCTTTACATTGGCCACAGAACCTCTGGCCCATTTGGCACGGCTTAATCAGGACATTACCGCTTTGTGACATGGCTGGAGAAGAAAAAAGTGCTCTATATGCAGATGACATGTTGCTGTTTTTTGCCAATGTGTAAGGTCCTCTGTCAACTGCAATGCTTCTCATTGCAGCCTTTGGCACCTATTCTGGCCTTTCTATTAATTGGTATAAGTCAGTGTTGCTTCTATTGGACCCTGTGTCCGAGTCCTATCTGGAATCTATAGCTCCACTTGAAGTGGCATCCATCTTTAAATACCTAGGTATACAGGTTTCTCTCGTCCTCAGGATTATATCACTTTTAATTTGCTCCTATTACTGGATAAAAGTGCTCAGAAAATCACCACTTGGTGTAAGCTCCCACTTTCTTTAGGGCCAATTGGTGCTAATGCTGCCATTCTTAAACGTTCTGGAAACCTTACAAAGAGGTAAACATTTTGGGGGATTGGCGATACCTAACCCCTGGTTATATTTCTTAGCAGCACAAGCCCAACAATTTAAGAATTTGAATACGATTTGCAACATGATGTCTGTGGGCATGATGGGAGGCATATATATTAGTATTGGACTCTGTTATCCGCCACACAACAATGCCCCAAGTGTGATTCTTTTTTTTAAAGGCTCTCGCTAAAATCTTGGGGTGTAATGCTCTTATCTCCCTTTGGAATAATCATAAACTACAAGAAGTAAAAGAGTTGTTTGAGTTTCACATTTGGGAGAAAAATTGCATTTACTGGTTGTCTCAATTGTACTCCACTGGCCTATTTAAAAGTTTCGATCAGCTGATCTGATATCTTTCAATATCTACAATTCTGTCATGCCTTAGATTTTCAGAGTAAAATGTTAGATCTCACTATTCATACCTCACTATTATTAGAGCAGGTAATGTCTAGGGGAGGGACTAATTGGGTAATTAAAAAAAAAATAATCTTTTTTTTTCTTTCATTTTATGATAAGCATTTTCCCTTGCAAGCACAGGATAAATGGACGCGGCACGTGGGTCCCTTTACAGATGCACAATGGTTTGAAGTTCTGTCTATAGGACCATCTTTAACACTCTGTGAAGCTTATAGACTCTAAGGCCCCTTTCACACGGGCGTTGCGGGAAAAGGTGCGGGTGCGTTGCGGGAACATGCACGATTTTCTGCGCGAGTGCAAAACATTGTACTGCGTTTTGCACGCACGTGAGAAAAATCGGCATGTTTGGTACCCAAACCCGAACTTCTTCACAGAAGGATCATGTGATGACCGGAGTGACGTCACCACAGGTCCCTTTCCTGCACACAGCAAAGAAGAAGACAGAAGAGAAGCCTGGCTGCGCGATCAAGTGGATTAAGGTGAGTTAAATTATTATTATTATTTTTTTAACCCCTCCAGCGCTATTGTACTATGCATTCTGTATTCAGAATGCTATTATTTTCCCTTATACCCATGTTATAAGGGAAAATAATAATGATCGGGTCTCCATCCCGATCGTCTCCTAGCAACCGTGCGTGAAAAATCGCACCATATCCACACTTGCTTGCGGATGCTTGCGATTTTCACGCAACCCCGGAATACTCGCCCGTGTGAAAGGGGCCTAACACAGGTTGTTCACAGGGTGTATCAGATGCCCTTGTTTCTTCATCATTTAGTCCTGCCCTAAATGTGGCATTTCTGATGCTCATCTTCTTCATATGTTTTGGGAGTTCACTCCTCTTGGCTCATTTTGGTGGGAGATCCTGGACATTGTATTTTTGGGGCATGGGATACGTCTTGCTGCTGAGCCCATAGTTTGTATTTTGGGGGTTCTGTAGACAAATAGTATGGAGAGTATCAATATAGTGTAAGGGATTAGGTAGCGGGGCTGTCGTCTCCTGGGTAGACAGGCACAGTTTAGCAGGCACACCGACGAAGTTACAGTCCACACGGCAGGAACTTTGTTTAACTGACCTCAGCCAGTTTTATTGTCAGGTTGAGGTACAGAACATAAAACATAGCAAACAAAAATCCTAAGCCTGTCCGGCTCTAACTATACAGCATGAAACCTCCCTGACCAAGTGCCGGCCTAATACCAAGCACCCAAACAAAATAGCAAAGTCCGTACCTCTTGAAGTGCTCTCACAGGCTCCATGCAGGTAACCTGTTCCCAGACTGAGCGAGCTGTGTCTGCATTCTCAGCCTTATATCAGGCTAGCACACCTGAGGAGTAATTACCTGACAGCCCAAAAGCCGGACTGTCCGGATGGAGTGGGGCCCACCCTTCTCTCCCCACTCCAGCAACACAGGCCCTAAGAACAGGTTTTATGCAAACCCGAATTGCACAGACCTCTCCTGAACATTTCCCTGGTTGCTTTTAAATGACAGAAGTGAGAAATCTTGGGCACACATAGACCCCATCCACTACTTCTCCAGACACTCTGTCACATATCCTCCCCCCCTGTTTCAGACCCGGGGCTGGAACACATCTGGACATCAGACAATGTACACGGGACAAGGCATCTGCATTTCCCATTTGGGTCCCTGGCCTGTGCTTTACGGTAAACTGGTACTCTTGCAGGGCTAAGAACCATCTTGTTACCCTCCTATTTTTTTCCTTATTCTCACACATCCATTTTAAGGGAGCATGATCCGTGACCAATTCAAAGTGACGGCCAAGCAAATAGTAGCGGAGTGCTTCCAGGGCCCATTTAATAGCGAGGCACTCTTTTTCCACAATTGCATATTTTTGCTCATGGTCATTAAGTTTCCTGCTCAGATACAGTACAGGGTGTTCCTCTCCATCCCTTACCTGTGACAGTACTGCCCCCAGTCCCACCTCAGACGCATCAGTCTGTAGGACAAACCCTTTCTTAAAATCTGGGGTTATCAGCACTGGCTGAGCGCACAGGAGGGTTTTTAAAGTCTGAAATGATTTTTCAGCCTCTTGTGACCACTTGACCATGACAGAGTCTTTCCCTTTTGTCAGGTCCGTTAATGGGGCTGCAAGGGAAGCAAAATTAGGTATAAATCGCCGGTAATAGCCTGTAATCCCCAAGAAGGCACGGACTTGCTTCTTGTTTACCGGTTGAGGCCACCTTTGTATGGCTTCGATTTTGTTTAACTGGGGCTTTACTAGGCCTCGGCCTATGATGTAACCTAGATACTTAGCATCTTCAAGACCAATGGCACATTTTTTGGGATTAGCTGTGAAGCCTGCCTCACACAGGGAATTGATAACCGCCTGCACCCTAGATAGATGGGATTCCCAGTCTGGACTTTGGATGATGATGTCATCCAGATATGCGGCTGCGTACTGTCTGTGGGGTCTTAAAATCTTATCCATCGCCCTCTGGAAGGTTGCAGGGGCTCCATGCAAACCAAACGGCAAGACCACATAATGAAACAACCCATCAGGAGTGGCAAAGGCAGTTTTTTCTTTGGCCTCATTTGTCAGGGGAATTTGCCAGTATCCCTTGGTTAGGTCTAGAGTGGTTATATACCTGGCATTTCCGAGCCTGTCAATGAGCTCATCAACACGGGGCATTGGGTACGCATCAAACTTAGATATGGTGTTCAACTTTCGGAAGTCATTGCAAAACCTCCAGCTGCCATCTGGTTTGGGGATCAGAACTATAGGGCTGGACCACTGGCTATGGGACTCTTCAATTACCCCAAGTTCCAACATTTTCCTCACCTCTTCAGCGATAAGCCCTCTCCTGGCCTCTGGTATTCTGTAGGGCTGCAGCTTAACCCTTTTCCTCGGTTCTGTAATGATGTCATGTTTTATGACAGAGGTGCGACCTGGGATCTCTGAGAAAAAATCCCTATTCTTAAAGAGGAATCCCTGCACTTCTACCTTTTGTGTCTTGGCCAGGGAGTCAGGAATTGTTACCTCTGGCAACAGGGGCTTCCCAGAGCACCGCTGCTCTGGTGGGAAGGAGGTGTCAGCTGCAAGTGATAGTCGATCTTTCCACGGTTTTATAAGATTAACGTGGTATATTTGCTCAGGCTTCCTCTTACCTGGTTGACGGATTTTATAGTTTACCTCATTTACTTTCTCTATCACCTCAAAGGGGCCTTGCCACTTAGCCAGGAACTTACTCTCTACTGTAGGGATCAGTACCAGAACCCGGTCACCTGGTGCCAAGGTACGTACTCTGGCACTGCGGTTATACACCCTTTGCTGTGCCCCCTGAGCCTGGGCCATATGTTCTCGTACAATAGGCATCACCTCAGATATACGGTCTTGCATTTGTACCACATGTTCTAGGACACTTCTATAGGGGGTAGCTTCTTCTTCCCAAGTTTCTTTTGCTATATCTAGCAGACCCCTAGGGTGGCGACCATATAGCAACTCAAATGGGGAGTAGCCTGTAGAGGACTGAGGCACCTCACGGATGGCAAACATGAGATAAGGGAGAAGGAAATCCCAGTTTTTCCCATCTTTGTCTACCACTTTTTTAAGCATGGCTTTTAGAGTTTTATTAAATCTCTCTACCAGTCCATCAGTCTGTGGATGGTAGACAGAGGTACGCAGCTGTTTAACTTTGAACAGTTTACATAACTCCTTCATGATGCGTGACATAAAGGGGGTACCCTGATCTGTTAGGATCTCTTTTGGTAGTCCCACGCGACTGAACACCTGCACCAACTCCTTAGCTATGGCCTTCGATGACGTATTACGTAAGGGTATAGCTTCCGGGTAACGAGTAGCGTAGTCCATGATTACGAGAATATGTTGGTGGCCTCGAGCAGATCTTACAAGGGGCCCCACCAGATCCATGGCTATTCTCTCAAATGGTATTTCAATGATTGGTAGAGGTACCAGGGGACTACGATAGTGTGGCCTAGGAGCCGAAATTTGGCACTCGGGGCAGGTGTCACAATAGTCTTTAACATCTTTATGGACCCCAGGCCAAAAGAACCTTTGAAGGACTCTGTCTGTAGTCTTTTCAGCTCCCAAATGCCCCCCCATAAGGTGACCATGAGCAATGTCTAGTACCGTGCGTCGGTACACTTTAGGAACCACCAGTTGTTCCACCAGATCCTCTCCCCTTTTTACCACCTGGTACAACAAGTCATGTTTCACAGCCATATGCGGGAAACAAAGTCTGCCATCCGGTTCCACCAGTTTACCATCAATAGACTTCACATTTTCCCTGGCTCTAGTAAGGGTGGGATCTTTTAATTGCTCAGCACCAAATTGCTCTTTCCGTACTGCCAGGTCTGGCAAATTGTCATTAAGTGAGTCTTCCCTCTCTGGACTGCTCTGACCCTCTTCTAACCTATCACTATGGTCAGAGACCTCAGGCTCCCCTACCATGACAGACAAGGGAAACGATTCACCATCAACAGAAGTCTCTCTTAAATACCCACACCTTTCGGTACCTGGTGGTAGGTCATCTCCTTCCTGACAGGCATTTGAAAGTTTATGTTCCCATAGCTGCCAGAAATGTGGGAAATCCCGCCCCATGATGACATCATGCATTAACTTAGGCACTAAACCAACCATAAATTTTTCTGCCCCGTATCGGGTATTTAGATCTACCACAGCAGTGTGATAATTACGGGTGTCTCCATGTATGCAGGTTACCGCCAAGGTTTTAGTTTGCCATTTCCTGGGGTTTACCAAATCCGTTTTTACAAGGGTGACCAGACTGCCTGAGTCCAACAAGGCACTCACATCTTTACCTTCCACCGTAATAACACACATTTGTTTCTCCCCCGCAGTATTTAGTAATGCTACACACGCAGGCTGGGCATACAGTGATAAACGGCGGTTTATATATGAGGCATCACATTGCATTGGTTCACCATACATTGGGCAATTGGCAACAACATGACCTGGCATTTGACATCTGAAACATTTTATTAAGTCCCTATTAAGTCTCTTATAGGCCACAGATCTCCCTGGCATGGCTTGCCAGCTTCTAGAGCCTGGGCCTCCAGTCTCTCCACTTGCACCCACAGATACATCGCTTCTGCCAGCCCCCTTTTCCCTTAGAACAGTCTTACCAGGTAGTCCCGGAGATCTCCGCTGCAGGGCTGGGGGGCGCCGCGGCAGACTCAGTAGCTCCTCTGCAGATGTGTACCTCTCCACCATCTCCACCATCTGGTCAGCATTCTTGGGGTCACCGTGGCTCACCCACTTGCGCAAGGTAACGGGGAGGGCCCTTAAGTACCGGTCCATCACAACCCGTTCCACCATCTGAGGGCCTGTCAGGAACTCCGGCTGCAACCACTTCTTGGTCAGGTGTATGAGGTCGTGCATTTGGGAACGTGGAGGTTTATCCATACTGTAGTCCCAGTTGTGCACACGCTGAGCACGGACCGAAAGAGTAACCCCAAGGCGTGTAAGGATCTCCCTTTTTAGCATAACATAGTCCATAGCATCCTGATTCTCCAGGTCAAAATATGCCTTTTGGGGTTCTCCTGAAAGGAAGGGGGCCAACAGTCCGGCCCACTGTGCCTTTGGCCAACCTTCTCGCTCGGCAGTCCTTTTGAAGGTGGTAAGGTAGGCCTCCACGTCATCTGCGGTTGTCATCTTTTGCAGAAAGTGACTAGCCCTTATGGCGGCATGAGGGGCCTCTGCCATCCCTGGGACCCGTCCAGCGACACTGGTCAGTTGCTGCACCACAACTGCTAAGGTCTCCCGATCTTTTCTTTGCGCCTCTTGTGCAGCCTCCAGTTGGGCCATCAGCCTGCGGCTGGTTTCCTCAAGCGCCTTTTGCTGTACTAGGGTAGCCTCCCGCTGCACTCGGGTAGCCTCCTGTTGAGCTGCAACAGCTTGCAACATAGCTTTAACCACATCCTCCAAGAGGCAGAAAACAGTCTTTGGTGCACCGCACAAAAATGGACTCTGTCCCTTTAAATGTTCAGTTTTTTTTTTTTTTTTTTTTCTCTTATGCCAGAATTTGGTGTGCGCGCATCCTCCACCACATGTAAGGGATTAGGTAGCGGGGCTGTCGTCTCCTGGGTAGACAGGCACAGTTTAGCAGGCACACCGACGAAGTTACAGTCCACACGGCAGGAACTTTGTTTAACTGACCTCAGCCAGTTTTATTGTCAGGTTGAGGTACAGAACATAAAACATAGCAAACAAAAATCCTAAGCCTGTCCGGCTCTAACTATACAGCATGAAACCTCCCTGACCAAGTGCCGGCCTAATACCAAGCACCCAAACAAAATAGCAAAGTCCGTACCTCTTGAAGTGCTCTCACAGGCTCCATGCAGGTAACCTGTTCCCAGGCTGAGCGAGCTGTGTCTGCATTCTCAGCCTTATATCAGGCTAGCACACCTGAGGAGTAATTACCTGACAGCCCAAAAGCCGGACTGTCCGGATGGAGTGGGGCCCACCCTTCTCTCCCCACTCCAGCAACACAGGCCCTAAGAACAGGTTTTATGCAAACCCGAATTGCACAGACCTCTCCTGAACATTTCCCTGGTTGCTTTTAAATGACAGAAGTGAGAAATCTTGGGCACACATAGACCCCATCCACTACTTCTCCAGACACTCTGTCACAATAGGTATTTGTCGATTACTTTATCAGACCAGACAATTAATAGCCAAATATTGGATTAGATCTAATGATATCATAAATGGGGGGGCGGGGTAGACAAAAAGTTTGAATCTATATGGGGTTCATGGATTGCAACACTAGGTCTTCCATCACGACGGCTGTTGGGTATCCGGATGAGTGACTGAGAGGACTGTGATTTGCTAGAAGTTGAGGAGGGGATACAGACATATTTTCTGTCCTTTTTGATGCAATCCTTTTTTTTCCCAATACCGAGGTCTTCATGTGGGCATATGTGATCTCTGGGTGTCAATAGTACGTGCCCGTCTGTGAATGAGATAATAATACAACCATCTGCATCTGTTATGAACTGATTCTGTTGTATTATCTTTAACATACCCAAGACGGGGGGCGTGACTGGAAGTTGGAAGGTGAGGACGCCTGAGAGCATAGCTCCGTAAAGGATTTTCCCTATTCAGCGACATCTGCCCTGTTACTACCCCTACAGAGCTGCCAAACTGCCCTATATCACAGTGGGGTGCAGCAAAAGGCATGCCGGTCCAACTCCGGAGATCCTGGGTGGTCTGAAGAGGATGTTACAGGCCGGGCCTAGTATGTAGGTGGCATTTGAACTGACCGCTCACCGGGTGAGAACCGGAGGTTATCTGGAGCACTACCTACTACTATCTGACAGTAAGTGACTGTGGTCACCGACGCGGTTAGGACTTACCGTTACAACTTCTGTACACCGTGAGGTCTTACTCTCGCTTGAGACATCAATACCAGCGCACCACGTGACTCCGCTGCCGGGCCGGCTGATCTGTTAGCCAAGTATCGGGTCGGATTGCGCTGTATAGCGGTGGCCAAGACTCCTCGGCATTTGAGATACCCCCTTCACCCTTCTATCATGGTAGCTTAAACGCTGCGGCGCGGGGCGCCTATCGCGGGGTCCAGAGGCTGCAGAGCAGTCTGACACAGTAAGGGCCATATGGTGAGAACAAGGAAAAATTTCATTTCTAATACCCCAGCAGCTGGGACACCGTCTACCCAGGGAGCAGTGACCGGCAGGTGGATACCCCAATTTTGAACGCTGAGGCATCACCCAACGTACCTACATCCCAAAGGCGTGCTGCTTTATCCTCACACACCAGCCCCAACACAGACATCTATACAGCAGAATACCCGTACCGCAGATTCCCAGCCTGCTAAGATGGCCCAGATGGTTCCCAGACCTCAACGTCAAAGTGCTAAGTCTTCATCCTTAACGTCCCAAGACGCGTTACCTAACTCTGGTGCCGCTTCGTCTCAGAACCAGCTAAGTCCTTAAAAAACGGACCTCATGAATGAGCAATGGGATTGGAAAGAGCACATGAAACTTTTGCCCACAAGACAGGAGATGGAGAAGTTCATTGAAAGATTGGAGGGCTCTTATAAACAAGAAATATCTACAGCTAAGGCATCCATACAGGCCGTAGAAGAAAGAGTTGAAGAAGTAGCCTCTATTCAGGACCTTACAGCAAGTTAAGTAGAAGATTTGGCGACGCAAGGTGCCATTAGAGACCGCCATATTTGTCAATTATATCGCCTTCACGAAGACATTGAGAACCGAAACAGGAGGAACAACATTAGGATAAGAGGTTTGCCAGAATCCACTAAAACAGAAGACCTGATACCTACATTGCAAGGGGTATTCAGCTCCATACTAGAAAGGCCTGTCTCTGATTGCTTAGAAATAGATAGGGCACACAGAAGCCTGGCGCCTATCAATCCGGATCCCTCTAGACCGAGAGACGTTATATGTCATCTTCATTACTATTCTGTAAAGGAAAATCATGCGGAAAGCCCGTAATCTCACCTCCATTGACTTTGATGGCGCCTCTCTGATAATCTTACAAGATCTTTCACGTGCTACGCTGGCTCAGAGGAGAGTTCTTAAACCTCTGCTGGATCTCCTGAGAGCTAACAATATGCCTTACTCATGGGGGTTGCCGTTCTAATTGATTGTACATAAAGATGGCCGTCGCCTTGAACTAAGAGAGCCCGAAGACCTGGATTCTTTCCTTAGGGCTTTAGATCTTCCTCCTATGCAACTACCGGACTGGCACAGCATTCCGCCTATTCCCACCCGGCCTCCTCTCAGAAGAAATAGAGATGGCTCCTGGAGGCGCTACGAGGATACTCCACCCACTTGAGATGGACATCTAGGCACTTGCTTCTACATGTCTTGAGAAGATGCGCTCTCATTAGGACGTTTGTCTGGATCTTCTCCTACTTGTGGTTTACACTTGATGGGTTTCCACCCCATGGTTCAACCGCACCCCCAAGTGGGGGGATATGGGGTTGCTTCCTTCTCTGTTGATTACAATGTTTACGATGCTTGTTGTATCTTATCTATACTTAGTGTGTTTTGCAGGGGTCCATCTTCTTGAGGGTTACTTCAGGTCCAGATGGCCCCATTGTTCACAATTTAAAGAGAGGCTGCTTGGCCCTTTGGCCCCGTGTGGGCGCCCTGCCCCGCCCTGTTGGGACTCATTGATCCCTACTCATAATAAGCCTCCGTTTAACTTGTTGAAGTATATTTTTGCTTTCCTAGGGTCATATTGTCCCTCATTGTTCTTGCCTATATTTTCCACGTTCTAGTTCCCTTTTTCCCTAGTGTTCTTTCCTTCTCCCCTTCCTTTCCCTTCAGATATCCGAACCTGTGGCAAGTTATTTTTTAATCAATCTAGTAAGGTGGAGGTTTTCCTAGGTTACTTCAACTAGGGCAGCTATCAGTAGACTTTCCTAAAGACTGGCCTTTCTGAGTTTATAGTCCCCTAGAATATACGGACTAGCTTCAGTAGTTTTGGGATTACTTTTATATTTCTTTTCCACTAGATTTCATTCCCTCTCTGTCAATTCAGGACTGTTAAGTATTGTAGCGATGTCGCCACCTAGTGTCAAACTTGCCTCATTGAATGTCAGAGGATTTAATGTTCCCGAGAAACGCTCTAAGATCCTGTACGATATGCATAGAGAGAGGGTACAGATTCTCCTTTTGCAGGAGGCGCATTTTAAAACAGGCCATGTACCTGGGATTTAATCTAAGCATTTCACTTACTGGGCCCATAGCACCAATCGAGAAGCAAAATCAAAAGGGGTTTCTATTGCATTGCATAAATCTCTCCCTTATTCATTTGTAGATCTCCTGATGGACCCTCGCGGAAGATTCCTGCTTTTGAAGCTGAAGATCCATGAGAAAACGTATACTATCGGGAATCTTTACTTGCCAAATGTAAGACAAAACAAGACACTTCGGGTTATCCTATCCCTGTTTAGATGAGTTCGCGGAGGGAATTGTTCTTTTGGGGGGTGATTTTAACATGGTACTGGAACCCTTGCTGGACTCCTCCGCGGGTAAAACGACGGTTCCAAAATCCACTCTCCTGAATATAAAGCAGTCTCTTACTTTAACACGATTGGTCGATGTTTGGCGCATTTTACACCCTAGGGATCTGGATTACACTTTCTTCTCCCCTGCACATTTGTCCTATAGCAGAATTTACATGTTTCTTATTTCCCAATTTGCGCTGACATTCCAAACATCGGCGTGTATTGGACTCTGTACATGGTCAGACCATTCTCCGGTGTTCCTTTCACTAGAACTCCCGGGTCTAATAGCCAAAGAATGGTCTTTGAGATTAAATAAGACATTGCTTAGAGATAGTGTATGTAAGGCAGACATCAAAGCTAACATAAGAGACTTCCTAGAGATCCATACGTCAGACTCCACAACCCTCCCTGTACAATAGGAAGCCTTAAAGTGTGTCATAAGGGGTATTCTGCTCAAACATGGGTCCAGGCTTAAAAAAGAAAAAGCAGCCAAAATCTCTCGTTTATGGTCACAATTGGCTACTTTAGAACAGGCTCACAAAAGGTCCTTAGATTCTCAAATCCTCATTGAGCTTACTGCGCTCAGGGAGCAGCTCCAGACGTTATTGACTGAATCGTCATGCAGGAATAGGGAAAGATTCTGTAGCTTCCTATTCGAACATTCTGGTAAATCAGGTAGGGCCTTAGCGAGATTACTTCATCCTCGTTTACAAACGAACTACATCCCCAATATTAAAGTGGCGTCAGGTTCTCTGACCCACCATCCCAACCGGATTGCTGAGACTTTCAAAAATTATTTAGAATCACTCTATAACATTAAAGGGCAATTAGCAGATATGCCGGTAACTGTGCTCGAAAACCAGATTAATCAATATGTACAAGACACAGCTCTCCCGACGATTTCCTAAACAACAGCTACTAAATTAGACGATGAGTTCTCAGACATTGAAATTGGGGAAGCCCTATCTAAGTTGAAGGGAGGAAAAAGCCCTGGGCCGGATGGCTTTACTGCACCCTTTTTTAAGTTATTTAAGGACCTTCTTGTACCTTTTTTAAGGAAAGTGTTTAACATTATCTCTTCCACATGCTCCTTCCCTAAATAGGCTTTAGAAGCCCATATTGAATTGATTCCAAAACCCAACAATGATGCATCAGTTTGCAGTAACTATCGTCCTATTTCATTAATTAATTGTGACATTAAACTATACTCCAAATTAATAGCTACACGCCTAAACACAGTGATTCCGGAGATCATCCATAGAGACCAGGTGGGTTTTATACCAGGGAGGGAGGCTAGAGAAAACACCATTCGGACTATCAATCTGATAGCAATGGCGAGACGCCGAAAGATCCCCTTATGTCTTTTATCGGTTGACGTGGAAAAAGCTTTCGATAGGGTACATTGGGGTTTTATGATAGCTTCCCTGCAACAAGTTGGTTTGGGCCCCATCTTAGTTAATCAGATCTGTGCTCTTTACTCACATCCCTCTGCTAGAGTCAGGACTAACGGCATTCTTGCTCCAGGGTTTGAGATCCGAAACGGTACCCGACAGGGTTGCTCTCTATCGCCATTGCTTTATGTCCTGGTTATGGAGCATCTGGCCAATGCTCTGAGACATAACCAGGATATTTTAGGGACTGATACGAAAGGACACCAACACAAATTAGCGTTATACGGGGATGACTTACTTCTGTACACTTCGAAACCCCCATGTTTCCCACCCATCCATATTAAAAGAATTTCTACAATTTGGGCGCCTTAGTAACTTTAAGATTAACCTTAATAAAAGTGAAATGCTGAACATCTTGTTACCAGATAGCGAGGCCTTACTTATACAGTCCAACTTCTCCTTCAGATGGCAGACCACGAGCATTACATACTTGGGTCTACAAATCCCGGCAAAACTTCATCTCCTTTATCCACTTAACTATCTGCCTCTTCAAAATAGAACGGTAGCAGATCTGGGGAGGTATTCTCTTAAAACTTTATGGTGGTTTGGTAGAATAAACGTGATTAAAATGGATATACTCCCAAGATTCCTTTATCTTTTCCAAACCATTCCCATTTGCGTACCCGGGAAATTTTTCATCACCCTGACCAAAGCTATGACACGTTTCATTTGGGGTTCCGGCAAGTCTAGATTGAGCAATCGGACATTGACTAAAGCCAAACACAGAGGAGACATGGGCATGCCGGACCTGAAACTTTATCATGCATCGGCATCGCTCATGCGGATTCGGAATTGGTCTGAAGGGCCAGGTGCGAAGCTCTGGGTTCAATTAGAATTTGATCTTTCTCCAATGGATTTAAAAACAGCGCCCTGGATAAGGGTTGTAGATAGGTCTCTGATGGAGGAATGGCCCTTTTTAGTGCATAATACCCTCACTCAATGGGATAGATGGCTCCTAGACTCTCAATTATCTCATAGACCAGGTCCAATGACTCCCCTTATGGGCAACTCCGCCTTTTCCCCAGGGTGTCAAGTGAACAGATTCCTAAAATGGTCCCAATCCCAAAATGTCAGAGAGTTAGGGATGCCATGTCAGATTCTACATTGACTCGGTTTGATGCCTTGTCTTGGCTCAATTATGCTCAATTGAAAGCATTTGTTGAAGAATTATCTGCACTCTCCTCATATCAATGACGGATTTTGACTCCCTCTTTCTCAAACCCGACGCACATGACAAACTGCTTTCCCAGCTCTACAAAATCTTATTGAAACAATGTAATGATGATTTAGCGCCCTATTTCCAAAAATGGGAATCAGATCTCCGAGTGTCTTTCTTGCCTGAAGAGGTTGGCAAAATGTGTACCTTCTCTCATGGATTGTCCATATCAACTTCAGCTTAGGAAAAAAAACTTTTAAGATTCTTCCGAGATGGTATTACTGTCCATCGACCCTTCATAAAATGTTTCCTTCTGCTTCCAATCTATGTTGGAGGTGCAAGGCAGATGGTGCCTGGTTCTCTGGCGCAAGTGTAGAAAAACGCGCTTAGATTCTTCCAAACGGCAGCTCGCATGGCGATTCCGAGACATTGGAAATCTGTCAGAATTCCCTCTCTGTGTGCATGGGCTAAGGAACTTAGGCATTTATTGAGAATGGAAAAGTTGATCGCTCTTTCGAATGAACAAGGCGAGAGATTTGAACGCAGATTGCGTAGTCTCTCTGATTTCCCTGGCTCCTCTGATTTCTCTGTGTCAATTGACGTTGGGGTGGATGCTGTCACTTAGCTTACGGAACCTTCTCCAATTCTAGTGGAGGGTTAATCCTTTAACATTTGTAATAACTCTTTTGAGACTTTTGACCGTTCTTACAGAATACCCCCCTAATATCTTCCCCTCCTCTTTTCTTTCCTCTACTGCCCCCCCCCCCCCCTGTTTGTCAGTCTCTGTGTAATTGTTCAAATACTACGACAGACCAAGTTGATTTAAAAAGGGATTTTATTACTGCACAATGTTCACAGCAATTCTCCTAGTGGTTTCAACTGCATAAGCTTACATTGTCAGGATCCTGCGTGATCCTATAGTGGTAGTATCATTTATACATTTTTAAGAGATTGTCATATTATTTTTGTCATTCTATGAAAATAATAAAACATACGAGTAAACATAATTTTTTTTAAAAACAAACCAAAAACAAAAAAAAACATACCCAAGACAGATCCGTCATGAACCCCATTGAAAGTCAATGGGATCAGTATTCAATTGTGTCAGAGAAAACCGATCCGTCCCCATTGACTTGCATTGTGGGTCATGACCCGTCTTGCTCCGCATACCAGGATGGAAAGCAAACCGCAGCATGCTGCGGTTTTCTCTCCGGTATAAGAACGGAATGCATTTTGGAGCATTCCGTTCTGTTCAGTTACGCTTTGTCCCCATTGACAATGAATGGGGACAAAATGGAAGCGTTTTTTTCTGGTATTGAAGCCCTATGACGGATCTCAATACCGGAAAATATTAACGCTAGTAGCCTTATCAGTAGGGTCTTGGAATGTTTGTATTACAAAAAAACTTCCTGTTTTGTTTGTTTGTTTATAAAATAAATAAAAATTACTGGATTTTTTTTTCTTTAAAGAAAGAGGATGTAAAGATACCAGGAGAGGTTAAATATTGTAGTTAGCTGAGTAATTACAGCCGGGGAGAGGAACTGGAGGAGGTATGAGGGAATAGGGTCACTGCCGCAGGTCGTGGGTCGAGTAGGAAAGAGAATCCTGGAGACTTCTTCTTTCGTTATGGGGTCAAATGAGGAAAGAGAACAAGAAGTGTGGGACGGAGAAAGATCAAAGCTGGTTCGGGACTGGGAGATTATTTCCTGCTGAATGTTACCAGTCTTATCTCTCAAGTAAGTGGCCAGCTCTTCAGCACAGAGGTCAGTGATGGACACTTGCACTTTAGGGACATGGTTGCCAACTAGATTTTTTTTTTCTGGACAACTTATCCATAAAACACAGACACTCAAAATTTTTGAACTTTTGACTTTCAGGCTCCATATCTCGCCATCCACTACAGCCTCAAACGTGAGAGTACCATCATTTTATGGATATCTCATACATAAATTGGACTTTCAACTATTTTGCATATCATTAGTTATGCAGATTCTTGTCATGTAACTGCATTGCTACTGTTTTGCTAGTATTTTGTGAATCCACCTTTGGCTTTCAACACTGCCTGAATCCTTCTGGGCATGCTCTTGATCATATTAAAAGCATGCCTCGACCGAAATCTGTTACCAGGTCTCTTCTACACGGTCCCAATGTTAGTGCATACTGGTCAACTCACTTGGGTAAGAATACAAATTTTTCTTTGACTCTACCAACAAGTATTTGGGTTGAGGTTTGGGGACTGTGGGGGCCAATTCAGCACCACTACCCTTCATTGTCATTGAACCATTTCTTTACCATTCTTGACGTATGCTTTGGGTTGTTGTCCTGCTGGAACACTATGTCGTCCTTTTCATACCCATAGTACTCAAGTGTACAAAGTAACTCGTCTTGTAGTATATATAGCTCAGCAATGAGACCACCATCGATCCTGGTCAAGTATCCAATGCCTTTGGCTGTGAAACAACCTCATATCATCAAGCTTCCTCCACCAAACTTGACAGTTACTACAAGTTCTTGATTCATTAGTCCCCTTTTCCCTTGTTTCTTCCAGACCCATTTGCACACATCAGAGCCCAGTCTATTGACTTTCGTCTCATCCTTCCAAATCACCCGTGTTCAATCTTCTCCTGTCCACTCTTCGTCCTTTTTTGCAAACTCGAGCCAACGCTTCTTATGATGATATTTAAGTTGAGGCTTCTTCACCTTTTTTTTGGCCACCATTCCAGACTTGTGTGATGAGCCGTCACACAGTGCTTGCATGGACGTCTGTGATCTCATTATTAGCAGCATGTCAACACTGGGTCACATGCCCCTTGGGGACACGTCACCACTGAGTCATTGGATGCAGCAGTGCACATGATGGAAAAAAAGTTGGACTCCTTTAATGGTTACACACAGAATTGGGGCACAGAATTTTCGGGTTACACACACGAATATTAGGCTTGGCAGTGTACAAGTATAGTACCAGTCAAAAGTGTGGCCACACCTTTTAATTTCAGTGTTTTTCTGTTTTTTTCTACATTGTAGATTCATACTGTTTACTTGATGCCTTCAAAGTTCTGGAAATTTTCTGGATTGACTGACCTTCATGTCCGAAAGTAATGATGGACTGTCGTTTCTCTATACTTGAGTGGTTCTTGCCATAATATGGAGTATAACAGTCGTAGAATAAGGCTGAGCACTGTATGAAACCATGTACCAGTCCTACCTCTGGATTAGGGTTGTTGCGGGTATCGAAATATCGATACCCAATCGATAATTTTGTCACGGTATCGATACGATCCCGGGAATTTACATTTATACATTTACATTTATAGCTACCGGCACCCGCCTCCTGTATTAGAGGTTAATTATCATTGGTGGCGCAGTGCGCTCCCCCCACCCCCCGGTATTAAAAACATTGGTGGCACAGTGAGCCCCCCCTCAACCCTCCAGTATTAAAATAATTGGTGGCAGTGGCCACAGGGTCCCCTCCTCCTCATTGGTGGCAGTGGCAGCTTCTGATCGGAGCCCCAGCAGTGTAATCCTGGGGCTCTGATCGGTTACCATGGCAGTCAGGACACTACTGAAGTCCTGGTTGCCATGGTAAGCTCCCTGCTGCTGTGTGCACAGAGCCCAGGGCAGCAGGGAGAGTGTGAAGTCCTATTCACCCTAATAGAGCTCTATCAGGGTGAATAGGACATGGGATTAAAAGATTACCAGATTCTAGCCCCTAAGGGGGGAAATAGTTATTAAATATAAAGTTTTTTAAAAAAAAGTTAAAAAACCCCACCGAAATATTAAGTATAAATCACCCTCTTTCCCAATTTTACATATAAAATATATAAATAATAAATAAACATATCACATATTGCCACGTCCAAAAAGTCCAAACTATTAAAATATAAAAAAAATCTCCTATGCGGTGAACACCGCACAATTTTTTTACAAATTTAAACTGCGCGATTTGCAATTTTTTTCAAATACGGAATGTACGCAGCTTTTTTGGTGTTTTATTTTTATTGCGTGGTATCGAATGGTATCGAGTATCGCAATGCTTTTTTATGGTATCAAAATCGAATCAAAATTTTGGTATCACAACAACCCTACTCTGGATAACACAACTGATGGTCTCAAGAAATTACACATATTAAAGGGGTTGTCCGGGTTCAGAGCTGAACCCGGAGATACCTCCATTTTCACCCCGGCAGCCCCCCTGACTTGAGCATCGGAGCAGTTCATGCTCCGATGCTCTCCTTTGCCCTGCGCTAAATCGCAAAGGCATTTTTTGGAGATCCGGTGACGTACTGGGGCTCTCCATGGGGCTGCCGGGAAGCCCAGTGATGTCACCGGCACTGATGGGCGGGATTTAGCCAGTAAAACGGCTAGGGCAGCGCTAAAGCCCGCCCATCAGAGCCGGTGACGTCACCAAACACACTGCTGGGCGGAAGTTTCCGCCCGGCAGTGTGTTATGATAAACAAAAGAGCCCGTGCCCTGCACGATTTAGCGCAGGGCAAGGGAGCGCATCAGAGCATGAGATGCTCCGATGCAAGCCTCAGGGGGGCTGCCTGTGTGAAAATAAGGATATGTCCGGGTTCATCTCTGAACCCAGACAACCCCTTTAACTTTTGAAAAGGCATGCCTGCTAATTGAAAACTATAAAAGGCGACTACTACCTCATAAACATGATTGAGAGAATGCCAAGAGGGTGCAAAGCTGTCATTAAAGCAAAAGGGGCTGCTTTGAAGAATCTATATTCTGGTTTAACATTTTTTTTTGTTGGATACTTCATTTCATACGTGCCCTTTCATTGTTTTCATGTCTTCAATATGTAGAAAATTAAAAGAAAACTAATTAAAAGAAAATCATGGAATGAAAAAGTGTGTCAAAACTTTTGACCGATACTGTATACCCAACAATAACAGATCACGCTCTACACTAGTAACAGGACAGTCTTTACACTCCACAGGAGGTCACCACTAGTAACAGGACAGTCTTTACACTCCACAGGAAGTCACCACTAGTAACAGGACAGTCTTTACACTCCACAGGAGGTCACCACTAGTAACAGGACAGTCTTTACACTCCACAGGAGGTCACCACTAGTAACAGGACAGTCTTTACACTCCACAGGAAGTCACCACTAGTAACAGGACAGTCTTTACACTCCACAGGAGGTCACCACTAATAACAGGACAGTCTTTACACTCCACAGGAGGTCGCCACTAGTAACAGGACAGTCTTTACACTCTACAGGAGGTCGCCACTAGTAACAGGACAGTCTTTACACTCCACAGGAGGTTGCCACTAGTAACAGGACAGTCTTTACACTCCACAGGAGGTTGCCACTAGTAACAGGACTCTATACTCCACAGACATTTTTACTGTCAGTAGAACAGTCTCTAGGTTATGACTGGCAGCAGAACAACATCTATACTCCCCAGGCGATTGCCACTGATAGCAGGGCACTTATGTAATCCGCACACTGGTTACCTGTACCAGGCAGTTGCCGCTATCAACAGAACAGACTGAACTCACAGTGTGCTGACAACTAGTTTAGATGGTCACTTTGCTTATGCCAAAGTGCGTCTTAAGGATAACATAAACAGAACCACTATTTACAGTCCTCACACACATAAAAGGCAATTGGAGGGCTTAGCAGATTGGCAGGGTCACAATCCCTGGCCACCACTCATTCCACAGTACTTAGGACCGATCATCACATGACAGTTACCAGGCAGGAAGACTTCCAAAACCACTTGTGTTATCCAAGATAGTTTCCTCTTTGGGAACAAGTGCTCACTCAACCGTCTGTGGCCAGTCTTATCTAGGGGTCACTACCACTCTCTACAGGCCCATCTCCAACAATTGATCATCCTCATTATCAGCAGGTATGCCTTGGCTTAGCAGTCATTCACTGACTGACTGACCACGGGGTGGTTTGGGCTCCTCCAGTTTATGACCTCACCCTACCTGGCATGCAACACTTCAGTGTCCAAACGTGTGACCTCTGACCTCAGCCAATACTCCAAATACAGTGCCTGCAATAAGATGTATGTTAGACGTCACAAACAATTTTATGTCCAGCGCAACATGTACATAGCATATTACAGTGTACATAACATGCCGAAACATAACGTAGCAGTCAACAGTTACTTCGCTGGTAGGTACAGTTTAAGGACTTGGTCTGCTGGAGGGGTGGGTAAGTGCTACAACCAGAGGCAGGTATCTGGAAATTCAACATGCCCAATCTTTCATTCCCCCAACATCTGCTGTTGGGGAGATTCAGGACATCCCCATACACATTAGATATTTGGCCACTCTCAATGAAATCAGAGGCTTTGACATTGTACTAATGTGTGTGAGCAGCTGAAGTTTTAACAAGTAAATAATGCACAGGAGAGACTGGCTTCCCATCCCACAACCTAGATCAGTGATGGCCAACCTCCGGCACTTCAGCTGTGGTGAAACTATGACTCACAGCATGCTCCATTCATTTCTGTGGAGTACTGAGAACAGCCAAGCAAGTGTGCATCATGGGAGTTGTAGTTTTACCACAGCTGGAGTGCCGGAGGTTAGCCATCACAGACCTAGATGATAGTCAGACAGAGGAAAGGGGTGTACAAAAAAAAGAAAACACTAATTTTGTGTTAAAGGGGATTTGTCAATGCTCCCGATATGTCTGTTGTAGTAACTACTTGCATTCCCCATGTAATAATTCTGAAACATCTTTTCTTATACACTACTGTATACTACTACAAAAAGTTAGGGATATTTGGCTTGAAATTACAGGATGAACCTAAACTGCACACTGAACTTAATGTGACCTTCTCTAAACTTCTGAATGCACATGTCCAACTGTTCAATGTTTCAGTGCTTTTTGGACAACTTGCTGTTCTTTAACAAGGAGCTTACCTGCAAAATTCACAAGTGTTTGATCCATGAATCGCCCAATAAATTTCCGTGTTCAGTTAGAAATGGTATTTAAATAGTCCTCCTCATCATGCTGTTCACATTTTGACATCATGAGACCAAGATGACACCTAACAATTGATCAACAGTACCTCACCATTGTGAAGCTTCAACAGGATGTTCTCAGATGGAAGTGGCCACTGAGCTTAGAGTGTCATCAGCAGGTTACAACAGAGATACAGAGAGACTGGAAGAGTCACAGAAAGGCATAAAAGTGGATGCCCTTTGGCCACATCCCACACTGATGACTGCTTCATTGTGAACAATGCCCTGCGGAACCGGATGACAAATGCCAAAGAACTCCAGGCACATTTAAGGGACGTGAGAGGCACCCAAATGTCAAGTCAGACCATTCCAAACCGTTTACATCGGCGTGATCTGCATGCTAGACGACCTGCAAGGGTACCTGACCACAGGCATCATCATTTTGCATGGGCCATGGAGCATCTATGCTGAAGGAGGGACCAGTGGGTCTCAGTGCTGTTCACTGATGAAAGTCAATTCACACTGAGCAGAAATGATGGCCACCAACGATGTTGGAGACTTCAAGGAGATCGCTATGCATCAGCCACTGTTTGCCTTTGGTGGTGGTGGTGTTACAGCATGGGCAGGTGTGTCGAGTCAATACAGAACTGCCCTACGCTTTGTGAATGGTACAGTGACAAGCCCAAACTACTTGAATAACATCATTAATTCAGTCATTGCATGAACAACACAGGCCTAATTTCATTTTCATGGAAGACGATGGGCCAGCTCATCGAGGTCGCATCATTTGGGAACGGCTGCTGGAGACTGGGGCACCACAAATGGAGTGGCCTGCACTTTCTCCAGACCTGAATCCCATTGAAAACCTATGGGATCAGCTGTGTAGAGGCTCCTAACTCTGTACCCCAGAACCTCAATGACCTGAGGGCCACCCTTCATGAAGAGTGGGATTCCATGCCTCAGCAGACAATAAGTCGACTTGTGAACATGAGACGTTGTCGTCAAGCTGTTTTTGATGCTCAAGGCCACATGACAAGTTATTGAGACACTGACATTTTTGTGGGGTATACCCACCACTGGTGTCGGCTTTTGTTTCAGTAAATTGTTTGAGATGAGGAAATCACCATTGCATGCTTCTACTTAAATGCCCTACTTTCATGATATAATATCACTGAACTTTTTACGTTTTCAATAAATGTCACCCGAAAGCCAAATATCGCTACCTTTTTGAGAGTTGTGTATTTCTGTGTTATGTCATTCGTGTATTATTCCTGCTAGAAGTTTATGGATAAAGGTACAGATAGGTGTTACCACTTGGAGCTGTGTCCCTGCACAGTATGACATTGGCAGCACTGACTGGATAGTGTCACCCCAAAAATATGAATGAGGGGCTTCTACGTCCCCTAACTCCATCAAATACTGTAGTTGCTTAAAAAACAACGCTTTGTGTGACACAGCCGTTACAAGTCAAAGAGGTTCCTGGGGGCTGGCCGGTGGTGGCCCCCCTGCGATGAACACTGACAGGAATTTCACTAAAGACCCAAAGCCTATTTGAGAGCTAAGTATAGAGTTATTTTGCCCTCTTTTTCTACCTAAAGGTAAGGGGGCGGTGCAAATAAGAGGGTGTAATAATATAAAATGCCCCGTTCAGAGTTTTTTGCCGGTGGAATTTGGCGAAGAATCTGTGTCAAAAACCCGCCAGCAGTAGTATTGAATCTACCTCCCATTGTTTTCAATGGTAGGCCGCGCTGCACTTAAATGAGTTCTCCAGGCTATTTATAAAAACTGTTCTTTCTTATGCCCTTTAGATCGTTCATACGAGCGGGTTTTCTGTCCGGATGCTTATGTATGGACAGCATCCGGACTGAATCCTGACCCATTCATTTCAATGGGTCTGTGCCCATAAGCGTTGTTTTTTTACACACCATCTCTGCGTTCAGGAAAAATCGCAGTATGTTCTATAGTTCTGCCACAGAATGCACAACAGATTTTGCTGTGTGAACAGGCCCTAAATACGGAACCGTTTTTCTCCCCTGTACTGTAAAAATGAAAACTCCTTTAAAGTCCTTGTCCTAATCTTTCTAGGATACGTAGAAAGGTTTAGTAAGAGACAATATACCACATATACATTGCAAGCTAAAAGAGAAAATAGACCAGTTTCATCTCAGAAGCATCAAAATCCTGACAAAAGAGCGGCAGAATTGAAAAAGAAAACCTCCGCCTAAAGACTACAACTCCCGGCATGCCTCGTTCCGGAAAGAGTGGCGTTTGTAATAAGGCTATGTGCTGCTGTGGGAGGAGCCGGCGCTGGGGGGGAGGGAGAGCGAGCAAGATGGAGAGCAGGAAGTCTGCAGGTACGCTAGGCTTGGGAGGGCATAGGTAATATAACAGCAGCGCCCGGACCTGTGCCCTGGTTTAAGGCGAGGGGCCCTGGAGTGTGACTGGCGGGTCCTGTGCGTACAGTGCGCCGCATACAGGACGGGGGGCGATACTGCAGGTCTATGCGGCTGTTCACTATGGGGCCAAGCTCTATTTGTATATGTGTGATCCTGCTGCATGGAGACGGGTATGCAGCTGCAGCGTCTCCCTGGTGGCTCTACTTTCCATGAAAGGGTTTAGGGTTCACACCCCTTTCATTCTGCAGAGGTCCTGATGTTGGAACCCCAATAATCAGCTCTAGGTGTGCTCCTTTAGAGGACCTCTGCTTATTCAGTGCCTGGACATCAGGCATGCTGGGTGATTGGGTTGTGGAGGCCACTGTGCGTGAGTAGTAGGACCCATGCGCCACAACCCAACCACCCAGCTGTTTCTCCGCTCCTGCTGTCCGATATGCTTGAATAAGCTGAGATTTACTGGCAGTTGCTCCTCAGCAGCCCGACAACTGAAAGGAGTTGTCTCGTCTACCCAACCAAAGCCTGAACGATAATGTGATCAATGTGGTCTTCCTTACCTTACCTTCTTGGCTCCAGATATCCCAGGATTAAAGAAGAGTAGGGCGTTATGCAATTTTCAGTGCTGGTCATCTAACCTTATTTTGAGGAAAGGTAAGGTAGGGTGCGTCTACTACTGGCCCCTGCAACATCCCACCAGATGTCCATTCGGACTTCATTACAGGAAAGGGAACCATGGTGGAGGCTCTAAACACCAGTGTATGTTAGATGTAAGCTGGTGGCACTTGCCAATCTCAGCAGCTCAAGAAAATGTGTATGGAGGGTGCCTTGACCTTCAGTGGTAGATGTCAAGGGAAAAAAGGATCTGGGTGTTGGATTTCCACATGCCTAGTCATTTGTTCCTGTGGGAAATGTGTCGCTTCTACTGGGATCCAACAGCGCCTTGATCACCTCTCCACATTGAAAAAGCATGCACACTTGGACTGAGCCTGCATGTTTTTGGGAGAGTAGCTGCCCTTTCCACTGACCGCTAGCTGAAGAGCCTTGTAACGTGATTGCCAAACGATAGACCCCATTACCGATAGGGATATTTCACATACTTTTCCCAGGCAGCATGGGAACCCGTCCCAGGACAGTTGTGACCGACCAGTATGCTGGAGACAGAATCAGCTGGTGACAGACATCCATTGTCCATAGCTGAACAGAGATGTTTCAGTGGTGATGCCACTCAACCCAAAATTGACCCCGAGCTGCTGAGGGAACGGAAGGATAAAAGACTAGTGAGCGGACATATAGGAACCAGCCTATGCTGCCCTCAGATAGGACAGCGTGATCTTAGGCTAGGACTACACAGCGACACGTTTAATAGATTTCAATGGTGTCAACATGCTGCGGTGACATGGTGAATTTTGTGTCACGCAGTGATATTCACTCCATTAATATAAGTTGCGCACGACTTGCCTGTAATTTTTTCCACAGCCAAATCCGAGCTCTAGAATAGTTGCGTGACAGCAAGTTGCAGACAAGTTTCACATACCTTTCTCACGTGGCGTTTTGCCCCTAGCCTAAGAGCTTGTTCAAGTCTGGCTCTACCATACACCTGCGGTAACTGCCTTCAGCTGATAGCTATGAATTAAGGTGGATTTTCACGGCCTGATATTCGGGGCAGATTATCGTTCCTGTAAACGCTCGTTCCCGACAATCTTCCCATTGAAATGTACCACCGATCACCAGGGCTGTGGAGTCGGTAGGTAAATGCTCCGACTCCTCCGTTTTTGGTACTTCCGACTCCCTGACTCCAACTCCGATTTAACTCCACAATAGTGGCATAAAGGGCTTAGTAAATGTCCCGCTTTGGTCTAATTTTTACATCACCTATTGGTAATTTAAAGGGGTTCTGCACTTTCATTAAACTGATGATCTATCCTCTGGATAGATCATCAGCTTCTGATCGGCGGGGGTCCGACACCCGGGACCCCTGACGATCATCTGTTTGTGAAGGCAGCGGCGCGGCCTTCTCACTGTTTACCGCCGGCACACTGACGTCACAACTAGTATCAATTGGCCTGGGCGGGGCTAACCTCTGTTCACTTGAATGGAGCTTAGCCGCTCCCACGCTAGTTGATACTAGTTGTGACGTCAGTGGGCCGGCGGTAAACAGTGAGAAGGCAGCGCCGCGTCCTTCTCAAACAGCTGATCGGCAGGGGTCCTGGGTGTCGGACCCCTGCCGATCAGAAGCTGATGATCTATCCAGAGGATAGATCATCAGTTAAATGAAAGTGCAGAACCCCTTTAAGCCTTGCCCCCTTATTCAGTAAGACGCTAAGATGTAATAAATATGGTGCAAGGCATGCACACCAGTTTTTGGTGCAAATTGAGCCAGAATTCTGCTCTTTTAGCTTAGTAAGTCTCCCTCAACTCCCTCAGGAGCATGAGGTGAAGACCAAAATGTATCCATTGTGTCTGTGCCAGTGACTGGCATCTGATTATTTATATACAGATTTTCACAGACAGCCTTGTCATTTTAATGTAAAATGTGTACTTGCCCTAAGGCCTCTTGCACATGAACGTATTTTCATTCCGTGTCCGTTCCTTTTTTTTTTTTTTTTTTTTTTTTTTTTTTTTTTTTTTTTTGCGGACCATATACGGAACCATTCATTTCAATGGGTCTGCAAAAAAAAAAAGGAAGGTACTCTGCGTGCATTCCGTTTCTGTATTTCCGTTCCGCAAAAAAATAGAACATGTCCTATCCTTGTCGGTGATGTGGACAATAATAGTACTGTTCTATTAGGGGCCAGCTGTTCCGTTCTGCAAAATACAGAATGCACACGGATGTCATCTCTATTTTTTGCGGATCCGTTTTGAGCGCACAGCAAAATACATACGGTCGTGTGCAAGAGGCCTCTAAGGCTAGTGTCACACAAGCCTATATAACTGCATCTATGCTCCCTTATTACTGGCCGAGTGTCTCAGCCTGACTACAGGTCTACTGACCGTAACGCGCAGCATCATAAATCCTTATGAGGCTGTGAGTCTCGGTGAGTAGACCCATGGTTGGGCTGGAACAGGTGGTGTCCAGTCACTTAAAGTTTCTAAAACCATTAAAGGGGTTGTCCAGGATTAGAAAATGACAGCTGCTTCCATAAGCGGCACTTGACCTGTGCTCAGCTGGGGCGTTTTATTACAGCTCGGCCCCATTCACTTTCATGGATCTGAGTTGCAGTACCAGGCACAACCCTGGGACAGATGTGGAGCTGTTTTTGTAATAAAGCAGCCGTGTTTTTTTAATCCTTAACAGCCCTTTTAAAAGCCATGAAAACAATGAAAGAAGAAATCCTCACCTTAGGCCACGTTCACACTCCAGTTATCTGGTCAGTTATTTCCATTCACACACGCAAAATGAGTCCGCATCCGTTCCGCAATTTTGCGGAACAGGTGCGGGACCATTTATTTCCAATGGGGCCGGAATGTGCTGTCCGCATCCGCACAAAAATGGAACATGTCCTATTCTTGTCATGAAAAGGCATTTTCTGTGACAGTGCCAGCGAGGTGCGGTGCGCAAAATGCGGAATGCACATTGCCGATGTCCGTGTTATGCGCATCCGCAAAACGCATACGGACGTGTGAATGGACCCTTATTGTGAGCCAAAACCAGGAGTAAAGCCTACTGAGAGACAAGGTAGAAGGGAAAGATCTGCACCTGTTCTGTGTTTTTGACCCACACCTGGTTTTGTCTCGCAATCACTGATGGAAATCACTGACCAAATAACTGCAGTGTGAACTCGACCTTACTGATCCTCTGCCACTCTCCTTCCAGCATTTCCCAAATCCCTCACCATTCTCTGTATCCTGGCTTCCAGCGATGACATATATGTTGGGACGTCATCAGAGGGTAGGAAACAGAATGGGAGCAACGGGGTTGATATGGGGACTGCTGCTATTTATATGATTTTCTCGTATTGTCTTATTTAGATATGTATAGGTGACAGGACAACCCCTTTATTGCCTGAGTAAAAGAGTTTCTGTATAGATAAATATACATATGTACGACTGCAGTGTATGTGTACAGACACATCTCTCTTGACTTCAGGTATAGGTGGCAGGAGGTTTGCATCGGCCCCCTCAAAGCCTGCAAAAACAAGTACATATATTCAGTACCAAGAAGAACTCATTGAGAAGAAAAAACGAGAAATCGAGGCCAAAGCACAGCAACAAGCCAAGCAGTCTCAACAGAAGATCCACGTTCAAGGCACAGAGTAAGTAGTGTATACCCCTCCAAATCTTTAGTAACATAATGGCTGAGATTTACTAATCTTGTAAATAGTGAAAGCTGCACAAAACTTCACATTTAATGTTTATGCACACGGGCGTTGCACGTGGCAGTCCATAGTAAGTTCACTTGACTGGGTCCACAAGGTCGGTGTGGAACAGAGGCATCGAAGCACCACAGAGTGGGGTTTCTGTCCGTGCCTCTGCACCGCCTCATGCACTACCTTTTTTGCAATGCAGACGGACCACGAACCCATTCAAGTTGAATGGGTCTGAATCAGTCTGCGGAATCCTCACGGATGTTGCTCATTTATTGGGGACCTCAAATTGAGGTCCTGACTGCGCACAACGGCCGTGTGCATGGGCCCTTAGTGTGATTTTAAAACATAAAAAAAAAACTAAAAACTTAAGGCTGGGTTCACACAGGCGTTGTGGGTACGTTGCGGGAAAATGCGCAATTTTTTTTGCGTGAGTGCAAAGTGTTTCAATGCGTTTTGCACGCGTGTGAGAAAAATCGGCATGTTTGGTACCTGAACCCGGACTTCTTCACAGAAGTTCGGGTTTGGGATCGGTGTTGTGTAGATTTTATTATTTTCCCTTAAAACATGGTTTTAAGGGAAAATAATAGCATTCTTAATACAGAATGCTAAGTAAATTAGGAATGGAGGGGTTAAAAAAATAAAAATTAAACTCTCCTTATCCACTTGTTCGCGCAGCCCGGCTTGTCTTCTTTCTTCTTCTTTAAGGACCTGGGAGGAAAAAGGCCTTTAGTGACATCACTGCGCTCATCACATGGTCCGTCACTAAAGGTCCTTTTCCTCCCAGGTCCTTAAAGAAGAAGAAAGAAGACAAGCCGGGCTGCACGAACAAGTGGATGAGGTGAGTTTATCATTTATTTTTATTTTTTTAACCTCTCCATATCTTATTTACTTAGCATTCTGTATTAGGAATGCTATTATTTTCCCTTAAAATCATGTTTTAAGGGAAAATAATAAAGATCGGGTCCCCATCCCTATCATCTCCTAGCAACCATGCGTGAAAATCGCACCGCATCCGCACTTGATTGCGGACGCTTGCGATCTTCACGTAGCCCCATTCACTTCTATGGGGCCTGCGTTGTGTGAAAAACACACAATATAGATAATGCTGCGATTTTCACGCAATGCACAAGTGGATTTGTGAAAATCGCTGCTCATCTGAACAGCCCCATAGAAATGAATGGGTCCGGATTCAGTGTTGGTGCAATGCGTTCACCTCACGCATTGCACCCGCACAGAATTCTCGCCCGTGTGAAAGGAGCCTAAAGGAGTTGTCTGGCCATATATATTGATAACCTTTCCTGAAGGTAGGTCAGTATATGATTGGTGGGGGTCCGACACCTATCCTCGGGATAGGTCAATATCTGATCGGACGTGAAGGTTTAACAGTTAACTTTTGTTTGAGCTACCAAAATAGTTTTTGTAACATTTTTTTTCAGTGATGCGTTGGGCTTTTTATTAATATGGTTTTTAGCGATTATTTTATTTATTTTTTTAGTTTTATTTGGGAAAATCTGCAAATTTTTTTTTCTCATTACAGCTCTGTTTTCTTTAAATAGTCAAACTGACACCAAAATAAATTATTAAAATGTTTTCTTTTGTTTTGGTCACTTTGATATATAATATGTGTAGTTTTGCATTTCACTATTTTATTGAATTATGCAATATTTCCATTGTAACTGGAGGATCCAAAAGAGCCCTATTTAAAGGGGAAAACAGTCCCCTACATATGCAGAGCTGATCAGGGTGTGCTAAGATCCTGAAGCTCTCCTATGCCCAAGACACTTGATCAAGTGATCACTGGGTCCAGTAGAGGAAGCAGCATAGTCACTTTCCTTTGTTCACTATGCACCTAGGAAAGGAGAAGGCAGAGCTGCTAGATTGCAGTAGCTTTATTCCGGTGCTGTATGTACGGTGGTCTGGAATAAAACCCAGCACCAAGTGCATTACTTATACGGCACTTGGTCGTAAGGGGGTTAAATCCTTAGTATGTCAAATTATGCTGCATCTTTTCACTGTGGATTTCACTCTTAGCAATGCAGGATTAAACGAATTCCACAACAAAACCCACACCATCTGCTGCGCACAATTTTGTGCAGATGTGTTGTTGAATTTCTATGTAGTCGTACCTTAAATATGATCCATTACCTGCAAACTATATTGTGCATACACTGAATTTTTTTTAACTTCATCTTGAATTGCAGCTCTGCAGTTGCATCCTCCTCCACATCAAATAAATTTGCAAATGATGGCAGCTTCTTACAACAGTTTCTAAAGCTACAGAAAGAAAAGTCAGGCACAGGTGAGTAAGTTGCTTGGGTATAAAATTGTGATGTGCGATTTACTATAATTTGTCCAATAAGGATATTAGATCATAGTTCACCTTCACCGTTCATTTGAAAGGAATATGTTCTATGTGAGATGCTGGGGTTTCCAATAGACATGCTATTTCAGCAGAAATTCATATACAGTACATATCCACATTATATCTTAATACTGGGTCCTACCATTGTGTTCAGGCAGGCTTAAAGGGAATGTGTCATCAAAAAATGACCTATTAAGTCAGATTTTTATATTATAGGGAGTCTGTCACCTCCATATGGCCATATACAGTGCTTACATGGCTCTGTAGCACACCTATACAGGATTGTAACTGTACCTTTTGTTCTTTTCTTTAGACTTGCACCAGCAGGAAAAATGAAGTTTAATTCATATGCAAATGAGCACTCGCAAGTGCCCAGGGGCGGCTATGCGTGCCCAGGCTGCTCTGCCTTCTTTTTACTTTACTCTTCCCCAGCCTCTGCCTTTGCCCACCCTCCAAGTCTCTTGCCTCATCGATAGGACAAAGGCAGAGGCTGAGGAGGAGTAAAGTGAAAAGAAGGCAGAGCAGCCTGGGCACCTACACACTGAACGCCGCCCCTGGGCACTTGCGAGTGCTCATTTGCATATGAATTAAACTTTGTTTTTCCTGCTGGTGCAAGTCTAAAGATAAGAACAAAGGTACCATTACAATCCTGTATAGGTGTGCTACAGAGCCATGTAAGCACTGTATATGGCCATATGGAGGTGACACTCCCTTGAAAGGGACACTGACAGACCCAATAAGCATATTTAGCTATATATATGACTGCACAGGTCTTCTATTGTGTATTAAAAACATATAAGTCTAACTCCTGTCCATCTTATGAACATTGCAAACTGATGTTTTATAATCGGTCTTCTTTCTGCCTAAGGGGCGGCGTTTCAGCTTCACTTGTGCCTTGTCAATTCAGACCTGCGGTTTGCGGCTTTTCACTGTTGCGGTGGGGGCTGGCGGCGGTGCCATCGGGTCCCTATGCGGCTGTAAGGGGGACCCAATGGCATGGAAGTCAGCGTGATGCCTTCCTGAGGCATCGCCGCTGCCTTCCTGTGACGTGCCTGTGAGATCCAGCCTCCTGGATCTCACAGGCCGGAAGCTGTATGAGTAATACACACAGTATTACTCATACAGCCAATGCATTCCAATACAGAAGTATTGGAATGCATTGTAAAAGGGATTAGACCCCAAAAGTTAAAATCCCAAAATGGGACAAAAAATAAAGTATGTCATATTAGGTATCGCCGCGTCCGTATAGATTGACTCTATAAACATATCACATGAGCTAACCCCTCAGATGAACATTGTAAAAAATAAAAACTGTGCTAAATAATTTTTTTTTATCACCTTAGATCACAAAAAGTACAACAGTAAGCGATCAAAAAGGCGTATGCCCAATAAAATAGTACCAATCTAACCGTCGCCTCATCGCGCAAAAAATGAGACCCTACCTAAGTCAATCGCCCAAAAAATAAAAAAACTAGGGCTCAGAATATAGACACTAAAACATCATTTTTTTTGTTTTAAAAAAGCGGTTATTGTGTAAAACTTAAGTAAATAAAATAAAAAATTATACGTATTTGGTATCGCCGTGTCCGTATCGACTGGCTCTATAAAAATATCACATGACCTAACCCCTCAGATGAACACTGTAAAATAAAGTAAAAAAAAAAAGATTTTTTTGTCATCTTACATCACAAAAAGTGTAATATGTACCCCAAAATAGTGCCAATCAAACCGTCATCTCAGCCCGCAAAAAATGAGACGCTACCCAAGATTATTGCCCAAAAACTGAAAAAACTATGGCTCAGACTATGGAGACCCTAAAACATGAGTTGTTTTTTTTGTTTCAAAAATGAAATCATTATGTAAAACTTATATAAATAAAAAAATTGTATACATATTAGTTATCGCCGCATCCGTGACAACCTGCTCTATAAAAATATTACATGATCTAACCTGTCAGATGAATGTTGTAAATAACAAAAAAAAAAAACGTGCCAAAACAGCTATTTCTTGTTACCTTGCCTCACAGAAAGTGTACTATAGAGCAGTGTTTCCCAACCAGTGTGCCTCCAGCTGTTGCAAAACTACAACTCCCAGAATGCCTGGACAGCATTTGGCTGTGCGGGCATGCTGGGAGTTGTAGTTTTGCAACATCTGGAGGCACACTGGTTGGGAAACACTGCTATAGAGCAACCAAAAATCATATGTACCCTAAACTAGTGCCAACAAAACTTCCATCCTATCCCGACCTATGGGGTCGCTTTTTGGGAGTTTCTACTCTAGGGGGGCTTCAAATGGGACATGGTGTCAAAAAAACAGTCTAGCATAATCTGCCTTCAAAAAAAGCGTATGGCATTCCTTTCCTTCTTCGCCCTGCCGTGTGCCCGTACAGCAGTTTACGACCACATATGGGGTGTTTCTGTAAACTACAGAATCAGGGCCATAAATATTGAGTTTTGTTTGCCTGTTAACCCTTGCTTTGTAACTGGAAAGAAAATAGAAAATCTGCCAAAAAAGTGAAATTTTGAAATTGTATCTCTATTCTCCATTCATTCTAGACATATGGGAACTGTAAAGTAATAACTATTTTTGTAGGTATTACTATGTATTATAGAAATGGAGAAATTGAAACCTGGAAATTTGCAAATTAAAATTTTGGGCAAATTTGGTATTTTTTTTTATAAATTAAAAGTGAAATTTTTTTTTTACTCCATTTTACCAGTGTCATGAAGTACGATATGTGACAAAAAAAACAATCTCAGAATGGCCTGGCTAAGTAAAAGCGTTTTAAAGTTATCAGCACTTAAAGTGACACTGGTCAGATTTGCAAAAAATGGCCTGGTCCTTAAGGTGAAATAAGGCTGTGTCCTGAAGGGGTTAAAAAGTGGGTTTTGGAAATTTTCTTAAAGATTTTAAGAATTGCTTCTAAAATTCTAAGCCTTTTAACGTCCTAAAAAAATTAAATTACATTTACAAAATGATGCCAACATAAAGTAGACATATGGGGAATGTTAAGTAATATTTTCACTTCTGTATCACTTCTGTTTTAAAAGCAAAGAAATTGAAATCTTGAACATTTTTGGTAAATTTTGGATTATTTTCATAAATGTAAAATATATATCGACTATAAAAATTGGTTAAGTAAGTGTTCCAAAGTTATTACCACATAAAGTGACACATGTCAGATTTGCAAAATTAAACTCTGTCATGAAGGGGGTAAATGGCCTGGATGTGAAGTGGTTTAAAGGAGTTTTCTGAAATTTTTATACTGATGGGTCATCAGTATCTGATTGGTGAGGGTCTGACACCTGGGACCCCCGCCAATCCATTGTTTTTGAAGACAACAGCCTTCTCTCTGCTTTTCCTAGGCCAGTGACAACACGTTCTTTGGTCACGTGGCCTAGGAGAAGCTCAGCCCCATTTAAAGAGGACCTTTCACCAGAATAAAACTTCTAAAGTAACTATACAGGCATGTAGAGCGGCGCCCAGGACCCCCCTGCACTTACTGTTATACCTGGGCGCCGCACCGTTCTCCCGTTATTGCCTCCGGTAACTTCACAGTTAGGCTCCACCCAGGGGAACCTGCCGGCTCCTCCTTCTCCCATGCTGCAGCGCTGGCCAATCACAGCGCTCAGCTCATAGCCTGAGAGGCTTTTTTCTCTCTCAAGCTATGAGCTGAGCGCTGTGATTGGCCAGCGCTACAGCATGGGAGATCGAGCCGACGGCAGGTTCCCCTGGGTGGAGCCTAACTGTAAAGATACCGGAGGCAATAACGGGACAACGGAGCGGCGCCCAGGTATAACAGTAAGTGCAGGGGGGTCCCTGGGCGCCGCTTTACATGCCTGTATAGTTACTTTAGAAGTTTTATTCTGGTGAAAGGTCCTCTTTAAGTGAATGATATACAATGTACAGCATTGTGCGTGGTGAGCTGAGAGAACGTCGCGGCGCTCACAGTAAACAGCTGATCGGCGGGGCTTCCAGGTGTTGAACCCCACTGATCAGATGCTGATGACCCATTTAGAGGATAGATCATCAGTTACAAAATCCTGGAAAATCCCTTTAAAGGAGCCTGGCTGTCTGGCTCAGTTCAGTAGCCATCTTCTCCATCACAGCAGAGACAGAATCCTTAGTTCCTGGATGCTGGTACAATAATCCTTTAGGATGGAGTTACATGTACCGTAAAATCCGCATATCTTGCTGTACATGTGGATTTGCCTTGGAAGTGGTTCCTTTTGCAACACAAAGGGGCGATTTCTTGACCAAAATCCTCATGTAAGAAATGTGGAAAATTTACAGTACATGTGAATATACCCTTAGGCTGGGTAGATCTGTTAAAAGCTATAATCATCTGTTAGGCTGTATCATCTCTTCGCACACTTTTTATAAAGAGGTCTACAATGGTTTGGATGGAAATGATCATTATAGGCTTGCATTTTACATTATTTTAACATTGTGACCCTTTTTCTTTTTTTTTTTTTCTTTTAAGAAAATTCCACAGCAAGGTCTAGTGGCAGCTCATCAGCTCAGAAGAAGCCCCTTCTAATAGGAAAACGCCATGGGTCTTCTGTTGAGAGCATGCTCAATCAAATGAAGTCCTTTGCGCCTACGAAGCAAACACCCAAGATGAATCGTAGCACTGTCTTTAAGTCTCCTGAGGAGGATGATGATGACGATGAAGAGGACTTTCAGCAGTGGTTAGAAATAAAAAGTAAGTTGCAAGCATGAGGATGTTTAAGAAAGTAAAGGGAGTTTAGAGAGCTGTAGTATTAATATTAATTTAGCAGCAGTAGTAATCAATCATGTTAAGCCTGGATTCACACACAGGGACCGGTATTTTTCCCCCTTTTGGTTGCAGCTCCAATTTTTAGCTGAAAGCCTATAAGAAATATGAAATGCACCATACAAGCATTCTTATGCCATTTGGAGGCGTTTTTTTTTTTTTTTTTTTTTTTTTTTTTTTTTTTTTTTTTTTTTTTTAAGGCAGCATTGAAGCAATGATGTGTTTTTCAGGCATAATTGTCCTTCTGTATCGAAACCATCCACACAATTGTTCTGGGGGAAAAAAAAACTAAAAACACCATATACATGCACACAATATGGAAGACAGTTTCAATGGATTTTTTTAGTGGTGAAAAATGCCACTGCAAATTTGTGTGTGAAGAAGCCCTAACTGTGCTAGTTTTTGACACCAAGATTTTACTTTCATGGATGACTTTTTTTTTTTTTTTTTTTTTATCCACCGCAGTAACACAATATACAGTATGCTAATCTCTATGACCAGAGTATACGTAACTTAACTAAAGTATGTTAAAGGGATTGTGCCAAGTTTGATAGGATAGGGAATAACTAACTGACCGTGGGGGTCTGATCACTGGAACTCCCACTGATCTCGAGAACTGGGGTCCTGATGGAGCAGCAGGTCGAGCATGCGCCCTGCCACTAGATTCATCCTCTTTGGGAGTGCTGGAAATAGCCGAGCGTGTACACAGCTAGAAAATGAATGGAACAACAGAGCGCTTGCCTGACTTAGATGAGGGGAACGGGGCCCCCGATCTCGGGATCATTGTGTGTCCCAGTGGTAGGACCTACAGCAATCGCTTACTATTTTCTATCCTGTGAATATAGGATAACTTCAAAACTTGGCACAACCCTTTTAATAGATGGATGTATTTTTTACTGATGCGACTAAATAGTTTTATTCCTAAACAAAGCTGGAAAGCGTTAGATTACTGTCGCCATCCCATAAGCCATGAGCCTTTTATAAATGGTCTTTTAGAAATAAGACCATTCATAGTTTAATCTGCTGTTATTGATGTAGTGAAGTAAGAACATTCAGGCCATTAAATGTAGGAGGAAATTGGGTGGAATGTATGAAGAGAGAAATTTATAAAAACCAACTGTAAGCAATTTGCCTCAAAGTCTGTACTACTGTATAGACATCATTTTTATTTTCAAGCAGTTTTGGGTGCACAAATGTCAATCGTTCCATAGATATTAAGGGCTTAGCTGTACTACTGATATCTGTATTAGGGATCGACCGATTATCGGATTGGCCGATATTCAGGATTTTGAACGCTATCGGTATCTGCATTTATTTTGCCGATATTCCGATAGCGTATGGGGAACACAGATCGCGCTGCTCTCAGCGCTCTCCGTGTTCCCTCAGCAGCAGCACAGGGGAGAAGGAGCAGTGTCTCCTCCCCCTGTGCTGCTGCTGCTGCCGCCAATGAGAGGACAGGGGACAAGAGGAGGGGAGGAGCTATGGCCACTGCGCCACCAATGAAGCTTAATCTCTCATTTATTCATATACAGGAGGCAGGAGCTGGCTGCAGTATCACATAGCCGGCTCCCGGCGTCTATGAGCTGTAGCTGCGATCTGCGGTAGTTAACTCCTCAGGTGCCGCGGATCGCAGCTACTTGTCATAGAGGTCGGGAGCCGGCTATGTGATCCTGCAGCTCCCGCCTCCTGTATATGAATAAATTAGAGATTAAGCTTCATTGGTGGCGCAGTGCGCCCCCCCTCCCCCGCAGTATTAAGCATTGGTGGCGCAGTGCGCCTCCCCCCCAAGCCCCCCCAGTATTAAGCATTGGTGGCGCATAGGGCCCCCCCACCCCAGTCGCAGTGCGCCCCCCCACAGGATCCCCTCCTCCCCTGCTTCTCCGATCGGAGCCCCAGCAGTGTAATGCTGGGGCTCCGATCGGTTACCATGGCAGCCAGGACGCTATTGAAGCCCTGGCTGCCATGATAAGCTCCATGCTGCTGTGTGCACAAAGCACACAGCAGCAGGGACAGTGTGAGCTCCTATTCACCCTGATAGATCTCTATCTCTATCAGGGTGAATAGGACAAGGGTTCTAGTCCCTAAGGGGGCTAAAAGTTAGTTAAAAAAAAAAAAAAAGTTACAAAAATAAAAACACCAAAATATTAAATATAAATGAAAAAGAAAGATTTACAAAAAAAAAAAATACACATTAACAATAAACATAAATTTTCAGCAGATTGGTGGGAAATTAAAAAAAAAAAAAAATGAAAATTCCCAGAATATCGGTATAAATTATCGGCTATCGGCCCGAAAGCTCACAAATTATCGGTATCGGCCTTAAAAAATCAATATCGGTCGATCCCTAATCTGTATCGTATTACCCACTTGTAGTTCAGTTCGGCCTACAAAGGTCATAACTAGTGTTTTTTTTTTTTTTTTTAAGAGAAAGCACAATGTTTAGGTATTAGGTAGCATATCTATAAGAAATACATGTTAGACTATAGAATGCAATTTCTTTTACACTCCATAATTGCATTTTTTGTATATTTTTCTTTCTCCCTTAAAAATGCACCTTGGATTAGTTTATGGGACGCTTAAGCTACTAGATTACAATATCCATAAAGTGAGACGTTGTGTATATAGAATGCAATGTACAGGGATGCGGACCTCAAGGGCTGACAATTGAGCATTTGTTGCTTTCTCATTCCTGCTTTGTTCCCTTCCTTTCCTTTGCCTTGGTACTCTTCCTAGCAGTTAAATGCCTGTTGACTGTTTGCTGTGTGAATTGAATCCCAGTACTGACAGCCTGCTTAAAGTTTTACCCCCAGAGGACTCAGAAACACGCAAAGTGGTGGAGCAGTTGGCTAGATTTGTAGCTGAAGGGGGCAGAGAGCTGGAAAAAATGGCAATGGAAGATTACAAGGACAATCCGTCTTTTGGGTGAGTAGGAAAAGATTTATTGACATAATTCATGATTGACCATTCATACATAAAAACAAGTGCAGGAGAAAGAAAGACATCCACATAGGAGACACAAATGGAGACTCACTTACATATATAAACAATAATAAAGTGCAAGTGCATATAAATATTAAATACATATAGAACCAAGAGTCTCTTTAACCATTATGTGTGTCCTCTGGGATGCGGTCTGGAAATTTTTAATAGGTATATGTATATGCTTTTGCCATAGGCATGTGCGGATTGCATATTGCATGGTGTTATATATTCAGTATAACTTAAATTTCTTTTATTTAAATTCCCGTTCTTTCTGGGCTTTGAAGTCAAGGAGGCGGTCCTATCAGTGATTGACAGCTATGCCCAGTCATAGGATGAAGACATCAATTACTGATGGGACCGCCTCCTTGAAATCAAAGTCCAGAAAGAGCAATGATATAAATGTATAAATTACAAGTTACGCTAAATCTTTTACGGTAAATCAGTCCGCTCATCTCCTCCTGATCTATAACATTCTGCCTGCAGCTCAGACACCAGGTTCTATGTGACAGGTTCCCTTAAAAAAACAAAAGGGATGAAACCATTTATATGTACACCAAAATGCGAACTACATTTCACTATAAACAGCTCCGACGAGGTAAAAATAAAAAGTTTTATATAATTTGACAAAGAAATTATTTTAGTGAATTTTTCTTTTTTTTGTACAAAAGTGGTAAAACATAAAAAAAATCAGTTTGGTTTGACAGCATACCAAGCAAAGCGCAATACATTGTATAGAGGTTATGCTTGGTATTGCAGCCTAGGTCTATTTACATGAATAGGACTGAGCTGCACATACAGCATGTAACCAATGAACCTAGGAACAAAATGCTGTATATGTATGGTGTTTTGATTTTAAGGAGTTGCCTCACTTCAGCAAATGGCATTTACCATGAAAACAAAGTTAACACAAGGCAGTTACTATAGGAAAGAGCGCCAGCCTATATTTACTCCCCCTGTCCCAGCTGCCGGGGAGGCTGGCATTTTTTTGTGCAAGCATGGCCACCACTGCTGGATTACGGGGTGGTTGTAACCCCTGGATATGAACAGTGTATAATGTCATAAAAAAATGAATCCAGCCAGTCAAGGAGGCAATATGGAGAATCACAGTACATTAGTAAGTGCCTTGTATTAACTTTCTCTGTATGATAAAGGCTATTTGCAGAAGTGAGACAACCCCTTTGAGGGATTAAAAAGTCAGCACCTTGGTGATATCCGCCTGAGTTGAGCTGGTTCCCTTGTCGGTGAGTGACTGCTGTTACAAAGCTGACACTAGAAGGCAGTATCGGTAGTTGGAGATAACTCCTATCAGACACTAACCCATCAGATGCCCTGTTCAATAGCGACTGTGGCATGTGAGCTGAGTCAGAAGAAGGGGCCCCCTCCATGGCAAAGTCATGGGGTGCTGATTGTTATTAGGGATCGACCGATATTGATTTTCTAGGGCCGATACCGATACCGATAATTTGTGAACTTTCAGGCCGATAGCCGATAATTTATACCGATATTCTGGGAATTTTCATTTTTGAAAAAAAAATTAAAATTCCCACAAATCTGCTGAAAGTTAATGTTTATTGTTAATGTGTATTTTTATTTTTTTTGTAAATCTTTCTTTTTCATTTATATTTAATATTTTGGTGTTTTTATTTTTATTACTTTCTTTTTTTTTTTAACTAACTTTTAGCCCCCTTAGGGACTAGAACCCTTGTCCTATTCACCCTGATAGAGCTCTATCAGGGTGAATAGGAGCTCACACTGTCCCTGCTGCTGTGTGCTTTGTGCACACAGTAGCATGGAGCTTATCATGGCAGCCAGGGCTTCAATAGCGTCCTGGCTGCCATGGTAACCGATCGGAGCCCCAGCATTACACTGCTGGGGCTCCGATCGGAGGAGCAGGGGAGAGGGAATCCTGTGGGGGGCGCACTGCGACTGGGGTGGGGCGCACCACTGTTTAATACTGGGGGGGGAGGGGGGGCGCACTGCGCCACCAATGCTTAATACTCTGGGGGCTTGGGGGGGAGGCGCACTGCGCCACCAATGCCTAATATTGGGGGGGCGCACTTGCGCCACCAATGTCTGATACTGGGGGGCTTGGGGGGGGGGGGGGGGGCCGCACTGCGCCACCAATGAAGCTTAATCTCTAATTTATTCATATACAGGAGGCGGGAGCTGGCTGCAGGATCACATAGCCGGCTCCCGACCTCTATGAGCAGTAGCTGCGATCCGCGGCACCTGAGGAGTTAACTACCGCAGATCGCAGCTACAGCTCATAGAGGCCGGGAGCCGGCTATGTGATCCTGCAGCTCCCGCCTCCTGTATATGAATTAATGTGAGATTAAGCTTCATTGGTGGAGCAGTGGCCATAGCTCCTCCCCTCCTCTTGTCCCCTGTCCTTCCATTGGCTGGAGCGGCAGCAGCAGCACAGGGGGAGGAGACACTGCTCCTTCTCCCCTGTGCTGCTGCTGAGGGAACACGGAGAGCGCTGAGAGCAGCGCGATCTGTGTTCCCCATACACTATCGGAATATCGGCAAAATAAATGCCGATACCGATAACGTTCAAAATCCTGAATATCGGCCGATAATATCGGTAAATCCGATAATCGGTCGATCCCTAATTGTTATGGCAGCCAAGGTCCTTGTGAAGACTCTCTCGCCTGCCCTTATAATCTTCCTATAAACACCTGTGCTTAAAGAGAACCTGTAACCTCTCATGACTTGTCAGTTTTTTAGTAACTACTAACAGTCCCCATGTAATAATCCTGGAGCATCTCTATTCTTATGTTGTACCATTCTTTTGTTCGTGTTAGAAATTATTAATGTGTTGCTAGCAGTTTGCAGTGATGGTCCAGATGGGTGTTGCTAGGTGGCGTTGTGTCCCCCGCACAGTCGGACACTATCAGCACTGATTGGCTAGTCTCACGCTGTGCAGGGACACCTCCAACTGGCAAGACCCAGCTTTACCTTCAGTGCAAACTGCTAGCAATTAATTGATAAATTCCAGCAGGAATAATAAAGGTATGGCACATCATAGAGTCATAACACTAGATGCTCCAGAATTGTTATTACATGGAGAATGCAGGTAGTTACTAAAACAGACATGTCAGGAGAGGTGACAGGTCCTCTGTAAAGAGCTTGTCTGGCCTTGTAGCCGAACAACCGAATCACTGGAATCTGTTCCAAGTTAAATAAAGAAAAAACTTTAAAAAAACAAAAACACTCACCGGTCCATAGTCCCACCGTTCCCACACCATGCCCCCATTCCCAGACAGTCTTGTGAATGGCAGGACTGTGGACACGTGAGTGTGGTTGGTGGGTTTCATATTTTTTTTTTTTTGTGGTCACAGGTTTAAGTTGGTCCTAGGCTGGATAGCTACTTTTAATAAGAATAATTCACAAGCACTGTAGATTGCAGTGCTATAGTATTAGTCTGGTATAAGCAATCCAATAATTGCATGTTCAAGTCCCCTAAGGAGACTTAAAAAAAAAAAAACATTTTTACTTTAATTTTATTAAACAAAAGTGTTAGAATACAAATCACTCCCTTTTACAATTTTCTATATAAAAATGACCAAACAATAAACAAGTAAACATACGGTAATTGGTATTGCCATGTCAGAAATGTATAAACTTAGAATATAAACATATTTAACAGTGAATGCAGTAACTTAAAACATAATGCTGGATCACCTGTACTCTCCTAAAAGCTCTCCATCGCTATTTTAACCACTTATGGGCCACCCATAGATTATACATGTCTGGATGCTCAACGTTTAACTCTGCAAAGACATCTGAACGCCCTTGCAGAGTTAACAGCTACGCATAGATCATGCAGGAGTGGGGGGCACTTTGTCAATGATAGCAAGGCTCCCCAAAACTCCCTGCCTTCCCCATATCTGTGTACACAGTGCTTAATAAGTGCTGTGTATGCAGACTCAGATTAGCCCTGCAGTGCATGCCAGGAGGTTATATTTCTCTTTTAATTGTGGTTGATATGGATCAATGTGGTTAAAATGGACATTTTACCGCGCCTCTTATATTTGTTCCAGACGATCCCATGTAAAATCCCCTTAACCTATTTTGCTAAGATCAGGAGAATGGTACCGGTTTTTGTATGGAGAGCACCCAGGGCTAGACTTAGCTACAGTTTGATGTCCCGCTCTAAAGCTTTGGGGGGTACGGGACTACCAAATTTTATTTCATACTATAGAGCGACGATCATGAATTGTGTGCTTGATTTGTGTCATAACCGCTCTACCAAACTTTGGGTAGATATTGAGCATGAAATGGCGCCACATTTGGCTACTGGAATTTTTTGGTTGTCCCCTACCTCCTTGGGCTTATTACCTAACTCACAATCCCCGATGCTTTTACACACCCTGGCTAGGCTTTGGGCTAAATTTGCGGTCAAACTCAGCCTTATAAGCTCTCCGGGTCCGCTTACGACACTCACGGGCCATGCGGATCTCCCCACAGGTTTGTGTCAGCTCCCAGCTTTAAGCGACCGGAATAGACATCCGATCAAATTGATAGATGTTTTTAAACAGAATGGTCTGCTCCCCTTGGATGACCTCTCCCACATTATACCTGCAGGCCCTGGGCGCTGGCTCCTTTACTTTCAGTTGCGAAGCTTTATTAAATCCCTGATACCTGGATTACGGTCATGCCCTCCATTGACTGAATTTGAAAAGATGTGCACAGCAAGGTCAGCTCCTGATCATGCTATATCTTTACTGTATGCCATGTTGAACTCTGGGGAGAAAGAGGATTCCTCCACAGGCATTCAAGGGACTAAACTCAAATTCATGTCTGATTGGGAATCGGAACTGGGGTCTACCTTCTCTACAGACCAATGGTCTAGATCACTTATGTTCACTCATAAATTAACTGTGTCATGTAATTTGCAGGAACTTAACTATAAAATCCTTACCAGGTGGTATAGGACCCCAGTGCGGTTACACAAATTTTATCCTCAGGTTCCTGATGCGTGCTGGAGGTGTCTTAATGCACGGGGTTCAATGACACATATTTGGTGGGACTGTCCAGGTGTGGCTCCCCTGTGGCAGGAGATCTTTGGCTTATATAATTTCCTATACAAAGCTACTATTGTACCCTCTCCTGCTTTAGCTCAGGACGGATTTCGCAGGACGGATTTCGCAGATCAAAAAAGGTGCCCTTCGCTTTTTTATATTAGCCATGAGACAGATAATTCCCCGTCAATGGAGGTCCCCAGAGAGTCTTTTGAGAGTGACCTGGTCCAGCGCTCTGGACTCACTAGTCCGTATGGAGGAGTTAGGCGCTGTAGAATCGGGATCTGCTTCGGCCTTCTGGGGGACTTGGGACCCATGGAACCAGTTTCGCTCCTCCACACCGTTTCATGACTGGCTGACGACGGGTGTTTTACCGGGTAACTGCTCTTGAATACTATACTAAGCAGAACCTCTCTATTCTATACTTCTCCTTCCCTCCCTCCTCCTGTTTATGTCTTGTCTTGGTCTGTCGTGTCTTGTGAAGTCTCTCCCTGTCCTATGTGGTTACGGGTCTGAAATTTGGAGAACATCTGCGGTGGTACTCTTGGATTTATGTCTGGAAGCCTTCACGGGCTTGTTATGTGCAATAAGGGTTCTGTAACGCTAACCTTGTATGTACCACTGCCTCAGACCTATTTCTGTGAACAGTTTATGACCTTTGTAGTGTGCATGTATACATAGTGGATATGTATGTGCGTTTTGCATTTGTACGCTTTAATAAAATAATGATTGAACCATAATTGTGGTTGATATGTTGGCCCCAAGAACTTGGCAAATTCAAAAAAATAAATAAAAAAATGTATGCTTTAACCCCTTCGCTACCAGCGCCATACACGTACGGCGCTGGAGCAAGGTGCAAATATGATGGCCGCAAGCGCATGCAGGCTTCTAACCTCTGCGGCCAATGAGGATGCCCGTAATTGATTTCAATGCCCAGGATATTGAGGCTGCAATTCTTATTTTGGCCAGCAGGTGGCAGGCCAACATAAGAAATTTGCAATTCTGCTAAAATAAAATGGGTCTGAAAGACCCATGATTGTTCAGAATAAAAAAAAAAAAAGGATTTTGTAGGCTTAAATATAAGCTTCAAAAGCATAAAAAAGTGAAAAAAAACTGTAAAAAAAAATGTTTAAATCACCCTTCTTTCCGTAGAATAAAAAAGTACATAAATAACAAAAATATAAACATCATTCATGGGCATCACCGCGACCAAAAACGCCCGTATTATTAAAATATAAAAATATATTTTCAATACGGCGAGTTTGTAAATGGAAAAAAGGGCCAATTTGCCTTTTTTTTTTTATCGCTTCTCTTGCCCACAAAAAAGTTATGGGGTTCAGAATATGGTGATGTAAAGAATTTTTTTATATATATATATATATATATATATATATATATATATATATATATATATATTTTTTTTTTTTTAAATAAATACATTTAGAAAGTCAAATGTATTACTATTTATACATTTAAAAAAAAACTATACATACGTGGTATGTTTGTAATTGTACTGACCCAGAGAATGAAGGGCACAGGTGAGTTTTACCGCAAACGGAACGCCGTGGTAATAAAACCCGTAAAAGGAGGAATTGTTTTTTTTTCGAATTCCACCCCATTTGGATTTTTTTTTTTCCAGCTTCCCACTACATTGTATGCCATATTAAATGGTGGCATTAGACAGTACAACTTGTCCCACAAAAAAAGAAACCCTCATTCACCTATGTGTAGGGAAAAATAAGTTATATGGAAGAAAAATGAAAACGAAAAAACGAAAAAAAACAAAACTCTGGTATCTTAAGGGTTAAATCCTCTTTTAAAAAGGTTTTGTATGACTGTTTATAATCACCTTATATATACCCTTTTATATTTCCGATTCCTTTTAAATCTACTGCTGGCTTTCGCTGAAAACCTTGCATGCAATTCTGCCTCAAATTCTTCTCCAAAAACTCAATGAGTATGCACCAAGAGTTAAATTGGCAGTTTTAGAACTAATAAAGCTAAATTATGAGGAAACTAATAGAGTTCAGCTTAAATTATTATTTGAGCATTATGAACGGAATGCTCCAAAATGTGTTCCGTTCTCATACCGGAGAGCAAACCGCAGCATGCTGTGGTTTTCTTCCCATCCTGGAATGCGGAGCAAGATGGATCCATCATGACCCACAATGCAAGTCAATGGGGAAGGATCCATTTTCTCTGCCACAGTAGAAATCGTATCCATCCACCATTGACTTTCAATGCAGTTCATGACTGATCCGTCTTGGCAATGTCAGATAATACAACCGGATCCGTTCAAAACGGATGTAGGCGGTTGTATTATCAGTAACGGAAGCGTATTTGCTGAGCCCTGCCAGAACCAGCAAAAACACTAGTGTGAAAGTAGCCTATGACAAATTTCCCTGAGAAGGAGAACAACAGTGTGCAGAGCAGTGAAAAGAAACTGTAGAAGACAAACTGTTGTATGGGTATTCCCATTTTAGACATTGGTGGCATATTTTTAGGGGGCCTGTTCTAGAGACAGAAGCAGATACCACACCTATCTGACATTGGTGGCATATCCTAGCAATATGCAACCAATGTAAGGATAGGATAATTTTTTTTTTCAAGTTGGCCCTTTAAGGATTATACCCAAGACAAGCAGAATGCAATAATGAAAGAAAACATGCCTCTAAAGGTGTACATTGCCTTTTCAAATGGCAATCTTAAGACTAATGTTCAGTTCCTTTTACTGCAGATTTCTACATGATCCGAATGGCCGAGAGTTCCTATATTACCGAAAGAAGATAGCGGAATTTAAACAGAAAAGTCAAAGACAGAAAGCTGCGCCAAGTAAAGGTCTGTGCTTTTTAAATATTTCACAAGGTTTTCAACAGTCTCCCATATAAGCATATAGATATTCCAAGTGTTCATAGTTTTGCACTGTGGCATGACAGGCTAGGTACAGTGATGGCCAACCTCCAGCACTCCAGCTTGGTGAAACTATAACTCCCAGCATGCTCTATTCATTTCTATGGCGTTCTGAGAACAGCCTAGCAAGTGTACATCTTGGGAGTTGTAGTTTTACCACAGCGGGAGTGGCGGAGGTTAGCCATCTCAGGGTTACAACATGTGGAGCAAGTCTGAGCATGGTTGAAGAGCTTTGATTTCTAGAACCATTGAAGACATATTTTTTTTTGGGACGTTTAAAATGGTTGTTCATGGGTTATCCTTTTAGATAGTCAATCAATGTCTGACACCCAGCACTACGGATGAGCTAATCGACTTCGGCTGAAACATCTGAAGTCGATTTACATAAAACTTAGTTAGAATACTATACAGAGCGAGGGCTCCTTACAGTATTAGGGTCCATTCATATGTCCACATCCTTTCCGCAATTTTGCGGAGCAGGTGCGGATCCTTTTTATTTTCAATGGGGGCGCAAAAGATGCGAACAGCACACTGTGTGCTGTCTGCATCCGCACTTCCGTTCCGCGGCTCCGCAAAAAAAATAGAACATGTCCTATTCTTGTCCGCAGCCATGGACAAGAAAAGGCATTTCCATTATAGTGCCAGCCATGTGCCGTCCGCAAAATGCAGAACGCACATGGCCAGTGTCCGCAATTTGCGGACCGCAAAAAACTTGGACATGTGAATTTGGGTAATAACTTCAGAAATTAATTTTTACTGTTAAACACCTTTTACAGAACTCTGGTTCGGTTTCAAGGTACCACTTAAACTTAACGAACTTGGTTTTTGTTCTATTTATTTTTTTACAGTAGAAATTTAATTTCTGAAGTTATTACCCGAAGTCGAGACTTCATGAAGTAATAACTTTGGCTCATAGGAGCCAATACATTCTAATACTGTATGGAGAGCTCGCTCTGTACAGTATTCTAACGAAGTTTTATGCAAATCGACTTTGGATGATTCATCCGAAGTCTATTCGCTCATCCCTACCCAGCACCCACGCGGATCAGCTGTTTGATTTGTGTAGTGGACTGAGCTGGTTACTGCAGCACTGCTCCCATTCACTGCAGTAACAATCTCTATCCTATACAGTGGATGGAGCTGTATAGTTCTGGCACCGGAGCTACTGCAAAAGAGCTGATCGGCAGGGGTGCATGACCTGCCCCATTATGTTTGTCCCAAGGATAGGCAATCACTTGTTAAATCCTGGACAATCCCTTTAAAGGTGGCATTCCTTTTTTCTTCATAAACAGCTCTGCTTTTTATATATTTTTATTTTCAAGAAACAGTATCACATCTGCCCTTGTGCTGTTTCTAGTATTTCAGCAGATCTCCATTATAGCGAATGGAGCAGAGCAGCAATACCAGACACCGCCCACGGTCAAATGTGGCACTGTTTCTCAGAGGAAAAAAGCAGACCCTTTTTTCCTAATACTGAAGCACAACTTTCTTATATAATTTAGAATTTATCAAACCTCCATGCCAGTTTTTTTTCTGTAAAGAATAAATCAAGGCAACTGGACCTACTGTGTCCACATCCTTTCCACAATTTTGCGGATCGGGTGCGGACCCATCCAGTTGCCTTGATTTATTCTTTACAGATATACCATGACCTGGATAAATGAAAACCTTCACAGACATGCCAGTTTTTTGGCTTCCAAAATAATACAATAGTGGTGCAAAAGTGTGTGATGAAGCGTTTCAGCTGTCAGAGAAAACAGGTTGAATGTTGTCTATTAGATGCTACTTTTTCTTCTAATATTAGGTCCACTAAATTGAATGTGCATATGATTTGGGGAGTCATGGCTGATAACTGCTGGTGCAATGACTGTGGTTGGTCTGCTTAGTGCGCCAATCACCCGAGCCATGAATACGGACTTCTTGGGTGATATGGCTATTGAGAGGGGTCTGTCACAGACATTTAAGACTCTCTGTGGTAATAATGTAAACTGTCCAGCTTGATTAATAATGTTCTTGCCTGTTCTTCCCTTTCAGTCCCTGAGGATGAAGAAACCAAGATGTTTGCGGAGAAGTTAGCTAGATTTGTGGCAGATGGTGGCCCTGAGGTTGAAGCTATTGCTCTCCAGAATAACAGAGAAAATCCTGCCTTCAGGTAATAGATATATTAAGGCCATTCCGACTATTTGTGCCAGTTGACTAAGATATTATTGAATTATAAAGCGGAGTCATACTCTTATAAATGAGAAAACATAACAGTCATTATCCTGATTGCAGGGCAGAATGCCTGATACAGATTTGATGAATGGGGTGTTTTCTGGTCTTGTCACAGAGCAACATTCTTCCACATGAGCAGTTTGTTTCTTTTACTTTTTCTAATTTAATATAAAAATGTCTTTCTTTTTTTTTTTTTTTTTAATCTGTTACTTGAAGGTTTTTATATGACGCTAATGGCAAAGGGTACCAATATTATAAAATCAAGGTCGAAGAATTCCGACGAGCCAAGCAATCTTCAACGGACAGTCATACCTTATTAGAGCTTAAGCGTAAGTTTTCCTCTGAGCCCTGTTCTGCAGCATCTCAGTCCCCCGCTTCCTCATCTATTAGTCCACCAACGCAACAGCAGTCCGCAGAGCAAGCAGCTGCGAAAAAGAAGAGGAAGAGTCGATGGGGGCCAGAGGAAGAGAAAGTAGAGATCCCTCCTGTTAATGTCATTAATGAGCCTCCCAATACCAGTCTTCTAACAGGTGAGATTTCTACTCTCTTTGGAAATCATACATGCTTGTTACCCATTTATTGGATTCAGAGCCTAGAATTGTAATTCTTATTTTTAGCCCAGGATCTGAAAGGCTTAGGTTACCAGAATGGAAAACCGGTGGGATTGGTTGGAGTCACGGAATTATCAGAGGCCCAAAAGAAACAAATAAAAGAACAGCAGGAGGTAGGATAGAAAGTTCACCACTCTGTCTAGTTGACCACTCGCACACATCTAGTTATATAATGATGCAGCTATAAACTATAACCAGTCCTCAGCAATCCTCTACCGTTCAACCTCTTTGCAACCCATGACGTGATAGTAGGTCAGCGGGGTGCAAGAGGTGTATGGTCATCAGCTGATCCTGCCCTATAAGTGGCAGTTGCTGGCTTTGTAATACATCCAGCACTCGGCTGCAATGACCAAAATTGGAGAGAACTCCAATCCTGATCATTTAACCCTTCACATGCTGCGGTCAATAGCGACTGCAGCATCTGAGCGGTTAGAGAGAGAGGGCTCCTTTTGTCCTCCAGCCTGGGGTCTTGTGAAGGCTCCCAGGTCTGTAATACTGAGCTGTCTGCAAAGCTGTTCCTATGGCATGATTGTGAGCCTGTAAATATCCCATAGATTGCAATAGTATTCTATTGCAGTCTATGTTACAAGCGATTAGAAGATTGCATCTTCAGGTCCCCTGAGGGGCTAAAAATTACAAAAATGCTAAAAACCCACAAATATTAAACATTCTAATCACACCCTATCCCAATTTAACATTTAGAAATGTGTATGCACACTGCAAAGAGGTATTTCCTCAAGGAAGAAAACCATCTTGCCAGAGCCACCTCTTGGGAGTGGCTCCCTATGAGTCAAAATCTGACTTTCCAACAAGTGTTGGGATTTGACAAGAGCCAAGCCAGATAATGTATCCATCTGTAGACACTTGTTTCGGGGTGAAAATGTCCAAATATAAAAATGTTTTTCCTTTGCTGTAAATGCTGTAATGAAATAAATAAATAAATAGTGATCAAAGTCATATTGTACCGCAAAATGGTACTAATATAACCTGGAGCTTATCCTGCATGAAAACCAGCCCTCACACAGCTCAGTAGACGAAAACAAAGACGTTAATTAGTATTTTTCGAAGGTTTCACAAAAAAAAAAAAAATACTAAAACAAAAAAATATATACAACTTTGTCGTCATAATCATACCAACCCACAGAATGTCATGTCATTTTTAGTGTATAGTGAATGTTTTAAAAACAAAACCCGAAATACCATGACAGAAATGCGTTTCTTTTTCACCTGATCTTCTTTTTTTTTTCTCCGTTTCTCATTACAAGTTAGTAAGTTAAATGATGCCGTTCAAAATATAACTTGTCCCTCAAAAATAAGTCCTCATAAGACTGTGTGAATGGAAAAGTAAAGAAGTTATGGGTCTTGGAAGTCAGGAAAAAAATGAAACTTGGCATTAAGGGGTTAAATTAAGGTGGTTTTCCTGTTGACAAAAATGGTTGTTGTTAAAGGGGATTTTCACATAATCCACACTTATTACGGTACCTGTACTCTGCCATTACCATAGACTTTTAATGAGGCATCAGTCCACATACTCAACCACCACCCCATTCAAAGGAGGGACATAGGATCCCGGTTCTCGTGATCAGTGGAGCTGTCAGACACGGTCACATATTCTGTGGGCAGGAGATAAGTGTTGATTGTGAACACCTTTACCTGCACAATTTCTTTTTTTTTTTTTTTTCTTTTCTTCTCTCAAAGTTTGATTTGCTTTATTCAGCTAGCTGTTTTCTGTTTAGATGCAGCAAATGTATGACTTGATCATGAAACACAAGCAGGCCATGCAGGACGTGCAGCTCATGTGGGAGAAGGCCATGAAACAACATCAGCATGAATATGACAGTGACGAAGAGGTCGATAATGACCTGGGAACGTGGGAGCACCAGTTGAGACAGATGGAAATGGACAAGACCAGGGGTAAGGGTCATAACTAGCTGTAGTACATGTAACTGCACCATAAACTTGTATGAATGAACATCAATAAAGGCCATGTAGCGGTGTAGTTAAATCTTGCCATGCAGGCGAGAAACGGTGGATTTGAAGCAAGTTTTAATTTGTGGTGAAACTTTTGTTTTCCAACAGAATGGGCAGAACAGCTGACTGAAATGGGTCGTGGTAAGCATTTCATTGGAGATTTCTTACCCCCCGATGAACTAGAGAAATTTATGGAAACATTCAAAGCTCTTAAGGTAACGATGCCAAATAATGTTGAGACATGGCTACAGCTTTCTGACCAAACCAAATGGTTTGTCCAACATGAAAACCCGTGATGAGTTATTGAAAAGTCATACAATGGTGGTGGTATTTTAGCCAAAGCCCAATTCCAGCACTAGGAAAAGTTAAAAGGCAAATTTGATTAAAAAAAATGCATTAAAAACATACAGGTGCACATCCACAAACAGGTGACATAGCCATTTCTGCATTTTGAGCCCTCCCCAGTTGTTACTGGCTCTTAGTCATAACAAGGTATATAGTAACACGGCCAACAATAAATAGCTGTGGGTCAGAAGGGGATTGACTCATTTCTTCCCAATTCAGGCCACACTTAAAGGCATATTAGAGTGGTAGAAGCAATGTTACATAAAGGCAACATGGAAACAGTATGAAATATATGGGAAGAAGAACATAAATGTCTGATATAAAGCCTCATTCACACGTCAGTGTTCGGTCAGTCATTTCCATCAGTGATTTTGAGCCAAAACCAGGTGCTGCTCTAAACACTGAACAGGTTCAGATCTTTCCCTTATACCTTTATGTCTCCAATCCGGGTCTTGGCTCACAATCACTGATGGGAATCACTGACCAAACACTGACGTGTGAATGAGACTTAAGGTTATATAAAGAATAGACAAAAGAAACACTCTGAAATGTTAACCTCAAACATGTCCTATATGTTGGTATGGAGGTGAAACTACACGTTTGACATGGAGTAAGCATCATGACGGAGACAAGCATGTCCTCAAAATTCCTCTTGAAATTCAATGAGGTATTTAGTGCTTCATTCTAGTTCAGTGTTCTTCTCCCTGTTTGAACTAAATGAGGAATACAAGAGGCGTGAGGTAAAGATGTACCACTGATATGCTATAAATGTACAGCTCAGGCTACCTTCACACTGGCGTTTCTGGGTCCGCCTGTGAGATCCGTTTCAGAGCTCTCACAAGCGGCCCAAACGGATCAGTTTAGCCCCAATGCATTCTGAATGGAAAAGGATCCGCTCAGAATGCATCAGTTTGCTTCCACTCAGCCTCCATTCCGCTCTGGAGGCGGAGACTAAAACGCTGCTTGCAGCGGAGCCAAACGGATCCGTCCTAACTTACAATGTAAGTCAATGGGGATGGATCCGTTTTCACGGACACAATATGGTGCAATTGAAAACTGATCCGCCTCCCATTGACTTTCAGTGTAAGTCAAAACAGATCCGTTTGCATTATCATGAATAAAATTTTTTATTTTTTTTGTTCCTGGTAATGCAAACGGATCTGTTCTGAACAGATACAAGCGTTTGCATTTTAGGTGCGGATCCGTCTTTGCAGATACCAGATGGATCTGCACCTTACGCAGGTGTGAAAGTAGCCTCAACTGTACTTACTAGTGTAGGGACATATCCTAGAGGAGGACCAACAAGACCATATGTTCAGATAAGATTCACGAGAGGAAAGCTACCCAGATGAGTTTTTCCAATCTGGCAATTAGGTCTTCCTTGTTAATCCAGTGTAAGAGCTCATGCACACGACCAAATGACGCATACCGGCCGTGCGCATTCTGCATCTTGTGGAATGGAAGGTCCAGACCATAATAGAACAGTCCTATTAAGATTGGGACATGTTCTATATTTTTGCAGAGCCACAGGAATACTTTCCGGGAAGAAGGAAAGTAGTGCAATCTCAGGGCCGAGAGGAAGTCTTAATTAGAGACTGTTAATATGGTGGAAGACTGATTTCCAGATATTGGATCTGTTCTAAAATTTTACATTTTTGGGGCCCTGGTATCAAGGTTAAAAATCCAGAAGGCCTGCCTCATAATTTGGGTTCTGGCCCAACCACCTTTTCTAGGTGGACCATCAACCCTTTCTATACCTGTCACAGTTGAGCTACAGAAGTCACCCAGATATTTTTCCAAAAAGTGATGAGATGCTTGTGGTTGTGCCACTGTAATATATTCTGATATACTTGTCTTTAGTTTGTGTGGGGCACCTAACATAACATAAGTTAAAGGTTGTGCAGATCATGGTGTAAACCAAATGGGTAAAATAAAAATTAAAAAAAATATTTAAATAAATAAATGAGAAGGTCTGTGTTCTTTGTAGAAATGTATAAATACTGCACCCAGGCAGACCATTTTGGTTAGAAAACCCTTTTAAATAATTGATTGCTCTAAGCCGAAGTCCAGTTTTGTGTTGCACTGCTTGGTAAGTAGGTCCATAAACGGAGAGCGTTGGAGTGTATATACAATTATCATGTGCAGTTGTGTTAGTCTAGGAACTCTGTTCACTCCTGCCTCAGAAGCTCTATGCCATGCTGTCTTTTCTGTCTAAACAGACACATCGTTGGAACCTGGTAGGTCCCATTATAAGTCGGTTGGGTCTGTCAACCTCAGTTGGTGTCCACCATGTGACGGGTCTAGTAGACTGTTGAACCGAGCCGTAGTAAAAGCATCTTAGTAACAACTTTTTTCATCTACAGCCATAGTATGATCTTTGTGTTGTAGGAGGGTCGTGAACCTGACTATTCAGAGTACAAAGAATTTAAGATAACTGTGGAGAACATAGGATACCAAATGCTTATGAAGATGGGTTGGAAAGAAGGAGACGGATTGGGTTCTGAAGGCCAAGGAATAAAGAACCCTGTTAACAAGTACGTTTTTACTAAACATGCATATTTATTTTCTTAGAATTAGAACATGTTGTCACAAAGATTCGGATAGAGATTAGGTCAGATTTTTTTGCTCTGTACTTGATCCTTTGTAAAACAGTGTGGTAATACCTATGTTCACCAGAAGAGGGCAATGTTGCCAAATGCATTGTTTGGTATTTTGTGCAGTAAATATTGCTGGGAAATTTCTTTCTTTATTTTTTTTTTTTGTATATATTTTTTTTTTTACAGATTATTGCAGAAGGGAACACTGAAGATATAAAATACATTAAAACATTAGGATCTGTTTGTAAGCATTGTAGTACAGCGCAGTGACACAGCAGGACATCAAAGGACATAGGGGGTGATTTATTAAGACCAGTGTTTTAGACACCGGTCCTAATAACCCCTATATTTGGTGGATTTCCGAAGTTATGAAGATTCGCTGGCCTCGACATAGCTTCGGTGCATCCAGTGCCAGTCTAAATATAAGCTAGCTTCCCAGCTTGCTTATGTTTTAGACCATTTTCTACATCTAATCCAGGCGTAGAAAATGATGAATGAGATGGGTGGGCCTGCTGGCCCGTTCCCACCACACCACACCCACTTTTTTAGACCTGGCATGAGCGGGCAAAAGTTGCAGATTGCGGTGCAGCTGCGCCTGAAATACACCTAATGTAGGCATATTTCAGGTTAATAAATGACCCCCATTGTCTCTTTGTTTCAATGGGGTATTTATTGATGAAAGCATAAAATTACATGTCACTGTAATACAGAAAAATTCAGGTATTAAACTTGAATATACGTCACATAAAACAATAATACTTGTTGGCACCCATTGTCTCCAGTATAAATTTGACTACCTAGGAGTTAACGTATAAGTATATAGTAAAGATTGATGGCAATAAAAATGCAATGGGGGGGAAATGGCAAAAGAAAATGTGGTGTGTAGGAGCAGTGTGTATCTTCTATCTCTCTCACGTTGAACATGCGGATCCGTTTTTTTGTGAATTAGATGCTATTCCATTCAGTTCTATGGGGCCTTATTCTTCCATTGCATGGCTCAGAAAAAAAAAATAAACATGTCCTATACTTGTCAGTGAAAATCTGACTATATTATAGTCTATGGATCAGCAAAAAAAAAAATTCTAATTAAAGGGGCTGTGCCACCATTAGTTATTTTTAATATAATTCAACATGAAAAACAAAATGCTCCAGTTGTGAGAAATTCTGTTTACATCATAATAATGGTGCCCTCTGGTGTTTAAACTGTAATGTGCACTCCCACCTACTGAGGTGGATACACATGTCACCAGCCCCATCTACTGTCAGATGCTGAGTAGAGAGCTGCAACAGAAAGGACACAGCCGCTGAACTACTAGCCTGTAGAAAATCTAGCAGAGCGGCAACAAATCAGGACATCTGATTCCATGCGAGGTACACGGCTGGTTCTAGCTTTGGTATAAAGAGATTGTCATGTATTATATATGATGGCTGGTGTTCATTTGGACAGGAATCATGGAATAACCCTTTTAAATAAGTCTAATCACTGTCTGTCTGAAGTGAACAACGGAACAACTTTCTTATATATGATTGCTGCTTGCTGACAGTGTATGGAAACACACTGATTACATCAGCAGTTTGTTACAATGTGTTTGTGCAAGTAGTTTGTCTGCCAAGCAGGATAGAAGAGGGAATCTGTGATGCTGTTAGAGCGGAACGGTTACCTCTCGCATAGCAATAACCTATCCCCTATCCACAGGTTAGGAAATAGGTGATCACTAGAACAGCAGCCTGTGTTCCACTGAATGAAGCGGCAGAAACGCATGCATGTCCTCTGCTTCATTCAACTCTGATATTGATGACCTATTGTGGGGGTAGGTCATCAATAGTAAAAAGCGGACAACCCATTTTAAGGGGTTTCCAGTATTTTGATACCGATGGTCGGATATTAGATCCATCAATATCAGATTAAAAAAATAGGGGCAGCGCTTCAGTAACCAGCTTACATCCACAAGACAATGGATGGAGCTTTGTTTCTCTCCCACCTGAGCCTGCTGCTGAACATCTGATGGCAGAGGTGCTGGGTGTTGAACCTCTGCTAATCCAGCTGGGTATTATCAATTAGGGATGTGTCCCTGTACAGTCTGCCATTAGCAGCATTAGGCTACATGCACACGAACGTTGTTGGTTTCCGTGTCCGTTCCATTTTATTTATTTTTTTGCGGATAGGATGCGGACCCATTCATTTCAATGGGTCTGCAAAAAATGCGGACAGCACACTGTGTCTGTTCCGTAGCCCCGCAAAATAAAATAGAACACGTCCTATTCTTGTCCGTTTTAGGCATTGTTACAATCTATCCGCCCAAAAAAAAAAAAAGATGGCATACGCAAAACACATACGGTCGTGTGCATGTAGCCTTAAACTGATGGCACCAGAGTGAGAGGGAGTTACATTTTCTACATGCTGTTGTGCATATTGCAACTCCATCGAACATCTAAGCTGCTACTTTCTGTTAATCACTGGATGGTTGGACTAACAACCACATGTCCGAAAAAATATAAAACTTGTCCTATTATCTGCAAAATCGGATCCTGGTACAATACAAAGTCAATGGATCCGCAAAAAACGGATGACATACGGAAACATTTTCAGGAACAACGGATCCGCAAAAAAACGGACCGAAATTCGGGATATAGAAAAATACTGATGTGTGAATGGACCCTTCAGGTAAAAAAATTTAAATCGGATATCCTATATGACTATCTCTAACAAAGCTAGAACCGACCCTGTACCTCACTTGGATCCCCATTCATTGCTCCAAGTGCTCTGCTAGGTTTATTTCAAGCTGTCGGCTTAGGGGGGCTTGTTGATTTTGCAGCAGCGCTCTCCCTGTATCTGCCACAGCTTCTAACGGTGGACAGAGAAATAAGGAAAATAACAAACAGCAGGTGGCGCTATATCTATTGAATACATCAGTGGCTATACTAAGTTTTTAATGACATACAAATACAAAAGTATTGAGCTCAAGGTGCTGTTTTGAACAATGTAGAATATTTTTCGCGGGACAACCCCTTTAAGTTAGGCCATCACTGTTATCATTGCCATTTTTTATTATTTATATTTACATTTCAGAGGCTCAACAACAGTGGATGGGGCAGGGTTTGGCATAGATCGTCCAGCAGAGTTAGCGAAAAATGATGATGAATATGAAGCTTTTCGGAAGAGGATGATGCTGGCATATCGCTTCCGGCCTAATCCACTGGTATGTTCACATACTTGAATCTTGTTGCTCATACAACTTGCCGTTATGTGTTTTTGTTTGAAAGTAGCCCTATTTCTGTTTGACAGACTGACATTGTTTTTGTCATTTTGCTCCATTAATTCCCTCCCCACACATAATGGGGTGACATTGCTTAAAGGGGTTGTCTCAATTCAGCAAATAGCATTTATCATGTAGAGAAAGTTAATACAAGCCACTTACTAATGTATTGTTATTATCCATATTGCCTCCTTTGCTGGCTGGATTAATTTTTCCATCGCTTTATACACTGCTCGCTTCCATGGTTACAGACCACCCTGCAATCCATCAGCAGTGGCAATGCCTGCACACTATAGGAAAGAGCATTAGCCCCTGTGTGCACTCACAGTCCCGGCCTCCAGTGAGGCCGACACTTTCTCCTTTAGTGTGTTTACACGACCACCACTGATGGATTGCAGGGTGGTCTGTAACCATTGAAACAAGCAATGTATAATGTGATGGAAAAATGAATCCAGCCAGCAAAGGAGGCAATATGGATAATAACAATACCTTAGAAAGTGCCTTGTATTAATTTTCTCTACATGATAAATGCTATTTGCTGAAGTGAGACAACCCCTTTAACTGCATAAAAGTTACGCGCATCGTTCAGACACGGACTTTGGTTTGCCTGTAAGCTGTAATCAATCTCCACTCAATCTTGCGGTCCCCTTCCACTTGGGCTGTGAATTGAACATAAGTTATACCCCAGTATAGTCCATGTACCTCAGAAACACTGCCATCCACCTACTAAATTCTGGGCCTGGTTGGAAACCCAACACACATTGTGCTTTTGTGCGGTTAGCGTTCTAAGAAAGGTTATGGAGTCTTTTAGCACATGCAAGGACCAGACTTTTTTTTTTTTTTTTTTTTTTTTAACCCCTTAACCACTTCAGCCCCGCTAGCTGAAACCCCCTTCATGACCAGAGCACTTTTTACACTTCGGCACTACACTCCTTTCACCGTTTATCGCTCGGTCATGCAACTTACCACCCAAATGAATTTTACCTCCTTTTCTTCTCACTAATGGAGCTTTCATTGGGTGGTATTTCATTGCTGCTGACATTTTTACTTTTTTTGTTATTAATCAAAATGTAACTTTTTTTGCAAAAAAATGACATTTTTCACTTTCAGCTGTAAAATTTTGCAAAAAAAAAAACGACATCCATATATAAATTTTTCGCCAAATTTATTGTTCTACATGTCTTTGATAAAAAAAAAATGTTTGGGCAAAAAAAAAAATGGTTTAGGTAAAAGTTATAGCGTTTACACACTATGGTACAAAAATGTGAATTTCCGCTTTTTGAAGCAGCTCTGACTTTCTGAGCACCTGTCATGTTTCCTGAGGTTCTACAATGCCCAGACAGTAGAAAACCCCCACAAATGACCCCATTTCGGAAAGTAGACACCCTAAGGTATTCGCTGATGGGCATAGTGAGTTCATAGAACTTTTTATTTTTTGTCACAAGTTAGCGGAAAATGATGATGATTTTTTCTTTTTTTTCTTACAAAGTTCCATATTCCACTAACTTGCAACAAAAAATAAAAAATTCTAGGAACTCGCCATGCCCCTCACAGAATACCTTGGGGTGTCTTCTTTCCAAAATGGGGTCACTTGTGGCGTAGTTATACTGCCCTGGCAATTTAGGGGCCCTAATGTGTGAGAAGAACTTTGCAATCAAAATGTGTAAAAAATGACCGGTGAAATCCGAAAGGTGCACTTTGGAATATGTGCCCCTTTGCCCACCTTGGCATCAAAAAAGTGTCACACATCTGGTATCGCCGTACTCAGGAGAAGTTGGGGGAATGTGTTTTGGGGTGTCATTTTACATATACCCATGCTGGGTGAGAGAAATATCTTGGCAAAAGACAACTTTGCCCATTTTTTTTATACAAAGTTGGCATTTGACCAAGATATTTTTCTCACCCAGCATGGGTATATGTAAAATGACACCCCAAAACACATTCCCCAACTTCTCCTGAGTACGGCGATACCAGATGTGTGACACTTTTTTTTGCAGCCAAGGTGGGCAAAGGGGCACATATTCCAAAGTGCACCTTTCGGATTTCGCAGGCCATTTTTTACACATTTTGATTGCAAGGTACTTCTTACACATTTGGGCCCCTAAATTGCCAGGGCAGTATAACTACGCCACAAGTGACCCCATTTTGGAAAGAAGACACCCCAAGGTATTTCGTGAGGGGCACGGCGAGTTCCTAGAATTTTTTATTTTTTGTTGCAAGTTAGTGGAATATGAGACTTTGTAAGGAAAAAAGAAAAAAAAAGAAAAATCATCATTTTCCGCTAACTTGTGATAAAAAATTCTAGGAACTCGCCATGCCCCTCACGGAATACCTTGGGGTGTCTTCTTTCCAAAATGGGGTCACTTGTGGCGTAGTTATACTGCCCTGGCAATTTAGGGGCCCAAATGTGTAAGAAGTACTTTGCAATCAAAATCTGTAAAAAATAGCCTGTGAAATCCGAAAGGTGCTCTTTGGAATATGTGCCCCTTTGCCCACCTTGGCTGCAAAAAAGTGTCACACATCTGGTATCGCCGTACTCAGGAGAAGTTGGGGAATGTGTTTTGGGGTGTCATTTTACATATACCCATGCTGGGTGAGAGAAATATCTTGGCAAAAGATAACTTTTCCCATTTTTTTTTTTATACAAAGTTGGCATTTGACCAAGATATTTTTCTCACCCAGCATGGGTATATGTAAAATGACACCCCAAAACACATTTCCCAACTTCTCCTGAGTACGGCGATACCAGATGTGTCACACTTTTTTGCAGCCTAGATGCGCAAAGGTGCCCAAATTCCTTTTAGGAGGGCATTTTTAGACATTTGGATCCCAGACTTCTTCTCACACTTTCGGGCCCCTAAAAAGCCAGGGCAGTATAAATACCCCACATCTGACCCCACTTTGGAAAGAAGACACCCCAAGGTATTCAATGAGGGGCCTGGCGAGTTCATAGAAATTTTTTTTTTTTTTGCATAAGTTAGCGGAAATTTTTTTTTTTTGTTTTTTTCTCACAAAGTCTCACTTTCCGCTAACTTAGGACAAAAATTTCAATCTTTCATGGACTCAATATGCCCCTCACGGAATACCTTGGGGTGTCTTCTTTCCGAAATGGGGTCACATGTGGGGTATTTATACTGCCCTGGCTTTTTAGGGGCCCTAAAGCGTGAGAAGAAGTCTGGAATATAAATGTCTAAAAATGTTTATGCATTTGGATTCCGTGAGGGGTACGGCGAGTTCATGGGAGATTTTATTTTTTGACACAAGTTAGTGGAATATGAGACTTTGTAAGAAAAAACAAAAACAAACAAAAAATTTCCGCTAACTTGGGCCAAAAAAATGTCTGAATGGAGCCTGACAGGGGGGGTGATCAATGACAGGGGGGGTGATCAATGACAGGGGGGGTGATCAATGACAGGGGGGGTGATCAATGACAGGGGGGGTGATCAATGACAGGGGGGGTGATCAATGACAGGGGGGGTGATCAATGACAGGGGGGTGATCACCCATATAGACTCCCTGATCACCCCCCTGGTAAGGCTCCATTCAGACGTCCGTATGATTTTTACGGATCCATGGATCGGATCCGCAAAACACATGCGGACGTCTGAATGGAGCCTTACAGGGGGGTGATCAATGACAGGGGGGTGATCAATGACAGGGGGGTGATCAATGACAGGGGGGTGATCAATGACAGGGGGGTGATCAATGACAGGGGGGTGATCACCCATATAGACTCCCTGATCACCCCCCATGTAAGGCTCCATTCAGACGTCCGTATGATTTTTACGGATCCATGGATCGGATCCGCAAAACACATGCGGACGTCTGAATGGAGCCTTACAGGGGGGGTGATCAATGCTAGAGGGGTGATCACCCATATAGACTCCCTGATCACCCCCCTGTAAGGCTCCATTCAGACGTCCCGTATGATTTTTTTTTTACGGATCCACGGATACATAGATCGGATCCGCAAAACACATGCGGACGTCTGAATGGAGCCTTACAGGGGGGTGATCAGGGAGTCTATATGGGGTGATCAACCCCCTGTCATTGATCACCCCCCTGTAAGGCTCCATTAAGACGTCCGTATGCGTTTTGGGGATCCGATCCATGTATCAGTGGATCCGTAAAAATCATGCGGACGTCTGAATGGAGCCTTACAGGGGGGTGATCAATGACAGAGGGGTGATCAATGACAGGGAAGTGATCAGGAAGTCTATATGCGTGATCACCCACTTGTCATTGATCACCCCCCTGTAAGGCTCCATTCAGACGTCCGTATGCGTTTTGCGGATCCGATCCATGTATCCGTGGATCCGTAAAAATCATACGGACGTCTGAACGGAGCCTGACAGGGGGGTGATCAATGACAGGGGGGTGATCAATGACAGGGGGGTGATCAATGACAGGGGGGTGATCAATGACAGGGGGGTGATCAATGACAGGGGGGTGATCAATGACAGGGGGGTGATCAATGACAGGGGGGTGATCAATGACAGGGGGGTGATCAATGACAGGGGGGTGATCAATGACAGGGGGGTGATCAATGACAGGGGGGTGATCAATGACAGGTGGGGTGATCAATGACAGGGGGGTGATCAATGACAGGGGGGTGATCAATGACAGGGGGGTGATCAATGACAGGGGGGTGATCAATGACAGGGGGGTGATCAATGACAGGGGGGTGATCAATGACAGGGGGGTGATCAATGACAGGGGGGTGATCAATGACAGGGGGGTGATCAGGGGTTTATAAGGGGTTTATAAGGGGTTAATAAGTGACGGGGGGGGGGGGTGTAGTGTAGTGTGGTGTTTGGTGCGACTGTACTGAGCTACCTGAGTCCTCTGGTGGTCGATCCTAACACAAGGGACCACCAGAGGACCAGGTAGCAGGTATATTAGACGCTGTTATCAAAACAGCGTCTAATATACCTGTTAGGGGTTAAAAAAAATCAGATCTCCAGCCTGCCAGCGAACGATCGCCGCTGGCATGCTGGAGATCCACTCGCTTACCTTCCGTTCCTGTGAGCGCGCGCGCCTGTGTGCGCGCGTTCACAGGAAATCTCGCGTCTCGCAAGATGACGCATATATGCGTCGCTGAGCGCAGTGCTGCCACCTCCGGACCGCAGATCTGCGTTAGGCGGTCCGGAGGTGGTTAAGGACCCATGATGTACATGTACGTCATCTCTGGCCATGACTTAAGGACCAGAGAAATACATGTTTTCCCTTTATTTTGGAAACATGATATTTATATTTTTTTACTTGAAACTTTTTTTCCTTTTTTGAAAACTTTACAGGAAGGCTGTAAGTGTATTAGGGTCCATTCACACGTCCGTTGTTTCTTTCCTGATCTGTTCCGTTTTTTGCGGAACAGATCTGGACAAGTTCTGTACCCATTCATTTTCAATGGGTCCTGAAAAAAATCGGGCAGCACAATGTCCGATTTTTTTTTTTTTATTTTATTTATTTTTTATTTTTTTCAGGACCCATTGAAAATGAATGGGTACAGAACTGGTCCAGATCTGTTCTGCAAAAAACGGAACAGATCAGGAAAGAAACAACGGACGTGTGAATGGCCCCTTACAGTGTGTAATACAGTTGCAGCCAATGCATCATAATACAGAAGTATTGTCATGCCTTGTAAAGGGGATCAAACCCCCAAAAGTTGAATTTTTTTTGTCACCTTACATCCAAAAAGTGTAATAGCAAGCGATCAAAAAGTCATATGCACCCTATAATAGTACCACTCAAACCGTCATCTCATCCTGAAAAAAATGAGCCCCCTACACAGGAAAGTCACCCTAAATAAATAAATACGGCTTACAGAATGTGGAGACACTAAAAAAATCAATCTTTTTTTTCAAAAATGCTTTATGTAAAACTGAAACAACAACAACAAAAAAGTTGTCACATTTGGTATTGTCGCGTCTGTAACAACCTGAGCTATAAAAATACCACATGATCTAATCTGTCAGATGAATGTTGTAAATAACGAAAAATAAAAACTATGCGAAAACAGCCATTTTTTGTTACCTTGCCTCACAAAAAGTGTAATATAGAGCAACCAAAAATCATATGTACCAACAAAGCTGCCACATTATCCCATAGTTTCTAAAGTTGGGTAACTTTTTGGGAGTTTCTACTCTAGGGGTGCATCTGGGGGGCTTCAAATGCGACATGGTGTCAAAAAACCAGTCCAGCAAAATCTGCTTTCCAAAAACCATATGGCGTTCTTTTCCTTCTGCGCCCTGCCGTGTGCCCATACAGCAGGTTACGACCACATATGGGGTGTTTCTGTAAACTAGAGAATCAGGGCAATAAATGTAGAGTTTTTTGCTGTTAACCCTTGCTTTGTTAGTGGATTTTTTTTTTATTAAAATGGAAAATATGCCCAAAAAGTTAAATTCTGAAATTTCATCTCCATTTTCCATTAATTCTTGTGGAACACCTAAAGGGTGAACAAAGTTTGTAAAATCAGTTTTGAATACTTTGAGGGGTGTAGTTTCTAAAATGGGGCCATTTTTGGGTGGTTTCTATTATGTAAGCCTTACAAAGTGACTTCAGACCTGAACTGGTCCTGAAAAAGTGGATTTTGGAAATTGTTTGAAAAATGTCAACATTTTGCATCTAAACTTCTAAGCATTCTAGCGTCCCCCGGGGTCTGTTCACCACCAGACTCAGCTCCCCGCCTCTCCCATTGAAGTTAATGGGAGCGCACCGCGCATGCGCGGCCACTGCTCCCATTCATTTCTATGGGGCCGACGGAAATAGCCGAGCCAGCGCTGGGCTATTTTCGGCGGCTCCATAGAAATGAATGGAGGGCAGCTGCGCATGCGCAGTGCGCCCTCCTCCACTTTCTCTGCTCTGTTCCTGTAGGTGTGGGTGGGACCCTCGCCCATCAGACAATAAGGGCATTTCCTAGCGATATGCCCCCATTGTCTAAGATGGGATAACCCTTTTAATAGAATAGTTGAGGAGCTTCCAAATGTAAAAAAGAGACAAAATGAAAAAAAATAAAATAAAAAAAAGCAGTTATAAAATTCACAGAAGAATATAACAAGTCTTTTCTGCTTCATTGACCGTAGGAAGGACTATGGAACGTACCTCAGTCTTGGCTGACCCCCCCCAAAAATGTGAACCTCACTTTGTTTTAAACATGTTTTATACTTCATCTCTGGCAAATATAGTGTTGGTGATTGGCCCGTAAGTAATAAGGGAGGCAGGATTATGAATATTATTGGTTAATATTCCTGTAGTTCCCCCACTATAGGAGATGAAGGATGTTTAGTTTAGGTGATCATCTGCTTGTTCTTTGAAGCTTGTACAAACCATGCTTAGCTGTTGGCCAAGGGTTAAACCCCCTTAGCTCTGATAACTCATCATACGTGTATGTATCAACTAAACACTAACATCATTTTTTTTCTATTTGTAGAATAACCCAAGACGCCCCTACTACTAGTGGGTCGGTGAACTGTTTCAGACTGTGAGAATGTGTTGAAGAACACTTGCATCATGAGATACATGTAATGTGTTAATCTTGTTTGCGGGCGGCAATCAATTCTTTGTCGCTTTATATACAAAACCACCATCCGTTCAGCTTTTTAGCTCACACCCACTCATACCCTAGTTCACCTTTCGCAGAAGACCCTTCATTGACAACATCGGTTTAATAAATATGTTTTTAACTTGATATTAATCTGTGTCTTTCTTTTAAGTCATGTACAGTAGGAAGCAAATGTGTGAAGACTGACATTTTATTACGAGGTACTTAACAAGTCCTAAATTGTTAACATGCACTTGACTGGTCATAAAGGCAATTTTGTTCCACGGTCAGGTCAGTGTTAACTGTATATTACCAGAGCACTGCACCATAGGGTCTTGTTCGTCCGCCTGGATGTGCTGTTGATGGAACTCTGGCTACCTGCACACATTGCAGATTACATGTGGATTTTGGTGCCGAAACTTCGCAGCGTAAGGGTCCATTCACAAGTCCGCAACTGTGCAAATTGCAGATTCGCAAAACACTGACACCGGTCATGTGCGTTCCACATTTTGCGGACCGCACATGGCCAGCACTATAATAGAAATGCCTTTCTTGTCAGTGTCTGTGGACGAAAATAGGGCATGTTCTATTTTTTGCGAAGCCGCGGATCGGAAGTACAGATGCAGACAGCACACTGTGTGCTGTCCGCATCTTTTGCGCCCCCATTGATAAAAAATGAATGGTCCGCGCGCGTTCCGCAAAAGTGCGGAACGGATGCGGACGTGAATGGACCCTAATACAGTACCAGCAAAGTTAATGAAAGTTGACAAATCTCATGTAAACTGAGGGGGTTTTCAGTGCAGAAATTGAGCTTCCATGTGGTTTTTGAAATCAACTGCGTGTTTATTTTAATTTTATTTTTCATGTGCGGATTTCACTCTTTGCAATGCAAAAGGTGAGATCGGAGCAAATTCGCTACAAAATCCACAAGTAACACATGCAGATTTGGTGCGGAAATGCAGAGAAATCCACATAAGAATCCAGGTTAAATTTCTGTTTTGAAACCTGCGCCTGTGTGCAGACACCTTAAATGTAGAAAATAGACCGAAAATGAAAAAAATAAATAAATAAAACTGTTCATCCATTTATATACTTTTATCCTGTTCTGTCTCATATTGTGATCAAATCTGTGGGATATGCCTGTATAGTTCTTAATTCTGCGTTCCAAGAGATGATGCATTTTCCCTTCCTCACTATCCTTTGGTTGGAAGGCACCTGGCAAGACAAGAACCTTGTCCACTTACCTAACCTTCAATGGAAGGGATCAGGAAGTTAAAGGGGTAACCCGGTTATGTGAAGTTATCCTCTATCCACATGATGGGAGATAACTGTTAGACCCCCACCAATGCGGATCCTGTACCCCGTGAAGCCCACTGAAATGAATGGAGACGCTGGTTAGGCATGTCCACAGCCACTCCATTCATTTCCATAGGAGTTCCAGAGAAAGTGAATGCTGTACTCGGCTATCTCTGGAACTCCCAGAAAATTGATGGAGCAGCTTCGTGCATGCTTCAGTAGGCTCCACAGGGTACGGGGTCATAGTTATCCCCCTATCCTGTGGATAGAGGATTTTACTTCACATAACCAGAATTCCACGTTTAGGGTTGGTTCACATCGCGTTATGAGCCTTCCCTCAGAGGTATCCATCAGGAGGATTCCTGACGTATACCTATGACGGTAAGCATACAGTAAGATACGTTAGTGATGCCTCCCCCTCTGTTACAGTACCTAGCAGCAGGCTCCTAGCAGCACTGAACACAGAGGAGTCACATGACTATCCTCCTCATGGTCCGTCCCCATGCACTGTGCGCTTAAGTTAACCCTTTCCCCAGGCAGTTCTGCAGCTCACAAGCTGCTGAACTGCCTTCAGGCTCTAACTGCCCCTCCTTTCCCCCTCTCCATGCAAACAATGTCAGACATGATCTGACCGTCTTACCAGTATATAGCAGACTCTAGCAGGCAGGGCTGTTCCGCGCTCCCTCTGATCTCTTCCTTGGGGAGATCCTCTGACAACTGTCCATATATGGGCAGTGACATCATAGGAGCTCTCTGAGGCATCCGTTTAACGGAGGCCAGTGACAGATGCTATATAGAGGCATCCGTCACTCATAGGCTATTATAGTCTCCGTTAAACGGATCGTTTTTTTTTTTTTTACAGAAAGTTGCAGAATGGAATAATGCAATCTACTACGCTATTCCCTGCTTTTTTTGCAGTATACTTATGTATACCAGCCAGACGGAGGGCAAACGGGTACTCTTTTTGTAGTCCGTCTGACTGAGACCCTATGGATACATTTAGCATGTACGTCTGGAGGTTCCCTGACATGCACGCTAAACGTAAATGAAAAAAGTGATGTGAACACACCCTAACACATCCTCTAAAAGATTGCTACAGTGTCTTTTGTTACAAAAGGTGTGGAACATTCTGCAGGCAGAAAAATGGCTACTTAGATATAATTAGAGTTGAACGAAGTGAGCTTTGGATGCTTAATCCGCAGTCGCTTAGTTCAAAACTTCGGAATAATACTGTACAGAGATTTGTTGCAGTACAGTATTATGTATGGGCTCCGATGAGCCGAAGTAAGTTATTCACGAAGTCGCGAGTGTAACTTTGGTAGGTAATTTTTAAAGTGGGAAAGCACTTTAAGGCCACTTTCACACGGGCAAGTTTTCCATGCGGGTGCGATGCGTGCGGTGAACACATTGCACCCGCACTGAATCCTGACCCATTCATTTCTATGGGGCTGTGCACATGAGCGGTGATTTTCATGCATCACTTGTGCGTTGAGTGAAAATCGCAGCATGCTCTATATTGTCCGATTTTCACGCGACACAGGCCCCATAGAAGTGAATGGGAAGCGTGAAAATCGCATAGCATACTCAAGCAAGTGCGGATGCTGTGCGATTTTCACACACGGTTGCTAGGAGACGATCAGGATGGAGACCCGATTATTATTATTTTCCCTTATACCATGGTTATAAGGGAAAATAATAGCATTCTGAATACAGAATGCATAGTAAAACAGCGCTGGAGGGGTTAAAAAAAATAATAATTTAACTCACCTTAGTTCACTTGATCGCGAAGCCGGCATCTCCTTGTCTCCTTTGTTGAATAGGACCTGTGGTGAGAATTAAATACAGGCAAAGGACCTTTGATGACGTCACTCCGGTCATCACATGGTACGTCACATGATCTTTTACCATGGCGATTCACCATGGTAAAAGACCATGTGATGACCGGAGTGACGTCCTTTACCTTTATTTAATGCTCACCACAGGTCCTATTCAACAAAGGAGACACAAGGAGATGCCGGGCTTCGCAATCAAGTGGACTAAGGTGAGTTAAAATATATATATATTTTTTTTAACCCCTCCAGCGCTGTTTTACTATGCATTCTGTATTTAGAATGTATTATTTTCCCTTATAACATGGTTATAAGGGAAAATAATAGCAATCTTCAGAACATCAATCCCAAGCCCGAACTTCTGTGAAGAAGTTCGGGTTTGGGTACCAAACATGCGTGATTTTTCTCACGCGAGTGCAAAACGCATTACAATGTTTTGCACTCGCGTGGAAAAATCGCGCATTTTCCCGCAATGCACCCGCCTCTTATCCGGGTCAAAAATAAGACGCCTGTGTGAAAGAGGCCTAAGGCCTCTTTCACACGAGCGTGACGGATTGACTTCGGATGCATTGAGTGAAACTCGCACCATTTTGCAAGCAAGTTCAGTCAGGTTTGTCTGCAATTGCGTTCAGTTCAGTTTCTTCCTCGCGGGTGCAATGTCTTTTGATGCATTTTTATGCGCGTGATAAAAAAACTGAAGGTTTACAAACACCATCTCTTAGGCTACTTTCACATATGCGTTCGGGGTTCCGTACAGCCCCAATGCATTCTGAGTGGATGCGGATCTGCTCAGAATGCATCAGTTTGGCTCCGTTTCGCCTCCGTTCCACTCAGCAGGCGGACACCCGAACGCCGCTTGCAGCGTTTTGGTGTCCGCCTGGCCGTGCGGAGCCAAACGGATCCGTCCTTACTTACAATGCAAGTCAATGGGGACGGATCCGTTTGACGTTGACTTTCAATGTAAAGTCTGAAGTCCCTATTAATATACCATCGGATCAGAGTTTTCTGCAATCCGATGGTATATTTTAACTTGAAGCGTCCCCATCCCCATGGGAACGCCTCTGTTAGAATATACCATCGGATTTGAGTTGGATCGTGAAAACTCAGATCCGACAGTATTTTCTAACACAGAGGCGTTCCCATGGTGATGGAGACGCTTCAAGTTAAAATATACTAAGAACTGTGTACATGACTGCTGCCTGGCACCACCCGATCTCATACAGGGGGCTGTGATCAGCACAATTAACCCCTCAGGGGCCGCACCTGAGGGGTTAATTGTGCGTATCATAGCCCCCTGTAAGGGATCAGGTGCTGCCAGGCAGCAGGGGCCAGACCCCCCTCCCTCCCCAGTTTGAAATTTATTGGTGGCCAGTGCGGCCGTCCCTCGCTCCCCTGTATTAAATTCATTGGTGGCCAGTGCGGCCTCCCCCCGCCCTCCCCTTAAGAGGGGAGGCCGCACCAATGAATTTAATACAGGGGAGGGAGGGGGGGGGCCACACTGGCCACCAATGAATTTAATACAGGGGAGGGAGGGGGGTCTGGCCCCTGCTGCCTGGCAGCACCTGATCTCCTCTTACAGGGGGCTATGATACGCACAATTAACCCCTTAGGTGCGGCACCTGCGGGGTTAATTGTGCGTATCACAGCCCCCTGTGCAGTTATGTACACAGTTCTTAGTATATTCTAACTTGAAGCGTCCCCATCACCATGGGAACGCCTCTGTGTTAGTATATACTGTCGGATCTGAGTTTTCACGATGTGAAAACTCGGATCTGAAAAAGCTGTTATGCAGACGGATCCGTTCTGAACGGATGCAAGCGTTTGCATTATAGGCGCGGATCCGTCTGTGTAGATACCAGACGGATCCGCAGCGAACGCAAGTGTGAAAGTAGCCTTAGCAACAATCAGTGAAAAACGCATCGCACTTGCTTGCATTCACTTCTGTGGGGCCAGGGCTGTGTGAAAAACATAGAATATAGAACTGATGCGTGAAAAAAAACGCTCATGTACACAGACACATTGAAATGAATGGGTCAGGATTCAGGTTCTATGTGTTCACGTCACGCATTGGAAAACTCGCTTGTGTAAAAGGGGCCTAAAACTTGAAACTGAAGCGGAGTTCGGTTTCAAGTACTGAGGAGATGATCTTCTGTCCACAGGTGAGATGACTTCCGGATTTTCTAAAAAAAAAAAAAAAAAAAAAGCACTTTTAACATGCCTAACTGCACCACACTTTTCAAAACTGGATTGAATGATTGGGGGGGGGGGAGTTTTTGTGCAAATAGGCCCAAAAAGTAGCAAAAGCCAGAGTTCTGGAGTGCAGATCATGACCAAGTCCTCCCTTTGTACCTATCTTGCATTATCTGTTCTTCCAATTTTGGGTTTTTTCTTTTCTCAACAATAAGAATAACTCCTTATATATGATCAGGACTTTAGGGTTACCTTTTTATTCAACTTACATTTTTGGGTAAAAATGAAACTTACTGGCAGAATATGGGTCAGGTCAAGAGTCCTGTGCGTATCTGCAGGGTAGCAGATAAGGAGTAGAGCAGAGTCCAGGCACAAGTCATCAAACATGCTTTGGATTTCCTAAGTAGTTTGACCTTCTTCCATTATTAAGCCTGGGCTAAAGTCCTAAACGAGGAAAGTGTTCTACAGGGAATGTGATCTGGCTTTCTTAATTACCATTCTTATCCAGGCAAGGGGTGATGTCATCCATAACAATTCACAAAAGCTGATAATTCTAGCTTTATTATCTCTGTAGTATCAGAAAATGGGCAAGAGTCAAAATCTGGCCTCTTTAGAATGGCCATAAAAAATAGGTCACGTGTTCACATGTGCCCGCATTGCTGAGAAAAATGTTTTAATGTGTGCAAGTGAGCCCTAAGCGCAACAAGGGTGTTCCCTTTACACCTAGAGGCTCTGCTCTCTCTGCAACTGCTGAGTCCTCTCCACTTAAATTGACAGTGCCAGGCAGGTGTGATCATGTTTCAACTGCTTGGCTCTGTCAATCAAACTGCAGAGGGTGCAGCAGTTGCAGACAGAGCTGAGCCCCTAAGGTGTAACAGCAATGCCCCTATTGCACCTAGAGGCTAATTTACATATATTAAAACTTACGTTTTCTCAGCAACGTGGACACATCTGAGCATGGGACCAACACAGATGTCTTCAACTACAAAGTGCACGGGCAACAGGTCAGCCAGTTTCATAGGTACAAATCTCCTGATAGTTGCCCTGGGGTTTTCTGGGATTTTAATACTGATGACCTGTTCTCAGGATAGAAAATACAAATATAAAAAGGAGTCCCTTTAAGACCTTCCTCTGGAAGGCCTCAGCCTGTCAGCAACCACAGATCCCCCAGCAATTGCTCTGTTTAAACCGCAGCAAACGAAAAAAAAATTCACAAAAAGTGCCAAAAATAGTGCAACGTTTTTTATAGTTTTTTTTTTAAGCAGAAAAGGCTGTATTTTTTGTTTATTTTACTGCATTTACCAAAAATGATGTTTTTATAATAGTTCAGACCTTTTGGACGCTACTATACCATGTTTATTTTTTTTACTGTTCATGGCATATGTAAAATTGGGAAAAGGGCAATTTTAATTTGTGGGCTTTTTTTAAATTATTTTTTACAATCATTGATCGCTTGCCTTACATCATACCATACACCATGCCCCCAATGTCTGATAGGTGTGGGTCCTAGAGAGTGCGCACCGTGCATGCACAGCCACCCTCCATTTATTCCTATGGGACCGCGGAAATGGCGAATGCTAGCTCAGCTATTTCCGTTAGCCCAATAGAAATGATTGGAGAGGTGGTCATGCTTCCCATTCATTTCAAAAGCTATTTTTTGGCACTCCCTTGGGAATGAATGAATGGAGGGTGGCTGTGCATGCGCAGTGCGCTCTCCGGGACTTTACAATCCTGGTCACTGTGGCCAGGTGTCAGCTGTGTTACACAGCCAGGCTGAGGCCTTGTTCACATCTGTTTGTGGATTGTTTTTTCCAGCACAGAGCAGCCTTCCAGATCCTTTACTGCACTGCTGGTTATCCAGCCGATTTCCGGCATACATGCTGGATTTCAGCCAGACATAAACTCCTGCGTGCAACTGTTTTCTTCCGGCCGAAACCCAGCATTTATGCCGGAAATTGACCGGATCACCGCCGGACACCACTTTGGTCAATGGGGATCCAGCAGGCTGCTCTGTGCTGAAACAGCCTGCCGGATCTGCAAACAGAGATGTGAACAAGGCCTAAACTTGTTACCCGCTCCATATGTTTCCTGTGTACCAACATCATGCAGAAAAATTGGGGTGTGGTTAAAGGGGTTGTGCCATTCCTATATTAATGACTACCTCAGGATAGGTGATGAATATCAGATTTACAGGGGTCCCACTCCCAGCACCTCCACCAATCAGCTATTTGAAGAGAATGCAGTGCTCGTGTGAGTGCTGCCTTTACTCCACTGCGATGTCGACTGCGAGCAGGTGTAACTTCAGCTCTGTATTCACCATTCACTTCAGTGGGAAAGAGTGGACGGAGTGTTACTGCTCCTTCCCACTGAAGTGAATGGGATGGCTGAGATGGAATTACACTGCTCACTGCCAGGGTTGCCAACCATCCAGAAATTTTTGCACAGTCTGTAGAAATAGGCGAATTTTTACCTCTGTCTTTGAAAAAAAGAAAATAATATTTTTTTTTTTTTTTTAAGCCTGGTGGTTCTTGACTAGATTATTTGTTGGTAATTATCATCATTTAACAGCTCACAGTAATTGCTGGTAATGAGGTGTTATCAGTAACTACAGACATGTATCACATAATCTTTATCATTCACTATGGTTTTCTAATTTGTCCGTAAAAGATGTTGGATGCTTGTGATTTCAGGATAATTCTCCCAGAAAAAAGAAAAATTCGGGTTGGCAACCTTGTGAACAGTGAAGAGAAGGTAGCATTCATATGAGGACTGCATTCTCATCATACAGCTGATCGGTGGGGGCAGGAATGGGACCTCCGCTGACCTGTTTCTGATGATCTGTCCTGAGGATAGGTCATCAATATAAGAAATGGGACACCTCTTTAAATCTGTTGACCTCAGCAGTCATATTCTGTTCCTGCACAGTTCATAAACCCTCAAGGACACCAAAAGTGAGGTAAAAAGACAGTTTTCCTCACTGGAAAACATGCAGATCTCAGCTCAATCTTCATATTGGTGAGGGGCGGCTGTACCTATGAGGTTAGCTTCACACAGAGTATTTTGGTGTGGGTTTAGCACCAAAAATGCATGCAGAACTTCCCCGTTGCTTTCAAAGAGGAATCTGCATGTTAATCCATACAGTGCTGTTTTTTTTACGCATGAGGTATTTTAAAAACCGCACCACGGAAACAAAGAAGTATCTTCTCCAAACCGCATTAAAAAACATTTTGGGACAGATTTATCATTACTCTGACAGCTCACTCCACTATGGCAGTTTTAGCCAAGTCAGATTTATGATCGCCCCTTTAATACTGTAATAAATGTGGTTTGACGGTAGCAGTTTATCCTTCAGTAAGCAGCTTTACAAAAGTCGCACGATTTTATGAAAAAGTCGCATGTTCTATTAAAAAGTCTCATAAGATAAGCATGGTCCTCACTGGAGTGAAATTGTGACTTTTTTGCGACTTTTTAAATAGTCCCAATAGTAAATCTGTCTAGAGATTAATTTACATAAGAAAACACGCCCACTTTCAGAAAACTGGAGAGCATAGTGCAGAGCAGAAAAAAGTCGCAAATTTGTGCGCAGTTTTAGTGTTTGGGACTTTTTTGGGACTTTTTCACTCCATTATTCTGACCTGAGCTAATGATAAATCTGGCCCTTTGTGTGTGTGAGAGAGCACCTAGTCTTACCTGTCATTTTGTCTATGTACAGCGCACGGATTTTGTACAATGACTGGTTTATTGTGGGAAGGAACATATAGAAGTACTATAGAGAAGACCGTCCCAGTAGCTGTGTGCGGGTGAGCACGGTGTTATCAGCAGCAGCCTGGGCATGTCGTAATATGTGAGCAGACACAAAACCAGTGAACTTTGTATGGCCAGAAAGACAAGCTGCTCCCTCCTCCCACAGCTCTAAACTGCAGTCAGACCTGTCCCAGGCTTCACCTGCTGTAAGCCGGGAAACACCTGAAGAAACACACAAATGGCAGCCATGGGTCTCCCAGAGCCCTCCGGGTCCTTGTTACTCTCCCTCACCGCCATCCCCATTGCCTACATGGTGAACTCCATGTCAGCCGTGTCTGAGTGAGTACCCTCTCTGTACCATGCATGTGCACTTCTGAGGAACCCACTTCCTGTGGGGCCCGACTTCCACTAATATGTACTGATTAAGGGGCTGGGGTCAGGTCATGAGGACTAAATGGGGTGTCTTGTTGGTCTTCTGTAGTGCAACTCATCCCTCACTACACATCTTTTTACCATTCTGAAATAAAGCTGATTAAACCATTACAACTAGTAAAAACGTATGTGGCGCACGACCGCCACATCTGAATATACCATTAGAAAGCTTTTTTTTTTTTCCCCTTCAACAATTTATACACCTCTACCACTATTTGGAGTCCTACATATTAGGCCTCACGCACACAACTGCATGTATTTTGCTGTCTGCAAATTGCAGATACAGACTATAGTCCGTGTTGCATCGTCAATTTTTTTTGCTGATCCAATGACTTTATTGGGTCTGTGGTAAACATTTTGCAGCCAAGTACATGACATGTTCTATCCGTTTGTGGAAAGGATGCGAGTCATCCATGTGCTTACTGCATCTGTATTTCATTTCCGCAAAAAGAAAGAATACGTCTACAAATTGCAGACCACGGACCAATGGGGAAGATTTATCAAAACTGGTGTAAAGTAGAACAGATTCCACTTTTAATTTTCCAAAGGAGCTCTGAGAAATGAAAGATGGACTGTGATTGGTTGCCATGGGCAACTCAGCTAGTTTTCCATTACACCAGTTTGTGGATGCCACATGAACAGTATCTATATTTCCTCAATTTGTGGACTGCAAAATCGACACGGTGGTGCGCATGAGGCTTGTTTGATCTAGTGTACATCCACGCCTGGATGCGTTGTGGGTTTGTCACCGTGGCTTTGTGTACAGAAAATTGGCAGCGTTTTACAGTACCAATAAGAGGTTTTAGGAAGTCTCATCCACACGCTGTGAATAAAGCCACATGATAAATTGACCTGCCATGCCCATTTTAAATCTACAGCCAGTTAATTTAGGCCTCGTGCAAACGGCTGTATTGCGGACAGCATACAGCGGGTCCGCAATACACGTGCACCTGCCGCGTGCACTTTGAATGGGCCCGCAATCCGGGAGATGCGGTGCGGAACAGAAGCACTATGGAGTGAACGACCGTGTGCATGAGGCCTTATGCTGTGGATCTTTGCAATACGTTGAGTGAAATCCGCAGCACAATTTGTGACAAATCCTCATTGGAGACGCTGGAAAATCTATCTTGTGTGGCCATACTTTTTGGGTAACATTTATGCCTGTTTTCAGGTGTAAATATAAGTCTACTTGCTGGGGCATGACCCCCCACACCTGCCGAACTGGCAGACATGACGTAAAACCGGCTGTGTGATAAAATATTGTTGCACGGCTGGTTAAAAAAGAGGACTCCTAAAACAGTCGCAAGTCACTTAGTAAATGTGCCTCATTGACTTTAATGCACGTACTGTATTCACACATCCATGGTTTTCACAGTGGGTTTGTGGTGACATCACAGAAGCATGACCTGTTTGTGTCTGTGATTACGGATCCCTCCTTATAGGCTATAGCTATATCACTGACAGAGCACGGATGGCATAATAGACCATTGCTAGGATATGCTCTGAAAATGAGCTTTCAGCCTAGCAGTGTCTGTGGAATACGGATAAGTGCAAATAAAATGAACACGTGGCCCAAACAGGGATTCTTCACAAATTAACCTCTGAACCATCTTGTTTTAGGCCTCGTCCACATTTCTGTTTTTCACTGACGTGTGCTGTCCGCATTTTCCACGGAGAGCACACGTACCCATTGATTTAAATGTGCCTGATCACATTTCAGTAATTTTTTACTCACCATGGGTCCGTAAAAAAAAATCACTGAGACATGCACTACTTTGATCCATGATGCAGACCAATCATGCCCATAGAAGTCTATGGGTCAGTGGTGCGTCTGTTTTTCACTGAAGACTGATAGGAGATTCTTTGGAAATTAATTTTCAGCTGAACAACGTCAGGGAATTACGGATGACACATGGATGGTAAAAATGGACACAAGGACCAACCACGGATCCTTTATGGACATCTTCACGGATGAAATACGTACGCTTTTTTTTTTCTCACTGACACGGAAATGTGGACAAGGCCTTAGATGTCATCATAGATGTGTGAAGGAGGACAAAGTCAGAAGTGGATTGGAAAGAAATAATAAATGTAAAAGAACTTCTATTTTTTCTTTCTGCTGGATCCACTTCTGGCTTTGGCTCAAAAAACCGCATCAGAAGCTGACACAGCTTAGAGCTCATGCACACAAACGTATACATTCCATGCCCGTATTGTGGCCTACAAACAGTGGGGCACCAGCCATGTGCGCTCCGTATCATGGATGTGGACCCATTTACTTGGATGGGTCTGCAGTCTGCAAGATATGGAACAGAGGCACAAAGCAGATTTCGGTCCATGCTTCCGCACCACAAAAAAAATATGTTTTCCACTTTTTTGTGGTGCGGACTGAATTTTGCAGATCATGGACGCGGACCCACTATTAGCATTCAGCAGCACGGGCCACACACCTTCATGTGCATGAGCCCTTAGTGCATTTGCACCTCGGCTTCTAATAAGCTGTGGGACTGTGCAGCTGCCATGCCCAAAGATCGCAGTTTTACGGTGCTAGCATAGAAATCAATGGGGTCGCAGCACAACATTTGCTGTGACCCCAGAATCTCCACCCAAAAAATAATCCAGCAGTGTTGCAATATTTGCAATTCTGAGTTCGCAGCAAATGTGCGATTCGTACTGCGACCACATTTATTTCTATGGCTACCCCCTGCAATACTTCGGCACGTGTTCAAAATTGAGATGTAGCCAAACCCTAAGAGTAAATGTACACCTTCAGGATTTACGTGCAGAGAATCCGCACTGAAATCCGCGGGTGTTCGCAGGCAATCTGCATCAATTGGTACAGATTTTTACTCACAACAATGAAGTGAATGTAGAAAATCTGCATGAAATCCGGTCAGGAAAAATAAAATAAATTGACATGCTCCGGTCTAATGACAGTTTACCACACACAATTTGTGCGGAATCAACTCTGTAGCATTTCCATCCCATGTTAAAGGGAACCTGTCACTAGATATTCAGAGGATAAACCAACCCCCTGATGTTACAGTGTTAGGCCTATTGCACACAAACGTATGGCTTTTTCAATGTTTTGTGGTCCGCAAAAAAAGGATCCGTAAAAAATACGGATGACATCTGTTTGCATTCCGTATTTTGTGGAACGGAACATCTGGCCCCTAATAGAACAGTACTATCGTTGTCCGTTATGCGGACAATATTAGGACATGTTCTATCTTTGAACGGAAATATGGCAACGGAATGCATACGGAGTACATTCAGTTTTTTTTGCGGACCCATTGAAATTAATGGTTACATATGCGGAACGCAAAAAGCGGAACGGAAACGGAAAAAAAACATTCGGGTGCAAGAGGCGTTAAACATGCTCTGTTAAAGGGAACCTGTGACAATGAAAGATAGTAAAAAACAAAGTGTAAATGGCTTACCAAGAGTCATCTGGGCAGAGCTGGTGAGGACCGTTGGTCATGCTGTTCTGGATGTTAGTATGCCCATTATGCTTTGATTGACATTGTGCTAGGCAAAGCTAACATGAAAATATGCCAAAGAGTAGAAATGTGTTATTATAATGTATGCTCTCCTGCTGATGAGCTGTTCGAGAAGGCACTGGCCTTCTTGCTGCTTGTCCTATGCCAGTGATGACACATTCATCGGTCACATGTAGGGATGAGTGAATCGACTTTGGATAAAACATCTGAAGTCGATTCGCATAAAGCTTTGTTCAAATACTGTACGGAGCAGGAGCTCCGTACAGTATTAGGGCCCATTTAGACGGCCGTAGTGCTTTGCAGATACCAGCCATGTGCGTTCCGCAATTTGCGGACTGCACATGGCTGCAACCATAATAGAAAATGCCTATCCTTGTCCGCAAGAATAGGACATGTTCTATCTTTTCTGTGGAGCTGCGGTACAGAATAACGGATGCGGACAGCACACGGTGTGCTGGCCGCATCTTTTGAGGGCCCATAGAAATTAATGGATCCGCAGACCTTGAGGAACGGGTGCGGATCCGTTCATACGGCCATGTGAATGAGTCCTAAGAATGTATTGGCTCTGATAAGCTGAAGTTATTGCTTCATAACTTTGTAATAACTTCATAAATTGTACTGTAAAAAAACATTTCCTGAACTCTGGTTTGGATACAGTACAAATTAATTTAGGAAGTTATTACGAAGTCTCGCGAAACTTCGAAGCAATAACTTCGGCTCATCAGAGCTAATACATTCTAATACTGTATGGAGCTCCTACTCTGTACAGCATTGGAACAAAGTTTTATGCAAATCGAATTTGGATGTTTCATCTGAAGTCGATTCGCTCTTGCCTAGTCACATGGCCTAGTTGCAGCTCCGCCCCATTGAAGTGAATGGGGCCGAGCACGATACCAAGCACGGTTGCTGTACAATGGTCATTGAATGCCAGTGTCTTCTCAAACAAGTTGATCAGTGGAGGTCCCGGGTGTCAGACCCGCACCGATCAGATACAGATGCCCTATCCAGAGGATAGGTCATCAGTTAAATAATCTCGGGAAACCCCTTTAATACATATGGGGCCAGGCCCGGACTGGCCCACTGGGGAGGCAGGGGATTCCTTGATGGGCCCTCAGTCTCCTGCGCCTGGAGATAAGATGGAGGAGTAATTATTTCTCTTGTTTCTCAGGAGAGATAATTATTGTAGCCACAAAGTGGCAGTATCGCACAGAGATGCAGCCTCCTACTGGTGTAAATTGTACAGAAGGCCCCGCAGTCTAAACTTCCCGGGCTGCTGGCAGTGAAGGAGGAGAGAATATGTCTAGCCATCCTCCTGCCCTCCCTGCTGTCAGAAAACTGGCTGCTGGAGAGAAAGACTCCTCTGCGGTGCTGAGCTGATTTGTCAGGTGTGTGACAGTAGTGAACTGTAGGAGACTGTAAGGAGGAAATGGGGATTTGTTTATAGCAGACAGATTTATGAATGTGTGCTGCTCTCTGCAGAGTTCAGAGTGGCATTGGGGGGACTCTGCCCTAGGTCCCCCCAATGACTCTGCTTTAGGTGCACCCTCATAAGTGACCCAGCTCCAATGCTCCCACTCTAAATGCACTCCTAATATTGCATCTTTTCCAGTTGTACCCCTAATACCTCTGCTCCAGGATCACCGCTATTACCCTGCCTCAGGCGACCCTAATGCCTCTGCTTTAGGTGCACCCCTATTAGTGCCCCAGCTCCAGATGCCCCCACTCTAAATGCACCACTAATATTGCATATTTTCCAGTTGCCCCCCTAATACCTCTGCTCCAGGATCACCGCTATTACCCTGCCTCAGGCGACCCTAATGCCTCTGCTTTAGGTGCACCCCTATTAGTGCCCCAGCTCCATATGCCCCCACTCTAAACGCACCACTAATATTGCATATTTTCCAGTTGCCCCCCTAATACCTCTGCTCCAGGATCACCGCTATTACCCTGCCTCAGGCGACCCTAATGCCTCTGCTTTAGGTGCACCCCTATTAGCGCCCCAGCTCCAGATGCCCCCACTCTAAATGCCCTGCTCATATTGCCTCTTCTCCAGTTCCCCCTGCTCCAGAATCCACACTACTACCCTTCCTCAGGTGACCCTAATGTTTCAGTTATGACACTCTGTTTGTGCCCTTTGCTCACCTTGCTCCTCTAGCACCTTTGCTTGTTAAAGGTTATGACTTGCAAAAGGGGTTGGACTTATGACTGAAAAATTCTGCACAGTGCGTCACATTCTCCAGTATGGACACAAATGGTTTACATGGCGGCAGTGATGATATTCCGTATTTACAGTCATCACTGCAGCCATGTAAAGAGATACTGGTGGAGTGGTGGAGGATTTAAAGGGGTTGTCCAGGTTTTCAAATTGTCCTCTCCACACCATAGGGCATAACTATATGACTAGTGGGGTCCGATTCTGCGACCCCCCCACTGATTCCAGGAACCAGTCCTGTTCCCCCTTTTTGATGGTGTGGCAGGTCACACATACAGTTGTGTTCAAAATAATAGCAGACATTACTAACGTGATCAATCAATGTTTTTGGTAGAAATTATATTTCTACATGGCAAATAATTTACTAGCAGGTGTAGTAGAGTAATAGAAACCCAACAGTCATGACATGCATGCTGCTGATTCTCTGTAATTCAATCACTTATTGAAAGGGGCATGTTCAAAATAATAGCAGTAGTTCAATGAGTGAGGTCATTCATTCTTTGAAAAACAGGTGCCAATTATTGCCTTTATTTAAGGAAGGAAGGCAGCAAATGTTGTACATGCTGGAAAATGGGTAGTTCCAGACATTGTTCAGAACAGCGTATCTTGATTAAAAAGTTGATTGGAGAGGAGAAAACATATAAAGAAGTGCAGAAAATGATAGGCTGCTCAGCTAAAATGATCGCAAATGCTTTAAAATGGCAACCAAAACCTGAAAGATGTGGAAGAAAGCGAAAAACTACCACTTGAATGGATAGAAGAATAGCCAAAATGGCAAGGACTCAGCCAACAATCAGCTCCAGGAAGATCAAAGAAGGTCTAAAGTTACCTGTGAGTACTGTTACAATTAGAAGACGCCTATGTGAAGCCAAGCTATCTGCAAGAAGCCCCCGCAAAGTCCCACTGTTGAAAAAAACACATATGCTGAAGAGGTTACAATTTTCCAAAGAGCACATTGACTGGACTAAAGAGACATTTTGTGGACTGATGAAAGTAAGATTGTTCTTTTTGGGTCTAGTGGCCGGAGACAGTTTATCAGATGACCCCCAAACACTGAATTCAAGCCACAGTACACTGTGAAGACAGTGAAGCATGGTGGGGAAAGCATCATGATATGGGGATGTTTCTCATACTAAGGTGTTGGGCCTATTTATCACATACCAGGGATCATGGATCAGTTTGAATACATCAGAATACTTGAAGAGGTCATGCTGCCTTTTGCTGAAGAGGAAATGCCCTTGAAATGGGTGTTCCAACAAGACAACGACCCCAAACACACCAGTAAACGTGCAACATCTTGGTTCCAGACCAACAAGATTGACGTTATGGAGTGGCCAGCCCAATCCCCAGATCTTAATCCAATAGAAAACTTGTGGGGGTGACATCAAAAATGCAGTTTCTGAGGAAAAACCAAGAAATAGAGAAGAACTGTGGAATGTAGTCCCATCATCCTGGGCTGGAATACCTGTTCACAGGGGCCAGAAGTTGGTTCACTCCATGCAACACAGATGTACAGCAGTTCTCAGAAACAGTGGTTATACAACTAAATATTAGTAAAGTGGTTCAAAGCAAAATCTTCAAACCTTTTCAGTTTATATAGTGCATGTTTGAGTTTGTAAAGAAGAATACAAACACTACTATTTTTTTGAACAGTCTAATATTCAGTTTTCTTCAAAATTTTTTAGAGGAACAACACAAATTTGATATATTTGTCTTCATGTTTTGATTTGAGATGAGCGGAACCCTACACAGCAACACGCACCAGAGGAGGCTCCCAGCCATCTGGCACTCTTGCTGCTGACGCCCCCAAGACTTGAGAAAGGAGTTATAAATAGAGTTGAGCGAACACCTGGATGTTCGGGTTCGAGAAGTTCGGCCGAACATCCCGGAAATGTTCGGGTTCGGGATCCGAACCCGATCCGAACTTCGTCCCGAACCCGAACCCCATTGAAGTCAATGGGGACCCGAACTTTTCGGCACTAAAAAGGCTGTAAAACAGCCCAGGAAAGAGCTAGAGGGCTGCAAAAGGCAGCAACATGTAGGTAAATCCCCTGCAAACAAATGTGGATAGGGAAATGAATTAAATTAAAAATTAAATAAATAAAAATTAACCAAAATCAATTGGAGAGAGGTTCCATAGCAGAGAATCTGGCTTCCCGTCACCCACCACTGGAACAGTCCATTCTCAGATATTTAGGCCCCGGCACCCAGGCAGAGGAGAGAGGTCCCGTAACAGAGAATCTGTCTTCATGTCAGCAGAGAATTAGTCTGCATGTCATAGCAGAGAATGAGGCTTCACGTCAGCCACCACTGCAACAGTTCATTGGCATATATTTAGGCCCAGCACCCAGGCAGAGGAGGGAGGTCCCGTAACAGAGAATCTGTCTTCATGTCAGCAGAGAATTAGTCTGCATGTCATAGCAGAGAATGAGGCTTCACGTCAGCCACCACTGCAACAGTCCATTGGCATATATTTAGGCCCAGCACACACACAGGCAGAGGAGAGAGGTCCCGTAACAGAGAATCTGGCTTCATGTCAGCAGAGAATCAGTCTGCATGTCATAGCAGAGAATGAGGCTTCACGTCAGCCACCACTGCAACAGTCCATTGTCATAAATTTAGGCCCAGCACCCAGGCAGAGGAGAGAGGTCCCGTAACAGACAATCTGGCTTCATGTCAGCAGAGAATTAGTCTGCATGTCATAGCAGAGAATGAGGCTTCACGTCAGCCACCACTGCAACAGTCCATTGGCATATATTTAGGCCTAGCACACAGGCAGAGGAGAGAGGTCCCGTAACAGACAATCTGGCTTCATGTCAGCAGAGAATCAGTCTGCATGTCATAGCAGAGAATGAGGCTTCACGTCACCCACCACTGCAACAGTCCATTGGCATATATTTAGGCCTAGCACACAGGCAGAGCAGAGAGGTCCCGTAACAGACAATCTGGCTTCATGACAGCAGAGAATCAGTCTGCATGTCATAGCAGAGAATGAGGCTTCACGTCACCCACCACTGCAACAGTCCATTGGCATATATTTAGGCCTAGCACACAGGCAGAGCAGAGAGGTCCCGTAACAGACAATCTGGCTTCATGACAGCAGAGAATCAGTCTGCATGTCATAGCAGAGAATGAGGCTTCACGTCACCCACCACTGCAACAGTCCATTGGCATATATTTAGGCCCAGCACCCAGGCAGAGGAGGGAGGTCCCGTAACAGAGAATCTGTCTTCATGTCAGCAGAGAATTAGTCTGCATGTCATAGCAGAGAATGAGGCTTCACGTCAGCCACCACTGCAACAGTCCATTGGCATATATTTAGGCCCAGCACACACACAGGCAGAGGAGAGAGGTCCCGTAACAGAGGATCTGGCTTCATGTCAGCAGAGAATCAGTCTGCATGTCATAGCAGAGAATCAGGCTTCACGTCAGCCACCACTGCAACAGTCCATTGTCATAAATTTAGGCCCAGCACCCAGGCAGAGGAGGGAGGTCCCGTAACAGACAATCTGGCTTCATGTCAGCAGAGAATTAGTCTGCATGTCATAGCAGAGAATCAGGCTTCATGTCAGCCACCACTGCAACAGTCCATTGGCATATATTTAGGCCTAGCACACAGGCAGAGGAGAGGTTCATTCAACTTTGGGTAGCATCGCAATATAATGGTAAAATGAAAATAAAAATAGGATTGAATGAGGAAGTGCCCTGGAGTCCAATAATATATGGTTATGGGGAGGTAGTTAATGTCTAATCTGGACAAGGGACGGACAGGTCCTGTGGGATCCATGCCTGGTTCATTTTTATGAACGTCAGCTTGTCCACATTGGCTGTAGACAGGCGGCTGCGTTTGTCTGTAATGACGCCCCCTGCCGTGCTGAATACACGTTCAGACAAAACGCTGGCTGCCGGGCAGGCCAGCACCTCCAAGGCATAAAAGGCTAGCTCTGGCCACGTGGACAATTTAGAGACCCAGAAGTTGAATGGGGCCGAACCATCAGTCAGTACGTGGAGGGGTGTGCACACGTACTGTTCCACCATGTTAGTGAAATGTTGCCTCCTGCTAACACGTTGCGTATCAGGTGGTGGTGCAGTTAGCTGTGGCGTGTTGACAAAAGTTTTCCACATCTCTGCCATGCTAACCCTGCCCTCAGAGGAGCTGGCCGTGACACAGCTGCCTTGGCGACCTCTTGCTCCTCCTCTGCCTTGGCCTTGGGCTTCCACTTGTTCCCCTGTGACATTTGGGAATGCTCTCAGTAGCGCGTCTACCAACGTGCGCTTGTACTCGCGCATCTTCCTATCACGCTCCAGTGCAGGAAGTAAGGTGGGCACATTGTCTTTGTAGCGTGGATCCAGCAGGGTGGCAACCCAGTAGTCCGCACAGGTTAAAATGTGGGCAACTCTGCTGTCGTTGCGCAGGCACTGCAGCATGTAGTCGCTCATGTGTGCCAGGCTGCCCAGGGGTAAGGACAAGCTGTCCTCTGTGGGAGGCGTATCGTCATCGTCCTGCCTTTCCCCCCAGCCACGCACCAGTGATGGACCCGAGCTGCGTTGGGTGCCACCCCGCTGTGACCATGCTTCATCCTCATCCTCCTCCACCTCCTCCTCATCCTCGTCCTCCTCGTCCTCCAGTAGTGGGCCCTGGCTGGCCACATTTGTACCTGGCCTCTGCTGTTGCCAAAAACCTCCCTCTGAGTCACTTCGAAGAGACTGGCCTGAAAGTGCTAAAAATGACCCCTCTTCCTCCTCCTCCTCCTCCTCCTCCTGGGCCACCTCCTCTTCCATCATCGCCCTAAGTGTTTTCTCAAGGAGACATAGAAGTGGTATTGTAACGCTGATAACGGTGTCATCGCCACTGGCCATGTTGGTGGAGTACTCGAAACAGCGCAACAGGGCACACAGGTCTCGCATGGAGGCCCAGTCATTGGTGGTGAAGTGGTGCTGTTCTGTAGTGCGACTGACCCGTGCGTGCTGCAGCTGAAACTCCACTATGGCCTGCTGCTGCTCGCACAGTCTGTCCAGCATGTGCAAGGTGGAGTTCCACCTGGTGGGCACGTCGCATATGAGGCGGTGAGCGGGAAGGCCGAAGTTACGCTGTAGCGCAGACAGGCGAGCAGCGGCAGGATGTGAACGCCGGAAGCGCGAACAGACGGCCCGCACTTTATGCAGCAGCTCTGACATGTCGGGGTAGTTGTGAATGAACTTCTGCACCACCAAATTCAGCACATGCGCCAAGCAAGGGATGTGCGTCAAATTGGCTAGTCCCAGAGCTGCAACGAGATTTCGCCCATTATCACACACCACCAGGCCGGGCTTGAGGCTCACCGGCAGCAACCACTCGTCGGTCTGTTGTTCAATACCCCGCCACAACTCCTGTGCGGTGTGGGGCCTGTCCCCCAAACATATGAGTTTCAGAATGGCCTGCTGACGTTTACCCCGGGCTGTGCTGAAGTTGGTGGTGAAGGTGTGTGGCTGACTGGATGAGCAGGTGGAAGAAGAGGAGGAGGAAGCCGAGAAGGAGGAGGTGGCAACAGGAGGCAAAGAATGTTGCCCTGCGATCCTTGGCGGCGGAAGGACGTGCGCCAAACAGCTCTCCGCCTGGGGCCCAGCTGCCACTACATTTACCCAGTGTGCAGTTAGGGAGATATAGCGTCCCTGGCCGTGCTTACTGGTCCACGTATCTGTGGTTAGGTGGACCTTGCTACAGATGGCGTTGCGCAGTGCACACTTGATTTTATCGGATACTTGGTTGTGCAGGGAAGGCACGGCTCTCTTGGAGAAGTAGTGCCGGCTGGGAACAACATACTGTGGGACAGCAAGCGACATGAGCTGTTTGAAGCTGTCTGTGTCCACCAGCCTAAATGACAGCATTTCATAGGCCAGTAGTTTAGAAATGCTGGCATTCAGGGCCAGGGATCGAGGGTGGCTAGGTAGGAATTTACGCTTTCTATCAAATGTTTGTGAGATGGAGAGCTGAACGCTGGCGTGTGACATGGTTGAGACGCTTGGTGACGGAGGTGGTGGTGGTGGTGTTGGTGGTACATCCCCTGTTTGCTGGGCGGCAGGTGCCAACGTTCCTCCAGAGGCGGAGGAAGAGGCCGAGGCGGCAGCAGCAGAATAGGCCGAGGCGGCAGCAGCAGAAGAGGTAGCAGGGGGAGCCTGAGTGACTTCCTTGGTTTTAAGGTGTTTACTCCACTGCAGTTCATGCTTTGCATGCAGGTGCCTGGTCATGCAGGTTGTGCTCAGGTTCAGAACGTTAATGCCTCGCTTCAGGCTCTGATGGCACAGCGTGCAAAGCACTCGGGTCTTGTCGTCAGCACATTGTTTGAAGAAGTGCCATGCCAGGGAACTCCTTGAAGCTGCCTTTGGGGTGCTCGGTCCCAGATGGCGGCGGTCAGTAGCAGGCGGAGTCTCTTGGCGGCGGGTGTTCTGCTTTTGCCCACTGCTCCCTCTTTTGCTACGCTGTTGGCTCGGTCTCACCACTGCCTCTTCCTCCGAACTGTGAAAGTCAGTGGCACGACCTTCATTCCATGTGGGGTCTAGGACCTCATCGTCCCCTGCATCGTCTTCCACCCAGTCTTGATCCCTGACCTCCTGTTCAGTCTGCACACTGCAGAAAGACGCAGCAGTTGGCACCTGTGTTTCGTCATCATCAGAGACATGCTGAGGTGGTATTCCCATGTCCTCATCATCAGGAAACATAAGTGGTTGTGCGTCAGTGCATTCTATGTCTTTCACCGCTGGGGAAGGGCTAGGTGGATGCCCTTGGGAAACCCTGCCAGCGGAGTCTTCAAACAGCATAAGAGACTGCTGCATAACTTGAGGCTGAGACAGTTTCCCTGGTATGCATGGGGGTGATGTGACAGACTGATGGGGTTGGTTTTCAGGCGCCATCTGTGCGCTTTCTGCAGAAGACTGGGTGGGAGATAATGTGAACGTGCTGGATCCACTGTCGGCCACCCAATTGACTAATGCCTGTACCTGCTCAGGCCTTACCATCCTTAGAACGGCATTGGGCCCCACCATATATCGCTGTAAATTCTGGCGGCTACTGGGACCTGAGGTAGTTGGTACACTAGGACGTGTGGATGTGGCAGAACGGCCACGTCCTCTCCCAGCACCAGAGGGTCCACTAACACCACCACGACCATGTCCACGTCCGCGTCCCTTACTAGATGTTTTTCTCATTGTTATGGTTCACCACAACAACAAATATATTATTTGGCCCAATGTATTGTATTCAAATTCAGCGGGATATAAATTTGAGGCCTAGTATTTAGGCGCTGGGTGACCGGTATGGATTTAGTGACAGAATTAGACTTGGAAATGCACAGAAGCGTGTGTGTGAAGTTATTCTGAATGACCCTATGTGCACCTTGAATATTATATACCCTTTTTGGGATAGATTTCAAATAGCTCTGATATAGCAGGAACCACTAAATTATGAAATTGCTAAATTGGGAATTGTATTTCAACCCAGAACAAAAAATGTGCTTTGACGGACACTAAATATCTTGCCCAGCAACAACAGTACAGCGGTAACGAGAGATTTAGCAGGATATAAATTTGAGGCCTAGTATTTAGGCGCTGGGTGACAGGTATGGGTTTAGTGACAGAATTAGACTTGGAAATACACAGTAGCGGGTGTGTGTGAAGTTATTCTGAATGACCCAATGTGCACCTTGAATATTATATACCCTTTTAGGGATAGATTTCAAATAGCTCTGATATAGCAGAAACCACTAAATTATGAAATTGCTAAATTGGGAATTGTATTTCAACCCAGAACAAAAAATGTGCTTTGACGGACACTAAATATCTTGCCCAGCAACAACAGTACAGCGGTAACGAGAGATTTAGCAGGATATAAATTTGAGGCCTAGTATTTAGGCGCTGGGTGACAGGTATGGGTTTAGTGACAGAATTAGACTTGAAAATACACAGTAGCGGGTGTGTGTGAAGTTATTCTGAATGACCCAATGTGCACCTTGAATATTATATACCCTTTTAGGGATAGATTTCAAATAGCTCTGATATAGCAGAAACCACTAAATTATGAAATTGCTAAATTGGGAATTGTACTTCAACCCAGAACAAAAAATGTGCTTTGACGGACACTAAATATCTTTCCAAGCAACAACAGTACAGCGGTAACGAGAGATTTAGCAGGATATAAATTTGAGGCCTAGTATTTAGGCGCTGGGTGACAGGTATGGGTTTAGTGACAGAATTAGACTTGGAAATACACAGTAGCGGGTGTGTGTGAAGTTATTCTGAATGACCCAATGTGCACCTTGAATATTATATACCCTTTTAGGGATAGATTTCAAATAGCTCTGATATAGCAGAAACCACTAAATTATGAAATTGCTAAATTGGGAATTGTACTTCAACCCAGAACAAAAAATGTGCTTTGACGGACACTAAATAACTTTCCCAGCTACAACAGGACAGCGGTAACGAGAGATTTAGCAGGATATAAATTTGAGGCCTAGTATTTAGGCGCTGGGTGACAGGTATGGGTTTAGTGACAGAATTAGACTTGAAAATACACAGTAGCGGGTGTGTGTGAAGTTATTCTGAATGACCCTATGTGCACCTTCAATATGATCTACCCTTTTAGGGATAGATTTCAAATAGCTCTGATATAGCAGAAACCACTAAATTATGAAATTGCTAAATTGGGAATTGTATTTCAACCCAGAAGAAAAAATGTGCTTTGACGGACACTAAATAACTTTCCCAGCTACAACAGGACAGCGGTAACGAGAGATTTAGCAGGATATAAATTTGAGGCCTAGTATTTAGGCGCTGGGTGACAGGTATGGGTTTAGTGACAGAATTAGACTTGAAAATACACAGTAGCGGGTGTGTGTGAAGTTATTCTGAATGACCCAATGTGCACCTTGAATATTATATACCCTTTTAGGGATAGATTTCAAATAGCTCTGATATAGCAGAAACCACTAAATTATGAAATTGCTAAATTGGGAATTGTACTTCAACCCAGAACAAAAAATGTGCTTTGACGGACACTAAATATCTTTCCAAGCAACAACAGTACAGCGGTAACGAGAGATTTAGCAGGATATAAATTTGAGGCCTAGTATTTAGGCGCTGGATGACAGGTATGGGTTTAGTGACAGAATTAGACTTGGAAATACACAGTAGCGGGTGTGTGTGAAGTTATTCTGAATGACCCAATGTGCACCTTGAATATTATATACCCTTTTAGGGATAGATTTCAAATAGCTCTGATATAGCAGAAACCACTAAATTATGAAATTGCTAAATTGGGAATTGTACTTCAACCCAGAACAAAAAATGTGCTTTGACGGACACTAAATAACTTTCCCAGCTACAACAGGACAGCGGTAACGAGAGATTTAGCGGGATATAAATTTGAGGCCTAGTATTTAGGCGCTGGGTGACAGGTATGGGTTTAGTGACAGAATTAGACTTGGAAATACACAGTAGCGGGTGTGTGTGAAGTTATTCTGAATGACCCTATGTGCACCTTCAATATGATCTACCCTTTTAGGGATAGATTTCAAATAGCTCTGATATAGCAGAAACCACTAAATTATGAAATTGCTAAATTGGGAATTGTATTTCAACCCAGAACAAAAAATGTGCTTTGACGGACACTAAATAACTTTCCCAGCTACAACAGGACAGCGGTAACGAGAGATTTAGCAGGATATAAATTTGAGGCCTAGTATTTAGGCGCTGGGTGACAGGTATGGGTTTAGTGACAGAATTAGACTTGAAAATACACAGTAGCGGGTGTGTGTGAAGTTATTCTGAATGACCCAATGTGCACCTTGAATATTATATACCCTTTTAGGGATAGATTTCAAATAGCTCTGATATAGCAGAAACCACTAAATTATGAAATTGCTAAATTGGGAATTGTACTTCAACCCAGAACAAAAAATGTGCTTTGACGGACACTAAATAACTTTCCCAGCTACAACAGGACAGCGGTAACGAGAGATTTAGCAGGATATAAATTTGAGGCCTAGTATTTAGGCGCTGGGTGACAGGTATGGGTTTAGTGACAGAATTAGACTTGAAAATACACAGTAGCGGGTGTGTGTGAAGTTATTCTGAATGACCCAATGTGCACCTTGAATATTATATACCCTTTTAGGGATAGATTTCAAATAGCTCTGATATAGCAGAAACCACTAAATTATGAAATTGCTAAATTGGGAATTGTACTTCAACCCAGAACAAAAAATGTGCTTTGACGGACACTAAATAACTTTCCCAGCTACAACAGGACAGCGGTAACGAGAGATTTAGCGGGATATAAATTTGAGGCCTAGTATTTAGGCGCTGGGTGACCGGTATGGATTTAGTGACAGAATTAGACTGGGATATGGCCAAAAAATAACCACACTATTGCTGGTTAAATGCACTTGGTGACGGGTGCAGCTTGCCCCTGATGTAGTATATGGCCAAAAAATGAACAGACTATTGCTGGTTAAATGCACTTGGTGTCACAGCTTGACCAACCACACTACTGAGGGTTAAATGCACTTGGTGACGGGCGCAGCTTGCCCCTGATGTAGTATATGGCCAAAAAATAAACAGACTATTGCTGGTTAAATGCACTTGGTGTGACAGCTTCACCCTGATGTAGGCTTTAGCCAGAAAACAACCACACCATTGAGGGTTAAATGCACTTGGTGACAGGCGCAGCTTGCCCCTGATTTTGTATATGGCCAAAAAATGAACAGACTATTGCTGGTTAAATGCACTTGGTGTGACAGCTTCACCCTGATGTAGGCTTTAGCCAAAAAACAACCACACCATTGAGGGTTAAATGCACTTGGTGACAGGCGCAGCTTGCCCCTGATTTTGTATATGGCCAAAAAATGAACAGACTATTGCTGGTTAAATGCACTTGGTGTGACAGCTTCACCCTGATGTAGGCTTTAGCCAAAAAACAACCACACCATTGAGGGTTAAATGCACTTGGTGACAGGCGCAGCTTGCCCCTGATTTTGTATATGGCCAAAAAATGAACAGACTATTGCTGGTTAAATGCACTTGGTGTGACAGCTTCACCCTGATGTAGGCTTTAGCCAAAAAACAACCACACCATTGAGGGTTAAATGCACTTGGTGACAGGCGCAGCTTGCCCCTGATTTTGTATATGGCCAAAAAATGAACAGACTATTGCTGGTTAAATGCACTTGGTGTGACAGCTTCACCCTGATGTAGGCTTTAGCCAAAAAACAACCACACCATTGAGGGTTAAATGCACTTGGTCGCAGCTTGTGCTGGCGCACCACAAGACACAAAATGGCCGCCGATCACCCCAGAAAAATGTGACTGACAAACGGTCTGGGCAGCCTAAAAACAGTGAGCAATTGAGGATCAGCAGCTCAATGATCCACAGCTGCAGATCGATCAGTTAATCAAGTCCTTTGGAGGAGTTAATCTGCCTAATCTCGCCCTACTGTCGCAGCCGCAACCTCTCCCTACGCTAATCAGAGCAGAGTGACGGGCGGCGCTATGTGACTCCAGCTTAAATAGAGGCTGGGTCACATGGTGCTCTGGCCAATCACAGCCATGCCAATAGTAGGCATGGCTGTGATGGCCTCTTGGGGCAAGTAGTATGACGCTTGTTGATTGGCTGCTTTGCAGCCTTTCAAAAAGCGCCAAGAAAGCGTCACAAAAGCGCCAAGAAAGCGACGAACACCGAACCCGAACCCGGACTTTTACGAAAATGTCCGGGTTCGGGTCCGTGTCACGGACACCCCAAAATTCGGTACGAACCCGAACTATACAGTTCGAGTTCGCTCATCCCTAGTTATAAACTCTGAAACGTGTTCTCCATTGCACAATAAACAGCTATTACACCAAAAGTTCCCGAATTGAGGTAGTTTTTTGTGTGACTAAGAAGTACCCTACCATGTGCCAGCACACAAACCATCCACTACTTCATGTTTTGATCTGGAATAGACTGTGTAGTGTTCCCAATGCATTTTTGTGTATGGAAATAAAAGCTATTAGAAGGATTCTGAGTTTTATTCACTTTTTTAAAAGCACTGCTATTATTTTGAACGTAACTGTATGCCCTGGATAGAGGATAAGTGATCAAAGGGCCTTTAACAGGTGAGCATTTCTGTTTTAGTTTTTACACCCAAAGAAAACCTTTAGGCCTCTTTCAGATGGGCGTTGCGGGAAAATGTGCGGGTGCGTTGCGGGAACACCCGCGATTTTTCCGCGCGAGTGCAAAACATTGTAATGCGTTTTGCACTCGTATAACATGGTTATAAGGGAAAATAATAGCATTCTAAATACAGAATGCATAGTAAAATAGCACTCACCTTAGTCCACTTGATCACGTAGCCCGGCATCTCTTCTGTCTCCTTTGCTGAACAGGACCTGTGGTGAGCATTCATTGCAGGAACAGGACCTGTGGTGACTTCACTCCGGTCATCACATGATCCATCACCATGGTAAAAGATCATGTGATGGAACATGTGATGACCGGAGTGACGTCACCACAGGTCCTGTTTAGCAAAGGAGACAGACGAGATGCCCGGCAGCGCGATCAAGTGGACTAAGGTGAGTTAAATTTTTATTTTATTTTTTTAACCCCTCCAGCGCTATTATACTATACATTCTATATTCAGGATGCTATTATTTTCCCTTATAACCATGTTATAAGGGAAAATAATAATGATCGGGTCTCCATCCCGATCGTCTCCTAGCAACCGTGCGTGAAAATCGCACCGCATCCACACTTGCTTGCGGATGCTTGCGATTTTCACGCAACCCCATTCATTTCTATGGGGCCTGCGTTATGTCAAAAACGCACCAAATAGAGCATGCTGCGATTTTCACGCAACGCATAAGTGATGTGTGAAAATCACTGCTCATGTGAACAGCCCCATAGAAATGAATGGGTTGGTATTCAGTGCGGGTGCAATGCGTTCAACTCACGCATCGCATCCGTGCGGAATACTCGCCCGTGTGAAAGGGGCCTTAAAGATAGGGAATGTGAAAAGGTCCAACAGCTATGACACGACAGGTGATAAGTGTCTTATTGATGGAGGTCTGACTGCTAGGACCCTCATGATCTAAGGAACGTGTGGTCTTAAGACTCTTGTGTACATAGATTGGCGGTAATGTAATTAAATGTCTCAGGACCCCTTTTTTCATGATCAGTGTGTGTTCCAGCAGTCAGACCCCAGCAATCTGATATTTATCACCTATCCTGTAGATGGGCAATAGGTCATTATGGTAGGACAACTCTTTTAAATATACTGTAGATTATATGCAATCTGAGGTGGTTACAATTTGGTAAATTTCATGCCAGACATTTATGGTTAAAGGGTTTGTCTCACTTCAGTAAATTGCATTTATCATGCAGTTAATACAAGGCACTTACTAATGTATTGTGATATTGCCTCCTTTCCATCACATTATACACAGCACGTATCAGTGGTTATTACCACCGTGTAATCCAGCAGTGGTGGCCATGCTTACACATTTACACCTTTACCTATAGTGTGTATGTATGGCCACCGCTGCTGGATTACACGGTGGTAATAACCACGGATACATGCTGTGTATAATGTGATGGAAAGGATAAAAAACTGAATGTGGTACCCAGACCCGAACTTCTTCACAGAAGTTCAGATTTGGGTTCAAGGTTGTGTAGATTGTATTATTTTCCCTTATAACATGGTTATAAGGGAAAATAATAGCATTCTGAATCCAGAATGCATAGGGCAATAGGGCAAAAGGGGTTAAAAAAAAATAAAAAAAAATTTAACTCACCTTGATCCACTTGTTTGCGCAGCCGGCATCTCTTCTGTCTTGTTCTGTGAGGAATAGGACCTTTGATGACGTCACTACGCTCATCACATGGTCCGTCACATGATCCATCACCATGGTAATGGATCATGTGATGGACCATGTGATGAGCGTAGTCACGTCATCAAAGGTCCTATTCCTCAAAGAAGAAGACAAAAGAGATGCCGGCTGCACGAACAAGTGGATTAAGGTGAGTTAAATTTTTTTTTTTTCTCCAGCCCTATTGTACTATGCATTCTGTATTCAGAATGCTATTATTTTCCCTTATAACCATGTTATAAGGGAAAATAATACAATCTACACAACACCTAACCCAAACCCGAACTTTTGTGAAGAAGTCCGGGTTCGGGTTCGGGTCTGGGTACCAAACATGCCGATTTTTCTCATGCGCATGCAAAACGTGATGCAATGTTTTGCACCTGCGTGGAAAAAATGCAAACCCTGAACGCAATCGCAGTGAAAACGGACTGTTTTAGTGCACAAATCTCACAATTTTCCATGAACGCATCCGGCCCCAATCCGCAACGCCCGTGTGAAAGAGGCCTAATACAATCTACACAACCTTGAACCCCAACCTGAACTTCAGGGAAAAAGTTCGGGTCTGGGTACCACAGTCAGTTTTTTATCACGCGTGTGCAAAACGCATTGCACCCGCACGATAAAAACTGAACAATGGAACGCAATCGCAGTCAAAACTGACAATACCTACTCGCACGGGTTTGCCGCAATGCACCCGGGATGCATCCTGAGCCAAAACATGACGCCCGTGTGAACCCAGACCCTCAGACTTCCTAATATGCCAGAGAAGAATTCACCTTACTTCTTCCAAGCTGTCCTGTAAGGTACTCGCTCCTTGTGAGTTTATGAATAAAACATGACAATATAATACCCATCTCCTTCCTGTAAAAGTCACTGATTCCAGGCAGAAGCATCAAATAATTCACTTCTTGGAAAATGTGTATTATATAGCAGCTTGTAAAATGGGCATTAACCAATGCTCCTTTACCTGGGAGCCTCTCTATGGTTTTGAAATCCATATTCTTTTCATTAAAAGATCAAATTAAATTTTCACTGCTAAAAAAAAAAAAAAAAAAAATCGTATCTACTATCTTCCCATGTAAGGCTGAGTCAACAAGTGGATTTATATTATGATCCTGGTAATATGGAGCAATACACATGTGACCTTTGCCTCCCAGATATTAGATAAATGAAATTATTCAGTGCATTCTGTGTAGAACATTGCTGATAAATGCACCTACAATATACACCTGTACAGTACATATCTTGATTTAATTTTTTTGTATTTTTAAGGGATTGTCCCATAAAAATAGTCTACCCTTTCTAAAACAGCACCTAGATCTGAATACTTTTGTAATTGCATCCCATTAAAAATTTAGTATCGCTACTGAGTGATTCAATAAAGCCTATTGGTATACCGCCACCTGCTGTTTATTCTTTTAATTACCGTATATTACTGTCTACCTCATGTCATGAATAGCCGAGGTGGTTGCACGTGCTCAGTTCCATCCTTCAACTGCCACCATCTGTGACGATTAGGCCAGTTTCAGACAAGTGAGTTCACTGTAAGGCCTCTTTCACACTACCGTATGGCTATTTCAGTGTTTTACAGTCAGTTTTTCATGAATCCGTTGTTCCGTTTTTTCTTTCCGTTGTGATTCCGTTTTTCCGTATGGGATATACAGTAATTACATAGAACAAATTGGGCTGGGCATAACATTTTTAATAGATGCTTCCACAAAAAACGGAACGGATACGGAAGACATACGGATGCATTTCCCTATGCATTCAGTTTTTTTGCGGACCCATTGACTTTAATGGAGCCACAGAATGTGATTTGCGGCCAAATATAGGACATGTTCTATCTTTGCACGGAACGGAGATACGGAAACACAAACGGAATGCATACGGAGTACATTCTGTTTTTTTTTGCTGACCCATTGAAATGAATGGTTCCGTATATACGGAACGTAAAAAAAAGCCTGCAAAACGGAAAAAGTAGTGTGAAAGAGGCCTAAGAAACATGCTCCACGTGGAAGCGTGATTTCCTGTTCTGAACTCTGTTCTTGTAATGGGACCTCACAGCATTAGGCTACATGCACACGACCGTATGTGTTTTGAGGATCCGCAAATTGCGGATCCGCCCAAAAAAAAAGGATGATGTTCCGTATGGCATCCGTTTATTTGGTGTATCCATTGTAATAATGCCTATCCTTGTTGCGGGGCAATGGAACGGACATACTGATGCGGACAGAACACGGTGTGCTGTCCGCGTTTTTTGCGGACCCATTGAAATGAATTGGTCCGCATCCTATCCGCAAAAAAAAAAAAAGGAACGGACACGGAAACAAACAACAACGTTCGTGTGCATGTAGCCTTATAATTATTTATAATGCTGTGTGTCCCTGCCTGCCATCAGCTGTAATGAATTGTACTAATGCATTATGTCAGTAGAGTTTATTCCAGATGATGTTGGGCAGGGACACACAACATTATAAATCAGTATAATGCCATGAGGCCCTGTGACAAAAGCAGCATTCAGGATGGGAAATCACGCTCCCACATGGAGCATGTTTCTTGTAGTGAACGCGTTCGTCTGAAACTAGGGAGGGAGCTGCATTAGAGGGAACACACAAGCTGCCAGCCTGAAGAAGATCTAGCAGAGCAATTGGAGAAATTAATGGGGGGAGCTTTAGATCTATTTGATTTACATGGCTGGTGCGAGCCTTGTTAGAAGGAGATTGAGATGTACTATATGATGTCTGATTTATATTTTTTTGTGCATTAATCATGAAATAACCCCTTTAATTCATAAGTGGGAAAAATAACATAATGGCTAAATGGAAACTGAATTTGAAACTTTTTAACAAATGTTGCATAAATCAATAATGCAGGCAAACATAGGAAACTTTGAAATATATCTGATCAGAGATAAATACTTCTTTTTCCACTTATCATACACTTCAGGCCTCATGCACACGGCCATTGGGCGGCTGTGGCCGTATTGCGGCCCACAAACGGCAGGTCGGCAATCCACGGCCACTGGCCGTGTGCACCCCGCATCACTTGAATGGGTCCGCAATTCCGGAGATGCGGAACGGAGTCACGGAACACCGGAAGCACTACGAAGTGCTTCAGTGCTGTTTCTTTCCGTGGTTCCGCACCGCAAAAAAATGACATGACATTTTTGCGGTGCAGACATACCACGGACCCTTCAAGTTGAATGGGTCCGGCCCGCTGCACGGATGTTGCCCGTGCATTGGCGACCGCAATTGCGGTCCCCAATGCACGGAACGGCCACACAACGGCCGTGTGCATGAGGCCTCAATCTGAATTCTCTGCTAAATCTTGCTTGAGAGACCAAGATGGACTGCAAGTTCACTGAAGGATCATATTACATAGCTGCCCATAGAAGTCTGTGGAGAGCGTAGGGGGAGGGGGAGTGAGCCACTAGAAAGAGAGGCATTTTCTTTTATAAGATATATTTCAAATATTCTTATATTTACCTGTATTATTGCACTTTATACAAAGTTTGCTAAAATTACAGTAATTAGTTAAACAAATGCTATTTTATTGCAGTTTTGTGGCCATCATAGCATTGATTGTTGTTAACTCCTTCCCAAACACTTCACATAATGCCCATGCCTCCCAAGTGTCCCTCTTTTTGACCCAAGTCCCTCTTTGATCCTTAAATGTCCCTCTTTTTGACCTGGGGAATTAATGCATACAGTAAATGTGCATTAATAAATTAACTAAATTGCTTCTTACTAAACTATCTGTCTGGTTTCTACCTGTATATTAGACCATAACGTCATTATTTGGTGCAATTTGGACCTTAAAATCTAGAATCCAATGATTTTTATGCTAATATTTAAATGGATATTGAAGCGCAAGAAAACATTTGTCTCAGGGGCTCCACGTGCTGTAAAAAAAAAGTAAAGGAACTTATACTCACCTAATCCATTCCCAGCTACCACAGTGGCGATGGATTCAGTAATTATGCTTTGGGCGGCGTTAGAGGCGTGGCCTAGTAAGAAAAATACTGTGTGATGTGTATTGCACATATTGTCCCTCTGTGATTTTCAAAGGTTGGGAGGTATGAATGACTTAGGCCTCATGCACACAAACGTTGTTTTGGTCCGCATCCGAGCCACAGTTTTTGCGGCTCGGGTGCGGACCCATTCACTTCAATGGGGCCGCAAAAGATGCAGACAGCACTCCGTGTGCTGTCCGCATCCGTTGCTCCGTTCTGTGGTCCGCAAAAAAAGTATAACCTGTCCTATTCTTGTCCGTTTTGCGGACAAGAATAGGCAGTTATATCAATGGCTGTCCGTGCCGTTCCGCAAATTGCGGAACGCACACGGACACCTTCCGTGTTTTGTGTATCCGCAATTTGCGGACCGCAAAACACACAACGGTCATGTGCATGAGGCCTAATTCACACAGTCAGTGTTTGGAGAGTGTTTTCCATATGCAGCAGGTACAACACCTGCAACACTGATTGGATAATGTTAGACATACCTCCAACTGGTAACATCCATCTGGACCTTCGTTGCAAATTCATTTGCCTGCAATTCATTTATAACTTCTGGCAGGAATAATAAAGGGAGTAGGGGTGCACAATATTTCCTGGTTGGGGGCCACATTGTCAGCCTGAACCAATTCCAAGGGCCGAAAATAAAACTTAAAGCGGTATTACCAACTGAAATACTGTATTTATGGCATAATGTACATACAGTATATACCATAAATGTCTAGTTACACTTCCAGGACTCCCATCTAATGGGAGAATATGTGAAAGATACATTTGAGCAGCCACAAGACATAGACATACATGTCTGTCCCCAGATGGTTGGGGGCCGCAGGTTGTGCACCCCTTACATAGAGTAATGAGAATAGATATTACATGTTACTAAAACATACATGTCAGGAGAGGAGACGGCTCCTCTTCCAGAGGCCTGCCCTCCACTATGTGTGAGCAAAAAAAGTCAATTTTAGCACATTTGAATTATAAATGCAAGTCACCTGTTCAACAGGACAGAGATTTTTGGTAGAGTTGGTAAGAGCTTCCCCTTCCTCCTGCTGAATGGGCCTCCAAGCAATTGTGTTAGTTATTCTTTCAACCAGTCGGCAGCCATTTTGTAAATGGGCTGTTGAAGCCAGTGGGTATCAGCTGCTGAGGCCTATTGGTAGAATGTGTACGCTTATGTTTTACAGCAACTCAATAGACCATCACTCTAAGCCATTGTAATGGAAGGTGTTCTTCTGGTTTCAGCCCCCTTGTTGTAGCTGGCGTCGGAGTGCTGGTGCTCTTGGCTTTGTTTGTCGTCTTATATTTCTTTGCACAAGGAAACCCACCTAAAGATCCTCTATTTTATGGTAAGTGGACCACCAACTTTGGTTTCCCTTAAACACATTGTATAGGGCAGGACTTTTCAAACTTTTTATATTCCTGCCTCACCAACCAATCCATGCTAGTGCACTTCCCCACTGGCGCAAGACAATACAGCAAAATAACCCCAGCAGGCCAAGCAAATGATAATTACATTGTGGTATATTAAATGATATATATGATTGGAGTGGTGCGCCTGCCCATACAATTAAATTATTCCTAGTCTCAGCCTCGCTCCCTTTTCCCTTCCTTGCTTCCAGTCCCAGGCTGGCTGCACCTCTGTGGTGATCAGTGCTGGATGCCATGTTCTGTCTGACTTAAAGGGAATCTGTCAGCTCCAAAACACTCCCCCCACCAAAATTTTTTTTAATAAAAATAAAATAGAGTAATGTGTATAGTGTAAGTGATGCAAAGTTTGCTACTGTAATTTCCCCTTCATACTCACTTGTATTCCGACACTGTGCTCCTACAAACCAGCAGTAAGATGCATGGAGAGGACCTCCGAGCTCAGGCACATAATGGAGAGGACTAGAGGAGGAGACCTATCGATGCATTTTACTGCTGGTTTGTGTGAGTATGCATCCGAGTATGAAGATGAAAATTACATAATCGAACTCAGCGCCACTTAGGCTTCCTGCACACGTCATGGAATACGTGCGGTTTTTCAGCGCAGATTCTCTTGCGGAAAACCTGCAATGCAGTACAGCACCAGCAAAGTCTACAAGATTCAACAAATCTCATGCACACTTTGAAGATGTTTTTTGTGTGCAAATTGACCCGCCGTGTGGATTTCCAAATCCTCAGCATGTCAATTGTGTTTTAGGTGCGGATTTTTCCCTTTTTTCAATGTAGGGTGAGGTCTGCAGCAAAACCACATTTAATCTGCACCAAAATCTGCAATTTGAAATTGCTAATTTTGGTGCGGATATGGTGCAGAAACGCACACGAATTCGTGCTGAGCTGGTGAGCAGACGGCCTTGCACTATTCAGCTCTTAATTTAGTTTGGGATGTGTTCTGGAGCTTACAGATTCCCTTTTGTGTCATGGAGGAGGAGAGACGTGGGTGCACAGCACTGAGCCGGTACTCACTCTGGAGGTGGTCCAGACTGACTGATATGCTGTCTCCTGGCGCTTTCCTTCTCCTGCTGACCCAGACATGAAGATAATGAAGAGGTGGTATGGGTTATTAGACCATTACGCTGGGTTCAGACCTGAGCGTTCGGGATGTCGCGCTCTGTATGCGCGATTGTACCGGCGTTTGCAATCGCGCATACAGAGACAAGCGAACGCCCATTGTCGCGCGTTCCCGGAAGTCTATGTACGGGAACGCGCGACAAGACTCCCCAAAGAAGCTCATGTACTTCTTGGGGCGTCGGGCGTTTTACAGCGCGATCGTACGCGCTGTAAAACACCCAGGTGAGAGCCATTCCCATAGGGAATCATTGGTTTCTCCTTGTTGAGCGTTTTACAGCGCGTAGGAACGCGCTGTAAAACGCTCAGGTCTGAACCCAGCCTCAGGGAAGGAGGAGGGGGAGCAGAACACTGCACACTGTTTACTTCAGTAAAAAAATATATAAAAAACATAAAAAAAATTAATCATAATGGGGCCCCACACCTCACTGTCTCACAGTTTGAGGAGTGCTAGTATAGATAAAAAAATTAAAATTTTGAAATACATTCTGTGAGGAGTTATATTTACTTGCATAGTACGGTGCCACCTGGTGGTCAGAGTACATAGCAATGTGCATGTCCACTTACTGAGGAGAGTGCTGCTGGTCAGGCATGCTCAGTCATTCTCCCCACAGCTAGGTCTCTGTGTAGTGATCCTCTGTTCACTGCAGCCGATAGTAAAGCTTTCTACCTCGCTTTTCAGGGAAGCCTCGGCTGTAGCTGAGAAGACTCCTTCTGCAGGGGAAATAACAAGGGACAACAGAGGGGAAAGGAGACACATTTTTATCCAGAGGGGCTATTAACAGCCATTCATCCCTGCGAGAGTTGTCTCTCCTCTGCACTTCACTGCAGTACAGTTGTAGGAATCACTGACCCCTGTAGTGTTTGCTCCATCTATTCCACATGAGCAGGCTACAGTCCAAGTAATATATGCCATTATTTTGAGCGCAAGTTACAGACGGGACAGGGATGTTTTCAGTGGTGTTTAGTTGTCCCTGTGACAGCTGCATTTTGTGGACAGTTTATGAGTAGCCTCAGGAAAACTATGAAAACTGTCCATCTGGGTGAATCTTTCTTCTACACTGCAAGTACTGAAGTGGGAAGATTTGCTTTAACTCATTTTTCTTTATAATGTGCCTTAATGTGCCTTAAAATGCACAAGGTTTCATTTGATGTTTTTTTAATGTCTCTGTCCTCCTCTTGCTAGTCTATTAAACATTGGCATGCCACTTATCTATTTAAGAATTTTTTATTTCCTTCCTTTTTTTCCCCCAAACATCTTTAGTTTTTGCAATCTTCTCCTTCACGAGTGTCATTGACTTAATAATATGGATGGAAGAAGATGGCTACATCAGCGGATTTATGGAGTTCTACATGAAGGAGGTGAGCATTACAGTCAAGTGCGCAGTCACTGCAGATGTGCCATGCTCTCCAGTGGTTCTGTAAGTATGGATAATGAACATTCAGAAGAATTGCTTCTAAGAAATTGCCACCTGCTTTGAATGGGTGCCAATTTCAGCAAGATACATATTGACTTTCAGTCCAAGCACTTTGCATATCGTTTTGAAGAAAAACCGACAGCTGGGATTGAAAATCTAAAGTCGCTACCATTAGAATGAGTGAAATGAATGAAACTTAAAGGATCTACACTTTCACACAAAAAAAAAAAAGAAAGAAAGACCTAAAAGAAATAATTGATTTTGACTCATTAAGGTCAAAAAAGAGTGGCGAGTGGCAGCCATTATAAGTCAGGTTCAAAGGTGCTGAAGGCACTTCCTTAGTCCCACAGGACTTCCCCGAACCATATTATGGAAGTATTGAACTTTAATTCCACAGGAACCCTGATGAGAGGAGAGCTGCTGACTGATAGTGCTTGATCTATTTATATAGAGTAACTATAACATTTTTGGAAAAGGTATAGAAATGAAAAGATTGCCTACTGTCTTTGAGACCTCCAACAGAAGTCATAGTGTAGTTTCAGTCATTAGAGCTTGGTCCTTCATAAAGCCTTGCTAACATTGAAATACATGGGAGCTTCTGTATTTACCGTGCTTACGCAACACAGTTTTCCCACGTGTCACACTTGCAATGTCTTCTACATAACATGAACCCTTAGGAGACCTATGTGTGGAGATTGCAGTAAAATAGTGCTGTCTGATAGGATGGGACTGCTTGAGTGCTTCTGTGACAGATGCTTAGGTAGCTAGTTAAGTGCTTTGTCAGCTTTCTCTGACTTTCCCAAGGCTACCCAAGTGGGTCTTGGCTCTTCTGAGAGCACATGGCTGAATGTAAATGAAGCTTCTGGTGGTCATTTTAATACCCTGTTAGAGAATTCTATGGAATGAAGGCTGTTCTGTCCCCTCATCTACTGGTCAGAGAGTGGAGAGTGGCTTCAAAAAGCACTTCTCACTCTGGAGGACCCAGGATGTTGCTTCCTGACAGATTCATTATAGTTTACTTTAGAAATTGGCCTTTTCTGGTGTCAAAAGACTCAGATTTACCGCAAGCATCATTTGTGCAAAAAAATGTTGGGGTCTTTTAATGCTAACCCTAAAGTGTGTGGGACTTGACGCGAGTGGTCTTGGCATCCTGTATCTTGACAGATCTAGCCTTTATGCACACGACCATATCCGTTTTGCAGTCCGGAGATTACAGATACCGTCAGTGTTGCATCTGCATTTTTTTGCGGACCCATCAACTTTTTTGAGGTCCATTGTCCGCATTTGGACACAAGTATACGACATGTTCTATCTATTTGCGGAACAGACATATGGATCATCTATGTGCTTTCCTCAAAAAGACAGAATATGTCCACAAAATGCTATCCACTGACCCATTAAAGTTAATGGGACTTGGCACGAGTGGGTTTAGCCTCCTGTTCTTGACAGATCTAGACTTTATGCACACAATCACATATGTATTGTGGTCCACAAATTTCAGATACCGTCAGTGTTGGATCTGCATTTTTTATGCGGACCCATTGACTTCATTTTGGACACAAGTATAGGACATGTTCTATCATTTTGCTGAGCAGACATACGGCTCATCCGTGTGCTTTCCTCAAAAAGACAGAATATGTCGGCAAAATGGTATCGGACCCATTAAAGTCAATAGGTCTGCAAAAAAATGCAGATGGCACACGGGCGGCATCCATAGTTTGCCTTACTGTGATTTACACCATAAACTGGAATAAATTATAGTGCAAATCTATGACAGTTTATAGCTGCCATACATTTTTTTTCTGGTGCATGGACTGCTAGAAGATGGACCTAATTTATTATGTAGCATGCACTTCTTAATAAATTTGGCACATCTTACTCCAATGTACATTTTATTAAGACCGGCATACGAAATGCCAGTCCTAATAAATCCAACCACAGTACCTAGGGTGGGGATTATATATTTTCTCTACATTTATGGCACTATCCTTCCTTTTGTGAACCCAGTGGTTCGCTAATGTATTATCTTTCACCTTTTCAAATATGCACACTACACTATAACAGGGGAGCTTGTATACCGCATAGCTATTTACTGCAACGGGAGAAGAGTCTAGGCTATTATCTCAAGGACATGGTATCATAAGCTTTTAACAAGGGTGTGCTGACAAAGATGGCAACAAGAGAGCTCCACTATAATATGGATATGTCAGTAGCATGACTGATATTTTCTTCCTGTAGGGGGAGCCATACCTCCGTACTGCACATGGAATGCTCATTTGCCTATGGGATGGGACTGCACATTACTTGCTGTACTTGATTATGCTGGGAGCAATTGCCCGTGGGTAAGTAAAGAAATAATTTGCTTTGAGATCTGGATACTTCCTAATAACTTTACATTTAAAAGCTCACCAGACAGCTCTAAAATTCACTACAAATAATAGCATTAACTTATAACATGTGTTGTGACATTTTTACCTAAATCTGCAGAATTCTGGAGGACCCTATTCTTGCAAATTATATAAATAGAGCAATTAAAGAGAAACAGGGACCCGGCTGTTTCAGAAATTGGATAACCCCTTTAATAATAATTAGTCACCTGCACTTAGATGTCCTCACTGGGGGCAGCACAGGGTATCTGCTCATCAGTACTTTAAGGATGGCTGCACACCATGCACGTTTATCTGCAGAGAATCTGCACCAAAACCGCACATAAATCCGCACTATTTATCATGTTTTTTGTGCTTTTTTGTGTGCAGTTTTTATGCAGTTTTTGGTGTGGATTTTCCACAGCTCTCACCCTTCTATAGGAGGGTGATATACACACAAGAAAAACGTAGCATCAATTGACATGCTGCAGATTTCAAAATCCGCACAGCAGATCGATTCCCACATCTAAGGAAAAAAAAGCAAAGTGTACCTGAGATTTGTTTAATCTCATACACTTTGTTGGTACTGTATTATGTTGTTGTTTTTCCGCACGAAAATCTGCCTGGAAAAACGGCATCATGTCTAGGCACCCTTACAGTACTGACTTGCTGAACCCTGTAGCATGCTCAAGCGCTGCAATGGAGATGAGTCCGATGTGCCTCGCTGTCCCTGCTCTCCCTGTCTGCAGGCGATGATTGTCAGGTTTCTTTCCTACGCATAAAATAACAGTGTCAATCATCATTCGCAGGCGGGGGAGGGGGCAGAAACCGTGAGCAGCATCGGACTCATGTCCCTTGCAGCACTTGAGCGCACTGCTGGGTTCGGCAGATCATTGCTCTTAGGCTAGGTCTACACGACAACATTTGTCGAGCGACAGATAGGGCACAACTACACTGCAACATTTGTTGTGCGACATTTTGTTGCACCAATGTCGCGCGACAATTTTTATAATGGCAGTCTATGATGTCTATGGTACACATCCGTTTCCTCCTGGGCGCATCGATTCCAGATCCCCTGATATAGGTCATTAGTGACCGAAACGTCGGGACAACTGTACATAATCGCATGCTATGCCTTGAATAATATTGGATGTAATGTGACACAAAGTGTTCAAAAAGAATGAATAAAACTACTCTGTAATATCAGTCAAAATTGGTGTGCCATAGAATTTCTCTCAGATAGCTTGAAATCTTGTCATCCTCTGATAATGAATGCATGTCTCTGTCCCCTATTAGGGCTCATTCACACGAACGTGTGCTGCCCGTTGCCGTATTGTGGACCGCATCTGCGGATCCGCATTACACAGGCACCGTTCCATGGCCATTCCGCATCGCGGATGAGGACCCATTCATTTCAATAGGTCCTCAAATCCAGAGGTGCGGAACAGAAGATCGGAATGGAACACTACAGAAGCACTACGGAGTGCTTTCTGGGGTTCCCTTCCGTTCTTCCGCACTGCAAAAATATAGAACTTGCTCTATCTTTTTATGGAATGGAAGGATTGTGGACACATTCAAGTGAATGGGTCTGCGATCCCCATGCGCCTGCCCCACAGACGGTGCCCGTGCATTGCGGACCGCAATTTGCAGTCCAAAGCACGGGCAAGTCCTTAGGGCATATGGTTGAGCATCCATTGTTTTTCTGTGGACTTAATTTCACTGTGTATTAGATAGTCGCTTCCCTTCAGCAGCTAAACCTATAGCTTTTTTTGTTATCGTAAAAAGCAGTTGTCCAGTTAGGGCCATCCCTTTAAGCAGGCTGTTCATGGTGAGCTTTATGTCAAGCCTTAAAAGATATATGGAAAGATATTTCCCACAATATATATACTTTTTATCCATGGAAAAGTGTATGTGTGTATATATATATATATATATATATATATATATACATACATAGGATAAGGAGCCAATTCACACCATATAGTCTTTATTAAACTGCACAGTCACATGGGGTTAAAAATGAGTATGAAGGAAAAAGGTGGCATTACTGGTAGAGATGTGATATTTTGTAATAAAGATAACACACAATTGTTACATAAAAACAGACATGCAACGCAAGTCTCTGGAACATAATAAACACTCTGTGTAAAATACTGTGAAAGTCCAATAGGACTGGGCACAGAAAAATCAATAGCCAGCACGCCTATTGTAAACCAAACAAAGCTATACGCCAAAATTATCTACAGATAGGTAGTAGAAAGAGATAGTGTCCATCGCATACTCTAAATCCAGGATGGCGCTCACCCCGAGGTTCGTTTTCTAGGAGATATCATACCTTTGATTTGCTAGACCGACACCAAAATACAGATAAAAATATCTGTTGTTGATCGACTTTCCCGGTCAGATTGTTAACTGTTATTTCTAGGTGTACGGCCATGGAGACTACAAAATATGTCTAGCTCCTGACTAGTGATGAGTGGCAGGGGCTATATTCGAATTTGTGATATTTCACTAATATTTGGGGCGAATATTCGTCATATATTCGCTAATTCGAGATTATTTTCTTGATTGCTAAAAATCGACAATGTAATATTCGCGTAATGTGCGCGAAATACCGGCTTGGGTCACTTTTGCTAAATTTTCCAAGCTGCTAGAAGTTTCCTGAGACTGGAGAAAATGGTTGGCACGGAAGAACATTAAAAATGTTTTTATATGCAGTTAGAGTGCTCCAATATATTTACGATTGCGCTAATCGGCACTAATGATGTGAATATTTTGGCGCAGTACGTGAGACTTCACATTTTATCAGGTCTGACTACATATTACTGATTGGTGCACTATGTATTGTTGTGACATCACAGCACTATGTCTGTAGCATGTATGTATGGGCAGCAGAACCTATCAGCTACACTATATCACTATCTACCCTACACTGACTATCTACCACTAACTATCTGTATTATATATATGAGCTATCTAACTATCTATCTAATGTAGTGTGGAAAACACAGAGCACAGCAATGACACTGCTGTCTCTCTCAGAACTTTAAAAACTGTAGAAAATGGCTGCTGGGGAGGTTCTTATATAGTAGGGGGTAGGCAGCTTTCCTATTGGTTGCTAGGGATGTTGCTAAGCTCAAAGACATTGCAGCCTTCTCATTGGCCCACAAGCAAGAAGGGGGGTTACTGATGAAAAAAAATCTCAAATATTTGAAATTACGAATATATCACTATATTCTAAATATTCGCAAATTCTCGAAGTGCCGATATTCATGATTAATATTCGCAATTCGAATATTCGCGCCCAACCCTACTCCTGACAAGTCATTGCTTCTTTTCATGTTTTTCTACCCAGGACAAACTACAAGACAGTGGGGCTTTACTGGCTGGGCTCACTGGTTATGAGCATGGTGGTCTTTTTGCCTGGGAATGTGGTCGGTAAGCCAAGATTATCATTTGTCATTCACTTGCCTGAACATCCTACTAAACTGAAGTATCCAGGTTGTTTACCCCTTCATTGTTCACCAGGCACTGCTCCGTGCGTTTGGTTGTGACCCTGCCTGGTAAACAATGAAGGTGGGTGCAGCTCTCGCAGGAAGGCAGGGGTCTATTCAATCAGTTGATTGGACCTGCACAAGTCTTATATTGTACTCGTGGATAACTCCTTTAGACATAGTAAAATGTACTATTTTTTTCCTTTCTGCTCCATCCCACACATTTTATTGTCTATAATAGTACTCTATTGTCTGTGCTCCTGTAATTCTGTATTTGGTATTCCTTAAAGGGGCAGTCCAGGATTTTACAGTGATGGCATATCCCCAGGATAAGCCATCACTGTCTGATCAGTGGGTGTCCGACAACCTTGCTGACTAGTTATTCTGCAGCAGCACCGAAGCTAGAACTCAGCCTTGGATTACTGCATTACTAATTACTGAAGCACTGCTCCCATGCTCTTCAATGACAGCATTTCTACAGTAACCAGCTCTGTCTACTACACAGTGGACAGAACTGTGTATTTCCAGCATCAGAGCTACTGCAGAACAGCTGATCGGAGGGGTGTGGGTTGTTGGACAACCATCGATCAGATGGTGATGACTGTGGATGATACAAACTACAAATTGGCGTGGTATTAAAAAGCAGGAAGTGCTCAACCCCATATGCAGTGGTGCATCTATACTGGGGGGGCAGATCCTGCACTTGTGGTCCGCTGCTAATGGCAATCCCCAGCAAAAATGCATACAATGGAGGATGCCTGCAGCGGACCACAAGTACCACAATGGACATCCTACACAGGATAGCAATTGTGTGGATGTGATAAACAGTATATACCGTATTTTTCGCCGTATAAGACGCACCGGCGTATAAGACGCACCTAGGTTTTTGGGGAGGAAAATAAGAAAAAAAATATTTTTAACCAAAAGGTGTGCTGTGGGTTTGGAACTAGGTGGTCTGTGGATGGCACTATTACTGGGGATCTGTGGATGACGGACACTGTTATGGGGGGATCTGTGGATGACGGACACTGTTATGGGGGGATCTGTAGATGACGGACACTGTTATGGGGGGATCTGTGGATGACGGACACTGTTATGGGGGGATCTGTAGATGACGGACACTGTTATGGGGGGATCTGTGGATGACTGACACTGTTATGGGGGGATCTGTGGATGACGGACACTTATGGGGGGATCTGTGGATGACGGACACTTATGGGGGGATCTGTGGATGACGGACACTGTTAGGGGGGAACTGTGGATGACAGACACTGTTATGGGGGATCTGTGGCTTTCACTGTTACAGGGGGATCTGTGGCTGGCACTGTTACAGGGGGGATCTGTGGATGGCACTGTTATACATGTGTCATCCACAGACCCTCCCAGCCCATAACTGTGCCATCCACAGATCCCCCGCCGCTCCTGTATACTAATATAATATGTCTTATTCAATTAATAGTTATTAAATATGCCTCTTTATTCCTAAAAGTACCTTAAATCCGAAGCGCTTCAGTACAATGCCGGCAGGCCGGGCAGCCGGCGCGGCGCATCACTCACTGACGTCACTTGCCTGCGCCGCCTGCTTCATTCATAAAGTAGGCGGCGCAGGCACGTGACATCAGGGAGTTACGCTGCCGCCCGCCCAGCCTGCATACTACTGAAGCGCTAAGGATTTAAGGTACTATTAGGCATAAAGGGGCATATTTAATAACCATTCATTGAATATGACATATTTTATTAGTACACCGGAGCGGCGGGGCGGGCCTTTAGTACAGTGACTGCACCGCCCCGCCGCTATTGCCGGCCCCAGCTCCTCCTCCCAGTCCCTCCCCGAGTCCTCGCTCTCTTTACATCGCTGCCAGCGATGTAAAACTGACTGCATTCGCCGTATAAGACGCAGGGGCATTTCTCCCCCATTTTGGGGGAAGAAAAAGTGCGTCTTATACGGCGAAAAATACGGTATAATATAACAAAAACAAAGACAGGTGCTCTCTGCGGTCTTACTAAGCCCTCAAACTGGTGTTAAAATTGAGAGATTAGCCAACATGTCCTACGTGAGGACATGTCTGAGCCAGAGCACCGCGCCAAGGTTTCTCAAGTAGCTTGTGACCTAACGCTAAACCTACCTGTGCCGTATGGGCAATACCAGGAGCCAGTGGGCGAACTGCGGGAGCGCAAGGTCCGACTCACAGCAATCTCCCAGTAACCTCCAGCATGTGACCATGCATACAGTGGGAGGAGGCAGAGAGCTCTGAGTCCCACCCAAGACTGGCTGATATAGCCCGGGCCTCACATGTGCACCAGAATGCTGCCTGTGGATGGAAATAAAGGCACATTCAGACGAGGAGTTTCTACACCTCCAAAAATTCTAAATACAAACTACAAATTAGCGTGGTATTAAAAAGCAGGAAGTGCTCAACCCCATATGCAGTGGTGCATTTATACCGGGGGGACAAATCCTGCACTGTGGATGAGCAAATTGTTTCTAACAAATCTTCTGGAGCAGCAATGTGCTGGCCTTGCTGCTCAAGAGACTCCCCCTTGATTGACAAGACCATGTCAATCTTGCATCTCCACAATAGCTCCCTTCGGCTATCTACGGCTCCTACTTCAGCAGTACAAATACTGACTTTGCATGCACCGCTGATGTCTGGCTACACCCGGAAGTTGAGGTGGCACTTCTCCATCTGAAGCCTAAATGAGATTGGCAGGGGTCACCACCTTGGCCCAACAAATCCATCATTGAACCCTAAAGTGTCACTAAGTTTTCAGCATACATTGCATTAATCAATAGTACAGTGTGTGTACATGAGGAATATCACTATTTATGGCCATTATATCACTTGCATCTGACATTTTTAGCAGTTTTGTGCTTGCTGAATATCTAGTTTACAGTTCTCTCAGACTTGATGGGTGTAGACGAGCTGCCATCCACTGCATACACAGAAAGTAGAGGAGAATCTCCTTCCTACCTGTCTCACTGTCACTCAGAAGCAGCCCCAGGATAATGAAGATCAGAACAGAAAAGTACTCACCTGGATGGTTGTGAAGGAAGCCCTTTTACTGAGCTATAACCTTTCTATGTAGCTGTGCAGTCTCTCCATAGACTTGCATTTGTATGATCCTCCTGCAGAGATGATCCATACTGGATGTGAAAAAGGCATTTTTCAAAAGGGAAAAGCAATTAGGGGGTTGGACGGAGGTAAACAGAAGAACTAGAGATTTCTCTCTGATAAAACATATTACAAAATTTCTTGCAAGTTGTGTGAAAAGTTAGTCACCATTTAAAAGCAATTCTACAAAATAATATGCAATCTCACAGGACAAAGTTCAGGTGACTGAGCAGAGATAACCAATAATGAGATTCAAAGACAGTGTATATATGTATTTATATCCATGGCATTTTCAAGCTATAGGAGTAATAACATTTATTAAATTGGTTATTGAAAAACCCTCTAAAAACCTCTCAAGACTTTGCTCTTTCAGCTCCATCACTGACTCATAGCTGAGGATAAACCGTTAAAACTAATGTTTGATTTCATAAGAGATGGGAATAAAACTTGTCTCCTATATCCCACGGTGTCGCTATGATTTATGTGTCGATGTCTCATAGTGCGCTGGGAGACAAAGGTATGCTTCTGTCACTTTCAGGATGAGAGATGGTGGATCTGGGGGCGTTTATGCCTTATTGTACAGCAATGAAATCTCACTAGGGACCCATGACTCAGTCAATGTCACTTCTATTGTACTGTGACATGAAGAGAGATAGTTTGGTCTTGTTCATTTGTGATGGAATTTTTATCTCTTTGCTGCAGTGAATTTTTACAGAGTCGTGTGATTGTATTTCAGGGAAGTATGGGACAGAAGTACGCCCTGCCTTCATCCTTAATGTCCCCTACCTGTTTCTTCCTGTCTGGGCAGGAATGAGAATATTCAGATCAAAGCACAACTTTACAAAAATACCAGCTGAAAAGGTAACTCTGGCATTAATAGCCTTATTCGCCAATGTGATCTACAATATAAAATGTCTATTTTTATTTTGCCTAAAAATGTATATATTTTTCAGGTGTCAGTGGCACACAATGAAGGAATTTTTCAACGCCCAAAAGATATTGTACTGATTGTGTATCTCTTAGGAGCTATTATATTTACTCTTTTTAGAGGCCTGGTAAGTATAAATATGATTCCGTTTGATGAAGTGTTGCTTATTGTATTCACAGTCATGTCAGAGATACATGGCACTATATTGGTGTGAATGGCACTATGCCACATTGATCAACATTGTGAGAGAGCGCATGTGATGTATCAAATCACTGTGCATATACATATTCACTGTATTGTTAACGTAGAGGATGTCCCCTTGTCACAGTCATTGTCCTGGGTATAAAGAGATCATGGGTCCGTACTGACCACTGATATATTTATACATGGTTATTAGATCTCCCCTCAGATGTCTTTTTTCTGAACTAAATAACCCTAATTTTGATCATTTTTCTGGGTACTGTAGTCCACCCATTTCAGATATTACTTTAGATGCCCTTCTCTGAACCCTCTCCAGCTGTGCTATGTCTGTCTTGTTCACAGGAGCCCAGAACTGTACACAGTACTCCATGTGTGGTCTGACTAGTGATTGTAAAGTGGCATCTATGCCCCTTTGGATGCAACCCATTATCTTACAGGCTTTGGCAGCATCTACCTGACACTGGTTACTATAGTTAAAGGAGTTGTCTGGATTCAGAGCTTGAACCCTCTCCAGCTCTGCTATGTCTGTCTTGTTCACAGGAGACCAGAACTGTACGCAGTACTCCATGTGTGGTCTGACTAGTGATTGTAAAGTGGCATCTATGCCCCTTTGGATGCAACCCATTATCTTACAGGCTTTGGCAGCATCTACCTGACACTGGTTACTATAGTTAAAGGAGTTGTCTGGATTCAGAGCTGAACCCAGACATATCCCCTTTTTAACCCAGGCAGTCCCTCTGATATGAGATATGAAATGCTTCGATGCTTTCCCTTGCCATGCGCTCATTCTAAATGGGAATTTTCTTGAGATCCGGTGACGTACCGGGCTCTCCATAAGGACTGTTAGGTGAAGGCTTCCACCTAATAGTGAGCACGGTGACGTTACTGGAACTAATGGGTGAGCTTTAGCGCTCCCCTAGCCTGTAAAATAGCCTAGGGCAGCGCTAAAGCCCGCCCATTACTGCCAGTGACATCACCAGCAACACTGCTAGGTGGAAGCCTCAGCCTAGCAGTGTAAAAATATAAACAAACAGCCCTTGCAGTCTGGGTGAATAAGGGGATATGTCTGGATTCAGCTCTGGACCTGGAATACCCCTTTAAAGGCGTTCTCCGGGCTGTTCATATTGATGACCTATCCTCAGGATAGGTCATTAATATCAGATTGGCGGGGTCCGGCACCCGGCTTCATTGTTTACCTGCCAGGTGTAATTACACCCTAGAACTGTATAGGAACGAGCCGTCCCATTGAAATAATTACACCTGCTCAGCGCTGCAGATGTGACGGCGAGCAGGTAAACAATGAAGAGGAGGCAGCGCTGGCACGCCTTCTCTACAAACAGCTGATCAGCGGGGATGCCGGGTTTCAGACCCCCACCGATCTGATATTGATGACCTATCCTGAGGAATGGTTTCGTATACGGTCCGCAAAAAAAACAGAACAAAAATACGTTTGTGTGCATGTAGCCATAACCACCTCCCGTCCGCACGTTGACTATAAACGTCCGGGAGGTGGTTCTCCATTTCTGAATAGACGTTCCAGAACGTCCATTCAGAAACTGCAGCTGCACGCTAATCGTGCAGCTGCTGATCGGGTTGCTCGTTGTCAGTGACAGCAGGGCAACCCTTAGAGAAGGCAGGGACAGTGCCCAGGTGTCCCTGCCTTCTGGATAGCTGCATACACAGCGCTCACCGAGTGCTGTGTATGCAGAGCATGAAGGACTATGCGCTTCCTGTTCCGGCCCGGCGGTCATGTGATCGCCGGGACCGGAGGGTGCAGGAGCTGTGTGAGGTCTTTCAGAGACCTCGATCAGCCATGCACTGAGGCTGTACAGCGCTGTATTGCGCTGTACAGCCTCTCTGGGGGGTGCATTTCTCCTGTAACTGGGGCTACTATGTCAGCCCCAGTTACAGGAGAAATCAACAGTGAAAAAAAAAAAAGTGAAGTAAATGTCCCCCAGAGGTCTTGTATGACCTTATGGGGGACGAAAAGTGTAAAATAAAAAAATTGTGTTAAAAAAATAAAATAAAAAAAAATTGAAAAAATAAAATAGACATATTTGGTATTGCCGCGTCCGTGATGGTCGGCTCTATAAATATATCACATAATCGACCCAGTCCGATAAACACCATAAAATAAATAAATAACTGTCAAAAAAAGCAATTTTTGTCACCTTACATCACAAAAAGTGCAACACCAAGTGATCAAAAAGGCGTATGTCCCACAAATTGGTAGCAATAAAACTGTCACCTCATCCCGCAAAAAATGAGCCCCTACATAAGAAAATCTCTCAACAAATAAAAAAACTATAGCTCTCAGAACATGGACACATTAAAACATAATTTTTTGGTTTAAAAAATGCTATTATTGTGTAAAACTTTAATAAATAAGAAAAAGTATACATATTAGGTATCGCCACGTCCGTAACAATCTGCTCTATAAAAATGTCACTTGACCGAACCCCTCAGGTGAACGCTGTAAAAATAAATAAATAAAAACTGTGCTAAAACAACCAATTTTTTGGTCACCTTGCCCCATAAAGTGTTATAATGAATGATAAAAAAAATCATATGTACCCAAAAAATAGTACCAATAAAACTGGCACCTTATCCCCTAGTTTCCAAAATGGGGTCACTTCTTGGGAGTTTCTACTGTAAGGGCAGGGGCGTACTTACAGGGGTCGCAGTTGCGACCGGGCCCGGCACTCCAGGGGGCCCGGCCGCCTGTGGACCCCTGGCCCCTCCTTGCAGTAGTACTGTGTGTGCTGGCGCCTGCTTGTATAATAACCCGGGCGGCCGGCCCGGGGCCCACCGCCCAGTGTTCCGTTTCTGCGCTGCAGAGCCAGGCCTACCCTCCCTTGAGTCTCCTCCCCCCATCAGTCTCCTCCCTGTGCGGGTGCGGCGTGCCTCGTCATTTCCTGTTAGGCACCGGACATGACGTTTCCCTAGGCTGCGCAGGCGCATGACGCCGAGACGCAGCAGGGAGAAGGGAGCGCGCAAAGAAGCCGGTGCCGACCTTCCGGATTGGGACTAGATAAGATTATTAAGATTTGTAAAAAAAAAAAATTGGTCACTGAGTTCAGACTCAGAGTGGGGTCTGACTGGGCAATATTACTGTCTGTATTGCCTTCATATGGTATGGTAAAACACTACATTGGCCTATCAATGGCTTTTAAGTCTGCTATATTTCTGTAGCCTGCAACCTCTGACTGCCCAGTTGGGCTGAAACTACTACACCCAACATGTTCTGGAGGTAATAGTAAATGGCTATTGGTGCAATTCTGAGCTACTAGTCTATATAATACATATAGTAAGGCTACTTTCACACTGGCGTTTTTAATTCCGTTTGTGAGATCCGTTTCAGGGATCTCACAAACGGTTCAAAACGGATCAGTTCAGCCCCAATGCATTCTTAATCGATAAGGATCCGCTCAGAATGCATCAGTTTGGCTCCGTTCAGTTTGGCCCAGCCGTTACTTTCAATGTAAGTCAGGACGGATCTGTTTTTACTTAGACTTTTTTTTTTAAAGAATAATGCAAACGGATCCGTTCTGAACGGACACAAGCGTTTGCATTATAGGTGCGGATCCGTCTGTGCAGATACCAGACGGATCTGCACCTAACGCAGGTGTGAAAGTAGCCTTAGTTATAAAGCCATTGATAGGCCAATGGAGTATTTTACCATATGAAGGCAAAAGAAATGCATGACAAAACCAGCACTGCTACATAATGTAGCTGGTTTTACGTGGGCAATGCATTGCTGGTACCTGATGCTGACACCTGCAGTTCTGAGTAAAAGTACATAGTTATGGTTGAGGCCATTTGTTAACTCTGCTCAGCTACATCTGCTTATAAAGGGATGAACAGACTGCGCACATTGGGGTATACCTTCTTGTTCTTGCATTAGTCTTCAGCCTGTGGCTCTCTAGACCTGGTGGAATACAAATTTAGGCGGTTTGGGGGTGGAGGGAGGTTGGGGGGGGGGGGCGGCGACGGGGAGGGGGCCCCATGGATTGTGTGTACGCCACTGTGTAAGGGTGCATCGGGGGGGCTTCAAATGGGACATGGCATCTAAAAACCATGTGGAGTTCCTTTTCTTCTGCGCCCTGCCGTGTGCCAATACAGCAGTTTATGGCCACATGTGGGGTGTTTCTGTAAACCGCAGAATCTGGGTAATAAATATTGAGTTTTGTTTGGCTGTTAACCATCAATGTGTTAAATATTTTTTTTTATTAAAATGGAAAATCTGCCAAAAAAGTGAAATTTAAAAATTTGATCTCCATTTTCCTTTAATTCTTGTGGAACGCCTAAAGGGTTAACAAAGTTTGTAAAATCGGTTTTAAGTACCTTGAGGGGTGTAGGGGTGTAGTTTCTACAATGGGGTCATTTATGGGGGTATCCACTATGTCCACTAGACAAAGTTACTTCAGACCTGAACTGGTCCTTAAAAAGTGGGTTTTGGCAATTTTCTTAAAAATTTGAAGAATTGCTTCTAAACTTCTAAGCCTTCTAACGTCCTAAAAAAATAAAATGAAATTTCCAAAATGATGCCAACATAAATTAGACATATGGGGAATGTTAAGTAATAAATATTTTATGAAGTATCACTTTCTGTTTTAAAAGCAGAGAAATTGAAATTTAGAAAATTGCGAATTTTACTAAATATTGTTAAATTTGGGAATTTTTCATAAATAAAGGTAAAATATATTGACTCAATTTTATGACTATCATGAAGTACAATGTGTCACGGGAAAACAGTCTCTGCATGACTTGGATAAATAAAGGCGTTCCAAAGTTATTACCACATAAACTGAGATATGTCAGATTTGAAAAATTAGGCCTGGTCAGGAAGGGGGCAAATGGCCCAGATGGGAAGTGGTTAAGCTGATTAAAAAACAGATGCAATTATATGCAATCAGATTAACTGATCTTCCTATAACTGTCAATTGATTTTTTGTGTCAGATTACAACTAAAAGTGGTGCATCAGTGTTTTTGCAGTCCATAGATTAAACACTCCTCCAACCTTCTAGCCATCTTCTCCCCAATACAGCTGCCCACTCCCCATTGAGATGCAGGCCATCACCCATACTGTAAGGCCTGTTGCCAACAGAGATGTTAGCCCAGTTCTCCAGGATCCCCAAACCACTCCTTTCTACACCAGTTTCTGAGCCACTTGTTTACTTTCCTGATCTCCCACTGCACTTCTGGTTTGACTCTTGGTACAGGTAGTACAGTATTTCAGAAAATACTATATTTGAGGTCCTCGCCTTGAGCTTGCGACCTAAGTCCCTAAAATCATGTGCCCCATGACCACCAGGTCTTCACCAGCCCCTCCGAGTAATCTATCAACCTGATCTGTGATTGGTTGAACTCGAGCGCCAGTAAGACTACACACTATTTGTGAGTGACAGATCGCCCTATCTGTACCCCAATGATCCAGTCTCCCAGCACCTGACCTGCCCTGCTCTCCATATCCCCTGCTTACTGGAGTTGACATTCCCCTGACCGGCAGAGGAAGTGTCTAGCTGCCGCAGTGCTCTCCTTAAACTCCTCATCTGCCAACCTTGCAAAAACATTTTTGGGGTGTGCCAGATCAGGACTAGCATGACTGACACTATTTCCATTAGGCCCCTTGCAGACGAGCGTGTGTCACGCTGCGAGTCTGCAGCGCAGCACCTGGCCTGACCTCCCAGCACTGACGGGGTCACATAGCATTATATTGATTTATGATGCTATGTAACCCTTAGGCCGCTGCGTTGCGGGAAAAGATGCGGGTGCATTGCGGGAAAATGCACGATTTTTCCACGCGAGTGCAAAGCGTTTGAGAAAAATCGGCATGTTTGGTACCCAGACCCGAATCTGGACTTCTTCACAGAAGTTCGGGTTTGGGATTGGTGTTGTGTAGATTTTATTATTTTCCCCTATAACATGGTTATAAGGGGAAAATAATAGCATTCTTAATACCGAATGCTAAGTAAATTAGGGATGGAGGGGTTAAAAAAATTAAATTAAATTAAACTTACCTCATCCACTTGTTCGTGAAGCCCGACTCGTCTTCTTTCTTCTTCTTTGAGGACCTGGGAGGAAAAGGACCTTTGGTGACATCACTGGGCTCATCACATGGTCCATGACCATAGTGATGGACCATGTGATGGATCATGTGATGGACCATGTGACGAGCGCAGTGACATCACCAAAGGTCCTTTTCCTCCCATATCCTCAAAGAAGAAGAAAGAAGACGAGTCGGGCTTCGCGAACAAGTGGGTGGGGTGAGTTTAATGATTTTTTTTTTTAACCCCTCCATCCCTAATTTACTTAGCATTCTGTATTAAGAATGCTATTATTTTCTCTTATAACCATGTTATAAGGGAAAATAATAAAGTTTCGGGTCCCCATCCTGATCGTCACCTAGCAACCATGCGTGAAAATCGCACCGCATCCGCACTTGCTTACGGATGCTATGCGATTTTCACGCAGCCCCATTCAATTCTATGGGGCCTGTGTTGCGTGAAAAACACACAATATAGAGCATGCCGCGATTTTTACGCATCGCACAAGTGATGCGTGAAAATCACCGCTCATGTGCACAGCCCCATTGGAGTGAATGGGTCCGGATTCAGTGCGGGTGCAATACATTCACCTCACGCATTGCACCCGCACGGAATTCTTGCCCATGTGAAAGGGGCCTTACAGTTCTGGAATGCATTGGATAACACTGGCAGCATTATGTCAGTGTTGTCCAATACATTCCAGAACTGTAAGGGTTACATAGCATTATATTGATTTATGATGCTATGTGACTCGGTCAGCGCTGGGAGATCTGCGCTGCGGACTTGCAGCGTGACAAACGCTCATCTGCAAGAGGCCTTACCTTCTGTGATTAAGGCCTCAAGCACACGACCGTGACGTTTTTTGCGGTCCGAAAACCGCGGATCTGCAAAGAACGGAAGCCGCTCGTGTTGCCTTTCGCAATTTGTGGAACGGAACGGGCGCCGGCAATATAAATGCCTATTCTTGTCCGCAAAGCGCGGACAAGAATAGGACATGTTAGATTTTTTTAGTGGGCCAGCGGAACGGAGCCACAGATGCGGAGTGCTGTCCGCATCTTTTGCGGCCCCGTTGAGGTGTGCATGAGGCCTAAGCTAGCTACTCCACTTCCCTGCATCTGCATGCTACCATCCTCCCCTACATCTACCTCAGTGAGTGTTTGCACAGCGCGCATCAAACTCTTTTCTATATTATCATGGGATCTCTGTGTTGCAATTTGCTCATTTAGATCCAGAATCGGGGGTTCCGAAAATGCGACATGCACACATTTTGCACAGCAATATGTACCATCAAACAGCTGTTCAAGGACTGCATTGTACATCCTCAGATTTCTCAGAAATAGCTTTGAATCCAACATTTCATCATCGCCTTATGATTTCATCAGTCACGAAGATAAATTACTAATATTAGCGTGTTCCAAATTAGATTCAACAAGCTATGGCTGCTTCAAGAGCTGTATACGTTTTTTTACTGACACCTTAGCGATCCATAGTTGTATCCAGTGGTCTCCTAATTCCATGCTGCTACATTAGTATTTTGTGCTTCTATGCTGAAAACGTGCAGCACTTTCATGGTCACAGGGGCACAGCTAGGTAGATGCCTACCTTTGGATGAAGTCACATGTAGAGTTTAAAGAGCATCCACAATTTGACTCTGCAGTTTTTGCAGTGTGTTTATGTAGCTACAAGTTTTTTTTTGTTTTTTTTTACCATGTTCTATCTGTAAGACTCAATTGAAGTTCTTGACCATATAATATGTAACCGTAGTACAACTGTGTGTATTTGAGGCTATTTAAGACTTTACATATATTCCCTCCTATTTACTGCATGTTTTTTATTATGCTTTATTATATCTTCATTTACATCTATAGCTGGCACTGGACTGCCCTTCCGATTCTTGCTTTACCTATATCTACCAATATGAGCCATATATAAGAGACCCTGTGGCTTATCCTAAAGTTCAGGTAAGTGTTTAATATTAAATGATAAAGAGTTCTGTGAATGATAAAATGTGTCTGGTGCTGGCAGACCCCTCCAGTCATTCAGTCTTCAGATTTTTTTCAGTCAGTCCTCTTTAGCTGTGGCTGGGTATGAGTGGCACCAGATATTTTATAGGGTACATAGAGGATGATGGCTCTTGGTTTCTTTTTGATCCCTTTAGCAATCTATCTTGAACATTATAATGCAAAGATGATACAGGTCACTGTATAGATCCCTCTATACCAGTGTGCCCTTGAATGCCGGGGCTCTTTGGAACCTTGTCAATGACTCCCCAGAAAACAGCAGCCAGACATGGCAAACTACTTTCCGCTTACAAAAAGATGCTCATTAATCATGGAGGTAGACTATAGGCAGCCAACAAATGTTGTATTCAACTGAACACCAAGCTTCTTTCAGGTAGAAACGGGAGTAAAGGTTCCATAGGAGTAGAAACACTTTTAAGGGGTCCCTCTTAAAAATAAGGTTTTATTTGCCTCATAGTGGTTCATGGGATTAGTTAGGGAATTGCTAACAATACAGTTTCCTAATATATTATAGAAACTGCTTGAAAAGTATAGGTCAGGGGTACTCAAGTACTTTTTGTAAAGGTCCACGTACCTGGGTCTGACATAGGGTCAAGATGTGAGCTGCAAAAAAAAAAAAAAAAATGCAAGGAGGAACAACATCAGTGGCCTGTAGCACTCTGTGGCAATTTTTTTTTTTTAACCACCTCACAGTAGTGATGCCGTGCTAGATGGTAATAGTGCCCCTTTAGTGCTCCCTACAGAGTATGATGCCTCCTTAGTACCTTCCCATACAGTATGCTGCCCCCTTAGTGACCCCTATACAGTGTGAAACTCCTAAGTGCCCCCACACACAATGAGCCCTTAAATGCCCTTCACACAAGGTGATGCCCTTTAAGTAGCCCCCACACAATGATGCCCCATTAAGTGCCCCCTTACACAGGTATGCCCCTCAAGTGGCCCCTCTAACACAGTGATGTCCTCTTAAGTTTCTCTCACACAGTATAATGTCCTCTTAAGTGCCCCCTCATGGTGATGCTTGATTAAAGTGTGCTCCCTTAAAGAGTACCTATCAGCATGATCAACCCTATTAAACCGGGCAAGCAGATTAAACTTATATCTTTATTTTGGGTTTAGCTTTTACCGCTGCGGAGAAATCATTACTTTGATAGTTATGGAAATTAGTTAGTTGGAGCACTAAGGGGCAGGCGGCAGCACTAGGAGCACTGCTACAGCTGCGCACCAGTGCTCAATACACTCCCCCCTCCCATTTGATCAACAGGGCAAGACATCTCGTCCTGCCGTCTTCTGGTGCTTGTGCAGTCACTCACAAACTTAGCGCCGGCACAGTGCACAGGCGCCGCTGATATTATTCTACTCGGAAGTGTTGGTGCCTGTGGCTTCAGAGTCAGAGGAGGAATGCTTCCAGGTAGAATGACGTTGTCGGCACTTGCACACTATTGATCTGCGCAGTGCAGGTTAATGCACAGTGATACCAAATCTATATCGTTTTTCTTATGCTTTACCACTAAAGTTCAGGTGGAATCTATAAACTCGTAGACCACACTGACATATCGGGATATACTGATGTACGGATTCCACTGCAGAGCTACAGTGAGCGCTTTACAAACATCTCTGCTCCTGCCTGTACCAGCGCTGCTCTGCTAAAGCCTATATAACATATAGGTATTTAAAAACAATAACATTTGCATAAAAAAAAAAAATATGTTATAGTATCACAGTCTATAGTGATTGTAACATCTTCCTATTAAGCCCTACCACAGGGCTTTAGATTAGTGTGGCAGGCTAAAAGCTTTCCTAAAGCCTCAGGCTGCTCAGACAGCCAGTTGGCACCCTGCAGTTATACCGCAGGAATAGGCAGGGGAAGGGCCCATTGGAAGTCAGAGGGAACCCACTATCTCTGACTAACCACTCAGATGCTACAGTCACTATTGACTGCGGCATCTGTGGATTGAAATCACTGGGATTAGACATATCCAGGGTATTGCAGGCAGATGTCAGTTGTATTAACCAGCTGACATCTGCCGGGGATGTAGCAACCACAGTTCCTGAGATTTCTTCTTCCTCTATTATGCCATGAATATATGGCAAATATTGGAAAGGGGTTAAAATATGTTTTATTTTCATAAAACGTAATGGTCACTTTTTTTATAGAGTAGTTCAACATACATGTAACATTTCGCAGAAGAATAAGCTGACCAATGTCTCTTCCTTTCAGATGTTGGTAAATATGTTCTACCTACTCCCATTTCTGTGTGTGTCCATCTATGGTCTGCTGGTTCCTGGCTGTACATGGATGTTGGACTGGACAGTTGTCTATGCTGGTGCAATGGCACAGGTAAGCTTTTTAGCGCAAATAAAGTTACCCAATGGGTTGCTGTTGGCATCTGCTGTTTTTTTTGTCTATGTTAGTCTTATATATGGGACCCTGGAAAGCATTTATCTAAATCTTTCTCCACAGGCTCAGTTTGCTCACATAGGATCTTCAGTCTACCACCGAACACCATATACTTATCGTGTCCCTCGAGAAGCATGGTGGGAGTTCATGATAGTGAATGTTCTGTACACCCTTGGGATGCAGCTACTGGCTTTCCGATGTATTCAAAGCCCAGCCTACTTTCTCAGAGACATAAAGCAAACTGTAGAGGAAGGCAAGAAACAGGATTAATAGGATTTGTTATTGGACTACGACGCTTCTTAAGTAAGCCTTGAACAGGGCTTTTGACGGCTTACAGGACTCTAGGCTTTTATCTTAATGTTGTTGAAGAAGCAAATAAGGACACGTTAACCTTAGGAGGGACTCTGCAATAATGTTTTCTGTGTTTTGCACTGGATTTCTGCTAATAAACGGTGAAAACTAGAAATAGAGAAATTATTTCAAAGATATAAACATGCTCAAAACGTCCCTTTCTTAAAGGGAGTCTGTCATCAACAAAAGCAGTTTTAAACTGCCCACAATGCCAAATAGAGCCCCCTTCCCATGTGTTAGTCATACCTTTATATACCAGGATCTCTGCTTCAATCCAGCGGAAAATGCTTATATTCAATATGTTAATTAGCTGTTACGTGCACCAAAGCCCAAATCAATCCGTGCTCCATTGCTCCAGTCCTTCGCCTCCCTCTCCTGCTTAATTGACAGAGATAGACGCGATAATGTTGCAGAAGCCTGCCCCTTCTAATCAAGATATAGAGATTGGCACTGGGAGGGGAAAGAGCCAGGGCTGTGGCACTGAGTGGTTCGGGCCTGCCCTCAGTGCACATAACAGTTAATTAACATATGGAATTAAATCTTTTTTCCACTGGAGAAGTGATTCTAGCAAATAAAGATGCTTATAACTTGGGGATGGAGCCCCGTCTGGCATTTTGGCCTTTGTAAAACTGATACTGTTGATGACAAACTCCCTTTACAAATATATAGCTGTTTTTGTCCAGAAACAGTGCCAGTGCAGCCCCATCCTCAATCATGTCAACAGAGATGAGCTGCAATCGTCCACACACAGTCCTAGAATAAGAAAGTAAAAGGCTGTTTTAAAGGGGTGGTATGGCCTAGGAGCCGGCAACCTCTGTGCTTATAAACTGGTGCTCCATTAAAAAAAACACCTGTCTGCCTGTGCCACTGAGCCATTCCTGGCCGCTTCTCTTTTCCACAGGACTGAAAGTGGCTTAGTCCCATGACTTCTGTGGAAAATCATTGGTCTCAGCGGTCACTTGTGCTCAAATGGTGCAGTGGTAGAGTCACATGGAACCACTGACTTGGTGTTTTTTGTTTTTTTTTAAGGGCCGCAAACAGGTTAGGAGCATTGGGTTGTTGCCTCCTAACCATACAACCCCTTTAATTGTCCTGCTTTCTAAATGTGATCTCAGGGTAGATTGTAGCATGACAGCACACACTTGTTCTTCATTCTGTGGTATCTGCAGAATAGTGTGTTGCTGCATAAATGTATATAAAGATCTTGGGGGAGATTTATCAACCAATCAGATTCCACCTTTCATTTTTCACAGCTCCTTTGGAAAATAAAAGGTGGAATCTGATTGGTTGCTATGGGCAACTAAGCCAGTTCTACTTTTCACCACTTTGATAAATCTCCCCCATAGAGTGCAGAAATTCTTCTCCCTCCAAAGTTACCTTTTCTTGCACTGTGAACACATTGCAAATTCAGTGACTTAAAAACGTATTCTGGTTTTAGTGATGCTATTTGTTTATTTAAACATAGAAACATAGAATGTGTCGGCAGATAAGAACCATTTGACCCATCTAGTCTGCCCAATATACTGAATACTATGGATAGCCCCTGGCCCTATCTTATATGAAGGATGGCTTTATGCCTATCCCATGCATGCTTAAACTCCTTCACTGTATTTGCAGCTACCACTTCTGCAGCTATTCCATGCATCCACTACTCTCTCAGTAAAGTAATACTTCCTGATATTACTTTTAAACCTTTGCCCCTCTAATTTAAAACGATGTCCTCTTGTAGCAGTTTTTCTTCTTTTAAACTTTTACCTTGTTGAATCCCTTTAGATAATAGGGTGTCAAATCATTTTCTAATTTACATCGATTTAAAATTTTGCTCGCAGACCTTTATTATATCCACGCATTTGCCTCTCCCTGAAGAAAAATAAATTGTACAGTCCATTTTATTCCTGTAAAATGCATCTATAGGAGAGTTAGATGGGGCTAAAAATGATGTCAGTCACGTGAGCCGTTATGTGACCCTTAAAAGCAGGGGCGGATTGGCCATACACCCTACAGGGAAATTTCCCAGTGGGCCGATGCCTAGGAGGGCCATCCAAGCCCTCTTCATGGCCGCCAGTAAGGTTCATAATGATCTGATTCCCTCTTAGCATCTGGCCAACAGCCGCAGGTGCCCTCCTCAATTCAACTGTATCGATGTCCTCAGGACAGCGATACAGTTGAATACTGTGGTGCAGGTGGCAGCATTTTCTGCTGCACTGTGCTATTTGGTTCAGCTGGGGCAATATACTGCCCTGCACTATGGTATTGCTGGCCCTGCCTATTTTTGTTATCCCGCCTTCTGTCAATTTGGATCTGCCTGCAACATGGGGCCACTTTTACCTTTTTTTCCAGGGCCACTTTTAGTTCACAGACCGCCCCTGCTCAAAAGTATCATGTGATCTGGCTTTCAGTTAACTACCAGGTATCTAACAGGTGCATAGTTGTGTATTAAGCAGCAGAACATATACACTATATACAGCATTACTACCTGCAGCAGCACCCCATGTGTGTCCGTGTAGAAGCAGATCTCTGTGTGTGCTGTTTTATTTTTTTACAACATAACAACATCACTTAGAGACAGGCAGCCACTTTACAAATCACTACAGACAGGCACACAATGATGTAGTTACTGTAATAACCAAAATAAGAAATGATGATTCCACCACTAGTCCTATTTACTTATGACATGAATGTGTCCTGTGTGCCGACTAAGCACATGCATGCCATGTAATACTTCTTACTGAATGTTACATGACTGATGCCATGTTTCAGTTAGACCATGGCTGTATTACATGGGACTGATACATGGGCTATTCTTCTAGATATAAGGGTCAACTGTCTGATGTAAGAAGGTATGTATGCAGAATTTAAATACAAGTATATTAGAATATTGTATGATTTCCTATTATTTAAAAAAATAATAATTAAAAAATTAAAACCGGAATACCCCTTTAAATAATGTGAGAAGTATCACATGGTGTTTATGCCTGTAGTGATCTAGTCACAGACCAGGAGCTTGTATATTGATGAATGGCTGTACTGCACATACTGTAATATTATAAAGCAAAAAAATGCCATCACGCACATTGTATTGGAGCAAAACCGTAAAGGATCAATAGTAGACTTGAGCTGCTTTACAACTATAATTCTCCATTTTGACAGAATAGCCTGTGTAGGAAGGCGAAGTAAGAAGAATTCAAAGCTGTGTATTGAAGTACTATGAAGAAAGTTATCTATACTATCCTAAGAACTAAGGAATTTGCCTCCATTTAAAATCATGGGCAGGGCTATAAAGATACATCCTTTTTACCCCTATGGCCATATTTGGAGAGCTGGAACCTCCTGTTCCAGCCATCCAAACATGCTGGGGAAGCCACTGCCAGCCAGACATTTTTCCTGCAGAGGAAGTGTAGTGATCCATGTCTGCCATTCACTGATAGAACAGCTCTCTATTCTAGCTGATAGACAGGGGTCCCAAGCTGGAGGAACCCCCTATCTGATGTCCATATGTGGGTATATGGATTGGGATTGTCTTTTAAAAGATTTTCAAAGTTCTAAAAATCTGTGGCACGCTGAGATCACAAATCAGCAATGGGATCATCTCACATGTCGACTAGAGTTCCCTATTGACTTTAATAGCAGGCGAACCTGAAAAACCTTCAGGTCATATTTGCAGCCACCAAATACAAACTATGAGCGCACAAATAGTCCCACAACATTGACAGTGACATACCAGAGGGGGGATCATTGGCTAAAATTCCCACAAGAAATATGTACATGAGTACATAAATTATCACCCTAGCCTGACACAGTATCTTCAGCACAGCCTGTTACTAGGATTTATCACATCCTACTTGCATGTGTATCAGAGACTGTTTTATTGCTGGATTTAAACTGTTACCAAGAACCTGGTTAAAGTAAAGTTTACCGTTGGATTTGAACCTGCCTCATTCTTCCAACTCCACACCACTATTACCCTCAACCTCTTGCACCATAAAGGTGCTGGCGTCATGACATTATTCAAACCAGGGGCCCAGCTGCCCAGGCACTCAACAACCATTCACCATCAAGGGCACCTCAACCACCACCTGGTCGGTGTTCCCTGCAACCGAGTGTGCCTCGGAGAATCCAGTGCTGTTCTCCACTGCACTACTGGCCCAGGGAGGCGTCTGCTAAACCGTGAGTAACCGATGAACTGTATGTACATTCCGGTCCACCGTGCACCTCATGCGTTCTACCCCTGCGGACTGGCATGTTGCACAGGCATTAGGCATTCACCTGACATAAAAGGCCTTTTATGCCGCTGTATATACATAAGGCAATGTATATATGTGTATATATACAATGTATATACAAACTCTTTTACCTCGCTACTATTTGTTGGTAACATGTGCCTTGTCATCTAATATGATTTTATTTAATATTCTTCACAAATGTTCATTTTCTAAGCCTGTTACATGTAATTGCTATAATTTCTTTGTTCTGGGTGGTGGCGGATATGTGTGGGCTGGGATGAGGAAATTCAATTACACGTTGTCATCACAGGTGTTGAATTCCTCCGAGAATCATTCCTCTTAAAAATGTGAGGTAGTTCAAACTGTCGTGAGCTAGGCGAGTGCGCTTATCGGCCATGATCCCCCCCCTGCTGCGCTGAACGTCCTTTCAGACAGGACACTCGACGAGGTGCAAGTTAAGAGTTCCATGGCAAATTCATCTTCAAACCGCCCTCTTTTTGAAGGCGCAGTGGGATTGGTACCCGCACCTGTTTTGCTGTGGGTGAAAATTCCTATGCCAGTGCCCGCAACAGCAGAATGCAGCATCTGTTGCAGCAAGGCCTGAAAATGCTGCATTCTGACAGCCCTCTGTGATGCTGGTAACATGTCCGCCATTTTGTGCTTGTACTGGGGGTCTAAGTACGTTGCCACCCAGTACAGGTCCTTGACCTTTATACTTTTTTTCCGAGGGTCCCTCTTTAAACACTGGAGCATGAAGGCCCCCATTTGCACTAAATTGGAAGCGGTGGAACGCCCTTGCTCCTGCTCATTGCCCAGGAGAATGTCGTCCTCGGTCTCTGTAACATCCCAGAGTTATGTTACGAAACTCTTTTACCTCGCTACTATTTGTTGGTAACATGTGCCTTGTCATCTAATATGATTTTATTTAATATTCCTCACAAATGTTCATTTTCTAAGCCTGTTACATGTAATTGCTGTAATTTCCATGTACACCAGCAGGTGGCAGCAATGTTTATCAAGGCCTTAGGTCAGTTTAGCATATCTAGACTGGAATAGTTCATTCCAGTCTAGCTCCCCCCTCTCTGAGCAGAAGTGTGCTGGCCCATGTCCTGCCTCATGGGGAGGGAAGGAAGTTATAGTTAGTGTGTACCAGCCACCCCGGCTAGGGGAAGGCTGTGCTGGTAGGAGCTCACAGTTCTAGGGATCCCAACCCAGGATCGAGTCTCGGCTGAGACCAAAGATCTTCATCCCCAGTCTGAGCCTGCAGCCTCAGCTGGTGGACAATTAGCAGCACCTCCAGAACTCCAGGAAGAGCCATTCCCTGTGAGCTAACTGTGAGTAATTATCCAGAGACCAGGAGAAGCCAAATTCCTCCTCAGCTAGTCAGTCCCAAACACAGCAGAAGATAGACAAAGCAGAAGACAGATTCCTGCCATATTCTCCAGGCACATGATAGAAGCAGAAGAGATATTGATCCATGCCATACATTGCCAATACCTGCTGGGACCCAAGATATTGCTGTAACTCATATGGATTAATGCTGCCTCCAGTAAAGACAAGTTGAATTATATTTCAAGTCTGGATCTCATTCATTACTACCAAGTTCCTCAATTACTCTTACTAGCAACACACTCATTTATTGCAAGTGAGCCAGGATCCAGGAGTCCAGCCGTACCAAGGTAGGAGACACTGTTAACACTATACCCACTACTATACAGAGACATTACACCACTCTGGCATTCCTAACCTGGTGCGTGGGTTGCAACACCTTAAAGGGCCCTGAGACTGTACCCTGCGCACGCTGCAATTGGCGTCGCAAACAAAAACGATAGACTTATATACCCATATCTGGACCCACTGCATAATTTGGCGTCCGTGTAACCGTACCACGGTCCTGCTCATTGCAGTCTCCTCCCCCCAGCCACGGACAACACCAGGGATCCCCAAAAAGTTTAAAGCCTGCTCTTCTTGCTTCTCCTCCTCCCCCCAGCCACCATCCTACTCTGACTCCTGTTCAGACTCCTGCTGACTTGTCTCAGATGGAGTGTTTCCCCTGGGAATTCATTGAGCATTGCGACTTCCTCATCTTCCAGCTCCTGCTCCTCGACAGCTTGACCAATGATACGACACAATGCACACTCCAGAAAGAAGGCGTAAGGTACGATGTCACTGATGGCACCCTGGCTGCGACTGACCAGTTTGGTGATTTCATCAAAAGGCTGCAGAAGACTGCATGCGTTGCGCATGAGCAGCCACTGGTGCGGTGAAAAAAAAAAACAAGCTCCCTAGAACCTGTCCTGCTACAGAGTTCGTACAGGTAGTCGTTAACTGCACGTTTCTGCTGGAGCAGCCTACCAAGCATATACAAGGTGGAGTTCCAGCGCGTCGGGCAGTCACAAATCAGACATCTGACGGCAAGTGGTGTTGCCGCTGAACGTCAGCAAGGCGAGCCATGGCCATGTAAGATCTTCTAAAACGGCCAGAGATTTTCCTGGCCTGCCGCAAGACGTCCTGAACCTTGGGGTATTTGGCAACGAATCGCTGCACGACTAAGTTCAGGACGTGTGCCATGCACGGTACATGTGTCATTTTGCCCTGTTTCAGCGCGCTCAGCAGATTGGCACCGTTGTCGCACACAACTTTACCAACTATCAAATTGAGCGGGGTTAGCCACTGATCGGCCTGTGATATTGGCTTCCAGGCACAACAGCCGAAGCACAGCATGGCAACGTCTCACCTAGCACGTCGAATAGGTTTTGGGGAGCTTGGGGGGTGCAGAGGAAGAGGTGGTAGCAGTGGAAAAGGAGGAGTCAACGGAGGAGGAGAGGGAGGATGGAGTAGGAGGAGGAGAAGAAGAGGCAGGCCTGCATGCAATCCATGGCGGTAACACCAAATCCACATGGGTGCCACGGGTTACATGCTTGACGGCCGTCAGAAGGTTTCCCCAGTGGGCAGTACTGTAAAAGTTATGTACCTTCCCTGCCAATGTTTGCTAGACCACGTGTCTGTGGTCAGATGTATCTTGGCACCGACACTGTTCCAGAGATATATTAACTTGCTGCTGAATGTGGCTATATAGTTCAGGGATACCCTTCTGTGAGAAATATTTCCTTCCGGGGACCTTCCATTGCGGTGTGTCAATGGCCACAAATTTTCTAAAGGCCTTCGAGTTCACCAGTTTATATGGCAGTAGTTGGCGGGATAGCAATTCCGACAAGCCAGCGGTCAGCTGTTGGGCAAGAGGATTATCCGGCGTCATCATTTTTTTATGCTCAAGCATTTGGGCCATGGAAGCCTTCCTCGTGCCAGATGAACGCGACAACGGCACGGTGGAAGGTGGATTGCGGATCAAATGGGAGGAGAGAGGAGAAGGAGAAGAGGCAGGACATGGAGCACCGGGAGTGTGGCTTTGTGGGTTTGACAGCGTTGCTCCCACTGGGCTCAGTGATGGGAGGCCAGGTGCCTTCTTAAGGCGGTTATCCCTAGATGAGTGTTGGGCTTACCGCGACTTATGCGTTGACAGCACAGGCTGCAGATGGCAACACTATTGTCAGCAGCTGACACGTTTAAAAAAAGCACACACTGCGGAGCCATGTGTCGGCATCCTGGGAGCGCAAGATGTGACTGTGCATGGTGGATGGCTCGCTCCAGATACATTTGCAGCCTGCTTTTTGCCTCCTGTGCACTGCGAGTTCTTGCCTGCTTCTCCTCCTTCTCCTGCCTATCTGCTGCTCCCTCTGAACTCTCTTCCTCTCTTGTGGGCACCTACGTGATGTCTATTGACACGTCATCATCGTCATCTTCACAACCACTGACATTACAGATCTCGGAGTAGGCAACAACAGCGGGGACCACCCTCCTTGGGCTGATCTGAGAACTATCCTCAGACCGCTTGGTGGCGGCCAGTGCTACCTCCTCTTCCTTATCTGATGCCAATAATGGCTGCGCATCGGTAAGGTCTGGGAATGGATGGGAAAATAATTCCTCTGACTCGAGCAGTATTTGTGGAAGAAGGTATATCGCAGCCCTCAATCAGTATTTGGTGGAAAAAGGTATATAGCAATAGCACCCCTCAATCAGTGTTTTGTGGAAGAAGGTATATGGCACCCCTCAATAAGTGTTTGGTGGAAACAAGTAGGTATATAGCACCCCTCAATCAGTATTTGGCGGAAACAGGTATATGGCACCCCTCAATCAGTATTTTGTGGAAGCAGGTATATCGTAGCTTTCAATTAGTATTTGGTGGAAGAAGGTATATAGCAATAGCACCCCTCAATCAGTATTTAGTGGAAGAAGGTATCTGGCACCCCTCAATCAGTATTTGTCGGAAACAGGTATATAGCACCCCTCAATCAATATTTGGCGGAAACAGGTATATGGCACCCCTCAATCAGTATTTGGCAGAAACAGATATATGGCACCCCTCAATCTGTATTTTGTGGAAGCAGGTATATTGTAGCTCTCAATCAGTATTTGGTGAAAGAAGGTATATAGCAATAGCACTCCTCAATCAGTATTTTGTGGAAGAAGGTATATGGCACCCCTCAATCAGTATTTTGTGGAAGAAGGTATATGGCACCCCTCAATCAGTATTTTGTGGAAGCAGGTTGTCATGCCCTGCTCGGACGGTGTGCGGAGGTCTGTCAGATTGGCAGCACGTGTCTAACCTTTTGTTTGTTTTGGAATCATGCTGGACCCACCTTCCTTCAGGTGCTCTGGGTGGGGTCATTGGCTTAAATTGCCTTCAATCCCAGAGGGCAGTGCGGGTTATAGATTTCTGTCTGGCCTTGGATTCAAGGAAGGAAGAAAGGATTGTCTGTTCCAGCTCAGATACGTTTGATTTATGTTTGTGTGGTTTGCGGTCTAGGCTATTTGTGTGTCTTCTGCCCTTTCTCCCCTTTCACCATCTCAGGGATTCTAGGGTGTTTGCAGTCCAGGCACGAGGACACTTCTCTCCCTATGCTGCTAAGCCCACATTCAGACCTTGATGGTAGGTGTGAAGTCAGGGATGTGCTAGGAGGTGACCTGTCCCCAGCATCTAGCCTAGACACTTGTGTATTTGGTTGTCTGTGTATCTGAGATCCTGTCCGCCGTGACACAGGTGTATTGCAGCGCTCAATCAGTATTTGCTCGAAGAAGGTATATAGCAATAGCACCCCTCAATCAGTATTTAGTGGAAGAAGGTATATGGCACCCCTCAATCAGTATTTGGCGGAAACAGGTATATAGCACCCCTCAATCAGTATTTGGCGGAAACGGGTATATGGCACCCCTCAATCAGTATTTGGCAGAAACAGATATATGGAACCCCTCAATCAGTATTTTGTGGAAGCAGGTATATCGTAGCTCTCAATCAGTATTTAGTGGAAGAGGGTATATAGCAATAGCACCTCTCAATTAGTATTTTGTGGAAGAAGGTATATGGCACCCCTCAATCAGTATTTTGTGGAAGCAGGTGTATCACAGCCCTTAATCAGCATTTGGTGGAAACTGGTATATAGCATTACTCAATCAGTATTTGGCAGAAACAGGTATATAGCACCCCTCAATCAGTATTTGGCGAAAGACAGTATATGGCACCCCTCAATCAGTATTTTGTGGAAGCAGTTGTATCGCAGCCTTCAATCAGTATTTGGTGGAAGAAGGTATATAGCAATAGCACCCCTCAATCAATATTTTGTGGAATAAGGTATATGGCACCCCTCAATCAGTATTTGGCGGAAACAGGTATATGGCACCCCTCAATCAGTATTTGGCGGAAACTGGTATATAGCACCACTGAATCAGTATTTGGCGGAAACTGGTATATAGCACCACTCAATCAGCATTTGGCGGAAACAGGTATATAGCACCCCTCAATCAGGATTTTGTGGAAGAAGGTATATCGCAGCCCTAAAGCAGTTTTTTTTGGGGGGGGGGGGGCAACAGGTAAATCACACCCGTTGCAATAAATCACTCCAATAGCGCTTGTCCCTCTATCTAGCTGCAGTATCGCAGCAGAACCGCACACAAATGCTGCACAATACAAATACACTATAATATAATTTCTATGTTAGAAAGTATATTATACGTATATCACACCCCTCTATATCACACCTATAACAGTCCTTAAAAGGACTTTTGTGGCCCTATTAGCTAGCGTTTGGTGTCCCTAACTGTCCCTGCTCCAAAATGCAACCTCTCCCTACACTGGCGAAACACAGAATGTAAAATGGCTGCCAGATTGGGTTCTGTTATAGGGTTGGGGGTGTATCCATTTGCTGAAACGTCTCAATTGGCTGTCCTGTCCCACCTGATAGATGTGTCATTGGTCAAAGTTCGGCACCATGCAAAAAAATATGGCGCGTGAGAATATCGCCATATGTTTGCATGTTCGGCGAATCGCGAACGAGCAAAGTTCACCACGAAAAGGCCGCTGGGCAAACCACAAGGCTATCTCTACCTGTCACACCCATATTACTGTGTAACCCTAGCTTTATACAAAAAGGCTCTTGACCATTTACTTTATATTCTCATATGCTCAGCAGCAGTGGCATAGCTAGAAATGACTGGGCCCCACAGCTAATTTTTGAATGGGGCCCCCCTTCCGCAGTAATTTTTTCACAACCCCTTCCTTTTATGCCGCCCTCATTCCTGTGGCTAGTAAAGATCGCTCTCTCAGACCAGGCCGGCAGCTTTTCCATCCGTTTTCTACACTGTCTATACTGTATATAATTTCATTGTGTAATACTGTTGAGCGGGCCCTGACAAAATGTTCTAGTCCACCTTCTCCTGGATGGGCCCCTTCTGGGTCAGGGCCCCAAAGCAGCCGCTTCCCCTGCTTCCCCTATAGTTACGCCCCTGCTCAGCAGAGAATGTGAAGCCCATCTGACAGTGATTCAGGTCTCAGCATTTACAATCAGATTTTAAACTACAACGTTCAAATCTAACAACCCTCTGCTTACTGTTCAGTCCCAACTTCAACTAACTATTTACCACCACAGACATTGAATTCAGAAACTGTTAGTTTGTGTTATAGTCCATTTTCTGAGATATGCTGCTTTGGAACAATTCTGCAGCTGCAGCAGCTTCTGCTACTTGTTGTAGTGGTAGTGCTGGCAGAGACGGTAGGACTCAGTGGGGTGCAGAGAGGGGCCTCTTGGTCAGACATACAGGTGGCAGGCTTCTGCTTGGCAAAAGCTTTGGCAAGCTGGGTACAGGATGTATCCTGGTAATGCAACAATTTTGCCTCGCCTTTGGTATTAGAAAAACGTTTACAGTTTTGCTTTTATGGCGAGGGTGTAAAAGCATGCCTAGCCAAAAGCCATCACTTTGCTTGATGCTCACAATATGCTTGTCAGCATGAAGGCAACTAATCATGCAGCTTGCCATGTTCACCAGTGTGACTGCAGACCAAGTTGTTTCAAGGTTGTTGTGTCATCATCAGCAGCGTGTCTGCCAGGGTCGTCTTTACCAAGGGGCAAAAGGGGCAGCTGCCCCGGGCCCAGTTGCTCCTGGGGGGCCCAAGGCAGCTGCCTCTTGAGCCCTGCTAGCCACTGCCCCGGGTGTCAGGCTGTCAGCTACACAGGGGGTGCTGCCATGCCATGCCTGCCGGAACTCCAGCCAGCGTACTGTGCCTGTGAGAGCTGTGATCTAGGACCTTAATGACATCATCACCATGTGACCAGTAACCTAGCAATATTACTGGTCAGATGGCTATGAGGTCATCACGAGTCCTACCAGGAGTGTTGCAGGGGAAGTTTGTCTTAACTGTGGAGCTTTTTTTGTGAAGATTACATCAGGAAAAGGTGACAGGGGCTGTTATGCTAATAATAATATACTGTAAACTACTGTATAGTGGGGTGCTGTATACTGTGGGGGGCTGTATAATGTGTCGGGCTGTATACTGTGGGGGGCCTGTATACTGTGGGGGGCCTGTATACTGTGTTGGGCTGTATACTGTGGGGGCCTGTATACTGTGGGGGCCTGTATACTGTGGGGGGGGGGGGCCCTGAAGTGCTATACTGCTGTACTGTATACTGTGGGGGGCTGTATACTGTGGGTGCTGTATATGGTGAGGTGCTATACTGCTCTACTGTATATTGTGAGGTGTTGTATACTGTGGGGTGCTGTATACTGTGGGCTGCTATACTGCTCTACTATATACTGTAGGGTACTGTATAGTGTGGGGTGCTATACTGCATACTGTGTGGTGCTGTATACTATAGGGTGCTATACTGCATACTGTGGGGTGCTGGGGTGCACTGTAACACTAGGGTGAGCCGAGCCCTGGTCTCCTTCATGCAGAGCGGTGCCCACTTCCAGCCCAGAGCACTGATCCTGAGCCGCTGGAGTCTTCAGAACTGGAAGTATTTATATCACTGTACTCTACCAGATGTGTGGATTTTTTGTGTGTGTGTTGTGGTGGAGGGCGTGATTGCCTGCTAAGGTGTGGGAAGGCGGGATCCAGGGGGCCCAAGTAAATTTTTGCCCAGGGTCCAATCAATATTAAAGACGGCCCTGGTGTCTGCCATAATGAGTGTTCGCCTCATCCCATATATATGGCTTGGAAAACTATATGCCCCCCTGCACCACCAACTCCTTCTCCATTCATAGTTCCTCAACTTAATCCACTACATCCTCCATGTGACTTTGTACTTGCGGGTCCCCAACAGCCACATGATGGTGAGAAAGATGTGACAGCTGTTCTTCCATCATCCCTTTTTTGCATCAGCATGAGCGTTGGCACTAATATAAATATCAAGGGAATAACTGCAATTTGTTTTTCATAAAGACAAATTGAAATACATGATTTTTAGCTCAAAATAAGTAAAATACAATGGTAAAAAAATGCTCATCTTATTGTCCAAGGCCCACCTTCACATCTCTAGGTCTTCTCTGCAAAGGTTCTTTGATCTCATGCCCCCACCATGTTTATGTATGATACTGCTGTACTGCTGTCCTTTTGAACAAAGACTGAGAAAAGATAGGGAGATGGGTGGGGAAACTGACTTCTGTAAACCCAATGTTGCTGCTCTCAGCTCCAGCAAGTTGAAGTGGAGCCTCTAGGTTTGACAAAACTTGTTTAGAAGCCTGGTAACATAGTGACAAGCCTCTCAAAGACAGAGTCTTTGGTTACAGCAGTTGAGAATTGCTAATTTATTTTTCCCTTTTTTCTTTGGGAACATTTACAACAAAGCTTATGTCTGCAAACAACTTGAGAATGTTCTAACAACATATTCCTGTCTAAATGGAACACCAGAAGATCTAAATAAATTAGACAATCTCCCCCTTCATTACTCGAGAGAAGGTATACAGGGTGTTTAACAAGCCAAACACCATTACATTTAAGTAGAACAGCCTGCTCCTCCATCTGAAAAGTAGGAAATATCTGTGTTTTGGTGCAACTGAGATGGAAAGCGTCTTTGAAGTCAACCTTTATGTGAAACATGTCTCTCTATAGGAGGTTGTGCAGGTCTGAATTCCCTCCATGCAGAATTTCTTAGGTTAAAAAAAAAAAAGGTACAGAAATTTGACATTCAGCACTGGCCTTACTGAATGGTTTGACTTTTTGTTTTACAGGAAAAATGTGACGTATCCACTAGTGTTGATCGAGCACCAAAGTGCTTGGGTGTTTTGGTGCTCGAGTAGGACACTTTGGAATGCTCGGGTGCAGTGGCGTAGCGTCGGTTGCCAAGTATTGCGCCCCCAACCTGTGACCACGCCCCTTTTTACAAATAATGCAGTAGATGTCATCTGCAGTCCTATGTAACACCACAGATAACACAGGGATAACTCTGAGTACAGATAATGTAGTAGATGGGTGTGAGGCCCCAGAATTCAGAATACACACAGTGTGACCTGAAGTCTGGGGCCAGGCGTCGGCAGTGTGGCCCAAATTCTATATCCACCCCCCAAAAACAGATATTTGTATGGACATAACATACATTGCTATGAAAAATACAGGAGAATACAGCACCATACCTGTTACATCCAGTGACCTCTCCTGTGATGTAGACTTTCCTCAGCATCTTCATTCGGAGATAGGACCGTCATGACACCTTCTTTCAGCCGCATCTCGTCTCTGTAGAGTTTCACAGAAAATGTTTGGGATTTCTCACTTTACTATCATCCTCAGATAACAGACCTCCCTGTAGTGCCCATAACTATAATGCCCGCTGTATAATTATAATATATACTGGCCCCTCTATATTATTATTATTTCCTCCTCTGTATTAATATTATTAATATTATAATGGCCCCCTCTGTAGTATTATAGTAATAATTATGCCCCCCCTTCAGCATACAGTCCCATGTAAGATACAACCTCCCCCCTGCCTTCAGCCCCTCCAGCATACAGTCCCATGTAAGATACAACCTTCCCCCTGCCTTTAGCCCCTCCAGCATACAGACCCATGTAAGACACATCACTCTCCTGCCTTCAGCCCCTCCAGCATATAGTTCCATGTAAGATACAACCCCCCGCCACCTTCAGCCCCTCCAGCATACAGACCCATGTAAGACACATCACTCTACTGCCTTCAGCCCCTCCAGCATACAGTCTCATGTAAAATACATCACTCCCCGCCTTCAGCCCCTCCAACATACAGTCCTATGTAAATAATATCACACTCCCTCTCTTTTCCATCTGCCTTCAGCCCCTCCAGCATACAGTCCCATGTAAGATACATCACACCCCTGCCTTCCAGCCCTTCTTGCACAGTCCCATGTTAGGCTACTTTCACACTTGCGTTCGGGGCTCCGCTTGTGAGTTCCATTTGAAGGCTCTCACAATCAGCCCCGAACGCATCCGTCCAGCCCTAATGCATTCTGAGTGGATGCGGATCCGCTCAGAATGCATCAGTCTGGCAGCGTTTGGGCTCCACTCTGCTCCGCTCAGCAGGCGGACACCTGAACGCTACTTGCAGCGTTCGGGTGTCCGCCTGGCCGTGCAGAGGCAAACGGATCCGTCCAGACTTACAATGTAAGTCAATGGGGACGGATCCGTTTGAATTTGACACAATATGGCTAAATTTTCAAACGGATCCGTCCCCCATTGACTTACAATGTAAAGTCTGGACGGATCCGTCTGAGGCTACTTTCACACTTAGAATTTTTTCTACAATATAATGCAGACGGATCCGTTCTGAACGGATCCCATCGCCTGCATTATAGGAGCGGATCCATCTGTGCAGACACCAGACGGATCCGCTCTGAACAAGTGTGAAAGTAGCCTAAAATGCATCACTCCCCCTGCCTTCAGCCCCTCCAGCATACAGTCCCATGTAAGATACAACCCCCTCTGCCTTCAGCCCCTCCAGCATACAGTCCCATGTAAGACACATCACTTCCCTGCCTTAGCCCCTCCAGCATACAGTCCCATGTAAAATAATATCACCCCCCTGCCTTCAGCCTCTCCAGCATACAGTCCCATGTAAATAATATCACCCCCCACCTTCTCTTCAGACCCCACTAACATACAGTCTCCAATACAAAGAGGATTCCTTTTACCTTCAGCCCCTGCAAAAAGCCCCCAAGTAAAAATAACAGTCACTATTCTCCTCCACATACTTACCTGCAGACTCTGCTCCTGCTCTGTAGAATCTCCCGCACATCTTTGGGCCACGCCCCCTGGATGACGAGACTCCGCCTCTTCCCTTGACATCATACCTCCCAGGATCAACTACATTCTTGACACCACGCTCGCTCTACTGCCTCATAGGCTTCAGGCCACTAGCCTGAAACCTATGAGGAAGAACGGAGGGGACGGGAGCCATAGGCTCCCATGACCCTCATTAAAGTGTTTGCCGCCTGGCGCCCCCTGCAATTTTGCGCCCGGGGCAACGGCCCCCCTGGCCCCCCCCCACGCTACGCCCCTGCTCGGGTGCTCTACAGAGCACCAGAGCACAATGGAAGTCAATGGGAGAACCCAAGCATTTAACCAGGCACCCCCTGCTCTGAAGAGGGGTGGGTGCCTGGTTCATAGGAAAAGGTCAGAAATTGATGGAAACACCACTGAAATGGTTCAGGAACAGCATTGGGAGGATGTCTGGATGCATCTTGGACTCCCAGGTCACTGCTGGGAATGATGTTGTCCGAGTAGTACGCCACTTTTACAGACTGACAATAATACGCACAAAACTGAAGATAAAATTGATTTTAGAGGAAAAATTGTTAGGAAACATTCTTTCTTGTATATTTACTTGTATATAAAGTGCAAGTGCTGCCAAAAATTACAAGGAAGAGGCACTCCGATACAACCTATATATCACATAAAGGAGGGCCTCATTCACATTGTGGTACAATTGTTCAGGTAGTGGAATTCCTACACTCATAAAGTCTATGCGCTAAGTGAAAGGGCTGCCAAAAATTACAAGGAAACGGCACTCCAATACACCCTTTATTACACAAAAAGGAGGGCATCATACACACCCTTGAAAAATTATAAATGATGGCCTGCTGATGACCCTCAAAAACAATAGGAGCAAGGGCCTGCTGGTGACCCTCTAAAACATTAGGAATGAGGGTCTGCTGTTGAGCTGACCCTCTAAAACATTAGGTGCGAGGGCCTGCTGCTCCGATCCTCTAAAATATTAGGGGTGAGAGTCTGCTGCTGAGCTGACCATCGAAAAAATTAGGGGTGAGGGTCTGCTGCTGAGATTACCCTCTAAAACATTAGGGGCGAGGGCCTGCTGCAATTAAAGTTGCTTTATGTTAAGCCACTTTCCTCTGGTGGAGTAGAGAAGTCAGGAGCAATCCAGGCCTTGTTCATTTTGATAAGAGTCAACCTGTCAGCATTTTCAGTTGACAGGCAGATGCGCTTATCAGTTATTATGCCCCCAGCAGCACTAAATACCCGCTCTGACTAAAGGCTGGCGGCAGGGCAGGCCAGCACATCCAAGGCGTAGAGTGCCAGTTCTAGTTTCCCTCCTTATGACACTAGGCTACGCATCAGGGTGAGGGTGCTGGCGGGGTGCCATGAAACTGTCCCAGGCTCTGGAGAGTGTTGCCCTGCCTCTGTTGGAATTGCTGTGTGTTCCCCTAGTTGCCCTTCCTCGGTTGCCCAAGGAACTACGTACTCTGCCACCAGCATTGTCAGCTGGAAATTTTTGGAGCAATTTTTCCACAAGGTATTGGACCATTTTGCTAGTCCTCTCCGCCACAGGAATGAGAGATGAGAAGTTCTCTTTGTAGCAGGGGTCAAGAAGGGTGAACAACCAGTAATCGGTGTTGGCCAAAATGCGTATAACGCAAGGGTAACGGGAAAGGCAGCATAACATAAAGTCAGCCATGTGTGCAAGAGTCCCAACAGGCAAGACTTCGCTGTCCTCTCAATGTCCTCATCCTCTTCCTCCTCTTCAGCCCATCCACACTGAACAGATGGAATAAACCTGCTATGGGTACTACCCTCTGTAGCGCTGAAAAGACAAACAGAGGGTGGTCTGGCTATCACCCTGTGTACTGGTTTCCCCCATTTCCACCTCTTCCACATGCAAAACGTCCGCCTTTATTATGAGCGAGCAGAAGTGGGATGGTTACGCTGATAATAGCGGCATCGCCGCTCACCATCTGTGTCGATTCCTCAAAGTTGTGTAAAACCTCACAGAGGTCAGATATCCATGCCCACTTGTTGCTTGTAAAGAGCAGAAACTGACTGGAAAGGCGACGACTATGTTGCAGCTGGTATTCCACTTCTGCCCTCTTCTGCTCACAAAGCCTGGCCAACATGTGGAACGTGGTATTCCAGCGTGTGCTCACGTCGCACAACAGTCGGTGAGCTGGCAATTGCAAGCGCTGCTGCAGCGTTGCCAGACTGGCGGCAGCTGTAGATGACTTTTGGAAATGGGTACAAGATGGCGCACCTTCACCAGTAGCTCGGGCGAATTGGGGTAGGTTTTGAGAAACCGCTGAACCTACGAAGTTGAACACGTGGGCTAGGAATGGTATGTGTGTGAGCTTCCCAAGCTCCAAAGCCCCCACCAAGTTACGGCCATTATCAGACACAACCATGCCACAGCTCAGTCTGGTCCCTTATACCCTGCCACAGCTCTGCGGCGGTGTGCTGTTTGTCACCTAAGCAAATTAGTTTTAGCACGTCCTGTTGCTGCTTCCCCACTGCAGTGCTACACTGCTTCCAGCTACTGACTGATGGCTGACTGGTGCTGCAAGATGAGAATTCAAAGGTGAAAATGGTGGAAGTGGAGGAGGAGAAGGGGGGGGGGGGGGGGGTTTGCAGCCACTAATGTAGGTGGTGGCAGAAATCCTGATGGAAGTAGGGCCCACAATCTTTGGCGTCTGTAGCACCTGTGCCATCCCAGGGTACGACTCACTTTCGGCCTCCACAACGTTCACCCAGTGTGCCGTCAGGGAAATGCAGTGTCCCTGGCTAAAAGCACTTGTCCATGTGTCAGTCGTTAAATGGACCTTCCCAATAATTGCCTTGGTCAGGACACGGGTGATGTTACAGGACACATGCTGGTGTAAGGCAGGGACGGCACACCAGGAAAAATAGTGGCGGCTGGGGACTGAGTAATGAGGGACGGCCCCCGCCACATGGCTGTGGAAAGCATCAGTGTCCACAAGCCTGGCAACATTTCCAGGGCCAGCATTTTGGAAAGGTGCGCATTTAGTGCTATGTCCTGTGGATGGGTGGCTGGGTATTTGCACTTTGGTTCAAAGGCCTGGGGTATGGACATCTGTACGCTGCACTGGGACACAGAAGTGGATGTGCTAGCTGATGGTGCTTGTGAAGGTCGAGGTGCAGGGCGCGAGGCATCCGGGCCTGCGTCTTGGACAGGGGATTGGCCAGCACGTAACACAGGGGAAGAGGAGGCAGTGGTGTGACCCGCAGACACTGATTGTGGACCCAGGTGTTCGGCCCACCTATTAGGGTGCTTTGATGCCATGTGGTGGATCGTGGTGGTGAGGTTGCTAGTGTTCACGCCCCTGCTCATTTTGGTACGGCACAGGTTGCAAATGACAATTCTTTTATCGCCCGCACTTTCCTCAAAAAAGCACCATACTGCGGAACACCTACCCCTTCCAAAGGGAGATTGCCCCAAGGGGTTGCTCCAGGGAAAAGTTATAGGCCTGTTTGGTGTGGCCCGCCTTCTCCCTTTTGCCACTCTACTGCCTCTTTCAGCCTGTTGCTGTGCTGCGGATCCCTCCCCCTCTGTACTGCTGTCCTCACTCGGTTTGCCATCTTCCCAGGTTGGGTCAGTAATTTCATTGTCCACCACCTCCTCTTCCACTTCCTCACTCTGGTCATCCTCCTGACTTGTTGACCTAACAAGAACCTCACTTATTGACAACTGTGTCTCATCCTCACCATCAACCTCTTGAGACACTAATTGCTGTTGACTTATTGGAAACTGTGTCTCATCATCCACCTTGTGAAACACAAATTGCCGTTCCCCACTGTCATCTTAAGAGTTTGGGAATCCGTGCACCAGATCTCCTCATGTCCCTATTTAAGTGGGCTTGGAGATAGGCCCAAATCAAGGAATGGCGCTGAAAAAAGCTCCTCTGAATATCCGAGTGTGGGATCACTTGTTTGCCAAGACTCTCCATGGTGGGAGGAAGGGAGGATCAGGGTGAGGATTCTGTTGACCAGACTCTTGGCTACTGAGACTGGACTTTGTGGAAGACAGGGTGGTGCTTAACAGACTGGAAGCATTATCTGCTGCAATCCAACCGACCACCTGGTAGCACTGGTCTGACTTCGAGAGTGGTGTCCTGTGCCGCCCTGCGAACTGGAACATGAAGCTAGGTATCGTGGATGAATGTGTTTCTTGTGCTCTGGCAGCAGGCACAGTTTCACTGCGTCCAGGGCCACGGCCTCTGCGTGCACCATCAGCAGCACAGCCACTTCCCTGTCCCTTACTGCTTGCCTTGAGCCTATTAAATGGTATATATGCTTGCAAGTATGTCACACGTACAGTAGCGCAGGTTTTGTAAGTGTATGCGCAAATAAATTAGACTGAATGTCACAGATATTTAGGATGCGCAAACATTATACAGGAGATGTAGAGCAGGTAATGATGCTGTCACCAGCGGGGGAAAAAATTAGACTGAATGTCAGATATTAGGATGCACAAACGTTATGCAGGAGATGTAGCACAGGTAATGTCGCTGTCACCAGCAGCGAAAAAATTTGACTGAATGTCAGAGATATTTAGGATGCGCAAACGTTGTATAGCTGGAGAAGGTCCAGAGGAGGGCAACTAAAGTAATAACTGGAATGGGGCAACTACAGTACCCTGAAAGATGATCAAAATTAGGGTTATTCACTCTAGAAAAAAGACGACTGAGGGGAGATCTAATTAATATGTATAAATATATCAGGGGTCAGTACAGAGATCTATCCCATCAGCTATTTATCCCCAGGACTGTGACGAGGGGACATCCTCTGCATCTGGAGGAAAGAAGGTTTGTACACAAACATAGAAGAGGATTCTTTACGGTAAGAGCAGTGAGACTATGGAACTCTCTGCCTGAGGAGGTGGTGATGGTGAGTACAATAAAGGAATTCAAGAGGGACCTGGATGTATTTCTGGAATGTAATAATATTACAGGCTATAGCTACTAGAGAGGGGTCGTTGATCCAGGGAGTTATTTTGATTCCCTGATTGGAGTCGGGAGGAAATTTTTTATTCCCCTAAAGTGAGGAAAATTGGCTTCTACCTCACAGGGTTTTTTTTTTTGCCTTCCTCTGGATCAACTTGCAGGTTAACAGGCCGAACTGGATGGACAAATGTCTTTTTTCGGCCTTAGGTACTATGTTACTATGTTACTATGTTGTATAGGAGATGTAGCGCAGGTAATGTCGCTGTCACCAGTGGGGAAAAAATATTTGACTGAATGTCACATATTTAGGATGCACAAACGTTATACAGGAGATGTAGCGCAGGTAATGTCGCTGTCACCAGCAGCCAAATTTTTTTACTGAATGTCACAGATATTTAGGATGCGCAAACGTTATACAGGAGATGTAGCGCAGGTAATGTCGCTGTCACCAGCAGCCACATTTTTTTTACTGAATGTCACAGATATTTAGGATGCGCAAACGTTATATAGGAGATGTAGCGCAGGTAATGTAGCTGTCACCAGCGGCTAAACAATTGCGCTAAATGTCACAGATATTTAGGATGCGCTAATGTAACACAACAGATGTAGCAGAGGTTGTGTCACTGTCAGCAGTGGCCAAACAATTTCATGCAATTTAGCGCAGGTTGCGCTAATAATATATATTGCAGCCAGATAAAACAATAGTCGTTAAAAGGATTTTTGGGTCTCTAACACCTTTCAACACTTAACAATTCCTGTCCCTACACTATTTGTCCCTTCTGCTGCAGCTCTCTCTGACTAAGACTGAGCCAAACCACATGTTATTGGGTGCTATACAGCACCCGATGATGCGTTCCGGCCAGCCAATCACTGTAATGCCAGTAACCAACATGGCTACTGCATTACAGTGAGGGCCAGTACCTCTCTGCATGTTTATTGGCTGCGTAGCAGCCAACAAACATGCAGGGAAGGGACTCGAGCATTGCGATGCTTGAGTGAAAATGGTGTTCGGCCGAGCATGCTCACCCAACACTATTATCCACCCCTTGATTCCTGACCCACTAGAAAAATATTTCCCTGAGCTAGCAGTATCTAAGACTGGATCTAGACTGGATTGACATAATGAGGAGGTGTCTTCTGAAAAGAGAACCTCTCTAAAGGAAGCACTAGGCATTTTCTGATAACATTTATGACTCAACAGTCCGATGCAAAGTTCTCCCATTTTTCTTTTCTTGAAGTGAATTGGAAGGGAGATCATCTATTCTCACAGAACTGAGGCTTTTTCTTGAAGCCAGATTTTTAGAAGGAGCCTCTTTCTGAATTGAGCGTACCTTTGCAACCTCATTGACTGAATTTAAAACTTACACTTTTATTTCAATTCTCATTAAAAGTACAAACAAACTTCTATAGAACATGTGTTAAAACTCTCAGGAATGGAATCAGGGGCATATGCTAATTGCATTGGTGCCTGTGTATATGTGTTTACGTTCCGTGCTACAGCTGATTAGCGGGGTGATCCCACCTCTAAATAATTTTATGGGGAACACCCTGCCTCAATTCTTGGATATTTAGAGGTGGGATCACCCCGCTAATCAGCTGTAGCACAGAACGTGAATACATATACACATGCACCAATGCAATTAGCATATGCCCCTGATTCCATTCCTGAGAGTTTTAACACATGTTCTATAGAAGTTTGTTTGTACTTTTAATGAGAATTGAAATAAAAGTGCAAGTTTTAAATTCAGTCAGTGAGGTTGCAAAGGTACGCTCAGGTCCAAGTGACCATTTAAATTCAAATTAATTAATAGAATAGCGTAGTAACCTCCTGAGGGATCTCCCCGTTTGTTATTTTCAAGTCTTTCTGAATTGGTCACTATAAAGAAGCCTCTCTTGGGATGTCCCTGGAAGTCATGGGTCTGCCCCTGGGACTTTTGGTGGTGTCCCTCAGGTCGAAAGGGCTTTTTGAGCTCCGTGAAAGACTTATAAGTAGGGATGAGCAAACCCGAACTGTATAGTTCGGGTTCGTACCGAATTTTGGGGTGTCCGTGACACGGACCCGAACCCGAACATTTTTCGTAAAAGTCCGGGTTCGGTGTTCGTCGCTTTCTTGGCGCTTTTTGAAAGGCTGCAAAGCAGCCAATCAACAAGCGTCATACTACTTGCCCCAAGAGGCCATCACAGCCATGCCTACTATTGGCATGGCTGTGATTGGCCAGTGCAGCATGTGACCCAGCCTCTATTTAAGCTGGAGTCACGTAGCGCCGCACGTCACTCTGCTCTGATCAGTGTAGGGAGAGGTTGCAGCTGCGACGTTAGGGCGAGATTAGGCAGTGATTAACTCATCCAAAAGACTTAATTCAGTGATTGATCTACAGCTGTGGATCATTGAACTGCTGCTATTCAATTGCTCACTGTTTTTAGGCTGCCCAGAGCGTTTTTCATTCACTTTTTTCTGGGGTGATCGGCGGCCATTTTGTGTCTTGTGGTGCGCCAGCACAAGCTGCCACCAAGTCCATTTAACCATCAATAGTGTGGTTATTTTTTTGCTATATCCTACATCAGGGGCTTGGCTGTGCTTGCTATTTTATTGAGGGGTGAAATACAATTGCCAAAATAGCAGTACCCTAAATCTGGTGTTTCAGCTGTGGCCAGCCAATTGTAATACTGTCTGCTGTCTGGCAAAGGATATATTTTTGTTCTGGGTTAAAATGCAATTCCCAACTTAGCAATTATATAAACGTATACCTGTCACCCAGCGCCTAAATAATAGTCCTAAAATTAATATTCACTTAAATCTGTGTTTATTGCTGAGGCTGGTCAATTCATTTAGTGTCCGCCAAAGCACAGTTTTTGTTTTGGGTTGAAATACAATTCCCAACTTAGCAATTCCCTAGATCAGTGGTTTCTGCTGCATCAAGCCTACTTTAAATCTATCCATAAAAGGGTATATTAGATTGAAGGTGCTGATAGGGTCATTCTCAATAACTTCACACGCTACCGTACATTTCCAAGTCTAAAACCTGTCATCCAGGGCCTAAATACTAGGCCTACAATTTATATTCAGCTAAATCTGTCGTTACTGCTGTGCCTGTATTAGTGTAATACGGTACCTAAATAGATAGCCAGATAGTGTTAGGTGTCTGTAAAAAAAGGCCTGAATTTGAATTCAATACATTGGGCCAAATAATTTTTTTCTTATTGTGGTGAACAGTAACAATGAGGAAAACATCTAGTAAGGGACGCGGACATGGTCGTGGTGGTGTTAGTGGACCCTCTGGTGCTGGGAGAGGACGTGGCCGTTCTGCCACAGCCACATGTCGTAGTGAACCAACTACCTCAGGTCCCAGTAGCCGCCAGAATTTACAGCGATATTTGGTGGGGCCCAATGCCGTTCTAAGGATGGTAAGGCCTGAGCAGGTACAGGCATTAGTCAATTGGGTGGCCGACAGTGGATCCAGCTTGTTCACATTATCTCCCACCCAGTCTTCTGCAGAAATCGCACAGATGGCGTCTGAAAACCAAGCCCATCAGTCTGTCACATCACCCCCATGCATATCAGGGAAACTGTCTGAGCCTCAAGTTATGCAGCAGTCTCTTATGCTGTTTGAAGACTCCGCTGGCAAGGTTTCCCAAGGGCATCCACCTAGCCCTTCCCCAGCGGTGGAAGACATAGCATGCACTGACGCACAACCACTTATGTTTCCTGATGATGAGGACATGGGAATACCACCTCAGCACGTCTCTGATGATGACGAAACACAGGTGCTGCGTCTTTCTGCAGTGTGCAGACTAAACAGGAGATCAGGGATCAAGACTGGGTGGAAGACGATGCAGGGGACAATGAGGTCCTAGACCGCACATGGAATGAAGGTCGTGCCACTGACTTTCACAGTTCGGAGGAAGAGGCAGTGGTGAGACTGAGCAAACAGCGTAGCAAAAGAGGAAGCAGTGGGCAAAAGCAGAACACCCGCCGCCAAGAGACTCTGCCTGCTACTGACCGCCGCCATCTGGGACCGAGCACCCCAAAGGCAGCTTCAAGGAGTTCCCTTGCATGGCACTTCTTCAAACAATGTGCTGACGACAAGACCCGAGTGGTTTGCACGCTGTGCCATCAGAGCCTGAAGCGAGGCATTAACGTTCTGAACCTTAGCACAACCTGCATGACCAGGCACCTGCATGCAAAGCATGAACTGCAGTGGAGTAAACACCTTAAAAACAAGGAACTCACTCAGGCTCCCCCTGCTACCTCTTCTGCTGCTGCCGCCTCAGCCTCTTCTGCTGCTGCCGCCTCGGCCTCTTCCTCCGCCTCTGGAGGAACATTGGCACCTGCCACCCAGCAAACAGGGGATGTACCACCAACACCACCACCTCCGTCACCAAGCATCTCAACCATGTCACACGGCAGCGTTCAGCTCTCCATCTCACAAACATTTGAGAGAAAGCGTAAATTCCCACCTAAATTCCCTGGCCCTGAATGCCAGCATTTCTAAACTACTGGCCTATGAAATGCTGTCATTCAGGCTGGTGGACACAGACAGCTTCAAACAGCTCATGTTTGGGGGACAGGCCCCACACCGCACAGGAGTTGTGGCAGGGTATAGAACAACAGACCGACAAGTGGTTGCTGCCGGTGAGCCTCAAGCCCGGCCTGGTGGTGTGCGATAATGGGCGAAATCTCGTTGCAGCTCTGGGACTAGCCGGTTTGACGCACATCCCTTGCCTGGTGCATGTGCTGAATTTGGTGGTGCAGAAGTTCATTTACAACTACCCCGACATGTCAGAGCTGCTGCATAAAGTGCGGGCCGTCTGTTCGCGCTTCCGGCGTTCACATCCTGCCGCTGCTCGTCTGTCTACGCTACAGCGTAACTTCGGCCTTCCCGCTCACCGCCTCATATGCGACGTACCCACCAGGTGGAACTCCACCTTGCACATGCTGGACAGACTGTGCGAGCAGCAGCAGGCCATAGTGGAGTTTCAGCTGCAGCACGCACGGGTCAGTCGCACTGCGGAACAGCACCACTTCACCACCAATGACTGGGCCTCCATGCGAGACCTGTGTGCCCTGTTGCGCTGTTTTGAGTACTCCACCAACATGGCCAGTGGCGATGACGCCATTATCAGTGTTACAATACCACTTCTATGTCTCCTTGAGAAAACACTTAGGGCGATGATGGAAGAGGAGGTGGCCCAGGAGGAGGAGGAAGAGGGGTCATTTTTAGCACTTTCAGGCCAGTCTCTTAGAAGTGACTCAGAGGGAGTTTTTTTGCAACAGCAGAGGCCAGGTACAAATGTGGCCAGCCAGGGCCCACTACTGGAGGACGAGGAGGATGCGGAGGAGGTGGAGGAGGATGAGCATGAAGCATGTTCTCAGCGGGGTGGCACCCAACGCAGCTCGGGCCCATCACTGGTGTGTGGCTGGGGGGAAACGCCGGACGATGACGATACGCCTCCCACAGAGGACAGCTTGTCCTTACCTCTGGGCAGCCTGGCACACATGAGCGACTACATGCTGCAGTGCCTGCGCAACGACAGCAGAGTTGCCCACATTTTAACGTGTGCGGACTACTGGGTTGCCACCCTGCTGGATCCACGCTACAAAGACAATGTGCCCACCTTACTTCCTGCACTGGAGCGTGATAGGAAGATGCGCGAGTACAAGCGCACATTGGTAGACGCGCTACTGGGAGCATTCCCAAATGTCACAGGGGAACAAGTGGAAGCCCAAGGCGAAGGCAAAGGAGGAGCAAGAGGTCGCCAACGCAGCTGTGTCACGGCCAGCTCCTCTGAGGGCAAGGTTAGCATGGCAGAGATGTGGAAAAGTTTTGTCAACACGCCACAGCTAACTGCACCACCACCTTATACGGAACGTGTTAGCAGGAGGCAACATTTCACTAACATGGTGGAACAGTACGTGTGCACACCCCTCCACATACTCACTGATGCTTCGGCCCCATTCAACTTCTGGGTCTCCAAATTGTCCACGTAGCCAGAGCTAGCCTTTTATGCCTTGGAGGTGCTGGCCTGCCCGGCGGCCAGTGTTTTGTCTGAACGTGTATTCAGCACGGCAGGGGGCGTCATTACAGACAAACGCAGTCGCCTGTCTACAGCCAATGTAGACAAGCTGACGTTCATAAAAATGAGCAAGGCATGGATCCCACAGGACCTGTCCATCCCTTGTGCAGATTAGACATTAACTATCTACCCTTAACGATATATTATTGTACTCCAGGGCACTTCCTCATTAAATCCTATTTTTATTTTCATTTTACCATTATATTGCGGGGCAACCCAAAGTTGAATGAACCTCTCCTCTGTCTGGGTGCCGGGGCCTAAAAATATCTGACAGTGGCCTGTTCCAGTGTTGGGTGACGTGAAGCATGATTCTCTGCTATGACATGAAGCCTGAATCTCTGCTATGGGACCTCTCTCCTCTGTCTGGGTGCCGGGGCCTAAATATATGACAATGGACTGTTCCAGTTTTGGCTGACGTGAAGCCTGATTCTCTGCTATGACATGAAGACTGATTCTCTGCTATGACATGAAGACTGATTCTCTGCTGACATGAAGACTGAATCTCTGTTATGGGACCTCTCTCCTCTGTCTGGGTGCCGGGCCCTAAATATATGACAATGGACTGTTCCAGTTTTGGCTGATGTGAAGCCTGATTCTCTGCTATGACATGAAGACTGATTCTCTGCTGACATGAAGCCTGAATCTCTGTTATGGGACCTCTCTCCTCTGTCTGGGTGCCGGGGCCTAAATATCTGACAATGGACTGTTCCAGTTTTGGGTGACGTGAAGCATCATTCTCTGCTATGACATGAAGCCTGAATCTCTGTTATGGGACCTCTCTCCTCTGTCTGGGTGCCGGGGCCTAAATATATGACAATGGACTGTTCCAGTTTTGGCTGACGTGAAGCCTGATTCTCTGCTATGACATGAAGACTGATTCTCTGCTGACATGAAGCCTGAATCTCTGTTATGGGACCTCTCTCCTCTGTCTGGGTGCCGGGGCCTAAATATCTGACAATGGACTGTTCCAGTTTTGGGTGACGTGAAGCATCATTCTCTGCTATGGGACCTCTCTCCAATTGATATTGGTTAATTTTTATTTATTTTATTTTCATTTTTATTCATTTCCCTATCCACATTTGTTTGCACGGGATTTGACTACATTTTGCTGTCTTTTGCAGCCCTCTAGCCCTTTCCTGGGCTGTTTTACAGCCTTTTTAGTGCCGAAAAGTTCGGGTCCCCATTGACTTCAATGGGGTTCGGGTTCGGGACGAAGTTCGGGTCGGGTTTGGATCCCGAACCCGAACATTTCCGGGAAGTTCGGCCGAACTTCTCGAACCTGAACATCCAGGTGTTCGCTCAACTCTACTTATAAGCTCTTTACCTGACCTTAACTTCTTTCATAATGCCTAGACTGAACAAATTAGTGTTTTTAAGATTTGAGGACCCATGTGACTTTAGAGCAAGGACAGACATTCCTGCTGAAGTGAGACAATAGGATTTTATAAAACTTGTGAGATAATGAAATATCTGACCTTCCATCAATACTGTTCACCTAACTGCCTTCAATAAAGCTAGCCTAGAAGACAGTAAAGCTTTCTTATTCTGGGAAGATGACACCTGACCTTCCTGCTCACTTGTGGACAACATGAGCAGCAACTGCATCAGAGATTTTGTAACTGTGTAAATTTAAGTCTGGTCTGTAGAATACTGCTGGGCAACATTCCAATTATAGATAAGGCAGGATCTATGTCCAGTACTATGAGGGATTGGATATCAGGAATTCAAGTTAAATAGCTTAATATCAACTTGTCTTCTTTGACTAGGATAGAGCAGAATACCAGGAGGGCAAATTCCATCACTTCAGACAAGCAGAAATCGCTCATGTTTGGGTAAAATGTGTAGAGCAGCTTTCCCTTCTGGACCAACCCTGTGCATTTAGAGGCCATTCTAACAGTGGTGTACATAGAAAAGTTAGGGCCCCATAGCAAGGATCAAACCAGGCCCCCCACACGGGGCAGAAGTGTTTCTGCCTAAACCCTTTTCAATGAACCTTGGGACATTTTTCTACTGCCTCATTTGCTAAAAGTTATTCCTTTAGAGCAGCGGTTCTCAACCTAGGGGTCGCGACCCCTTTGGGGGTCGATCGGCCCTTTCCGGGGGGGTCGCCTGAGGCTTCCTATTAGGGCTGCACGATTGTAGAGTTACAGTACCCTACTTCGTGAGTTTTGCCTACCTCCTGACTTCCCGTTGCACTGCTAATGACGTGAGGAGACGTTCCTGCTAATGACGTGAGGAGGCGTTCCGACAGTTTATGGAAAATCTCAGCGGAGTTCAGCTTCACACCGGGACACTGCGCATGCGCTGGCCGGAGTTAGCCGCGCTTGCGCACTGGGCCGTAATATTTCCCTACTAAGGCATGCGCAGGAGCGCAGGAGCGCATGCGCAGTGTCCCGGTGTAAAGCTGAACTCCGCTGAGATTTTTCATAAACTGTCGGTTTGCGCATGCGCAGATCATCAAAACTCAGGAACGACTTCTCACGTCATTAGCAGTGCGACAAGAAGTCAGGAGGTAGGGAAATCTCACGAGGTAGGGTAGTATAACGCTATAAATAGGAGAGAGATTGTTTCACACAGGAGTAACATACTTTACACGCAAAGACAGTTATGTGCGCAGTTTAGGACACATCAGGGGACACATAGGGCTATGAGGGGGACCAGCATAAGATGCTATATGTCTTATGCTGGCCCCCCTCATGGCCCTATGTGTCATAGCACACATCCCCTATAACAGCGTACTCCACAGATCCACCCCATAACAGTGCCATCCACAGGTCCCCCATAACAGATCCCCCATAACACTGTCCTCCACAGATCCCCCATAACAGCGTCCTCCACAGATCCCCCATAACAGCGTCCTCCACAGATCCCCCATAACAGTGCCCTCCACAGATCCCCCATAACAGCGCCCTCCACAGATCCCCCATATAACAGCGTCCTCCACAGATCCCCCATATAACAGCGTCCTCCACAGATCCCCCATATAACAGCGTCCTCCACAGATCCCCCATATAACAGTGTCCTCCACAGATCCCCCATATAACAGCGTCCTCCACAGATCCCCCATATAACAGCGTCCTCCACAGATGCCCCACAACACAGCGCCATCCACAGATCCCCCACAACACAGCGCCAATTACAGAACTACCTTGTAATAGACTGGCATACATCCTGCATATCAGATATTTACATTACAATTCATAACAGTAGCAAAATTAGTTATGACGTAGCAAGGAAAAAAATGTAATGGTTGGGGGTCACCACAACATGAGGAACTGTATTAAGGGGTCACGGCTTTAGAAAGGTTGAGAACCACCGCTTTAGAGGGTAGCGTCCTGAACAAGTTTTCACCTCCAGTAGAAAGGGAGATAATCCCAACTAAGACTGGGCCCCCTCTTGCCATGGCCCCCATAGCAGTCGCATGGTCTGCCACTATTGTAGTGACGCCCCTGCATTCTAATGATCTCGGGTGAAAATGTAAGAATCCAAATCTGCATCCCTGGTGGCATTAAGGGAACACCTGAAACGTGGCAGTTGGTGAAGCAAACACCTCATTATGGTGACTGGAGACCAGGGTATTCTGATGAAGCCATATGATCCTTTAGGGATCACATTAAGGGCGCATGCACACGAACATATTTTCTTTCCGTGTCCGTTACGTATTTTTTGCGGACCGCATGCAGAACCATCAATGGTCCACAAAATGGACTGCAAAAAATGAGTTCGCAAAAAAAAACTGAAGTAACTGTGTGCATTCCATTTCTGTATGTTCGTATTTCCTTTCCGCAAAAAAAGTTGAACATGTCCTATTATTATCCCCATTACGGACAAGGATAGTACAGTTCTATGAAGGGCCGCAAGGGCCTGCAGTTCTTCGGTGTATAAATGATGGTTGCGGGTAGTGCTGAGTGAATTATATTTGCCATAAAGCTGAATTTCCTCACGCTTCCCGGTAACAAATACATTTTTCCTAAAATGGTGGCTAAAAGTAAAAAAATTATACTCACCTCATCCATTTGATCATGGAGAGGCTGTCCGCTCCCATCTTGATTGAAAAAAAAAAAAAAACAGCCAAAGGACCTGCGGCGAGAGTGAAGACATCAATTGGATGAGGTGAGTATAATAATTTTTTTTAACCCCGGATAAACCCCTGAGCATCTGAATGTGAGTCTCAGATGCCATGATCAGAGTTGAACGTGGCATCTGAGGGGTTAAATGACAGGGGTTGGCGCAATTGCCATTCCCCATCATTGTGCCCGCTCCATACAATGGAAGGCGATTAATGATGAAGTAATTCGTAACAAATCAATTTCCCTTATGAAGTTCGGCGAAGCAGCCAAATTGAATTTTTCAAAACTTCGCTCACCTCTAGTTGCTGGCATGAGTCCATGATCGCTTTCTCAGTAAAGATGTGGGTTTTAGGCACAGGTGGGATGTATGGCTTTCGTGTAACTATAACACAGTCCACATATGAAGATGTTACTATTATGAGTCTCCTCACTGTCTGGATTGATATTCATACCTCTTGAGATACTTATACTCATTGAGTGTATGCCTTATATTTCTTACTCAATAACTGACAACAGTGTACCGTACTGTAGTATTTTAACTACATTGTTCACAATTTTTTTTTTCAACTTGTTTTTCTATGTATTTTTAAATTCTAATAAAAATAAAAGTTCTAAAAAAAAAAATCCTGCATGACCCAACACGCACAGCGTGATGTCACAGAGTGCCGACATCCTCACGCTTGTGCACAGTCAATGGAAGCGCTCATTAGTATTCGCCCCATAAGACGCACTTTGGAGAGAAAAAAGTGCGTCTTATAGAGCGATAAATACGCACTGGGCGCTTCCCTCTACATCCCTGAACGGAGCTTCCAACTCAGATATGAACAGACACTAAGAAGGTATGTGTGTGTGGTTATATATGATTTGTATTAGGAATATGATCCTGTAAGGTTGGGTTCACATAAACCATAACTGATTAAGATCTGTCTCCGCCGGATTCGTACCGCAAATTCATAGCATTTTACAGTAACAGCAAAGTGAATGAAGAAATGTCACCCACACTGTGAAGAAAACCTGCAGCATAAACTGACTTGCATTGAGGTTTTTAATCCACAGCATGTCAGGTTTTGCTGTGGATTTTAACTGGTAGGCAAAGGTTGAAAACAACAGAAGGTCCACTGTGATCCCGCTGCAAAAAAAACTGCCTATTTCAGACAGTTTTGTGGCACAGTTTAGTCATATAACCTCGTTGTGATGTGTAGGCAATGTTTTCATTGTATTTGGTAGGCTGCTGTGTAAGGCTACTTTCACATCTGAGTTTTTGCTGCATCCGTCATGGATCAGCAAAAACGCTTCCGTCACAATAATACGTCTGCATCCGTTCTGAACAGATGTGGTTGTATTATCTCAAAAATAGCCATGACAAATCCATCTCTAAAACCATTGTAAGTCAATGGGGGACGGATCCCTTTTCTTTTGTGTCTAAGAAAACGGATCCGTCACCATTAACTTACATTGTGTGTCATGTCGGATCCATCTTGCTCCGCACCACATTGCGGACAGAAAAACGCTGCTTGCAGCGTTATTCTGTCCGCAATAGGAACGCAGCCAAACGGAACGGAATGCATTTTAGTGCACTCCCTGTGACAGATCTCAATAGCGGAAAGGGAAATCTCAGATGTGAAAGTAGCCTTATGTTGGTATTATGTGAGCTAAATGCTGAATGAGACAGGCACCCACTGTGACCCTGCCGCTCAAAGGCCCGACATTCACTTGGAGCTGACTTTTATTGGTAGGAGGGCTAGCCAGCCAGCCAGCCAGCTCAGCAATTTTAAGTCAGGAAGGAAAAAAACTTTTTAAATTTACATATACAGTTTTCCTTTAAGATACAATATTAATTGGTTCCAGGACGACCATTGTATGTTGAAACCATTGTAAGTTGAGTAATTGGTTCCAAAGCCCCAAAATGTCATCCAAGATCAGAGAAAATGAAGATTTAAGAAAAATAAGCAGATAACTAAGAGAGATAAAACAAGTCTTTACATAAAAAAAGTCAGGAATAGCGGCTAACTAGTAACTAATCCAGCTATCTCACCAGAGAAGAGACCTTGATTGGTTGGATCCGAGTCTGAGACATTGTATGTCGAGTCTGGTTTCAACTTACGATAGGGTCAGAAAAGACCATTGTATGTATACAGAAAATATTGTATCCTGAGGCCATTGTATCTTGAGGGATCACTGTACTTAATACAAAAATACAGATTTCTCTTCTTGCAACCAAAGGGCTGAGCACCACTGCACATAAACACTGAAGCAGCACTTCTACTGTTTGTGCCCCCAGTCTATTCCATGTACAAGACATTCATCAATTGCATAGAAATGGTTTTCCTGAGACCCAGTCATGTACAGACACAGAAGGACATAACCCTAGCAGGGAAAACGTTATCTGCAATGCAAAGGTTTCTTGTAGAATGAGCGCCATTTCAATGGTTACATGCAGAGGAATTCACTTCTGTGGATTAAGGGGTAGGATTTTTAAATACGTATGATTCATGAATATTAGTAACATAGTAACATAGTACATAAGGCCGAAAAAAGACATTTGTCCATCCAGTTCGGCCTGTTATCCCGCAAGTTGATCCAGAGGAAGGCAAAAAATAAAATAAAAATATTAATAAGTAAAGATCCTTTTATATATACCGATAATCTAACCAATTTTTGGGGATGAGGATTTGTATCAACGCTCTTTCCCGATAACTGGCCTGTGTAAAAGGTGCCAGCAATCACCTGATGAACAAACAAATGGGGAAAAGTGATTAGTCTAACCACCACTAGTTCCCACACAGAGGAGGAGATCGCTGCATGTAAATGTACCCCTCATCTCCGCAGATGACCAGGCAATTATCAGGAATGTTTAGTTCGTTCCCGATAACTGTCTAAGAAATCTGTCCCTCTAAAAGGATCTTAAGAGGGCAAAAAAATGTTCAAAAAAGCCTGCAACTTCACATCCTCAAACATAGGCCTCATGCACACGGCCGTTGCCCGGCCGTGGCTGTATTGCGGCTCGCAAACAGCGGGTCCGCAATATGCAGGCACCGGCCGTGTGCTCCCCACATCTCGGATGCGGATCCATTCACTAGAACATGTTCTATTTTTTTGTGGTGCGAACGGACCACACGGGCTTGCAGAAATCCATGTGCCTGCTGCCAAAACTCTGCAACAAGATCTGCCACGTGTGAAGGCACTCTTAGCGCTCATGCACACAGCTGTGGTTTTGGTCAGCATCCGATCCGAATTTTTTGCAGGTCTAATGCAGACCTGTTCACTTCAATGGGGCCATAAAAGATGCGGACTGTAAAAACCGTCAACAGCAGTGTACATGAGCCCTTATAGGGAAGCAGTGCATTGCGCAAGATTTATTTTATACAAACAATATCCAAAATAGAGGGGCATATCATGAGAGCACATTCCTGGAGCAATATACAGGAGCATCTGGAAGACGCCATCAAGGGTGAACCACTACTCAGGTGATATATGGCGTATATTAGTTCAGAAATTAAAGGGGTTGTCCGGGTTCAGAGCTGAACCAGGACATACCCTTATTTTCACCCAGCCCCCCTTAGACTAGCATTGGAGCATATCATGCTCCGATGCGCTCCCTTGCCCTGCGCTAAATCGCGCAGGGCACGGGCTCTTTTGTTTTCAATAACACACTGCCGGGCGTAGACTTCCACCTGGCAGTGTGTTCGGTGATGTCACCGGCTCTGAGGGGCGGGCTTTAGCTCTGCCCTAGCCGTTTTACTGGCTAGGGCAGAGCTAAATCTCGCCTATCAGTGTCGGTGACGTCACCAGGCTTCCTGGCAGCCCCATGGAGAGCCCTGTTACGTCACCGGATCTCCAAAAAATGCCTTTGCCCTGCGCAATCTAGCGCAGGGCAAAGGAGAGCATCGGAGCATGAACTGCTCCGATGCTCATGTCAGGGGGGCTGCCGGGGGGAAAATGGAGGGATGTCCGGGTTCAGCTCTGAACCCGGACAACCCCTTTAAGCATTTTATGTTGATTGACTGTTAGGAAGTGCAACCTACTTTATTGTGCCCTCTTAAGATCCCCTTACACCGGCCGATATATTATACTTTGTCAAATCTGCAGCTCAGATATTGTTAGTTTAGCCTAAGGCTAGGCCATCAGGCCTCATGCACGCGACCGTTGTTTTATTCTGTGTCCGTTGCTCAGTTTTTCGTGATTTTCTGCGGACCCATCGATTTTCAATGGGTCAGTGGAAAACTCGGCTAATGCATCGTTTGCCATCCGCGTCCGTGATCCGTGGTTCAAGTCCGTCAAAAAAAAAAAATCTGTCCTATTATTTTCGCGGAACACGGTTTGCGGCCCCATTCAAGTCAATGGGACCGCCAAAAAACACGGAGGCACACAAGATTGTCATCCGCGTCCGTGTGTCCGCGTCAGTTTTTTTCCTATCATTTGCATGGCAAACCTGACTTAGACTTTTTTTTACTTTCCTTTATGTCTGGTGGTCCTCCAAAAATAAAGGAATACACACGGAAACAAAAACGGAAACGGATCATGGAACAACGAAACCCCATTTTGCGGAACGGAACACAACAACGGTTATGTGCATGAGGCCTCAATAGTAAAATCCTGGGGTTGTCTGCTTTTTACTATTACTGACCTATCCTCAGGATAGGTTATCAATATCAAATCGGTGGGGGTCTGACTTTTGTGCTGTATAGAAGTGTAATTCTCAGTATCTGCTCTTATTCTGTATTATGGACACTGCACAGTACCACTTCTCTTGTCCTGGTTACTGGGTGTAATTCTCAGTATCTTCTCTTATTCTGAATATATGGACACTGCACAGTACCACTTCTTTTGTCCTGTATACTGGATGTAATTCTCAGTATCTGATCTTATTCTGTATATATTGACTCTTTTAATTTGAAAAATAAATAAATAAATAAATAACAAAAGGCCATAACAATATCTATACACAGAAACAAAACACATTACTAAACCCATCCCGACCAGTCCACCACCCCACTAGAACCTACAATACTATTCACACTTAAAACACTTTCATAACCCCATACTATACATATTTACATATTTGCATCTTACACGTATATATAAAATCCATAAAATATATACACAATATACATAAACTATACACAGACTATATACAAATTATATACAACTTATAGAACTAAATCTAACTAACCCACCACCAGTCCACAGCAAATATGCAAACTGATAACCCCCAAAGTTCCAAGGGGATAAACCCCGAGCTTTGAGAAGTCCTAGTCTTTCCCCAGTCGAACTGGGGTCAGTCAGTTTGCAACAAACAAAAACACCCTTTTTTTTTTTTTATATTTAATTTTTTTATTTTTTATATATATGTATATAACATATAATAGAAAAGAAAAAATATATACACTCCCTCTTCCCTCCCAGCCCCCCTCCCAACCTAACTAAACCCCACTATAAACTTAACAATACTAATATAATACTAATATAATAATATAATATCACAATACTAACATAATACAAAACATACCTATATAATACACTATAAATACACTATAAATACAATATAGATACAATAAAGACACCGTAATACTATTACACCTAAACCAGCTATGGTTCGGTACCCGTAAGCCTTTCCATACTTACATTACTACAAAACAAAACAAAAACCTATAAGTGTGCTATATCAGCCCACCACCAGGAAAAGAGTACTACTCAGCTAAGGAACCCCAAAACAGAAGCCCCTCCACAGACGAGAGGCCTTGGGGTCCCCCCACCTTTCGTACTCAAGAGAGCGTACCTTCACCAGGTCACCCATGATGTTCCTATATACCGTCTCCACTGGGAGGATTTTGTGACTCTTCGTTGACACTAGACACCGTGCACACCAGATGTGGTGCCTAACCACTGCACTAACTACGAATAAAGTGCGACGGTCCCTCCCACCAAGGTCTTTGAAAGCCCCATAGGCCCACTCCGCATAGGACAGGGCGGCCAGCCTAGGCCAACCGATGGAAGCTCCCAACCTTTTGTATACCTCTATATTAAAGAGACAATGAAGTAAGAAGTGGTCCATGGTTTTCAGCAGGTTACCACACTCCTCCCGGGGACAACTCCTTTCCTCTGAGTTTCTACACTTCACATTGTCCCTTACATATAGCTTACCGTGGAAGCAGCGCCAAGTCACATCCCAAACTTTCTTAGGGATCCTTTCTGAATTCAACAAAGACAGCCCACCCTCCAGATCCTGACTTGGGCAGTCCCTCAAGGCCAGTGGGGCCCGAAAAAGGTAAGATAGAACCTTCCTGTCAAGGGAAAACCTCGACATGGTCTCCACCTCTCCCTTCCCCAGACCCCACCGTCTCAGGATTCTCAGAACCGGGGCAACATAAGCCGGGAGATATCCATGTGACGCACGTAGGTCTTTCACTCGCCCTCCTGTCTCCCATTCCTGGAAGAAAGGCCGAAACCACTCCCTACAGGAAATTACCCACAAAGGAGCCTTCTCATTCCAGAGGTTTGCAATATTAATTTTTAAAAAGGTATTTGTTAAGAATACCACGGGGTTGACCATATCCAACCCACCTAGTCTCCTTGTGCGGTAAGTAACCTCTCTCCTGATTAGGTTCAGCCTGTTTCCCCACAACATCTGGAAAAAGAGGCTGTAGACCGTACCCCAGAGAGACCCTGGCAAAACACAAACACTGCTTAGATACAAAAGCACGGGAATCAGGTAGGCTTTGCACAGGTGAACCCTTTCCCTGAGGGATAAAGACCATCCCTTCCAACGGTCCACCTTTTGGGCGACATCTTTTAGTCTACTCTCCCAATTTTGCTGATGATAATCTCCATCCTGGCCAAAATCGATGCCTAAGATCTTTACAGACTTCTGGGGTTCTGGAAGAGTGCCCTGGAGATCGAAGACAGGATCCCCTTCCCCCAGCCAGAGAGTCTCACATTTGTCCCGGTTGATCTGAGATCCAGAAACCTCTGAGTAGCGGTCCACCTCCGACATCACCCAGCTCACCTCCTCTTCCGAAGAGGCAAGAATGGAGACATCATCGGCGTACGCCACCACCTTCAGAGATGGCCCCCGCACCGCCAGTTCCATCCCCACCCCCGCCAATGGTCCACGATCTACCCTTCTAATGAAGGGATCAAACACATACAGCAAAGGGCTTAAAGGACATCCCTGGAGGACACCAGAAGCCACCTCAAAAGGTCATCCCGACCAACCATTAATCAAGGGGAAACTCTCCGCCCCTTTGTACAAAGTTTTTAACCAGTCTACAAACCTCCCAGGTAGACCATACCACAAGAGAACGGATCACAGGTACTTATGGTTCACCCGGTCAAAAGCCTTCGCCTGGTCCAAAGATAACAGAAACCCTTACCAAAGGCCCGTCCTGCCCCGCTCCACGGCTTCTCGGACATTGAGAACGGCGCTAAAAGCGCTCCGACTGGGAACAGAGCAGTGCTGAGCCTCAGAAAGAAGTCTCGGTGCAAACTTCACCAATCTGCAGAAAAGTATTTTTGCCAGAATCTTCCTGTCCACATTGAGAAGCGATATGGGTCTCCAGTTCTCAATGCGGGATGGATCTTTACCCTTTGACAGAATAATCAGGGCTGACTTACCCATTGACTTTGGCAGAGTGCCCGAGGAAAGACTCGTTAAACACCTCAGTCAAGGGAGGAACTAATTGTTCCTTGAAAGCCTTGTACCACTCGGATGTTAAGCCATCCGGACCTGGCGATTTCTTGGGCCTAAGCCCATCAATGGCCAGTCCCACTACCTCTTTCCTGATAGGTTCTGCCAAAACATCAAGAGAGGGGTCTATTCCTACCCTGGGAACAGCTTCAGCCAAGGAAGCTGAAAAACTGTCCCGATTTAGTTCTTTCCTACCCAAGAGGTGAGAGTAGAAAGACCTGACGACCTCCAGGATCCCTGATTTGGACCTATTCAGGGAACCCGTACTGTCGACCAGGCCTACCACGAATTTACTTTTTACTGCCATCTTACAGTTTCCAAACAGGTCAGGTGAGCGGTACTTCCCAAAATCCCTTTCAGCAACCAAAGAGGCGTATCTATCGTACTGACACCTCTTGAGCAAGGATTTCACATGAGAGATATCCTCACGGCTACCCCCCGTCGAAACCAGCCTTTCAAGTTTCTTCCTCAGTTCCTGGTACAGACAGTATCTGTCCCAGCTCCTGAGTTTATAAAGCTCACGGAAAAACCTTGCCGTCTTTTTTTTTTTATATCTCCCACCACTCCGACTTACTGCTGCAGAGGTCCACCAAAGGTTCCTGGCTCTGAAGGAAATCCTCAAAGGACTGTCTTATTGTCACTTCTTCCAGGAGAGACGAATTCAGCTTCCGGGTTCCTCTGCCCATACAGGGAGTCTCTGCAACATTCAAAGAGAAAATAATCAAACAGTGGTCGGAGAATTCCATTTCCACGGCTTCTAAAGCCGAGAAAACAGCCTCCTCCTTTAAATAAAACCTATCTATTCTAGACCTACGATTTCCTTGATGAAAAGTGAATCCACGTGGTCTGGCTTATGCCGTAAATGGGCGTCCACCAGACGAGTATCCTCAACTATCCTAGACAACACAATGCTATCAGCATCCAACCCACCTTTGGAGCCTCCCCTATCACAGGCCCTCTTCACATTGTTGAAGTCCCCTCCAAAGATCACTTGCCGGCTGGTAAAAAGAAAAGGCTTAATCCTCATGAGGAGACACTTGCGGTCCCAATTACTCTGTGGGCCGTAGATGTTTATTAATCTCAATTCTTGTCTCCCCATGAGGACATCTAAAATCAGGCACCTTCCCATTTCTAACTCGATTATCCTCCTGGATTCCACTCTTTCGGTGGTCTTAAAAAGTACCGCCACCCCGCTACATGGCTTGGCCGCAAGAGACCAGAAAGACAGACCTAGCCACCATTCTCGCTTGGCTTTTGCCAGCAGAGTTAAACTTGTTAACCAGGTCTCTTGCAAAAACAAAATATCAGCTTCAATACGGCTGAAAAAATCAAAGGCCATGAAACGAGCTGCGTCTGACTTAATACTGGCAACGTTAATGCTTGCCAGTGTCAACGGGGTGAGTTCCGCCATCATTGATGATCGAGTTAGATAGCCTTCTTTTTCCCCACCCCACCACCATCAGAATTTTCATCTGAACCATCACACTCCTGTCTTTTCAAACATACAATGACATACATACCATCCTTTTTGCCCAAGGTTCCAGGCCTGGCCCCCCTCCAGAAGGTAATTTACCCCCCGAAGGACAGGGTCCGCCCACTGGCACCCCACTCTCCTCCCCCCCCAGCTGAAGCAATTGGGGGATCCTCGTCAAGAGCCTGGTACCGATTAGAGACTTCCACCAGAGGGGACCCAGTTGATCCTTCCTTAGGCCTCTGGTCGAGGATGAGGGCTTACGACCCTCTCCTTTCTTCTTCTTCTTCTTACTCCGCTTGTTCCTCCTACCATCCAACCACGCTCTGCCACCCTCGTCCAGGCTTTCGCCGTATGAGGAGACAGGGTTGGCGGATGGGTTAGCCTCCACAGGTTGAGCCTCTGGTTCCCCATCGTCACTGTACCCCGGGTCACTACAACCGGGATCCTCAGCCAGACCAGTCGAAAGACCAGCTGAAGGGTCAGCTGCCACCTGTTCCCTATCCTTGCGGCGTTGTTCTTGCCGCCTGATCCTGGATGGCCTTTGCTTCTTCAGATCCTGTCTGCTTCTTCCAGCGCTAGTAGTTCCAGCGCTCGTCCCCTCACCAACTGATTCAGTCCCGGCAGGCTCCTCCCCAACCACAGACCCAGCCTCGCGGCTAGTGCCTGCCTGATCTTGAGCCCGGCCCTGAACCCTGTTGGCGAAGGCAAGCGGACAGCGACTAAACGGGTGACCTAGGTCCCCACAGAGGTTGCACCGGATCCGCCTACATGATGCGGCAAGATGACCAGTGTCCCCACACTTCGCACACATGCGAACATCGCATTGTGTCCTGAAGTGGGTGGGACTGCCGCCCTTGTGACAGACCTTTGGCTGGCCCCTATGGAACACTATAATCCTATCCCTTCCTATAAAGGCAGAGGAGGGAATATGAGCAACAGAATTGCCCTGATCAAACAGGTCCACGCTGAAGGTCCAGGCACCTGACCAGATGCCATGCTCATCGAGCACCTTGGCGGGTAACTGCCCCACCCTACCATATCGACTAAAAGCCAAGTCTTGATGTCTACACTAGACAGTGATTTACAGGTCAAAATGGTCACTGTCTTCCCAGTCGATTGGCGGGTGATGGCCTTGACGGCAAAACCCCGCCACTCCGGGGTGTTCTTCATCAGTTCATATTTAGACCAGAAAAGCTCCAAACCCTCTGGCCTAAGAAAGCTGACGTCAAACATAGCGGTGCCGTAGGGATGTATGAGCGCAAAGATGTCATTCGCGACAAACCCCGCCCCCAGGAGAAGTTTCACAACAGTCTTCCTAGAAGGAGCTGCTGCTTCCTTACTCCTCAATAGAGACGGGCCACATTCCTACGGTCCCTCCCCGGTGTGGGGTGATTCCATACGATCTCACCCCTCCTTTGTTCTCAGAAGGCCCTAAAACCATGCCTTTCTGTCCAAAAAGCCAGGTCAACCGACCCTCCCTCTACCTGTATGGTCCTTTTTTTAGGGCCTCCAGGAGGTGCCATTGCAAGTTACCCCCGCCCGAAACCTTGGGCAAAGAGTCACCCGAAACAACCGCTGCATACATCTTTGTTTTTGCCATCCTCTCTCTCACATCCTTCCTCATTGCTTCCTTCCGCATAACTTCCTCCTCTTTATCCACTTCCGTATCCGCAATATACTCCTCAATCAAATCTTTCTCATCCACCATCTCAATTTCTCCCTCATCCACAATCCCATTCACCAGTTCATTTGTATCCTCATTTATAACCTCGTTTACGTTCTCATTCACCCGCACAGCCACCTGCACATCATTACCCACAATCCCATTCCCAACCACATTTGCATCCATATTAGTTTTTGCATCAACCTTTATTTTTCCAACTGTATCACCTTTCACACCTCCTGGACTGGTCGGGTTCCCTAAAGAGACTGCAGTATCACTGGGTGCGGGCCCTGAGGAGCCCCCCGCAAAACCTGCAGGGGACTCCGCACCCCCCACGGCCCACACAGTCCTCTGATACTTGACCATAGTGTTCTCCCCAGGTTCCAAAGTCTTTACACCTTCCACTGATTCTAATGGTCTTTTCCCAATTTTGACAGTTTTATCCGTTTCTAATGCTTTCTTTTCCTCTCTTTTAGCACCACCACCTTGAACCTTGTCTGCAATCATCGCATCCTTGTACGCCCTCCTCACCACCTTGTCCGTCACACTGTTTGGGGTTTTACCCCCTGCGCTTCTTTTGACCACCCTACCATTACAGGAAGAGGGGGCACCTCCCGTCACCATCTTAGAATCAATCTCCCGCACTGTTTGACCTGATTCCACTACAGGAACCGGGCTGGGCACAGCAGCGGATTCAAAAGGCACAAATCGAAGTACTTCTTCCTTCACAGTTTTATTTTTCTCCTTTCTGATTTTCACCAGCTCCTCCTCAGGGACCTCCTCATCCCCAAAATACAGTCTTCCTCATCCAGCTGCCTGACTTTCAGCATTAGCCTTCCCCCAGACCCGCTTTCTTCCCCGAAAACAGCCGCAATCAGGTCTGAGGGGTCCCCCTGGCCACAAGGCAGAGAGTCCGCCTCCGAAACTGGTGTTCCAGGTACCACCTTTTCCTGGCTCCCAGCCTGCTGCCCTGACAGACTGGGGCCAGGCGTACCGGATAGTCCAGACATACACTGAAACCTGCAGTCATTCCTGAATTTTTCCAAGAATGGGCCGCCATTTTCCTCAATGGCTGCCCTCTTCTCCTCCAAAACCGCGATTACCTCCTCCAACTTCACCAGTCTGTAGGAGAGGATTGCCTTCTTTGTCTTAGGCGCCATTTTCTCTTGCATTTGTAAATTTTTATATTCAACATTAAGTCTTTATAATTCCCTCTTGACCTCCTCATGCATGTTCAGAAAATATGCTACTCGGGAGGAAAAGGTTTGAGAAAACTCTTTAGGGCCCAAATTACCCCAATTAAGCAGTCTCTCAGCCGCTGGGCAGGAAGAACCCCTGACACCAGGCTTCTTCATAATAACTTTGTCGCCGGGCTGAGGCACCGACACAGACATACCACATGCTGAATCACCTACCTCAGCCTCTGGCCTCATCACCTTCTCCACAGCCTTCCCTGTATTCCGTCCCACGGTCCGTCCGGTAGCTTGTCCAGCCACTGCACTTTTCAAATTGTCCAGAGAAGATCCCAGGCTGTTTGCTCACCTGGGACCCTCCGGACCTCACCTGGTACTTCATTGGGCTCACTGCAGGGATCGTGGCCGCTCCTAGTAGCGGGCCCCTCCTGCCCTCCATTGCTTGCGACCTTGCGGCCGCTTGCTGCAGTGTCTTCATAGCCGCATCGTCGTCCACCTCCAGTAGCGCCGAGGTATCTAAGCCCAGGTATCCAGTCCTGGAGGCCCCTTCTCTCCACTCACGCATCTCCGCCGCGGCTACCAGCACGTGGTGATGAACGTCGGCAGCCGGGGGCTCGGGGATCCATACCGGGAGAAACCGCCACCCCTTGGGGAAAGGGTAGCGATTCTCCCAGAAAACAAAGCGCTGGTAAGCCTCCTGGACCTCACACACCCACACACAACAGGAAACAGGAACAGGAAAGGAACAGCAACTCCTCCCACCACTTCTCCTGTCCTGTGTACTGGGTGTAATTCTCAGGATCTGCTCTTATTCTGTATATATGTTGTAATTCCTACACCATTCACCTGATTTGGATGTAAATGCCTTCAATTAAAGCTGACAGTCTGCAGTTAAAGCACATCTTAGTTTAATTTCAAAACCATTGTGGTGGTGAATAGAGCCAAAAATGTTAGAATTGTGTAGATATTCCAATATTTATGGACCTGACTGTATCTCAGTTTCTCCACATTTTTGAAGCACCTGTTCCACTTTTTCCAACATCAACGTTGGGTAAAATAGGTGAGATGGAACTTTAGTCTTTTTTTAAAAAAATTTCCTCCATTTAATTTTTCATACAACTTATTGGGGAGGGAGGCTTACTGTTTTGCCTTGGGGCCATATAAGATATGTTTACCGCCCTGGACACTATTAATGCAACGGTTACTGGCTTAATACAACAAGCTCGAAAATATGTGTTAAGTACAGTACTCTGTACTTGTCAGAATATGTATTTCTGTTTCCATGGTGCTATCAGGATGTCAGCATGCAGTTTCTATCATTTATTTGTGCATACTTTTATCACGCTGTGCTTATTTTGGACATGTATCATTAAATAAAATGTCACCTGTACTTGAACTCAATTTAGTACTTGCAGTATGAATCTTACAAGTCCTGTTTATCCTCTAGAGAAACAATTAGTCTCCACAGTTGAAGTCATATAGATAGTATTTACTCATGGTTTGTTATATAACACCAACATATTGCACATGTGCTAAACAGATCCCCAAGAAGGCTAAAAATCTAATTTCCCTATTTTGGGCAGAAACATGTTTTGTTTGTTTTTTACTCAATTTTATAGCACTGACATATTCCGCAGCACTTTACACACGTTATCATCAAGCTGTCCTCAGTGGAGCTCACAATCTAAGTTCCCTATCAGTATGTCTTTGGAGTATGGGAGGAAACTAGGTACCCCGAAGAAACCCATGCAAACACGGGAAGAACATACAAATTCCATGCAGATGTTGTCCTTGGTCTTATTCAAACCTAGGACCCCAGAACTGCAAGGCACCATGCTGCCCACATGTTAGGACCAAAGACGACAAATATATTTTTGGAATGTTTGGAAACTCACAAAAAAAACGAATGTGTGCAAAGGGGGGCGTACTTGAACCTGGTATTGTGTCACATTTCTAGGCTTCCTTCACCCATAGTTTTTTGTGGCATTTTTTTTGTTGGCCAAAGCTAAAGCATGGGACTCCCCATGAGGAAGCTGACGCGAAACACGTGTCGGGGTCTCTAGGAGGTGCCACTAGCCGGGTCTGTTTTGTGTATATGTTGTAAATCATGTTTTTTTTTATCTAGGTGGGGGAGCCACATGGTTTGATTTTGTATTTATTTATACTTGTTTTTCCATCCCACCTTTTCCACTACTTGCAATGCTATTGCAATGGGCGCCTCCCCCCAGAGCCCTTTAAGAGTACTAGTACTTGTTTCGTGAAGCTAGTTGCAATTAAGCAACAAGAGCACAGGGCCACTTTTAGTGATACTGTGGATGGTACCCAGGTGTAGAAATGCCAGAGTGGTGAAGGGTGGCATAAATGTCCCTTAATATTGGTGCACGTGTCACGATGCTCCTACCTGGATACGCTGGACTCCAGGCGTTGGCCCCGACCAATGAAATGGGGGTTGTTGATGAAGTAAATGATTAAATAAATTGAGTCCAGACTTTGTGATGAAGTTCAATAACAGCTTTACTTTGCATAAACGTTTCTCCAACAGTTTCAGGCTTTGTCTTGGTTCTCAGCAGGCCTTAGCATGAACTCTGGCAGACGAACAAACTCAACTCCTCTACATCTGGTGCTCTCTCGCTCTGCTGTGTTGACAGGCTGACTGAATAACTTTGCTTTAGCTGTCTGCTGCAACTTCTCTCTGTAGTCTGACTCTAGATTTGTCCAGGGAACACTCCTGGCTTCAGAGTCTCCAAGCTGTGGCCTCCACATCCGGCAGAGCTGAAGGTGTTCTAGCTGGCCTGCTGCACACCTAACCCCTAGCAGGGGTAAGCTGAACCTTCCCCTAGCAGGGGGTAAGCTAGGACTGACCTCTAAGGCTAGGTCTACACGACGACATTTGTCGCGCGACATTTTGTTGCACTAATGTCGCGCGACAATTTTTACAATGGCAGTCTATGGTGTCGCACTGCAACATGCGACATGCTGCGACTGCGATGCGACAGTCGCAGAAAATCCATTTGAGATGGATTTTTCTGCGACTGTCGCGTCGCAGTATGTCGCATGTTGCAGTGCGACACCATAGACTGCCATTATAAAAATTGTTGCGTGACATTAGTGCAACAAAATGTCCACCCTTCCTTAGAGAGAGGGTTAGAATGGAAAGAAGGGTTCTATTCTCTCTAATTATAGCCCCGCCATGCTTGCTGTCACCTACTGGTGAACCAGGTACATTGCATGGACATATACAGTTGCATAGAAATAGGAAATGCCCAATGTGGAGGACTTGGAATAAATGCATAGATGAAATGATATTAGCATACACAGATAGAAACAAAGCATAGCATTGTGGATGCGCGATCCAGTTCTGTTTTTCTCCCCTTGATATATGCAATTTGAATCTTTCTTCTTTATTACTGGTATCAGCACTCCTCCCATTCAGCACAGGTGGTTTTTTTTTTAAACTGTCATGTTTTATTGATTTTTCAGCATAAGGAAATTAGACAGTAAATATGTCACATGCATAAGCCGAGACCATGCTAAAAGTTTCAAAGTACAACTTTGACATTCGTATTGTGATATTACATAGTTAAACCAACATAAGAATGCCAGATAATAAATGTCACTTGTATAGTCCGGCACCTATTTCAAATATCTGCAAAGCATAGTTATGACATATACAGCAGATTGTAACATAGACAATCCAAGAACATAACTAATAGACTAAGTCCAGAACTCGCGATCCATTCCTGAAATATAATTTATTCTATACGTTAGTGTGTCCCTATATGTGTTTTACCTTATACCTTTATCCGCTCACCGTCCTCCATCCACCGTTCTCTCCCGCCACGTACATACATCATATCTTTAGTTACTACAGAGCCAAACAGTCAATCTTAACTGCAAACGGGGAAGAGTCCCATAATTCCCATCTTTTATGAGCCCTTAAGCGTTCCGAATGAGAATCTGCATATATATATTCATGTTGCATATACTGGTTAACTAGTGAAATCACATCAGATATCTGAGGAGTAATGGGCATCTTCCAGGAGGTCGCAATAAGCTTCCTTGCAGCCGAGAGAATGCCCATCACAACCGATCTATGGGAATGAGGTAATCTTCCTATTCCGATGGACAGCACAGCTAATGGAGGGTCGAGGGGGATCTGGAAGCCCGCCACTGTCGAGATAAGGTCAAAAATCTTCCTCCAAAAAGGGAGAATAATAGGGCACGACCACCACATATGTGATAAACTTCCCTTTTCCCCACAGTTCCTCCAGCAGTTTGAACTATATTCGGGATCCATGTGAGCTATACGAGCTGGAGTCAAGTACCATCTAAGTTGTATTTTCCTATTTTGTTCAATGTGGTTAACGCATTTGGCAGTAGCTATCGTCCAGTGGAAGGCATCCCTCCACTCCTCGACCGACCAAGAGCTTTCAAATTCTTCTTCCCACTTCACCATAAAGTTCAGCTTTGTTTCTAGAGTAGAGTCTAGAGCATGATATGCAGTAGCCAAGCCCTTCCCCTGACCTGTCGTACTAGTGAAATATTTACCAAAGGGGGCATTTTTATTCAATGAAATAATAGGAGGTCTTGTTCTGTGCAGCATATGTCTAACTTGCAGGTATTGATAGAAACAAGTGTTAGGTATACCATAGCTTTGATGCAAGGTCTCAAATGTTTTCAAAGTGTCACCTTCATACAACTGACCTAAACGCATGATACCTGCTTTCTCCCATTCCTCTAAGGAGAGGTCGGGGACCCCATACGTAAGCGCCACTAGTGGGATCTCAGATCTCTTAGGTGAGAAAAGCAACCCTTTCTCTATATAATGGCACCAGGTCCAAACTGCCGCTTGCATAGTTAAGAGAGGGGGTGAAGATTTAGGCTTTTCCAGGGAGAGGGCGGCAAGAAAGCTTGTGAGAGAACCCCGTTTTGCGTAGGAGGATTCTAATTCATGCCATCTCTGTAGTGAGGAAGGCGCCCACCACTCTTTAGTCTGCTCAATGAGGTTCGCCTTGTAGTAACGACTGAGGTCCGGGACCCCGAGGCCCCCTTCTCTCAGCTTCGGGTATAGGGCTCGACGGTCCACTCTAGGTGTTTTGTTACCCCATATAAATTTTATAAGGTCTGACTGCAACAATTTTAATATTTTTTGTGGAATGATAAGAGGGATACATCTAAGTTTATAGAGGATCTTAGGCAGAATCATCATTTTTACCGCATTAATTCTGGCCAACCATGATAAAAACAGCTTAGAGTACTCAGCATAATCTGTTAGTAATTCTTTCCTCAGGGAGTCAAAATTACTTCTCACCAAATTTAGTATACGAGGCGTTAATAATATGCCCAGGTAAGTTATGCCTTCCTCTGCCCACTGAAATGGAGCTTTCGCCAGGAGCTCCCTTTTGAGAGGTTCTTGGATCGCAAATGGGAGAATATGCGATTTTGTAACATTAAGTTTGTAGAAAGAGGCTTGTGCATATTCTTTTAAAACTGTCATGACGTTGGGGAGAGATATCTCTGGATTCGTGAGTGATAACAGGACATCATCCGCGTACAGTCCTATTTTATGTGATGCCTTACCCACATGTATGCCCAGAATACCTGGGTCCAACCGAATTCTTTCTGCCAGGGGTTCCATCACCAGCGCAAAAACCAACGGTGACAAAGGGCAGCCTTGTCTGGTACCGTTCGTTATATCAAAGCTTTTGGAATAAAAGCCAGATGCTAATACTCGGGCTGATGGGAGGGAGTATAGATTTAAAATAGCTGACAAGATAGGTCCCCGGAACCCAAAATGATTTAACACCTCCGTCAGAAACCCCCAGTGCACCCTATCAAAAGCTTTTTCAGCATCAAGCGATATAAATATTGTGGGTGCACCGGAGGTATCCGCTATTTGGAGCAGATCAATTACTCTACGAGTACCATCTCTACATTGACGGCCAGGGATGAAGCCAACCTGGTCCGTGGAGACCAATTTAGGAAGAAGGGGCTGTAATCTCAGGGCCAACAGTTTGGAGAATAGTTTCAAGTCATTATTTAATAAAGATATGGGCCGGCAGCACAGGTGGTTTTAATTTTGCAGAAGTCTGCATATAAGTGGTAATTGACCTGTAGCCACTGGCGGATCCAGGGGTGGGGGGCAACGGGGCAATTTCCCCCTCCCCCCGAGCTGGCGGCGCGGCCCTGGTAAAAAGTAGGGGGCGGCGGCAGGGCACAGGGAGATGAGCACTTACATTGTGGAAGTGCTCATCTCCATAGTCATCTGTATCGCTGTCCTGTCATCTACGGGGGGCACTAAGAAGGGGTATTTTATACTTGCATATTATGGGGGACACTGAGGGCATCTACTAGGGCACTATATATATGGGGCATTTGATACTAGTACATTATGGGGGGCTCTAGGAGGAAGGGGGGAGAGGAGCACTATGGGGCATTTACTGGGGGCACTATATAGGAGTATTTTATACTAGCACATTATGGGGCAATATGAGGACATTAGCTTATCTTGGGCCATTACAAGGGGGTATTTTTTGTCACATTATTTGGAGAATTATCTCTACTGGAGGGGGGGGCATTATGGTGGGCTTTATTACTCCCCCATGGTATGAGCCCCCTAGTAGCAGCACCAGCCTCTCCCTGCTCTGCTATCCCTCTGCCCCTTCTCCAAATCCTTATAATTAGATCTTTCTCATTAGAATAAAACAGCTTCACCGAGGCCCCCCCCCAGCCAAAGTGTTGAAGTGGTGTCCGAGATCCCCAAGGGCCAAGCCAAGTTATTGTAAGTTTTCATGTGAAATATGTTTATGTTATACACATATAGCATATACTGTGCCACACAATATACAGCATACCTCTACACTGTGTAGTCTGTTCTATAAGCACCACATTGTTTTCTGGTGGCGGACAGAAAATAATCTGGAAGTACCCCTCCCGAGACCAGGCTCTGGATCCTCCATTGCCTGTAGCTCCTCATAGCAATGGACATGTTGTGTTAGACAACTGTTCACATGGTGCAGTACTGCATGGTGGCTGTTTTTGTGGCGCTGTACTGGTGGGACCCAATGCCATGGCATTGTCAGACAGCAAGGTTGCTGTTTGACTCCTGGGTCCTGCCGCCTGCCTTCTAGGTCAGTGCCACTTTGTCACCGTATTGTGCTGCGCCTTTTTGTCAGAGTAGGTCCCACTTAAAGAGGCGACCTTCGCGTGGTGAGTGGGCTTATGCATTTTGATCAAAACGTACACTAATGCCTCTTGTACAGCATGTAGTATGGGGGCTGTACACTTTATTATGGTGCTGAGAAGCGAGTTTATCTAGATCAAAGCATAGCATGGTGGATGTGTGATCCAGTTATGTTTTTCTCCCCTTGATATGTGAAACCTCACATCTGGGCCATTTGCCCCCTTCCTAACCAGGCCTAATTTTGCAAATCTGACATATGTCACTTTATGTGGTAAACGCTTTTACTTATCCAAGCCATTCAGGGATTGTTTTCTCATGACACATTGTACTTCATGATAGTCATAAATTTGAGTCAATATTTCTCACCTTTATTTATATTTAAAAAATATATAATTTACCCAAAATTTTGAAAAATTATCAATTTTAAAAATTTATATTTCTCTACTTTTAAAACAGAAAGTGATACCTCATAAAATATCTATTAATATGTCTACTTTATTTTCATATTTCATTTTTCATTCGTCATTTTATTTTTTTAGGACGTTAGAAGGCTTAGAATTTTAGAAGCAATTCTTAAAAAAAATTGCCAAAACCCTCTTTTTAAGGACCAGTTCAGGTCTGAAGTCACTTTGTGAGGCTTGCGTAGTGGATACCCCCATAAATGACCCCATTGTAGAAACTACACCCCTCAAGTTACTCAAAACTGATTTTACAAACTTTGTTAACCCTTTAGGTGTTCGACAAGAATTAAAGGAAAATGGAGATAAAAAAAATTATTTCACTTTTTGGGCAGATTTTCCATTTTAATCCATTTTTTTCTTTAACACATCGAGGGTTAACATCCAAACAAAACTCAATATTTATTACCCTGATTCTGTGGTTTCCAGTAACACCCCACATGTGGTCGTAAACTGATGTAAGGGCACACGGCAAGGCGCAGAAGAAAAGGAGCGCCATATGGTTTTTGGAATGCAGATTTTGCTGAACTGGTTTATAGATGCCACGTCCCATTGGAAGCCCCCCTGATGCACCCTTACAGTAGAAACTCCCCAAATCTGCCCCTATTTTGGAAACTAGGGGATAAGGTGGCAGTTTGATTTGTACTATTTTGGGGTACATATGATTTTTAATTACTGTTTTGGCACTGTTTTTATTTTGATTTTTTTGCAACATTTATCTGACAGGGTAGATCATGTGCCATTTTTATAGAGCAGGTTGTTACGGACGCAATTATATCAAATATGTCTACTTTGTTTGTTTCAGTTTTACATAATAAAGCATTTTTTTTTATTATGTTTTTGTGTCTCCATAGTCTGAGAGCCATAGCTTTTTAATTTTTTGCCCGATTGTCTTAGATAGGATCTCATTTTTTGCGGGACGAGGTGACAGTTAGATTGGTACTATGTTGGGGGGCATACACCTTTATGATCGCTTGGTGTTGCACTTTTTGTGATGTAAGGTGACAAAAATGGATTTTTTTTACACAGTTTTTATTTTATTTTTTTATGGTGTTTATCAGACTGGGTGGATCATGTGAGATATTTATAGAGCCGACCGTCACGGAATGCTGCAATACCAAATATGTCTATTTTATTTTTTCTATATTTTTTTATTTATTTATTCCTTACTTGGGGAATGTGAAACTTATTTTTTTTTTTACACTTTATTTTTATTTTTTTTATTTTACACTTTGCGTCCCTCATAAGGTCATACTCTGGGGAGCATTTAACTTTTCTTCCCCCCACTATTAATTTCTCCTGTAACTGGGGCTTACATAGTAGACTGTTCAGCACTATACAACCCTGTACAGCCTCAGTGCAGGGCTGATTGAGGTCTGTAAAAGACCCAACAGCTCCTGCACTCTCCCAGCCCCGGTGGTCACATGACCACAGGGCCGGGACAGGAAGCACATAGCGGTTCCTGCTCTGTATACACAGCTCTCAGTGAGCGCTGTGTATACAGCGATCTAGAAGGCAGGGACACCTGGGAACTGTCCCTGCCTTCTCTCAGGGTTGCTCTGCTGTCACTGACAGCAGGCAACCCGCTCTGCAGCTGCACGATTAGCGTGCAGCTGCGATCTCTGAATAGACGTTCAGAAACGTCCATTCAGAGATAGAGATCCACCTCCCGGACATTTATAGTCAACGTGCGGACGGGAGGTGGTTAAAAAATTTGTGGCATTTGTGATGTTTGTGCTCTAGAAACTGAAATCTAAGCCAACTGGTTTTCTGTCAAAAATCATAATAAACATGTGGGGCTGTGGTGCCCCATTCCTTCCATTAACCTCTGCTGCAAACTTTTAAGGAATATAGTGAGGGAAGAGTAGAAACTCCAAAAGTCCCAAACCTTTGCACAAAAATTTAGTTAAAAAACTGGTAACTTTTGTATACTAGAAAACTGGAGTAAAAATTTTGTAAATGATCCCTATTGACTGTGTAATATACATTTACATGCTTTCCTATTCCCTATATACTCGCACACAGTACTGTGCAAAAGTTGTAGGCATGCAGTAAGAATTTTATAAAAAAATTGAAGTGTTAATGGTTAATTTTGATCCATTAACGAAATGCAAAGTGAACATGCAAAATAAATGTAAATTAAATCAGTATTTGGTGTGACCACCCTTTGCCTCCAAAACAGCATCAGTTTTTCTAGGTACACCTGCACATAGTTTTTTAAGGAACTTGGCAGAAAGGTTGCACCAAACATCTTGGAGAACTAACCACAGATTATCTGTGGATGTAGGCTTTCTCAAATCTTCCTGTCTCTTTATGTAATCCCAGACAGACTCGAAAATGTTAAGATCAGAACTCTGTGGGGACCATATTATCACTTCCAGGACTTCTTGTTCTTCTTTACACTGAAGACAGTTCTTAACGATGTTGGATGTATGTTTGTGGTCGTTGTCCTGCTGCTGAAAACATTTTAACTATTTAAACTGTTTTTAAAAGTATTCTTACTTTGCATCATTTTTTCCACATCTGCCTAAAACCTTTGCGCAGTACTGTATATATTAATATTTTGCAATCAGGGCCATGTTAGTTGTCAGCCTTTGCTGAGTGGAGCCGTCCTTTTCAGGGTGGTTAATCCGCAGCTAGTTAGGGTGTACTTGGGGCAGAGTAGGCTCTTAACTACTCTCTCCCTTGAACCTGCAGAATTCTGTAGAAATGAAGACCCTTTGATATGCTTTAGTACAGATCCTAGGAGTGGAAATGTTTATAAGTGGATACCCAAAAATCCTCCTGGACGCACCCTGTGGGCTGTGAACTTGTGGGAGTAATTGACAGTTGTCATTTTCTTGCCATTATGGAGAAATTTCAGTGGCTCACAAGAGTCCACCTTTGCATGTTGTGCTGCTTGGATTTATACCTATGGCAGGAATACCACTGCGATACGTGTAAATACTAGCTCTAGTGGACTACTATATACATGCATATACTGTACACTTTGATTTGAAATAGCATTGCTTTGCACAATTTTTGCCCTGATGCATCCCTGATGTGTCAAGGAGAGCATAGCTGTTCTGCTGAGCTTTCTACTGCTACAATGAAAATGTATTGTTCTGTTAATGAGCTCTGTCAGGGAACCAGCTGCTGTGAGGCAAACAACCTTGGCAACTTAATGAGAACTTTCCAGAAAAAGCTCCATATCTCAATCCATTTCTAAACTCAAACACTGTCTGCCCCCAACTTGACAGTCTCCTCCAAAATGTTTCTTGACTATAGTGTCATAACAATGTGGAATACTCTGGGACTACATCTATCACAGGGATGTCCAACCTGTGGTCCTCCAGCTGTTGTGAAAACTACAACTCCTAGCATGCCTTGATAGCTGTAGGCTGTCTAGAGATGATGGAAGTTGTAGTTTTGCAACAGCTGGAGGGCCACAGGTTGGACATCCCTGATCTATTTTGTTAGTTACCAAAATATTTTAGACCCATCAGCAGTTGGCAGCCGCTGTCGTTGGAACTAACAGCTCCTTTCAATATGTAGTGGACGTTACTGAAGTTCTGCTTCCATTCACTCCTAGTAGTCAGACAAATGTCTAAATTATTTTTATGTTTAGATTTTGAAACTAAGTCAAAAACTGTCTAAAAAGGTGTGTTGCTGGACAATCCATTTCTGTTAAATGTTATGTGGGGAATTAGCTCTTTTCCGGGGGTTGCAATCACACACTTCTTCAGAGACACCAGGATTTAGGGGCCAAACTGTGCTTTATTGTGGCACACGGCATAAAGAAAAACACACAAAGCCAAAATAAAATACCTTGCCCGTCAGGGCCCTATCTAAACACATAGGTTTCCCTGACTCACCTAAAGCGTACCACAGTTCACACCCGTGATGAGATGCGGCTTTCCCAGCCCAACCTCCAGCAGCCTCCAGGCTGCTCCCACACCAGGGTCTCTTGGGGGATAGTGGTCTCTCAGCCCTCCCGGCTCAGACCACACAGAGCCACTCCAGCCTTCTGTGTGCAAGTCCCCACCCCCTCTCACTCTGAGGATTCCTTTATCCCCAGGTGATTACTGCACCTGGTCTTTCTTCAGACCTGGTGATTCTGGGGAAGACACAGCAAATCCTGCCATATACATCCCCTAACAACTATGAGGCCTGTCACTGCCTCACATTTAGCTAAGGCTCTGTTCACACATCCACTAACGTTTGTGTTCTTCTGCTTTGTCACAGGAGCAGAACGAAAATAAGTGCTGAATTCTTCCTATGACATCAGTGGCATCCGACAGACCCCATTGATTTATGATGGGTCCATCAGGTTTCCATCATGGTGTCTGTCATTTTAGTGGGAAGAATAGTGCAGCATCTGGCTCTGTTTTATCCATCCAATATGATAGAATTTCTGACGGAGCTTCTGCTGGAAATGTGAGCCTTAATAGTTACCCATCCCCCTTTGACAACTCATACCATGGCTTTTGATAGGCACCTTTTAGGACAACTGTCAAGTGATTTTCCTGTAGTTTCCCTCTTGTAATGTTGATGTGTTTGGCAACATTTTTGGTAATATCTGATAATACATTTCCCTAAAATATATCTAATGGTGAGGTTTCATATTTAAAACAGAACTGTAATAAATAAAAGGGGAGATTTATTAATTTATCCCCAGGGGTGATAGTTGCCATAAGTTGTGCCACATTTATCAAAGTTCACGCAATGTTTAATAAATTTAGTACATCTTTAAGTCTAACACTTCTGTCTTGAGATGTTACTTCACTTTCTATGCCACCCTTTTACTGGAGTAAGATGGAGACTATTTTAGTGACTTTTGATAAATCTGGAGCAGAATTCATGAAATGGGTTTTCCAGGTCTTCTATATTGTGGACCATATCCTCAGGATAGGTAATCAACATGTGATCAGTGGGGGTCCGACTCCCATTCCCCAGCTGATCAGCTGTTTGAAGAGGCTGTAGCGCTCTCAGCATACCAAGCACAGCACCATCCTTTGGACTTCAATGGAACTGAGCCGCAACCAGGCCATGTGACCGATGAACGTGATGCCACTGGCTTAGGAAGAGGCCGTGGCATTCAAAGGGATGCTGGTAGTTGGCCCCCCACTGATCAGATATTCATGACATATCCTGAGGGCAGGTCATCAATATTTCACTCCTGGAAAATCCCTTTAACAAGGCTAACTAGGCCCACTTTCCCATCGAATTTTTCTGGCGCAGTATAAAAATGCAAAATATCTTAAAAGATTTCAGCAGATAAGCCCAAAAAGTCACAAAGCTGAATTTGGTGGCTTTTTGAAGCCAGAATTCTGGACTGCAGGACTTAATAAGTTCCCCCATAGTATACAGTACTGGTAAGCACAGTTTCAGAGGCGGTTATGTATTTGAACAGCTGCTTTCCTCCAGACCGAGCTTGTCTGCTTTCTTGTACAATTCTCTTGCATTAATATTTAAGTGATCTTTTTTCGTGCGTTCGCTGCCTCATACCGCACACCTCTTCTGTACTTTTTATTATTCAATGCATTTTTTGCCTGCTTATACAGTAATTCTTCAGCTTTTTTGTGTTTTTATTACTTTTTGTTATTTGTGTTTTTTTCTTTGTGCAATTTTTTCCTTTTTGCTTTCCGGATCTGTTTATCCTGTTACTTCACTTTCTGTCTTGTTCGCAATGCCTGTCTTTTTTGGGGTATTGTTACCCTCCAGTGGCTATTTTGCTTGCATCCCTCTCATTTTAGGCAGTCTGTGTTATTCGTATTTTCTGTTCATTTCACTTTTGCATAACAAGTCTCTGCTCTGTGCTATGGAAGAGAGATGGATCAATCAAGGGAAGGCAAATTCAACATTTTCTCTAAACCTTTTTTCTGCAGATACATGTCTCACACAGAGGCATAATGTGGTTGTCTGAAAAAGGTCTACGGTTTGCTTATTGAGAAAAATACATGGAAACATGAAAAAAGCCTAACAATCACTCCTTGTTATAGTATAATTTCTGACGATAATGTTTTTTTTTTAAATACGTACCAACAAGTCAAAGAAATTGTCAGTTTTTATTGAAACTCCTCTAATTTAATTAGAATACTGTTCTTGTTGGGTTTTGTTAGATACAAGAATAACAATGAAATTGAATTTTACAAAACAAAGCATCTAACAGAAGAAAATTATATGTATTACCAGTGGCTAATTATGGAATGGTTAAAAACAGCGAAGGATACATTGCAATTTTCAGGTCCCCATGGCAATGTTGATGGCAATTGCTACATACAGCATCTGGTACCTGGTGGTCAATGAGACTTTTAACAATCAGTCCTTTGTACATTTATTGTGCAATTACTCATGTTATGCCACATGCACACCAGCGTATGCATTTTGTGGTCCACGGATCCATAAAATACAGATACCGCCTGGCTCCAACCCACAATTTCCACGGTCCCCATTGTCAAAATGCCTATTCTTGTCTGTAAAAGGGACAAGAATGGGACATGTTGTATTTTTTTGCGGGACAGACATGTGGACATACTGATGCAGACAGCACATTATTGTGCTATCCCTTTTTTTTAAATTAATGAAATGAATGGGTCCGCATCCAATCCGCATAAAGTGCGGACTGGATGTACCGTATTTTTCGCTTTATAAGACGCACCTGAAGATAAAACACATCTAGGTTTTTGAGGAGAAAAATAAGAAAAAAATATTTTGAACCAAAAGGTGTGCTTTTGGTAGGTTTTGAACTAATGGTGGTCTGTGGATGACGCACTGTTATGAGGGATCTGTGGATGACTCACTGTTATGGGGGATCTGTGGATGACGCACTGTTATGGGAGGATCTGTGGATGATGCACTGTTATGGGAGGATCTGTGGATGACGCACTGTTATGGGGGGATCTGTGGATGATGCACTGTTATGGGGATCTGTGGATGACGCACTGTTATGAGGGATCTGTGAATGACGCACTGTTATGTGGGGGATCTGTGGATTACACTGATGGGGGATCTGTGGATGACGCACTGTTATGGGGGGATCTGTGGATGACGCACTGTTATGGGGGGATCTGTGGATGACGCACTGTTATGGGGGATCTGTGGATGATGCACTGTTATGGGAGGATCTGTGGATGATGCACTGTTATGGGGGATCTGTGGATGACACACTGTTATGGGGGATCTGTGGATGACACACTGTTATGGGAGGATCTGTGGATGACGCACTGTTATGGGGGATCTGTGGATGACGCACTGTTATGGGGGGATCTGTGGATGACGCACTGTTATGAGGGATCTGTGGATAACGCACTGTTATGGGGGGATCTGTGGATGATGCACTGTTATGGGGGGATCTGTGGATGATGCACTGTTATGGGAGGATCTGTGGATGACGCACTGTTATGAGGGATCTGTGGATGACGCACTGTTATGGGGAATCTGTGGATGACACACTGTTATGGGAGGATCTGTGGATGATGCACTGTTATGGGGGGATCTGTGGATGATGCACTGTTATGGGAGGATCTGTGGATGATGCACTGTTATGGGAGGATCTGTGGATGACGCACTGTTATGGGGGGATCTGTGGATGATGCACTTTTATGGGGGGATTTGTGGATGATGCAGTGTTATGGGGGATCTGTGTATGACGCACTGTTATGAGAGGATCTGTGGATGACGCACTGTTATGGGGAGATCTGTGGATGACGCACTGTTATGGGGGATCTGTGGATGACGCACTGTTTTGGGGGGATCTGTGGATGACGCACTGTTATGCGGGGATCTGTGGATGATGCACTGTTATGGGGGGATCTGTGGATTACACTGATGGGGGATCTGTGGATGACACTTATGGGGCTCTGTGGATGACACTTATGTCATCCACAGATCCCCATAAGTGTCATCTACAGATCCCCCATCAGATGCATCAGTGTGGAGGGAGGAGGCGGACACACTCATGGAGGGGCTCGGTGCAGTGATTCTACTCTAATACACCGGGCCCCGCAGCTGTTAAATACATACAATCCGAATGGGTCTGCAATTACTGTTCTGTACTTACTGTAGTACCTTATGTGAAGCATTAAGACGGCGCAGACCGGCAGCTCCCTCGGTCATGCGCCGCCTGCCCCACCTGCTGCAGCTCCCTCCTCATGCGCCGCCTGCCTGCTTATCTCACTTTATGAATGAACAGGCAGGAGGGGCATGTGGAGTGTCCCCGCCTCCTCCCTCCACACTGATACTTTGCTGGCCGCGCTGTGCAGCATAGCGGCCAGCGAAGTATCCGCTTTATAAGACGCACAGCCATTTTCCCCCCACTTTGCGTCTTATAAAGCGAAAAATACGGTAAACAAAAATACGGTCGTGTGCATGAGGCCTTAGTGTGAGGAATTTGTCTGATTCTTGGTGGTCTTGTTGTCCTGCTCTTAGGCTACTTTAACACAGTCAATGGTTTTCATGACTATGAGCCTAAATCAGGTGTGGGTCTAAACACTGAACAGGTGCAGATCTTTCCAATATACAGGTCCTTCTCAAAAAATTAGCATATTGTGATAAAGTTCATTATTTTCTGTAATGTACTGATAAACATTAGACTTTCATATATTTTAGATTCATTACACACCAACTGAAGTAGTTCAAGCCTTTTATTGTTTTAATATTGATGATTTTGGCATACATCTAAAAAAATTAGCATATTTCATCCGACCAATAAAAGAAAAGTGTTTTTAATACAAAAAAAAGTCAACCTTCAAATAATTATGTTCAGTTATGCACTCAATACTTGGTCGGGAATCCTTTTGCAGAAATGACTGCTTCAATGCGGCGTGGCATGGAGGCCATCAGCCTGTGGCACTGCTGAGGTGTTATGGAGGCCCAGGATGCTTCCATAGCGGCCTTAAGCTCATCCAGAGTGTTGGGTCTTGCGTCTCTCAACTTTCTCTTCCCAATATCCCGCAGATTCTCTATGGGGTTCAGGTCAGGAGAGTTGGCAGGCCAATTGAGCACAGTAATACCATGGTCAGTAAACCATTTACCAGTGGTTTTGGCACTGTGAGCAGGTGCCAGGTCGTGCTGAAAAATGAAATCTTCATCTCCATAAAGCTTTTCAGCAGATGGAAGCATGAAGTGCTCCAAAATCTCCTGATAGCTAGCTGCATTGACCCTGCCCTTGATAAAACACAGTGGACCAACACCAGCAGCTGACATGGCACACCAGACCATCACTGACTGTGGGTACTTGACACTGGACTTCAGGCATTTTGGCATTTCCCTCTCCCCAGTCTTCCTTCAGACTCTGGCACCTTGATTTCCGAATGACATGCAACAGTCCAGTGCTGCTTCTCTGTAGCCCAGGTCAGGCGCTTCTGCCGCTGTTTCTGGTTCAAAAGTGGCTTGACCTGGGGAATGCGGCACCTGTAGCCCATTTCCTGCACACGCCTGTACACGGTGGCTCTGGATGTTTCTACTCCAGACTCAGTCCACTGCTTCCGCAGGTCCCCCAAGGTCTGGAATTGGTCCTTCTCCACAATCTTCCTCAGGGTCCGGTCACCTCTTCTCGTTGTGCAGCGTTTTCTGCCACACTTTTTCCTTCCCACAGACTTCCCACTGAGGTGCCTTGATACAGCACTCTGGGAACAGCCTATTCGTTCAGAAATTTCTTTCTGTGTCTTACCCTCTTGCTTGAGGGTGTCACTGATGGCCTTCTGGACAGCAGTCAGGTCGGCAGTCTTACCCATGATTGCGGTTTTGAGTAATGAACCAGGCTGGGAGTTTTTAAAAGCCTCAGGAATCTTTTGCAGGTGTTTAGAGTTAATTAGTTGATTCAGATGATTAGGTTAATAGCTCGTTTAGAGAACCTTTTCATGATATGCTAATTTTTTGAGATAGGAATTTTGGGTTTTCATGAGCTGTATGCCAAAATCATCAATATTAAAACAATAAAAGGCTTGAACTACTTCAGTTGGTGTGTAATGAATCTAAAATATATGAAAGTCTAATGTTTATCAGTACATTACAGAAAATAATGAACTTTATCACAATATGCTAATTTTTTGAGAAGGACCTGTACCTTATGTCTGTGGAGGCTCCAATCCTGGTTTTGGTTCACAATCACTGATGGAAATCACTGATCAAACTCTGACTGTGTGAAATCAACCTAACATTTTGCAGATGTTAAATTAGTTATCCTATGATTAATGTAAAAAATTAAAATCATACATATTCTACAAGGATGGCCAACCCAAGGCTCTCCAGCTGTTGCAAAACCACAACTCCCATCGTGCCCGGACAGTCTACAGCTATCAGCCTACATCAGGGCATGGTGGAAGTTGTAGTTTTACAACAGCTGGAGAGCCGCAGGTTGGCCATGCCTGTTCTAGCATATGACATCTTTCTAACAAAGCTAGAACCAGTCCTGTACCTCACACGGATCCAGAGATCTCCCCATTCATTGCTCCAATTGTTCTGCTAGATCTGGCAGCTTAGGGGGCATGTCCTTTCTCAGAGGGCATATCCTGTCTACTGCAGCTAGTGACAGTTGAAGGATGGAACTGAGCATGTGCTTCCATCTCAGTGAGCAGGACAGAGAAATTAGAAAAGGAGCAAACAGCAGGTGGCGCTATACAGATACATTTTTAGTGAGGCTCAGAGGCTATAATAAATGTTTAATTACATTCAATTCAAGAGTATTCAGATGCTGGGGCTGTTTTGAAAACTGCAGAATATTATTTGTGGGACAACCCCTTTAATGTCCCATATCTGATAATTTGATACTCAACGGATTAGACAATGAAATCTGTCAATGACAAATCAGCTGTTGAATGTTTCTCCTTACTTACCTAACAAACCATGATAAATTATTTTTTTATGTGCCATAAATGTGAGAAAACAGATGTTCTTCCACCTACAAGTGAGTTATAAAAAACAGAATCCATGTATATAGCTCCTATCTTTTTTTAAATGCTAGAGAACGTAGCAAAAACATGTTCTACTGTCATGGTAACTGCTCCCATCATCCAGATACTTCAGTGCTACACCATATGATGGAGGTAGGTGTATCACAGCTTCTTCTGATACTGCTGGAGCAATGAAACCTGTAAACACTACTCATTCCACACACGCTGCTTCACAACTATCCCACAGTAACGCGGAGCATTTTTATTTCCTTCGCTTGCTTATATTGCCCATACTTTGTTGTTTTCTGATGGAATGTGGACTTTTTTTTTGCCTTCACCGAATGTAGGAATTTGTTTTAATTAAAGCAAAATATACCGGTGATAAAATATAATTATATTCTTAACAATAGAGACGGCTGTTTTTAGGTTTCCATGGAAACGTCAAATGTCTTGCCAATTAGAAATAACATGTAGATTCCGCCTAGACAAAGCTTGTCTGTATCTTAAAACACATTCTGCTGTCTCTACAGCAGGTCACTTACTATTTGTATGTGTGGTCAGGAATTTATTGTGTTAATAACATTTGCTAAAATTGATCTTTTAGTTTTTTTCTGCCCGATGCTTTACACAAAACAGAGGTGTTTGCCTTCGCTGTCAGTTGTACCCAAAGGGGTATTTTCAAGAACTGGTACACTGTTACTAAAATCAGCCAGCCATAAGCTTCCCCTTTATTAAAGGGAGTCTGTCACTTTCAAAATCAGTTTCAAAGTAAGCATACCACTATGGAGGGTAGGTGCCCTGAAACATCACCATGCCTGTAATCCTGAGAAATGTTTCTTTTAATTTTTATGTAAATAAGGTTTTCACAAGGGATGGGCTGCTCCATGTGGTGCACCTAGCATCCCCTGTGTCATCACTACCAGCGCTGAAATCTCAGGGACTGGCGGAGGGTGGCATTACTGAAGGAGCAGTCCTCTGCATGGTGCACCGAAAACCTTATTTGCATAAAAATGAAAAGAACCTGATTTTTCACATGAAAGGTATGATTATGTTTCAGGACACTTACCTTACATGGCGGTATGCTTACTTTGAAACCAATTTTGGAACTGACAGAATCCCTTTAATTATATCAAAGAGAAATGATAGGTAGAAACTCACTAAAGTCGTCTAATGTAGATATTATATTATTAAGGGCCTAAAGTCTGTTTGCAATGATTAATATACAGGCTCCAAAGATTCAATCTGAGATTCAAACTCAAATCTGAGTTAATAGAGAGGGGTCGTCTGTTCAGACTCTTCATCTCTCGAACAAACTGGAGAGTGGATAGACAGAGTGGGGGAGATTTACCATCTCCCTGTTCCACTTTTTTGGAGTCATTTATAAAACAGGTGTAAAGTAGAAGTGGCTAAGTTGCCCATAGAAATCAATCAGATTCCACCTTCCATTTTCCAAAGGAGCTGTCAAAAATGAAAGGTGGAAACTGATTGGCTGCTATGGGCAACTAAGCCAGTTCTGCTTTACACTAGTTTGATAAATGACCCCATTTGTGTCTTTAAACACCACCAGTGGCATTTTTATGCCACCCTCGCCACTTTCTGAAAAGCGGGCCAGACACATTTATCTTAATTTGCGCCAGTTTTCTGGCACAAATAAAGACAGAAATCTATGGCAGCTCTAAGCTGCCATAGATTTCATTTGGGCATTCTCATCATAAATTAGGCAGAGGGACACTTCATGGATCAGTTTATGGAATCATGCACACAACCATATCCATTTTGAGGTCTTAAGACTGCGGATCCATAAAATACAGATACTGGCCATGTGACCAATTTGTCATCACCATAGGTCATCAATATCTGATTGATGGGGGTCTGACTCCTGGCACTGCCACCAATCAGCCTTCTCACAGCACACCAAACTCAGTGCCGTACATTCTACAGTGGCTGTGATGGTAGTGCAGGCCAAGCCCATTGAATGAGTCTAAGCTGCACATAGGCAGGTGACCGATGAATGTAAGTAACATCAGTGGCCTAGGAGGAGATTAGAGTGCTCACTAGAGCACCAAGGCCTCTATATTGATTGGTGAGGGTTCAACTCCCTACCAATTTCATATTGGTGACCTGTCCTGAGGATAGGTCACCAATATTCTACTCCAAGAAAATCTTTTTAAGGGTATTCCAACTTCACAATATTGATTGACTAGCCTTTTGATAGGACATCAATATCAGATAAGTGGAGCTCCGACTCCCGGCATCACCACCGATCAGCTGTTTGAAGTGCCTTAACTTGTGTGAGCACTGCTCACTCTTTAGTCTTTACTTGTGCGCCATCTAGAACAAAATCACAGAAATATAGTGGTAAATATAAGGGGGTACCGCTCAGACCCCAAACACTGTAGCGTGTTTCTCATTGGGGGAGCAGTCCCACCGCATGTGGACCGCAGCAAACGACCATCCCTAGCAATAAATGCGTACACATGCACCACAAAGGCATCCTACACAAAACGGAGCATTGTGCGGGTGAAAATATAATTATATAAGGCACAGGAAAAAATGCACCAAACGGATATGCCACTGACTATACTAGCTAGTCATACAAGCAGATATTAAAAGCTGAGACTTTTGCCAATATATTCCTGTCAGGAACACATCGGAGCCCATCATGCACCACGTCACGGTCCTCAGCATGGCAAGGGGTCCTACCACTAAGCTAACTATGGTGTGAACACGGTCTGAAGGTGATGAAATCCAGCTCACAGCCAAGCTTCCACACAACCGCATAGCAGGACAACTAATGCAATGTGAATAAAGCAAGACTATAAGCCACACCCATATCAGACCGCGTGATGGAGGTTACCAGGTGCAAAAGAGAGTGTTTGAATGCCAGGTGAAGGCACATTCAATACATAGAAAACAAAATCACAGAAATATAGTGGCAAATATGGGGGAACTGCTCAGACCCTAAACACTGTAGTGTGTTTCTCATTGGGGAAGCTGCATGTGGACCGCAGCAAACGACCATCCCCAGCAGAAAATGCGTACAATGGAGGATGCCTGCGCGGTCCACATGCACCACAAAGGCATCCTACACAAAACTGACAAAATCACAGAAATATAGTGGCCAATATGGGGGAACCGCTCAGACCCCAAACACTGTAGCGTGTTTCTCATTGGGGGAGGAGCTCCGATGTGTTCCTGACAGGAATATATTGGCAAAAGTCTCAGCTTTTAATATCTGCTTGTATGACTAGCTAGTATAGTCAGTGGCATATCCGTTTGGTGCATTTTTATTCTGTGATTTTCTTGTGTGCGCCATCTAGTAGCAGCGGTGCAGGGTAATTACAACTTTCTTCTGATCACTTGAATAGGACAAAAGCTGCAATTACTCTTTCCCAATGCTACTATGTACATGGAGTACAGGTAACCATTGAGTGTACTGTACATAAATCTTCAAACAGCTGATTGGTGGTGGTGCCAGGAGTCTGACCTCCACCGATCTGATACTGAAGGCCTATCCATCAACATTTTGAAGCCCAATAACCCATATAATTTAATTCTTGTTAAGTTTGGCTATATTATGCATGCATAAGTTATGCTTTTCATTACATCTCCACCTTGCCTGAATCCAGGTCTAGCATTTCACCGTCAATGTAAGAATGAATTGTATGATTTTAAGTTGAGCACTTATTTATGTCTTGTGGTTGTTTAGAGTTTTAAGACTTATTGCCATGATGTGTTCCATAACTATTAACATTGCAATGCAATAAATTACTATGACCTTTCTTTCTGGTGTGGATCAACTTGCCAAGTTGTTATCTTTCAACCACAATTTTTCTTCTCGTGTTTTTTCCTATAGATACATTTTCTGTGTGAAGGAAGCCTAAATATTATTTACAGAGAAAAGTTAGATCATTTCCAGTCTCTATAAATAAACCTTGCAGACCTTATTAATAATTGCTAAGTATTCCCATCTTGTGCAAGGTTTTGCTGTAACATTATGCTGGGGTGCAACCTCTGGGATCCCCACTGATTCCCAGAACTGAGGTTACTTTGGCTTTTTCCTTATACAGTGGCACTCCCATCCACCTGCAGTTTGAGATTGGCAACAGAGCTCCAGTCAAGTGAGTAGTGTTCTGTTTTAATTCCTTGCACAGCAGGTGGGCAGGTGTACCACTGTGTGGGGCAAATCTCTCACAATGATTTAAAGGGGTTTTCTGGGAGTTAAATATTGAACACCTATCCTTAGGCTAGGTCATTAATATCTGATTAGTGGGCATTCGACTGTTAGTATTCCCACCTATCAGCTGTTTGAACAGGCCGCAGTCATTTGGCGAGTGTTGTGTTCTCCTCACAGCTTTCCAAGCAGAGCTCATACTTTGTATAGTGGCAGTGCTTGGTATTGCAGCTCAGCTTCATTAACCTAGGCCTTGTGACCGCTGAATGTGACATCAGTGACCCAGGAATAGGCTGTGTATCTGCCAGAGCACCGCAGCCTCTTCAAACATGTAATCAGCAGTGGTGCTAGGGGAGTCAGACCACCACCAATCTGATGATTGATTTTCTAACCCCTCGAAAACTCCTTTAACCAGCCCTGCAACCTCTTCATTCCGTGGATTGGTGGGGATCCTGACAGTCAGACTCCCACTAAGCAGTAAGTGATGGCATATTCTTGCTTTATGTCATCAATTCCAGTAATTGGAAACACTCTTTAAGGTTCTGCCACACATAGTTTTTTTTTGGCCAGAAAGAAACCTAAAAAAACAGCAATGGACGATAGGACAAAAATACCAGGGTAAAACAGCCCTACCCAGAGAATGCTTTAATTTAAAGAGGACCTGCCACCACCCCTGACATGACATGCCTGTTTTAATAGCTTCATGCATTCCCCATGTACTAACAATTCTGGAACATCTATTCTTATGGCTCTACGTTGTGCCATTCCTTTATTATTTCTACTAGAAGTTATGAATGAATAGCCAGCAGTCTGCAGTAAGGGGACAGAGGGGTGGTAATAAGTTGGGGGGGTGTACCTGCACAGACTGACAATGGCAGCACTGATTGGATAGAGTGAGTCTGTGCAGGTACACCCCCCCAACTGGTTAATACCCTCTGTACCCTTAGGCCCCTTTCACACGGGCGAGATATCCACATGGGTGCAATGCGTGAGGTGAACGCATTGCACCCCCACTGAATCTGGACCCATTCATTTCTATGGGGCTGTGCACATGAGCGGTGATTTTCACGCATCACTTGAGCGTTGCATGAAAATCGCAGCATGCTCTATTTTGTGCGTTTTTCACGCAACGCAGGCCCCATAGAAGTGAATGAGGCTGCATGAAAATCGCAAGCATGCGGTGCGATTTTCGCACATGGTTGCTAGGAGATGATGGGGATGGGGACCCGATCATTATTATTTTCCCTTATAACATGGTTATAAGGGAAAATAATAGCATTCTTAATACAGAATGCTTAGTAAAATAGAGCTGAAGGGGTTACAAAAATAAAAATAAAAATTTAACTCACTTTAATCCACTTGTTCGCGCAGCCCGGCTTCTCTTCTTTCTTCTTCTTTGCTGTGCAGGAGGAAAAGGACCTGTGGTGACGTCACTGCACTCATCACATGGTCCATCACATGACCCATCACCACAGGTCCTTGTCCTCCTGCACAGCAAAGAAGAAGAAAGAAGAGAAGCCGGGCTGCGCCTACAAGTGGGTTAAGGTGAGTTACATTATTTATTTATTTTTTTTAACCCCTCCAGCCCTATTTTAATAAGCATTCTGTATTGAATGCTATTATTTTCCCTTATAACAACACCTAACCCAAACCCGAACTTCTGTGAAGAAGTTCGGGTTTGGGTACCAAACATGCAGATTTTTCTCACGTGCGTGAAAAACGCATTAAAATGTTTTGCACTCTCGCTGAAAAATCGCGCATTTTCCCGAGACGCACCCACATCTTATCCGGCCCAAATCCAGACTAGCAATTTATTCATAACTTCTAGTTGACATAATAAAGGAATGGCATAACATAGAGACATAAGAATAGATGCTCAAGAATTATTACATTGGGAATGCATGAAGTAATAAAAACAGGCACGCCACGAGCGGCGACAGGTCCTCTTTAAAAAAAAATTGTGGTTGACCCAAAAATGCACCACAAGGGTAAAAGACCCCACATAGCCATGCCTGAATTATTTATTTTGTGCACATTATTCCTGAATTTATTCCATGTTGCTCTTCAGAAGCACAACCAATTCTCAGCAATATTTACTAAGACAATGCTATCTTTAATTTTCAACGTGTATAAGGCTATTTACTCCTCTGCCGTATCTCATCCAAATCAAAGTAGAATATTATGTTTTCTTCAGATAATTGCACTCTCTGAAGATACACATTAGTGTGGCATTCATGTTTTGGCAGGATCACAGTAAGTGAAAGTAGTTTTTAGTTTGTTTTTAGTTTTAGCTATTTTAGGGGGATATCTGTGTGTGCAGGTGACTATTACTGTGCATAATTATTAGGCAACTTAACAAAAAACAAATATATACCCATTTCAATTATTTATTTTTACCAGTGAAACCAATATAACATCTCAACATTCACAAATATACATTTCTGACATTCAAAAACAAAACAAAAACAAATCAGTGACCAATATAGCCACCTTTCTTTGCAAGGACACTCAAAAGCCTGCCATCCATGGATTCTGTCAGTGTTTTGATCTGTTCACCATCAACATTGCGTGCAGCAGCAACCACAGACTCCCAGACACTGTTCAGAGAGGTGTACTGTTTTCCCTCCTTGTAAATCTCACATTTGATGATGGACCACAGGTACTCAATGGGGTTCAGATCAGGTGAACAAGGAGGCCATGTCATTTTCTTCTTTTATACCCTTTCTTGCCAGCCACGCTGTGGAGTACTTGGACGCGTGTGATGGAGCATTGTCCTGCATGAAAATCATGTTTTTCTTGAAGGATGCAGACTTCTTCCTGTACCACTGCTTGAAGAAGGTGTCTTCCAGAAACTGGCAGTAGAACTGGGAGTTGAGCTTGACTCCATCCTCAACCCGAAAAGGCCCCACAAGCTCATCTTTGATGATACCAGCCAAAACCAGTACTCCACCTCCACCTTGCTGGCGTCTGAGTCGGACTGGAGCTCTCTGCCCTTTACCAATCCAGCCACGGGCCCATCCATCTGGCCCATCAAGACTCACTCTCATTTAATCAGTCCATAAAACCTTGAGATATTTCTTGGCCCAGTCTTGACGTTTCAGCTTGTGTGTTTTGTTCAGTGGTGGTCGTCTTTCAGCCTTTCTTACCTTGGCCATGTCTCTGAGTATTGCACACCTTGTGCTTTTGGGCACTCCAGTGATGTTGCAGCTCTGAAATATGGCCAAACTGGTGGCAAGTGGCATCTTGGCAGCTGCACGCTTGACTTTTCTCAGTTCATGTGCAGTTATTTTGCGCCTTGGTTTTTCCACACGCTTCTTGCGACCCTGTTGACTATTTTGAATGAAACGCTTGATTGTTCGATGATCACGCTTCAGAAGCTTTGCAATTTTAAGAGTGCTACATCCCTCTGCAAGATATCTCACTATTTTTGACTTTTCTGAGCCTGTCAAGTCCTTCTTTTGACCCATTTTGCCAAAGGAAAGGAAGTTGCCTAATAATTATGCACACCTGATATAGGGTGTTGATGTCATTAGACCACACCCCTTCTCATTACAGAGATGCACATCACCTAATATGCTTAATTGGTAGTAGGCTTTCGAGCCTATACAGCTTGGAGTAAGACAACATGCATAAAGAGGATGATGTGGTCAAAATACTCATTTGCCTAATAATTCTGCACTCCCTGTACACTCACCTAAAGAATTATTAGGAACACCATACTAATACGGTGTTGGACCCCCTTTTGCCTTCAGAACTGCCTAAATTCTACGTGGCATTGATTCAACAAGGTGCTGATAGCATTCTTTAGAAATGTTGGCCCATATTGATAGGATAGCATCTTGCAGTTGATGGAGATTTGAGGGATGCACATCCAGGGCACGAAGCTCCCGTTCCACTACATCCCAAAGATGCTCTATTGGGTTGAGATCTGGTGACTGTGGGGGCCATTTTAGTACAGTGAACTCATTGTCATGTTCAAGAAACCATTTTTCCAGTCTTCAACAGTCCAATTTTGGTGAGCTCGTGCAAATTGTAGCCTCTTTTTTTTTACTTGTAGTGGAGATGAGTGGTACCCGGTGGGGGTCTTGCTGTTGTAGCTCATCCGCCTCAAGGTTGTGCGTGTTGGGGCTTCACAAATGCTTTGCTGCATACCTCGGTTGTAACGAGTGGTTATTTCAGTCAACGTTGCTCTTCTATCAGCTTGAATCAGTCGGCCCATTCTCCTCTGACCTCTAGCATCAACAAGGCATTTTTGCCCACAGGACTGCCGCATACTGGATGTTTTTCCCTTTTCACACCATTCTTTGTAAACCCTAGAAATGGTTGTGCGTGAAAATCCCAGTAACTGAGCAGATTGTGAAATACTCAGACCGGCCCGTCTGGCACCAACAACCATGCCACGCTCAAAATTGCTTAAATCACCTTTCTTTCCCATTCTGACATTCAGTTTGGAGTTCAGGAGATTGTCTTGACCAGGACCACAACCCTACATGCATTTAAGCAAATGCCATGTGATTGGTTGACTAGATAATCGCATTAATGAGACATAGAACAGGTGTTCCTAATAATTCTTTAGGTGAGTGTATCAGGGCCGTCTTTAATATTGATTGGACCCTGGGCAAAAATTTACTTGGGCCCCCTGGATCCCGCCTTCCCACACCTTAGCAGGCAATCACGCCCTCCACCACAACACACACACAAAAAATCCACACATCTGGTAGAGTACAGTGAATGACTGTAAATACTTACAGTACTGAAGACCCCAGCGGCTCAGGATCAGTGCTCTGGGCAGCTGGGCTCAGGCTGGAAGTGGGCACCACTCTGCAGGAAGGAGACCAGGGCTCGGCTCACCCTAGTGTTACAGTGCACCCCAGCCCCCCACAGTATGCAGTATAGCACCCTATAGTATACAGCACCACACAGTATGCAGTATAGCACCCCACACTATACAGTACCCCACAGTATATAGTAGAGCAGTATAGCAGCCCACAGTATACAGCACCCCAAACAATACACGATACAGCCCCCCACTCTATACAGTACAGCAGTATAGCACTCCACACTATACCGCACCCTCAGTATACATTATACAGACCCCCACAGTATACAGTACAGCAGTATAGCCCCCCCACTATACAGGCCCCCCCACAGTATACAGGCCCCCACACTATACAGCCCCCCCCACAGTATACAGCCCCCCCACAGTATACAGCCCCCCCCCCACAGTATACAGGCCCCCACACAGTATACAGGCCCCCACACAGTATACAGACCACCACACAGTATACAGCCCACCACACAGTATACAGCCCCCCCACAGTATACAGCCCACCACACAGTATACAGCCCCCACACAGTATACAGCCCCCACACAGTATACAGCCCACCACACAGTATACAGTCCCACACAGTATACAGTCCCACACAGTATACAGCCCCCCACACAGTATACACCTCCCACACAGTATAAAGCCCCCACACAGTATACAGTCCCACACAGTATACAGCCCCACACAGTATACAGCCCACCACAGTATACAGCCCACCACACAGTATACAGCCCACCACACAGTATACAGTCCCACACAGTATACAGTCCCACACAGTATACAGCCCACCACACAGTATACAGCCCCCACACAGTATACAGTCCCACACAGTATACAGTCCCCCCCCAGTATACAGCCCACCACACAGTATACAGCCCACCACACAGTATACAGTCTCACACAGTATACAGCACCCCACTATACAGTAGTTTACAGTATATTAACATAACAGCCCCTGTCACCTTTTTCTGATGTAATCTTCACACAAAAAAGCTCCACAGTTAACTTCTGCAACACTCCTGATAGGACCTGTGATGACCTCATAGCCATGTGACCAGTAATTGCTAGGTTACTGGTCACATGGTGATGATGTCATTAAGGTCCTAAATCACAACTTTAACACAGTACGATCATGATGCCTGGACTCCTGGTAGAGCTGACAGCCTGACACCCGGGGCAGTGGCTAGCAGGGCTCAAGAGGCAGCTGCCTTGGGCCCCCCAGGAGCAACTGGGCCCGGGGCAGCTGCCCCTTTTGCCCCTTGGTAAAGACGGCCCTGGAGTGTATATGTAAGGCGGTTGGAAATGGGTGAAGGCAGATATGCTCAACCTGCGGCCCCCCAGCTGTTGTAAAATTACAATACCCACAATGCCCCCTGTATGCTGTTCGGGTATGCTAGGAGTTGTAGTTTTGCAACAGCTGGAGGGCCGCAGGTTGAGCATGCCTGAGTTAAGGAATTAATTTATCAATATGCAACTTTTTGCTATTTTTCTTTTTAGGAGTGTCTGCTTGGTTTGAAGACATTTTTTTGCAAGAACTTTACAAAATGCTCGCTATTTGGTAAATTTGTTGTATGAAATATCTATTGATTTTTCAATCTAAAGTCTAATCTTATTTATTGTTAATGTACACCCAGCATGACCTGACGTGGTTGAAAGGGATAAGGTTAACCACCCTGTTGCTTCCCTCTTGCCAGGAGTGGGTTGGTCCTGTGACCTGCTTGGATGAAGAGCTCTAGTGAGTGAAGGAGAAGGAAGCTAGTGCTTGTGCTCCTACACCTTAGGCCTTAGCTTACGGAGACTAACATTTCTCTGTTTGCTTTTACAGAGAGAGCAAGAGAGAGCTTAGAAAAACTTAGAAACTGCATGGTCAAGCACAGGAGTCAGCAAGGTAATCTGCAACTTCAGCTAACCAGACTTTGCTGCTTGTGAGAGACTAAAGTTAAGACATCTATTATACTTAACAAAGTGCTGGCCAGACGTGCCTCTAAAACCTGTATCCCACAGTAGACACTACAGCCATAATTGCCAGCCAGAGATTGTAGAGAGAAAAATACATTAGCACGATAGTATACCAAGAATGCCATTATTTGCCACTTTACCAACATCCATCCCTCACCTCTGGGAAAAGGATTTGCACTATGTGCAGATTATTGTTGGATAGAGACATTTATTCTTCTACCTTCCAAACTCCTACCTTAACATACCATAGCACTGGCCATTGCACTACTACACCTCCTGCCAGGCACCCCTACAACCACCAACATCAAGGGCACAGCAAACTACAGTCAGGCAGAAGCCCCAACTACAGGGAGTGCTTCGAGGTAAGAAAGGGTGTGCCCTCCTCTCATTGCTCTGGCCCTTGGAAGCAATGGTCTGAAGGAGACCACTGTGACACATACTCTCGTCAGAGCCACTACCACTTCCATCCTCTGCTCCAGCTCCGCAAGGGCTCACTGCACATAGTGTGACATTCAGGGTATTTCTCCAGCAGAATGCCAACATTTATGCCAGAAGCCCACCAGATCTTCTTGGGATCTCATTATGTAGTAATTAGGCATCCGGTGTGTGGGGGTGTCCAGCTATGCTAGATATGGTAACTTCGGTAATGTGTTCCTCTGCTGGAATAGGCTACCACAGATACCTGCTGAAGATGTGAAAGTACCCTTACTCCTAGATGTTGCCACTTCACAATAAAAGCATTTACAGTTGACTGGGGTAGATCTAGCAGATTAGAAATTTGAGGATCTAGTGGCATCCTATGACTGTGCAATAACTAAACTCTTCAGTATGATTTAATAGTACTATCAGTGTTTTCCTATGGAGATTGCATGATTGTATCAACCTATTTACATGGCCATACTGTGTACATGGTGCAGTTCGGGGACCACAACAACCCTGTCAACTTAAACAATTAGGAAAAGAAAAGTCTGGAAAATGCAAACATCAGCATTTCTTGCCGGTCCCTTGATCTCCGGTACAACGATTACATCATTGCGATGTCTGATGTCATGTCACATGAATACATTTTCCGGTGGCCGTGGTAACATTTTGTGACTTATTGAGGGTCTCTGCTACGATGTGTATTGCATTATTATTACTACAAATAAATACTTGCTAAAAAAAAAAAAATTATAAAGTTTTTCCAATAGGTGGGTGACTGGGTCAGCATTGACTAGCATCAATAACTACAGCATCCTATCGAGTTTTCTTAGTTTCTGACACATTATATTAACATACACATTCAGGGTATTCATCAGATTTCCAACTTCAGAAAAGAATTATCCTTTAGGTAAATCTCTACATTTTAGGATTCCTTCATTAAGTCCTGCAAATGCTCTATAGTGTTTATACCACATCAGTGGTGAACCATCTTGAGCTTCATAAGGGGCACTTTGGTGCAGTCTGCCCCTGCAGTCGAGCAATGCAGGATGCGAGAGGTACAGTACTGCAGTACTAAGCTACGGGACATGGAGCTCCCTATCTCTCCCCCCTCCATCCCAGCTCAGGCTCTGCAAGAAGAAAGAAGAAGGAGGGGGGGGGGGGGGGGGGGAAGTGTCTCTGTGTTTTGGTGCAGTTCATATTATTCTGGATGCAGGAGCAGGTTGAAATATCTGTGGGACTCTTAAATTCCTGAGGTCAATGTTTCCAGGAGCTTAAAGGTAATTTTAGATGATTCATTTTTTCATATTCTGTCCATATTTATAATTCTCAGTACTTTTAGGCAGGGTTGTTTTCTCTTCTCCCTCTCTTAACCTCCAGTCTATAATGCTGTAACTCTCACCATGTAACTGATGAGCCTCCTTGTACCTTTTCCTCATCATTATACGTTAAATACATAATGAATGCCTGGTCAACAACTGTAGTCAGAGTTATTGCTGTAAATCAAAGAAACAGTGCCAGTTACCATTAACTTTTTGTTGTCCTTATACATTGGAACTATTTGAACTGTATACGATGTAGACCTGCAGTATTGCCTGTGTATGCACATACCTGTCCAACTTACTGGTCTCTTATATACTTGGTGTCCCTTCTGTCCCTCCCAGATGGCCCTTGGGTTTCTAACATTCTCCTATCTCTTCAATGTACTCTGCCTGGCTGTCCTTCTTCATTTGGCTCTTGCTGCAGACATTAACAGGGGCCAGAGAAAAATAGTCCATGTTCAAGGTTAGTGACTTCTCCAAGTTTGCACTTAAAAAAATAAATAAAAATTGATACATATCAGACCTATACCTTTTGGATTCCATACATTATTTGGATGCATGCAAGTTTGATTTATGCGTACAAGCAAAGTAAAATGTTTCCATTCCCCATGACATTTTTCAGTCCAATAACCACTTACATCCTATGATCATAGTGATAATAGAGAGTTGGAAGTAGGCCAGATCATGCTGTGCACGGCACAGGGAGCAGCTGGTTTTGTAGATGCATCCCTGGTTTGGCCCTAGTTTGGGAACAGTGGTTAGTGCCCAGAGCTGCTGATGCCAAAGGAAGATGGGCTTGATCCAGTAACCAGTGGTTTTTATGCTGCTGGTTGCTTTATGTATATTTATAGTTATATATACTGAAAGTTTTACATAGTAGATTAAAGGGGTTGTCCCAGTTCAGCAAATGGCATTCATCATGTAGAAAAAAAGTTAATACAAATCACTTAAAAATGTATTGTAATTTTTATATTGCCTCCTTTGCTGACTTGATTTATTTTCCATTGCATTATACATGGCTCGTTTCCAGGGGTTATAGTTTGCTCACAGTAGGAAGAAGCACCGGCCTCTCTGGTGGCCAGGACCGTGGGAGCGCACATAGGCATGCATGCGCAGCAGCGCCTATCCCGGCCACCTCATACAGTTGCAAGAAAAAGTATGTGAACCCTTTGGAATGATATGGATTTCTGCACAAATTGGTCATAAAATGTGATCTGATCTTCATCTAAGTCACAACAATAGACAATCACAGTCTACTTAAACTAATAACACAAAGAATTAAATGTCACCATGTTTTTATTGAACACACCATGTAAACATTCACAGTGCAGGTGGAAAAAGTATGTGAACCCTTGGATTTAATAACTGGTTGAACCTCCTTTGGCAGCAATAACTTCAACCAAACGTTTCCTGTAGTTGCAGATCAGACGTGCACAACGGTCAGGAGTAATTCTTGACCATTCCTCTTTACAGAACTGTTTCAGTTCAGCAATATTCTTGGGATGTCTGGTGTGAATGGCTTTCTTGAGGTCATGCTACAGCATCTCAATTGGGTTGAGGTCAGGACTCTGACTGGGCCACTCCAGAAGGCGTATTTTCTTCTGTTTAGGCCATTCTGTTGTTGATTTACTTCTATGCTTTGGGTCATTATCCTGTTGCAACACCCATCTTCTGTTGAGCTGCAACAGTTCTCCTGCAAAATGTCTTGATAAACTTGGGAATTAATTTTTCCTTCGATGATAGCAATCCGTCCAGGCCCTGATGCAGCAAAGCAGTCCCAAACCATGATGTCCCCACCACCATACTTCACAGTTGGGAATGAGGCTTTGATGTTGATGTGCTGTGCCTCTTTTTCTCCACACATAGTTGTCACCACCAGACATCTGAGAAGCTCTGACAGATGAGTTTCAGAACCTCCTCCTTGAGCTTCCTTTGTTTTGCTTTCAGTTCCTCATCTCGTTAGCTTCTCTCAGCTGTCATGTAGTTGGACTGATTGCATCCCTTTAAATTCCTCCCCATAGTGCATCAGTGTGCGGTTTATATTACTTCCTGGAGTGTGTGTGCATGCTGATCCTACTTCCCAGTCTTCTACAAGATAAGTGTTGTGCATTCATTTGTGTTTTTCTGTTTGCTGGATCCCAGGTGACCCTGACTCCCTCTGTATCTAGTGTAGGGAGCCGGTGGTCGTGTCCCCTCACTATTGTAGGGTGTTCAGGTGATATACAGTCGAGGTACGAGGATATGCGATCATCTACCATTGGGATTTTCGCATAGGCTGAGCAGTAAGGGAGAGAGCCAGGTCTTATGCAGGGGTCTCCCTTTTTGTTCCTTAGTTGTGGATCCAGTGAGTCGTATATTCATTTTGTGTTGTCTTGTTTCCTGTACACATTCCGTGACATTAGTGTTGTGTGTTTCTTCCAAACAACTCAACTTTGGTTTCATCTGTCCACAGAATATTTTGCCAGTACTGCTGTGGAACATCCAGGTGCTCTTGTGCAAACTGTAAACGTGCAGCAATGTTTTTTTTTGTACAGCAGTGGCTTCCTCTGTGGTATCCTCCCATGAAATCCATTCTTGTTTAGTGTTTTACGTATCGTAGATTCGCTAACAGGGATGTTAGTATATGCCAGAGACTTTTGTAAGTCTTTAGCTGACACTCTAGGATTCTTCTTCACCTCATTGAGCAGTCTGCGCTGTGCTCTTGAAGTCATCTTTACAGGACGGACACTTCTAGGGAGAGTAGCAGCAGTGCTGAACTTTCTCCATTTATAGACAATTTGTCTTACCGTGGACTGATGAACAGCAAGGCTTTTGGAGATACTTTTATAACCCTTTCAAGCTTTATGCAAGTCAACAATTCTTAATCGTAGGTCTTCTGAGAGCTCTTTTGTGCGAGGCATCATTCACATCAGACAATGGTTCTTGTGAAAAGTAAACCCAGAACTGGTGTGTGTTTTTATAGGGCAGGGCAGCTGTAACCAACACCTCCAATCTCATCTCATTGTTGGACTCCAGTTGGCTGACACCTCACTCCATTTAGCGCTTGGAGATGTCACTAGTCTAGGGGTTCACATACTTTTTCCACCTGCACCGTGAATGTTTACATGGTGTGTTCAATAAAAACATGGTAACATTTAATTATTTGTGTGTTATAAGTTGAAGCAGACTGTGGTTGTCTATTGTTGTGACTTAGATGAAGACCAGATCACATTTTATGATCAATTTGTGCAGAAATCCATATCATTCCAAAGGGTTCACATACTTTTTCTTGTAACTGTATCTGCTCTGCAGCGGCGTCCATAACCCTTTTAAACAAGCAGTTTATAAAGTGATGGCAAAAGGAATCAAGCCAGCAAAGGAGGCAATATGGATGGTCACAATACATTAGTAAGTGCTTTGTATTAACTTTATTTAAATGCCTTTTGCTGAAGTGAGACAACCCATTAAAGTTAACACGACTTGATGTAAATGGCTCATATATACTGTCTCCCTGTATAACCTGACAAATGGTCATAGATATAATACAAATCTACTACAGATGAAAATGCAATAATGCTACAGCTATCTGTACCCCCTTCCGAATTCTAACATAGTTGAGGACTCCTACATCTCAACAATCTTCCTTGGTTCAAGAACCCTCTTTGTGTCAAGGTGTTTTCTGGGAATTTTTTTTTAAATCTAATCCCCCAGCTAGGGGGACCTGTGAAAAGAAAGGTACTTATGGGCTCTCCACTGCTCAGCTTAGGCTCCTTGGCATCAAGCCTGTCTGCACTGCACTTTCATCCTTCATCTGTCAACATCCACACAGACGGGGACATGTTATGTGCATTGCTGCAGCCATTAGCTGACCTCAGTGGTGTTGTGTCCCCAAGCAGCATGCGACAAGCCTCTGGCTGCAGCAGCACACTTGACCCAGTCCGTGTGGATATTGACAGACGAGGATCAGAAGTGCAGTGCAGACAGCCCAAAGCAAGCAGGGAGCAGGTGTGTTTCTTTTCACAGATCCCACTGGCTGGAGGGTATATATATATATATATATATATATATATATATATAAAAAATCCTGGACAGCCCTTAAAGGATAGGCTAAATCCAGTATTTGGCTGGATGTTTCTTTATATTTCAGGTTTCAGTTTAGCAGCACATCAGTTGAATCCCTAGAATTCAGCTAAAAATGTAATTCTTAAACATTGATGACATTGGTAGTCAGGAGACAGTTTCTTCTCATTGTTGAAAATATTTTTCATCATGGAGCTATTAGCTGTATTAACATTTGAAGAGACTATAATAAAACACTATAGCTAAGGCGTGGGGTCCACGATCCGCATTTGACAGTCCGCACTGCAAAAAAGAAGTGCATGCACTGTACCATAACTTCTGGATTACGGACCCATTTAAGTGAATGGGTCCACATTTGTGATACGGTGCGCACATGGCTGGTGCACATATATTGTGGACCCGCTGTTTGTTGGCCACGATACAGGCATGGCTGGAACACGGTCATGTGCATAAGGCCTTACATTATGCTTGCAGCTCCCTAATCCTTTGGGACTTCAGAAAAGCCTTCATTACAGTCAGTTCAGGCATATGATAGTACTCATCTGCAATAGTCTGCAATACGGTAAGGACACTGGAAATTATATTAAAATGTTTGTATCATTATAAAGTTTTATTGTCAAATGTGAATCCATTTTTTTAATTTATTTTATTATTACCAAATGCCAAACATAGAAATTCAGTAAAGACAATCCAATATAACCTTCCAAACCTACAACCCATGCAAGTGGAGAATGAAGGGAGAACAAAAACAAAAAATAATTCTCTCCACTCCTACTTCTCACACAAGTAGACCAATGAATCCCACAAAATTTTCTTTTCTTTTTTTTTTCTCAAACCATTACTATTTTCAGAGGGTGAGACTGGTGAAGTGATTGTACAGACAGCTCCAGGTATAGTGACCACACACCGAGGTGGCTCCATTATACTTCCATGTCGCTACCACTATGAACATTCTGGAGAGGATCCTACACCAGTACGCATTAAGTGGTCCAAGATCAGTGATCCTTCAACTTTCACTGATGTGTTTGTGGCTCTGGGGAAGGAAAGCAGAGGATTTGGATCTTACAAGAACCGTGTGGCTCTTCAAGAATATGACCCAGGCGACGCTTCACTGATCATCCACAATATTACTCTAGATGATTATGGAAGGTATGAGTGTGAGGTAACCAATGAGTTAGAAGATGACACAGGAACAGTAAAACTGGATTTAGAAGGTAATTTCTTAGCAAAACATATTTATATTTCTAAGATTACATGTAACTAGTGCTCAATGTCCCAAATATGTTTTCCCTTTGGCTTCCTAGTCCTGTTTTCCTTCATTTCAGGTGTGATTTTCCCTTACTATCCACGAATGGGGCGATATAAAATGAACTTTCATGATGCAGGGCAGGCTTGTAAGCAGCAGGATGGAATTCTGGCATCGTATGACCAACTTCATGAGGCCTGGCTTAATGGGCTTGACTGGTGCAATGCAGGCTGGTTGCAAGATGGCTCAGTGCAGTATCCAATCTCCAAACCTCGTGAAGAATGTGGAAAAAAAGACACTCCTACTGGAGTTAGAAACTATGGCTACAGACATAAGGATGATGAGCGTTATGATGCCTTCTGTTTTACATCAAATCTTAATGGTACAGTATTCTTTTACAACCATATTACCTGTTGTAAACTATAAAAATATTATGAAGCACAGGACTATTACAAATCACTAAAGTCAAAAGGCCTAAAGACCAAGGGGGACAAAGGAAAACTGGCTTAGTTGCCCATTGCAAACAATCACATTTTACCTTTCATTTTTCAGAGCTTCCTTGAGAGAAAAGATCAAACTGATTGGTTGCTATAGACAACTAATGTGGTTTTTCTTCATACGTTTTGATAAATCTCCCCCAAAGTGCTTTATATAGGTCAAAGAATTTCCATGACTTTAATTATTTGCTTCTGAGAACATGTGATAGTTTCTCCTCTCCAGAGGAACTACATTGTTGGCAAGAACAGGGTTGGGGGGGATAGGCTAATGAGTCATGAAAAGGGTATAGTATCCTGGTAGCCTACTAGAGGCCCATTTTCTTAGTTGCTATAGGGTCAACCCTCTTATTTGTACAATGGACAAAACTGAACACTTAAGGTTAAAAAATGACACCTTCAGCATGCAGTTTTCCTATCACACTGCTTGTATGAAGTCTGTTTGACCTAAACTTTTGTCCACAATTGCACACTTTACACTTTTGGTGAAATTCCCTTTAGTTGTCATGCTGATTTTTCTTTTTTTTTACATATTGACATCCTAAATGTGTATCTCTGTATTTAATAGTCTTAATATTGGATTGTTGGGGTCAATAAGTTCATATAGTACATATTCAAGCTTCTCCAGAAAACTGAAAAGATGGACAGAGAATTTCAGATCAGTCACTTAAAGGGAATCTGTTACCAGGATCCTTGACTATTATCTGTAGTAATACTTAACTAGTATGGCAGATAAGGAGTCCAGATTGCTACTTTTTATTTTCCTACTGCCCTCCTGTCAACTTTAACAGCTGCGCTGAAGTACATTGTCATAGGTGTACAGGTGACAGAGACAGGGGGCAGTAGAAATATAAAAAAAGTCTATCTGCCCTCCTTCTTCCCACTACTACTCACATGAGAAGGAGTGCAGATAGACATTAGTACACATAATAGTCCAATATCGTGGTGACAGTCAGATAGCCTTTAAATTGCTATCATTCTGTATTAAGAACATCCTTTCTCTTCTTTTACATTTCTACTGACTCTACCCCAAACTGCCTCTGACTGTAAGACTCTGACATGTCAGTGGAGTTAGTACACTGATGTAGACTTACTGCATGGGCTATGAGATGTATGCTACTATTTGCCGTGGTAGAAGTACAGGTTCCCAGAGAAGTGCTTGGAGACAGAGTATGAAATATAGTGGGGCACTGTGCCAGTTGGTGCACATCCCTTGCATGACATACTGTATTAATGTGCCGCTCCTGAAAGTGTTATGAAGTGTGCCATGCTAGACATACCCTTTTTTGGATAATTTTGTCTGACACTAACCATAATTTGCACCTTGTCTTGTCCTAAATTTTGAGTCCTATCTCTAAAAGTATACTAACTCCAAGGTGGTATAAGAAAAGGATGTGGCTCGTTGTGTCGCTAATAGGTATCTCTGGCGCACTGTATCACACACCACCAAATTGTGCAGTTTGTCAAATCTTCTCTATAGACTCTAGGAAGGCATAAGAATTCTCATATACGGCAACCCTAAAGTATTGCAGTGTATCGTATAAGCAAACTGATACTGTATGTTTGGGTTTCCAAGACTGACTATATGTAAATGTAAAAACAAAAATAAAATTGTAGCTCTTGGAAAATGGAGAGGAAAAACTAAAACAAAAATTAAAAAAAATTGGCTTTGGCAGGAAGGATTGATATGTCTCTCTGTTTTTGAGATGAATGGGCTTCCAGCCACCACTCGACGTTGAATGTATGTTAAAAAAAAAGGTACAAAATAGTGGGATCTCTGGTGTATTATAAAGTTCAGTATATCTAAAGATGCACATAAAACAATTGAACAATTAATTTGTATTCCATTGTTTGTTACAGCCATACCTACATTATGCTTAGTGTATTTAATTAATTGGGGATATTTTTGGTTCAAGTATATGACAATCAATATCCTTTTACTTGCATCATGATATTGCTGTTCAGAATTGCATAAATTATGCGCGAGTGCAAAAAAGTCGCAAAAGCCCTATTTTGGGACTCATTGATGCCAGAATTCTGGAGTGAAGGTATGATAAATCAGGGCCTAAGTGTGTGATTTATTAGAATCTTCCAAACCAGTGAAATTCGAAGATGGCTTTACCTGTACTGCTATAATGCAAAGTATATCCATGTTATATTTATTGCTCTCCTCCTGAAGAAGCATTACGCTAAACAGAGGGAGCATGCCAACTTCATCTTTCTTTTGGTATGTAATCATTATATTATTTATTATTGCCCATATTTTCCACACATCCTGACCAGTCACTATAGCGGCCATCTTTAGGGGGTTGTCTTATTTACTTTGTTCTTAGGAAGTACTTTAGGGCTTGCTGGCATATTACTGTAGGTTCTCCTCTGATTAATATACTTTGTCCCATGTCAGGTTTAATGGATTAGCTGCAATAATTAGGTATATTTAGATGGTATGGTTCATAGTGCTATATGGAATGTATTCCGCTACAATAATTAAGAGATGTAATTTTTACAATAAAAGAGGATAATTGTTTAAAAGGGGAACATAGTTGGTTTAATATCTATTTTTGAGTGGTTCCATAAGGTTATGGTGTCTCTGTATGGTGGATATAATTTAGTATTGATAGCCATGTTATATTTATGTATAAGGACAACAAGACCATATAGATTTGGTAACAGTAATTTAAGGAAATGAAAAGTAATGAATGAAAAGTTATCAGTTTACTTCATTGATATACATATATTTTTTTTTACATTTTAGGTAAAGTTTATTACCTGAAGACCTTTCACAAGATGAGTTTCCTAGAGGCAGCTAAAGCCTGTGAGAAGAATGGTGATAGTTTAGCCAAAGTTGGTCAGCTTTATGCAGCCTGGAAACTGCAGCTTTTGGACAGATGTGAAGCTGGATGGCTTAGTGATGGCAGTGTCCGCTACCCTATTGTAAATCCACGGCAAAGGTGTGGAGGAGCAGAGCCTGGGGTGAGGAACCTAGGGTTCCCTAGTAAAAAGTATAAATTATTTGGGGTCTACTGCTTTAGGGGAAAAGACGAAGAAAATGAGAATGAAGAAACAGAAATGATCATGGATGGGATAAACCAATGGAAGTCTAATCACGTGTAGAGTATGTGATGATGGAGCTTGCTGAACAGCAATGGCCATGATCCTAAATAAACAGCCACATATACATATATAACACACTGCTTAAAAAAAGAAAAGCCTGTGTCTAATCTTGTGTCCATGTGGAGCAACCTTCAACTGCTTGACAATGGGTCAACATACATAACACATGTAAGCTCATAATATCAGAATCAGGAGAAGACAATGCAATCAAGGGAGGAAGAGGAAAACAGAAACATATTCTGGTGTCATTTCTTCCAGAAGTCAAGTGAAGAGGGCAAGAAAATTGTAAAAATTTGGATCATCTACTCATCCCAAATGTCAATAGAGCAAGAATGCTACATTTTGAAAAATCCTTTTTAGTGAATAGAAGAATGAAACGTGTGTAGCAAGCGGTGAATCAAGGAAACTACAGTCAGTATTTGGGAATCCTGTGATTAACGTGAAGTTTACTTAACAGATATTACAGGAATACACACTGAATATATGAAAATGAATCTGCTTTTATTCTCATTTTAAGACCACTGATGCCCTTTAGTGTAATATTCACGAAAAAGTATTGCTTTGCAGAGTAAAAGGGTGTAAAAGAGTCATCAGAATAATGATTGGAGGGTCTTGTCAAATTTATACTGAAATACTACACTTTTGCAGATAATTTTGGGTTACTGTTGGACAACCTGCTGATTTCAAGACTGTTACATATTGTCATGGGAGGCATAGCAGGTACAGGAAAACCTAGAATGCTACTTGTGTGTCACGGACGTACAGAGACAATCGGACATCCCCGCGACAGTGAGCGGCAGGAGGTCTTTGAGACTGGCAACACATGGTTTGATTTGACATGCTTACCTTGTGGATCAATAGGCGTCTGGGTTGTTTCTGGTACTGGCCACAGTACCTCCAGGTGTTGCTATTGTGGTCATTTAACGTTCCCTATATATAGTTGTCTCTCCCACAATGCTGTGCGGTATATAGCTTCAGTTGGACCTGTGGATAGCTGGTGCTTGGATCTCGGCTGAGTTCCTGGTGCTGCCATAGCTTATTGAAAGTTAAGTGTTACCTTTCCCTTTGTATTGTGGCTTTTTTGTGTGTTTACTTTATTTGTTATTTTGTATTAGGCCTTAGGGAGACTCCCGTTCATCCTTCCTTTTGGAGGAACAGGATGTCTCATTCCTGTCATTAGTACCAGGGTTCTTTGAGGTTAGATAGGACTTTAGGTATTCCTGTGTATGAACTCACCTACCTCTGGGGTCTGGTCATACTGGTAGTCAGTCAGGACTTTGATTAGGGTTTTCACTAGGAGGTGTCCATCTTCCTTCCCTAGTTTTCAGGCCTTATTTCCTTTTCCCTTTACCTCCTATGTTTGGTGTGATAGTTTCCCTCCCACACTAGAGCGTGACAATGTGTTTCTGTTGAAACAAACCCTGTATTTTTTTCCACGTGGTCTTACTGCCATCCCTCCCTTTGTGGTAATTGACACCCTAATTCTGAGAAGACAGGAAATCAAAGCAAACATGCTCCTGCCTGCATCTATTGTCCGAGTGTATGTTTTTGTGGGGCATAGGTAGGTATGGTATGCAATGCTGCTATAAAGAGATGTATTATTTGCTGCATTATTGTGGCCATTTCTAATGAAGGTGAGAAATTAAAACTTTGGATGAATTGGCAATGTACTAGAAATACAGCAAGTTGGTTGCCAAAACAGTACAGGGTTGATGTGCAATGGCAGGTATGATATAACATGTCCTACTGTCAGGGTTGCCAACCTGATTATACAGAACAACCTGTCCAAAAATCTCAGCCAACAATTTTTACATGAAATAGAAACAAATATACGGTATGTCATAAAGATTACTAGCAATATGTTTGTAGGTGGGAAAACAAATATAAACACTTTAGCAGCATTTACTGTAAGCTGTAAAATGATGGTAGCTACAAGCACAATGACCTGCACAAGCTCCTCCACCTTCACACAAAGCACTCATTTGTCTTATATACACTGAGGGAAGATCCCTATTTTTACAGACTCAACGAAAATTTGGCTACTATAGATGTTAACAAGAAGCAAGTTAGCATTTAGGTGTTATGGAAAAAGTATTACTGGTACTTGCTGGATTAGGAAGAAATGTGTTACTACTGAGGGTGTCTTTGAGGTGCTACAGAGGTAATGGAATAAAAATATAAAGGGATTACCATACAGTTGCTGCTATGCATGTAATATGTCTCTTGTTCTCATGATTTGAAGTTTACATTTCTCTGATAGATCATTAGATGCTATATATTCTATCTAGTGTTCACTAAACAAGTTAAATTTTATTGCACTCTGGTTATTGCAGTTGGTTTGAAGAAGAGGAGGAGTTTTCTGGTTTTAATTTAATGAAGGTTAATTAATGTATTAATGAAAGTTATAACAAATTTCGGATATATTTTTGTGTTTTATTACTTTTCAGATCCAGAGGTTAAAACCAGGCTTACTCTAAAGGCACAATTACACTGCCCCGAGCAGTTATCAGGGAGGACCTGTTCCTTCCTGATAACTGCCTGCTCGTCAGTGGATGTGAAGAGCCGAATTTACATGCAGCGATTACTTCCACTGTATGAGCATGAATAATGGCTACAGCAAAACTCGTTGTTTCTGGGCAGCGGATCACAATCTACTGGCCAGAAACAATGATTGAGGTGTTCACTAGTGTTGAGTGAAGCGAAGCATTCAAAGTGGAATTCAGTCCGAAGTTTAGGAAAACTTTGATTCAAAATTTTCTTGTGCTTCGTGGTAACAAATCAGGTTTTCCTAAAATGGCGGCTGCAGGTGTTACAAAGCAAAGCTAAGTGTAGAGGAGAAAAGCCCAGGAACGCAAGATCACCCATAATGCCATGTAGCCAGCCACTCCGCAGATAGCCATCCCCTGTGATGTCACAGCTCAGTGAAACCCTCATCCTATGTGGTCTCCACCATTGTCCTGTGAGCTGAGCATAGGGAAAGATGTGGCAAACACTCATGTGCTAGGGACAGTGTTGGTGAAAATGATTAATAGAAGAATATTGGGGAGGGAGAGAGCAGGGAGACTTATTATGCATCAGTTTTATTTATTTATTCCTACATTTACTTATTCCTACATCAGTTGTAAATACCAATAAGATGGAAGCCTTTATTATTCCACTGCCAGCGTACCAACCAATACCATCCAGTCTGCACCTGTTAGGGGGCCAGATCTTAATGATGACCATCCTTTGGATTTCTGCAAGACCCATTCAGATTATTATTTATTTATTTATTGTTATTTGTTTATTTATTATTTTTCAGATTAATGGAATTCATTTTCAGTCCCAGTAATTTTCTGCAACAAAATCTGCCTCGTTTGAGAGTGTTCTAAAGGTTTAGTCTTATGGCTCAGGCACCCGACCGTTGCCACAAATTTCCGATCCGCAAAACACTGATACCGCTCGCATTTTGCAGAACGGAACTCCCGGCCCATAATAGAACAGTCCTATGCTTGTCTGTAATGCGGACAATATTAGGACATGTTTTATTTTTTTGCAGATGGCACGAAATGGACAAATGGATGCATCTTTTGCAGCCCTATTGAAGTAAATGGGTCCGCATTGGACCCACAAAGAAAGCAGATCGGATGCGGACAAAAAAAAAAAAGTTTGTGTGCATGAGCCCTTAAAGGGTTTCTACCACTTCAGTTTGACCAAATTAGCTTTCCGACACTAGCGATCTGCTAGTGTCTGATCTCCATAACCATGCAATTCTTAGACCTTTGTGTGGAGCCGTTTCATTAAAAAACTAACTTTTATTCGTTCACTTCTGTCTTCGGCACAGGCGCAGTGAGTGAAGGCCGCTCTCCTGATGCCGGCTTCCTCACTGTGACGTAGTCGGCGCAGGCGCAGTGAGGAATCCGGCACCAGGAGCGTATCATTTACTCACTGCACCTGCGCCGATGACAGAAGTGAACGGCGCAGGCGCGTGAATTCGTCCGATGGCTGTGATGGAGGCAGGCATTCAAGACGAGATGGGCGGACATACAGTGTGAGTAGACCGAGCCTCTAGGTGCTGAAAAGACGCCCCCATAGCACCTAGATCTCATTTGCATAGGAATAAAAGTTAGTTTTTTAATGAAATGGCTCCACACAAAGGTCTAAGAATTGCATGGTTATGGAGATCAGACACTAGCAGATCGCTAGTGTCTGAAAGCTAATTTGGTCAAACTGAAGTGGTAGAAACCCTTTAATGAGATTTGAAGCTTGCCATCAGTTGTTTCTTACTTGCTCCTTGTCACAATTTTGCTGACAAGGTGGCACATTTTGAATAGTTGCTCAGGAGCATGTTAGAAACAAATAGCAGAATTTGGCAAATCTGAGCAAGGCAGAATCCACAGTTTACAAATGTCTGACTCTCTTCTAATGAGAACTCACTTATTATCTAATTTGAACAGATGAATTGACCTAAAACAGACAGTGAACAAGACTTTCTATAAATTCATTTAGAATCTGATAACATATTTCTTATTGTGTGCATTGACATCTGACAACATGGGGTTTCAATTCTCCTCACCTGCTGCACAGTAAGGCTACTTTCACACTAGCGTTCGGGCGGATCCGTTCTGAACGGATCCGCCCATAATAATGCAGACGGAGGCTCCGTTCAGAACGGATCCGTCTGCATTATTTTAGCTAAAAAAAGCTAAGTGTGAAAATAGCCTGGGACGGATCCGTCCAGACTTTCAATGTAAAGTCAATGGGGGACGGATCCGCTTGAAGATTGAGCCACATTGTGGCATCTTCAAACGGATCCGTCCCCATTGACTTACATTGAAAGTCTGGACGGATCCGCACGCCTCCGAACGGCCAGGCGGACACCCGAACGCTGCAAGCAGCGTTCAGCTGTCCGCCTGTCCGTGCGGAGGCGAGCGGAGCGGAGGCTGAACGCCACCAGACTGATGCAGTCTGAGCGGATCCGCCTCCATTCAGACTGCATCAGGGCTGGACGGCTGCGTTCGGGTCCGCTCGTGAGCTCCTTCAAACGGAGCTCACGAACGGAAACCCGAACGCTAGTGTGAAAGCAGCCTAATCCTGGAAAATGAATGGAAGGAAAATGCTTTTTGAAAGAAACCATTTGTACATAACAAATGCAGGCATCGAGCTCCCCATCCATTAGAGCCGAGCCATGCAGGCATCTCATATATAGTCTACATTTACAGGACATAATTATCCTGTTTGACATCTTTTATTACAATTGTAGCTTTCTAGTTTCCTTTAGCAAATTAAATTAACTGTTATACTCATTATGCTTTCTTCTATCTTCAGCATTAATTTGTAGAATGCACATCAGATTTTTGTGACTAGCCTATGATGATGCACAATATCATACAATGATACATACTTCCCAAATCAAAGCTTATAGCACAATCATTTTCACACGGTCAGTATTTGGTCAGTGTTTTGCATCAGTATTTGGCATCATGCACACAACCGGTTTTTTTTAAGGTCCGCAAAAACGGGGTCCATAGGTCCGTGATCCGTGACCTTTTTTTCGTCCGTGGGTCTTCCTTGATTTTTGGAGGATCCACGGACATAAAAAAAAAGTCGTTTTGGTGTCCGTCTGGCCGTGCGGAGCCAAACGGATCCGTCCTGAATTACAATGCAAGTCAATGGGGACGGATCTGTTTGACATTGACACAATATGGTGCAATTGCAAACGGATCCGTCCCCCATTGACTTTCAATGTAAAGTCAGGAGTCCCTTTTATACCATTGGATCTGAGTTTTCTCCAATCCGATGGTATATTTTAACTTGAAGCGTCCCCATCACCATGGGAACGCCTCTATGTTAGAATATACCATCGGATTTGAGTTAGATCGTGAAACTCAGATCCGACAGTATATTCTAACACAGAGGAATTCCCATGGTGATGGGGACGCTTCAAGTTAGAATATACTAAAAGAACTGTGTACATGACTGCCCCCTGCTGCCTGGCAGGTGCTGCCAGGCAGCAGGGGGCAGACCCCCCTCCCCCCCTGTATTTAACTCATTGGTGGCCAGTGCGGCCACCCTCCCTCCCCTGTAGTTAACACATTGGTGGTCAGTGCGGCCAGCCCCCCTCCCTCCCCTGTAGTTAACACATTGGTGGCCAGTGCGGCCGGCCCCCCTCCCTCCCCTGTAGTTAACACATTGGTGGCCAGTGCAGCCGCCCCCCCCCCTCCCCTGTAGTACTGTAGATTCATTTGTGGCCAGTGGGCCCCCCCTCCTAATTAAAATCTCCCCCCCTATCATTGGTGGCAGCGGAGAGTACCGATCGGAGTCCCAGTTTAATCGCTGGGACTCCGATCTGTAACCATGGCAACCAGGACGCTACTGCAGTCCTGGTTGCCATGGTTACTTAGCAATTTTTAGAAGCATTATACTTACCTGCGAGCTGCGATGTCTGTGACCGGCCCGGGAGCTCCTCCTACTGGTAAGTGAAAGGTCTGTGCAGCGCACTGCTTATAGCACAGACCTGTCACTTACCAGTAGGAGGAGCCCCTGGCCGGACACAAACATCACAGCCAGCAGGTAAGTATAATGCTTCTAAAAATTGCTAAGTAACCATGGCAACCAGGACTGCAGTAGCTACAGGGGAGGGAGGGGGGGCCAGCCGCACTGGCCACCAATGTGTTAACTACAGGGGTGGGAGGGGGGGCCGGCCGCACTGGCCACCAATGTGTTAACTACAGGGGAGGGAGGGAGGGCCGGCCGCACTGGCCACCAATGTGTTAAATACAAGGGAGGGAGGGGGGCCCACTGGCCACCAATGAATTTAAAACTGGGGAGGGAGGGGGGGTGCCCCCTCCTGCCTGGCAGCACATGATATCTAACAGGGGGCTATGATACGCACAATTAACCCCTCAGGTGCAGCACCTGAGGGGTTAATTGTGCAGATCACAGCCCCCTCTAAGAGATCGGGTGCTGCCAGGCACCAGGGGGCAGTCATGTACACAGTTCGTAGTATATTCTAACTTGAAGCGTCCCCATCACTATGGGAACGCCTCTGTGTTAGAATATACTGTCGGATCTGAGTTTTCACGAAGTGAAAACTCAGCTCTGAAAAAGCTTTTATGCAGACGGATCTGCGGATCCGTCTGTGTGAAAGTAGCCTACGGCCACGGACCACGGACGCGGATGCCAATCTTGTGTGCATCCGTGTTTTTTCACTGACCCATTGACTTGAATAGGTCCGTGAACCGTTCTCCATCAAAAAAATAGGACAGGTCCTATTTTTTTGACGGACAGGAAACACGGATCACGGATGCGGCTGCAAAACGGTGCATTTTCCGATTTTTCCACGGACCCATTGAAAGATACAACGGTCGTGTGCATGAGGCCTTTGTAAGCCCAAAAATCGGAGTGGAACCTACAGAAAGAAAGTCTAATGGGAAGATTTGTGCCTCTTCTGGGTTTTGGACCAGTCCTGGTTTTGACTGATGAAAAATACTGACCAAACACTAACAGTGTGAAAGTGGCCTAATTAACAAACAAGACACATACCAGTTACATTCCAGTCTAATTTAATGTTATCTATTTATCTCCTTCAATACAAGGAGGTAGTTTATGACTGGACTGGTAAAGGCCCTATTATACTGCCCCATGTTCTGGCAGTGTGAGTGACGATGTATAAGACATCAATCTGTGCCTGTTTGCACCAGTCTGATTACACAGGCTGACGCCAACTGCCAGTAATCGGGTATCTTTCATTCTGAAGAATTATGCCCATCAGCCGATTAACTGTTTGCTCAATCATTAGCTGATCGATTATATTGGCCAATTATTGGGAATGAATGTTCCTATGAATGCTTGTCTCCAATAATTGACCTGGAAATCTGGTTTAATAGGGCCCTAATGATAATCTTCCTGCCATTTTCCCGCAAGAGACCTGTGATCACTTGTTTTTTTTTATCTAAGGGTTTAAGATTAAGGGCTGTTGGCCTGCTATTCCAATCCACAGGGGCAATATGATGGTAGCCTTATATGTCCAGTCAAACAATGGGACCTCTGTGTACCACCGCCGTCCTATAACCCACTAAACAAACTCCAGGCCAAGCAGTTTTATTTATCACAAAATTGCACTGACCAGACCTGTCCATAGACATGAGAGATTCAGGTCTTTAAGAATTACAGATATCAGTATCTTATTACAGGTTTAACGGTATTAAAATAAATTGAACATCTGAAAGAGCATTCTGATTGGCTAACAGTAAAGACTCTTGGTTATGAAGTCTGTTACCTATAATTCAATTTTACCTGTATGTATATGGCATGTTGATTCATCAACAAGAGACAATTGTGTGCTATGTATTGTCACCATTCTGTATATTTTCATGCAGGTATATTTTAGTTATGAAGATTCATTAAAACTATAAACATGTGTTTGTGGACAGTGTTTCCAATATTTGATCAATCTATTCTTACATTCATAGGGCAATCTTAATATTACAACATGCTTGCGCTATTTGTCACATTGTGCACATACCCATTTCCTATATCTATCATCTGTTTAGGCTTGCTTCATGTTGGAGCCTTCCATTGGAGGTATACATTGGAAAGTATATTGGAAGGTTACGTCATCAGCTGCACATGGGCATGCATAAAGGTATAGTGCACCAGTGGTGTAACTAGAAATGGCTTGGACCCACAGCAAATTCTTAACCGGGCCTCCCCCCAGCAGCAACTTCTTTGTGACCCTCTCCTCCTGTGAAATCCCCACCCCTGTGGCTAGTCAAGATCACTCTCTCAGATGAGGCGCGGCAGCCTCTCTGTCCATTTCCTACAGTGTCTCTGTAGGGGTTGGCTATATAAGACTTTTAATATTACATAGCTTGTATCATGAGTAAGGATCGTATTTTGGTTTTTGAAAAATGTAGACTATAACACTATCCTGTCTGTATAATGTCACACTTGGAGTTTATTATTCATGATTTTTGAAGAATAAAGATGCAATGCTTTTTATTGGAAGCTGGACTTTTTTCACTTTTTTTGGACTTTAATCTTGCCTGATCCCGGTTTATCGTCTGTGCCTCCATTAAGCGGGACACAGGTTAGCATAGCTATTTTTACTCTGCAGTGTTTCTGTATATAATCTTATTTTAATATAAAGTTGAGGGGTCCCCGACAATAAAATCTTTTAGTCCTCCTCCTTGGTAGGCCCCATTTGAGTTTGGGCCCCAAAGTGGTGGCTTCCCCTGCTTCCCCTATAGCTACGCCCCGCCACCAGCTGTAACAGGGCAAAAACAGAAACTAATGTAGTCTGCGTGGTTTTCAAACTCATTGCTAAAAATCGATTGTTAATTGATTATTGATTGTTCTGTTTAAAAAAAAAAGGCATGGTCATTCACAAGAAGCAGTCGTTTTGAGCATTCTCACCCATTTTTTGCTGCCATGTGGGACCTAAGGGATGGAGAAGATGAAGTCTAGAACGAAAGAGTCCTGCAGCTTTTAATAAAGGTGCTACTTGCAGTCAACCCCATTAACTGATTTCACCATCCCTAAAGAGAGCTTGTCATCTCAAAATCAGTGCTATCTACAGGCAGCATGTCATACAGCATGTGAAGATGGGCTGATTGAGATATAATTTTATGGGAAAATGTTCAACAAAAGCAATAATTTATACCTTTAAATGTCTGCTCTTTCTGAGCTCAGTTGTACACAGGGGCCGTTATATTGGTTGATGGCATTCCTTGTGTAAGAGTGTATACTGCAACTGAACTCAGAAAATGCAGAGACCTAAATATATACATTTTGACAAATCTATTTTCTGCAAAACTATATATCAATCTGCTCAGCTCCTCCTGCTCTATAACATGCAGCCTGCAGTTTGCACTGTGCATTATGGTGAAAGGTTCTCTTTAACTGTCCTAGAACTACCAGGTGTGTTATCATTAACCTATTCTTTACCCATTTAATCCCCTAGAAAGGTTTGTGATTAATAACTGTAATTTAGATGAGGTTTATTAATTTTAAATGTGAGTAGATATGTGTTTTTTTGTGTGTAGTGCTGGTGGTCAATGACCGCCAGAATACTCACACCTGTGCCACGTGTCCTGATTTACTACCTATTTACCATATTGCACAAACTCTGCCTGCCCTGACCTTGGCCTGGGCCTGTCCACTGACTATGCTCTCACCTGTCCCCTTCGTGCAACATACTAGTATCTCTTGACTCGCCTAGGTCAACTGCTACTGAACTGAGACTACTTCAGGAGGTAGAGACCTAGTGGTTCCCCTGAAGCGGAGTCCAGATTGCTGTATTGAGATTAAAGGGTAAAGACCCCCACTTAGATAAGTTCCTTAGAAGTAGCCCTACTTCGGGACATAGTGTCTTTACATGTGTGCCAATGAATGGGAGAGGGCACTGGATGCTCAGTTGTCAGAGTTCTCCCTCACGAATGTGAAGAGGTGGAGATGTATAAGAAAAATTGTCCTTTAGAGATTTATTGAAGAGCTAGCACCTCTCTGTAATTTATGCAAAACTGTGTGTCTTTAATTTTCCCTGTGGTGGCACTGCAGGGAAATTGAACAGTTTCTGCTTGGTTTTTCCAAAGATTAAAGCTGACCACTTGGGCTCTCAGCAGGAGGACACTTGGTGATCAACAGTTTGTCAAGGGACCCTTCTAACAAAGAAAGCCCTATAATACCCTTTTTCTTAATATTACGATTATTACTGTAGATAATTATGTGTTCTACAGAACAGCGCATGAGGATCACACAGTAGCTGTCATCTGAGTCGATTCCATGCTCTCCCTGCCCAGCCGGACCAGCCTGTGACCACCTCCGATGATGACTTAATGACATAATTTTGCTATGTAACACTCATCATTAGTGTATAACCCTGACTAAATATAAATGAACTATTTACTATGTCTTGTGTTCTGTCAGGTATGTGTGGAGGGGTGTAGTTTCAGAGAAACTTAAAATGTATTTAGTATTCCTGAGCTGCTGGGCTAACCTTGCCCAATTAACAACTTTCTCCCTATGCACAGTAATAGGGAGAAAGCTGTTAATCATGGACTGGAGAGTAAGTTAGCCTCCAACTCATGAATCCTGTGGACTTGATGCTTCTGGATAATGCAATATCCCAGAGAGGGTATCTGCAATTATTTATTATATAGCTTAGTTAGCTTAGCAAGCCTGGAGTGATGGAGCATGTCCATCTGCTCCCACTCAATGCCTAAATCTGACGTTTAGCTTTTTCTGAATGGTTACCATGGCTGCCGGGACGCTAAAGTCCTGGCAGCCATGGTAAAGTGTAGCGGGGAGCAGCATACTTACCGTCCGTGCGGCTCCCGGGGCGCTCCAGAGTGACGTCAGGGCGCCCCAGGCGCATGGATGATGTGATCGCATGGCACGTCATCCATGAGCATGGGGCGCTCTGACGTCATTCTGGAGCGCGCGGACTGTAAGTATACCGCTCCCCACTACTACTATGGCAACCAGGACTTTAATAGCGTCCTGGCTGCCATAGTAACACTGAAAGCATTTTGAAGACGGATCCGTCTTCAAATGCTTTCAGTACACTTGCGTTTTTCCGGATCCGGCGTGTAATTCCGGCAAGTGGAATACACGCCGGATCCGGACAACGCAAGTGTGAAAGAGGCCTTAGACACCCATCACCACAGTTCAGGACAGGCACATGCAAAAGCCGGCATTGTGGTGGGTGCAGCACTATGAAGTCTAACCAGCGTCGTTCTATGGAAACAGTAGGTTTAAAGAGCACACCAAATGCTTGAAATAACTTCTTTATTAACTTCAACTTTTCTTCATATAACACTGCCGCCTCCGCAGTAGATAGTCCATGTACAAAACATGTGTTGAAAAGATATCACAAAATGGCAGTATGCATAATATGGTGGTTACAACTGCTCAATCTTGTCATTCAACATAAAATGGTGGATATATTTCTCTCTTGAGTATCTGTACTCTCACTTTAAGTTATTTAAGCACTTTATGATCTCTCTGAGAGATATATCTGAGGTCTAACTAATAGTTAACTTGCTAAATTTGGTAGCAATTTGCAATATGCAGTTAGCAGTAACTATTTGCAGATTGATTGAGTATGATCTGGTATGGTTGTATGCAATTTGGATTGCAATATGGAATTTGAATTTGGATTGGGAACTTTGTAGTTTGCAATTGTATGGTATTTGCAATTGGTGGAACTGTAAGTAAACACACATATTACTGGTTCAGTATACAGTTCTAATCACTATAGCAGGAACATTATATAACTGGTTTAAATAACTATTTTGGTCTCTCTGCTTCCATAAAACACAGTTACTATGGTAGAGTGAATGCCCATACAGCTTCTCTCTCTGGTGAATTGAATAATAATGTCTAGCAGCTCCTGCTAGGGAATTTCCCACACAGGCTGTGTGTGAGGCTGGCTGCGATTGGCCAAGACTCCTGCTGTGTGGGAAGCTGGCTGTGATTGGTCTAGACTCCTGCCCAGCAACAACAGTTTACCTCTATGCTCTCTGTTGGTTTCTGCTGTGTCATTGAGCTTACCTCAACAGTTATATGACATCCAAACATGAAGTCACTGTAAAAAACTCTGCTTTTGTCTTTAACACACAAACATATCAACTGCATTAAGGTTATTGGCAGGTCTAGCTGTATAAACATATACGCTATGTTAGCAACCTATGACAGGTCTACAGGCATTTCACAAGCGGACACCTATAGCCACAAGTGCCAGCTTATTGCTGTTAGCAAAGGGAAATCAAGGGAGAGAAAAGGACTACTCTAGAGTGATATTGCCATTTTGCCTACCACCATTCCTCATCCTTCGGGGAAAGAGACATTGCACCTTGTACAGATGCCAGTTGGATGAACTGTAACTCATCCTTTGCACTCAGTAACAAAAAAAAAAACACTTGTTATACTTCTGTGTCTGCCTGATTCTTTCACACCACCTTTTCACAGCACTTAACCCCAGTGGATTGACAGCCCGAGAGAGTACACCGTGGCACATCTCATCAGGGCCACTACTACTCCCTGCACTGACTCCTCATGGGCTCGCTCCTAAGAAATTAAGAAGAGTTGAGCGGTGAAGAAAGAAAATAAGATTTAACTCCTCTCTAAAACTACACCTATCCACACCTAACTGCCAGCATGCTGGTCTCTGTCTCAGAGAATGTGGCATAAAGGTGGTGAGTGGTGACTGTTGACAGATTACCGTATCTTTCGCTTTATAAGACGCACCTGATGATAAGACGCACCTAGGTTTTTGAGGAGGAAAATAAGAAAAAAAATATTTTCAACCAAAAGGTGTGCTTTTGGTGGGGTTTGAACTATTGGTGCTCTGTGGATGACACTATTATAGGGGATCTGTAGATGACACTGTTATGGAGGGGATCTGTGGATGACACACTTATGGGGTATCTGTGGATGACACACTTATGGGGGGATCTGTGGATGACACACTTATGGGGGGATCTGTGGATGACACATTTATGGGGGATCTGTGGATGACACTCTGTTATGAGGGATCTGTGGATGACACTTATGTGATTATAATACCCATCATCCTAAGGAATACACTGATGTACTGTACATTGGTGTATTCTCAAGGATGAGGGGAGTTATAGTCAGATTAAATATAAACTCTATCCAGGGACTGTTCTGTAATTGGCATGTGTTTATATTAAATATGACTATAACCCCCCTCATCCATAAGAATCCACCCATATACTGCAGTACATGGGTGGATTCCTATGGATGAGGGGGGTTATAGTCATATTCAATATAAACACATGCCAATTACAGTACAGTCTCTGGACAGTGTTTATATGAAATACTATAACCCCCCTCATCCATAGAAATCCACTTATACACTGCAGTACATGGGGGATGTATGAGCAGAGAGCAGCAGGGCTAGCAGGCAGAATAACAGAGGCGCTGGAGCGCACAGTGTGACAGGCATCTAGCACATAGACGAGAAGACCGGGACCCTGGAGCTCAGGTCAGTGCCGGGGTCCCCTGGCAGCAGCTGGAAGGGACAGGGGGGGAGAAGATTATACTTACTGGAGCTGCAGGCTCCGGTCCCGGGTGCGCACCAGAAGTGCGGGCTGGCGGCCGAATGAGGAGACAGGGGGGAAAATGTTCACTTACAGGAGCTGAGGACTCCGGTGCCGGGTGCGCACCGGACGTGCAGGCTGGCGGCTGGAGGAGGGGACAGGGGGAAAACATTTTCACTTACTGGAGCTGCGGGCCCCCGTCCCTGGTGCTGGCGGCAGCGGAGCATAATAAGCGAAGCCGCCAGCCTGCCCATCCCTGGTGCGGTCTTGTTAAGGAAGCGCGGGCTGGAGGCAGAAGCCTTCAGTGAAGCCGCCAGCCCACCCAACAGTTTAATGGCCACCTAATTTGCATCGCATTCGTTTTATAAGACGCAGTGACTTTTTCCCTCCACTTTGGAGGGGAAAAAAGTGCGTCTTATAAAACGAAAAATACGGTAATTTTTTTTCCGAAATACTCCCCACAGTGTTTTACAACATGATTACATTTGTGTATGTGACAATTATTGGTTCTGTTATGTCTCTCCTAACATTTTCAATTTGCATGGTGTGTGCAGTGACCTGCTTTACACATTGTGTCATCTAGCTGCTTAATTCCAGATCTCATTACTAGTTAGTTTCCCCTGATACCTTTCTTCTACCACCATGTGTATATGCACTAAATAAAACCTGGAAGCCTGATTTTAAGTAAACAATATTTTGATACACCAAAACTACTCCTGATGTACATTGCCCTGTACACTCGTATCTATCTATCTATCTATCTATCTATCTATCTATCTATCTATCTATCTATCTATCTATCTATCTAGTTTAAGTACAGTTCTCAGCATGCATGGACTGGCAGTTCTTATACAATGTCCAATTTCCACAATTCTTAGGTACTTCAGAGCAATTTGCCTCACACTGCACTCCTCTTTCCATTGTAATCACAATGCAACCACTGGGCAGCCCCCAACGTTAGACTAATTTCTTCACCTTTTTCACAGGTTGCTGTACACACAGTTAATGGTATTACAGATTTCAACAGCATGGTGTAGTATGGTGGGCTTGTTCTGCCTGCTCCCAGTGACCGCAGCGCAGGCACAGGTAAGGACTTATCTCTGCATCGCCGGACTTGGGAGTGAAGATGGCAGATCGCATGTGTTCGTCGGCAAACACTGCAAACTGGCCATCACTGCTCCCCAAAGTTTTAACAATAATAATTTCCCCCCACAATGCCCTCATTAGTAATAGTGCTACAATAGCGATAATGCTCCTCAAAAGTGCCCCCATTAGTAGTAGTGTCCTTCATATTGTGCCCAATAATAATAATAATGCCCCGTAGAACCCCCTGTAGTAATAATGCCCCAGAGGCCCCAGTAGAAATAGGCCCCCCTATAGTGCCCTCAGTGCTAATACAGCTCCTCTACAAGGCATCCCTATAGTGCACCCAGTGGTAATAAAGCCCCTCTATAAGGTACCCTTTTAGACGCCCCAGTAGAAAAAAAACAAATCTATAAGGCACTCCTACAGAGCCCCCAATAGTAATAAGAACACATATATTGTCCCCAGTAGTTATTATGCCCCAAGTATTTATAATGCTCCCAGTAATAGTTCCTGTAGTCATAATGTCCCCCTACAGTGCCCACTGTAGTTCTGCCACCCTGTAGTACCACAGTATTTATAATGCCCCATACCATTATGATGAGCCCCATATAGTGCCCCTAGTACTCCCCTACAGTGCCCCTGTAGTTATAATCCTCCTTGTAGCCCCCCCAGAAATTATTATGTCCCTGCCTCTCCAATACACAGGACAATGTAAATAACATTATACCAAACATACAGTCCCATGTAAATAACATTGTTCCATTGCCTTTAGCCCCTCCAACACATAGTCCCATGTAAATAAAATCACTCCCTTCCTTCAGCCCCTCCAACATACAGTCCAATGTACACAACATCACTCCCCTCCGTTGAGCCCCTTCCATCATACAGTCCCATGTAAATAGCATCACTCCCTCCCTTGCTTTAGCCCCCTTCAACACAAAGTCCTATGTAAAAAAAGTCACTCCCTCCCCTAGCTTCCTCCAACACACAGTCCTATGTAAATAACACTGCCCTCTTCCATTCAAACCCTCTAACATACAATCCCATGTAAACATCATTCCCCTCCCTTCAGCCCTTCCAACATACAGTCCCATGATAATAACATCTCTCCCATCCACTTAGCCCCTCCAACATACACTGCCTGTCCAAAAAAAAGTTGCCACCTGGATTTAACTAAGCTAATAGGTATAAGCCTTCTATTAGATAATTACTGCATTATCTTTCAGCTGGCAACAAGTTATTTAACCCCAACTGGTGCAATGAGTTGCTTCTCATTTCTTAAACAACCATGTCGAAAGACACATCTCGTGGTCGTGGAAAAGATGTTATTCTGTTTGAAAAGGGTCAAATCATTGGCATGCATTAAGCAGAGAAAACATCTAAGGAGATTGCAGAATCAACTAAAATTGGGTTAAGAACTGTCCAACTCATTATTGAAAACTGGAAGGATAGTAGGGACTCATCGTATTTGAGGAAGAAATGTGTTGGGGAAAAAATCCTGAATGATCGTGATCGGTGATCGTTTGGTGAAATCAAATCGAAGAAAAACAACAGTAGAACTCAGGGCTATGTTTTATAGTTAAAGTAAGAGCATTTCCACATGCATAATACAAAGGAAACTTAAGGGATTGGGACTGAACAGCTGTGTAGCAGTAAGAAAACTACTAATCAGTGAGGCTTCAATTTGCTAGGGAGCAAAGATTGGACTCTGGAGCAATGGAAGAAGGTCATGTGGTCTGATGAATCCAGATTTACCCTGTTCCAGAGTGATGGGCGCATCAGGGTAAGAAGAGAGGCAGATGAAGTGTCACAGGTGGTGTTGCAGAAAGCTGGAACTTATAAATAAACATCCGACTGGCTTGATCCCAAACTTAGGAGCATGTGGGTGAGCCCTCTAAAACCCCTAGAGCTCTCCCTGACTGCTATGCCCATGCAAAGGTCTTTATGGTAGACGATTGCATGCCCACATACCTACTACTGTGTGACACCTGTAAACCCTATAATAGTGAGGGGACACGACCACCGGCTCCCTGCACTTAATACGGACGGAGTCAGGGTCACCTAGAATCAAGCCAGCAAGGAAACACAAATAAAGGAAATAGACTTATCTGAGGAATCAGCAGTAGCAGCCTCCAGCAGTGAACGACTCATTCAGGAAGTAGTATAAACCGCAAAGTGAGGCATTTTGGGAGGGAATATAAAGGGAGACAATTAGTGTAAATAGGTGACAGCTGGGAGAAGGAAAGGAGATGACAAAGTGAAACCAAAACAAAGAACGCCATGCAAGAGGTAGAGAAGAACGTCTAACAGACCTTCTCACAGAACTGGCGGTGACATGAAGTGATTCACCCATCATGCCTAGTGCCTACTGTACAAGCCTGTGGGGGCAGTGCTATGCTTTTGGGGTTGCTGCAGTTGGTCAGGTCTAGGTTCAGCAACAGTATGTGCTCTAAAAATGAGGTCAGCTGACTACCTGAACATACTGACCGACCAGGTTATTCCATCAATGGATTTTTTCTTCCCAGATGGCACAGGCATATTCCAAGATGACAATGCCAGGATTCATCGGGCTCAAATTGTGAAAGAGTGGTTCAGGGAGCACGAGACATCATTTAACACAAGGATTGGCCACCACAGAGTCCAGACCTTAACCCCATTAAGAATCTTTAGGATGTGCTGGAGAAGGGTTTGCGCAGCAGTCAGACTTTAACATCATCAATGCAAGATCTTGGTGAAAATTAATGCAACAGTGAATGGAAATAAATCTTGTGACCTTGCAGAAGCTTATCAAAACAATGCCACAGCGAATGCGTGCCGTAATCAAAGCTAAAGGTGGTCCAACAAAATATTAGAGTATGTGACCTTTTTGGGTGGCGACTTTTTATGGAACAGGCAGTGTATATTCCTATGTAAACACTTTTCCCTCCCTTCAGCCCCTCCAACATACAATCACCATTTCCAACAGTCCCAGTAAAAAAAAGACAATCACTGTTTTATTTCTTCACCATACCATCTTCTGCAGATGTTAGACAACCAGGAGCAACTGTATTCTAGCCACGGATAATGCATAGCACAGTGAGCAGACATGCATAGCACAGCGGGTGGCCAGGCTGGCGGTTGGTCAGGCAGACCAACATTTAAACAGTCTTGCTAACCTGTGACCCCCGACCAGGTTACCATGGTAATGGGTGAGGGGAAGAAGGAAAAAATAAATTAAAAAAAGTAAATAGACTCTATTAAACCTCACCCACTAGGTGGCACCCGTGGCACATGCCGTGGAGTGCCTAATTAGAAATACATCTCTGATGGTCATCACTGGTTAGTATCTTTATTTTTGCATCTATAAATACAATTTTATAATATTGAATTAAACATTCTTGACTTACTTACAGTGTACCTGTAAATTCGGTTATCTGTTATCAAATGAAAGTTTTTATGCGTGAATGTAATAATGATATATGTAAGTGATTACAATATTAGAGGGAAAGGATACGTTTATTGGGGAAAACATTACAATTGATAGGCGGCTGTAGTTCCCTGTTGGGCTGACTTTAGCCGCCTGGATACAAGATAAGATACGGTTGGGCATGGAGGAGTACAGGTTCTGTATGGTATTTAGCAGCACATTGACCCACAAATGTTGCAGCTGGGCCTGTAGATTCTGAACACTCATAGGTTGCTGAAGCTGGTGTCCCATAAATGCATGTTTAGTAATAAATCTGGCGACCGGCCAGGAAGTACTTTAATCTGGCGGAGACATTCCTGGGAAACCCTTGCTATGTGTGAGTGACGGTGGCTGTCTGTCAATGGCAGGACACATAATTGGCATTGTGACACCCCATTTCCTTCTGCTACTGTCACGGACGGTGTACAGGAAACAAGACAAAGCAACATGCATATATAACTGAGTGGATCCAAAGCTAAGGAACCAAAAGGGAGACCCCTGCACAAGACCTGAGACTTTCCCTGGCTGTTCAGCCTATGCAAAGATCCCAGAGGTGGAAGGTTGCATATCCACGTACCTCGACTATATAACCCCGGAACACCCTACAATAGTGAGGGGACACGACCACCGACTCCCTACACCAGACACGGAGGGAGTCAGGGTCACCTGGGATCCAGCAAACAGAAAATAACAGATAAATGTTTAGCACTTAACTTTGTAGCAGACTGCAAAACAAGATCAGCATGCACACACACTCCAGGAAGTAGTAGAAGCCGCCCAGTAATGCATTATGGGGTGGAATTTAAAGGGATGCAATCAGTCCAACTCCATGACAGCTGAGAGAGGCTAACGAGATGAGGAACTGAACAGCACAACAAAGAGAACTCAAGGAGGAGGTTCTGAAAGGCCTCTGTCAGAGCTTCTCAGCTGTCTGGTTGTGACAGTACCCCTCCCTCTACGAGTGGACTCCGGACACTCAGAGCCCACCTTCTCAGGATGGGACCTATGGAAAGCCCTGATGAGACGAGAGGCCTTAATGTCCGTCACTGGGACCCACATCCTCTCCTCAGGACCATAACCCTCCCAATGAACAAGGTACTGAAGAGAACCGCGGACAAGACGAGAATCCACAATCCTAGAGACCTGAAATTCAAGATTCCCATCAACCATAATCGGAGGAGGAGGCAAAGGCGAGGGTACAATGGGTTGAACATAAGGTTTCAATAAGGACTTATGAAAAACATTATGGATCTTCCAAGTCTGAGGAAGATCAAGACGGTAGGCAACAGGATTGATGACAGACAGGATTTTGTAAGGCCCAATAAACCTAGGACCCAACTTCCAGGAGGGAACCTTCAATTTAATATTCTTGGTAGACAACCACACCAGATCACCAACATTCAGGTCCGGACCAAGCACACGTCTCTTATCTGCCACACGCTTATATCTCTCACTCATGCTCTTTAGATTATCCTGAATCTTTTGCCAAATAGATGACAAAGACGAGGAGAATCTGTCCTCATCAGGTAAACCAGAAGACCCCTCTCCCGAGAAAGTCCCAAACTGCGGATGAAACCCATATGCACCAAAAAATGGTGACTTATCAGAGGACTCCTGACGACGGTTATTTAAAGCAAACTCAGCAAGGGACAAAAAAGAACACCAACCCTCTTGATTCTCCGCCACAAAACAGCACAGATATGTCTCCAGATTCTGTTTGACGCGCTCTGTCTGGCCATTCGACTGCGGGTGGAAAGCAGAAGAGAATGACAACCGAACCCCCAAGCGAGAACAGAAAGCCTTCCAGAATCTGGAAACAAACTGCGTGCCCCTATCAGAGACTATGTCTGAAGGAATACCGTGCAATTTGACAATGTGATCAATAAATGCCTGCGCCAGCGTCTTAGCATTGGGAAAACCAGGAAAAGGGATGAAATGCACCATTTTGCTAAAACGGTCCACCACCACCAGAATCACAGTCTTCCCCGAGAAACGAGGCAGGTCCGTTATAAAGTCCATGGACAGATGTGTCCAAGGACGGGAAGGAATGGGTAAGGGAAGGAGAGGACCGGATGGCCGTGAATGAGGGACTTTGGCACGAGCGCAAGTCTCGCAGGCTGCCACAAAACCCCTTAACCGACTTACGAAGCGCAGGCCACCAGAATCTCCGAGCGATGAGATCCAGTGTGGCTCTTGCCCCCGGGTGCCCAGCAAGGACCGTATCGTGGTGTTCCCAGGAGCACAAACAACCTCCCAGGAGGACAAAGATCAGGAGCCTCTGACTGGGCTGCCTGCACCTGTGCCTCCAATTCAGAAAAGAGAGCAGAGACCACCACACCTTCAGCCAAAATGGGACCCGGGTCTTCAAAATTCCCGCCTCCCGGAAAACAACGTGACAGGGCATCTGCCTTCACATTCTTAACTCCAAGGCGGAACGTGACCACAAAATTAAACCTAGAAAAGAACAAAGACCATCTGGCCTGTCTCGGGTTCAGACGCTTGGCTGACTCCAAGTAGGCCAGATTTTTATGGTCAGTAAATACGGTAATAGGGTGTCTGGCTCCCTCTAGCCAATGGCGCCATTCCTCAAAAGCCAACTTGATGGCCAACAATTCCCTATCTCCCACATCGTAATTTCTCTCTGCGGAGGAGAGTTTTTTCGAGAAAAAGGCACACGGTCGCCATTTGGCAGGAGAGGAACCCTGAGACAAGACCGCCCCCCACACCCACCTCAGAAGCATCAACCTCAACTATGAAGGGTAAAGAAATATCAGGTTGCACCAAGATGGGAGCGGAAGCAAAACTCTCCTTGATATTAGAAAAAGCCTTACGCGCCTCTACTGACCAAGAAGAAAAATCTAACCCCTTTCTGGTCATATCAGTGAGTGGTTTAACAATAGAGGAATAATTCAAAATAAACTTCCTGTAATAATTGGCAAAGCCCAAAAACCGCATCAGCGCCTTCTGATTCTCAGGAAGCTCCCACTCAAGCACAGCGCGGACCTTCTCGGGGTCCATGGGAAAACCAGAAGCGGAGAGAAGAAACCCCAGAAATTGAATTTCTAGAACCGCAAACACACATTTTTCCAGTTTCGCATATAATTTATTCTCCCGCAGGATGAGCAAGACTTGACGTAAATGTTCCTTATGAGTTTTGAAATCAGGAGAAAAAATCAAAATGTCATCCAAATACACTAATACAAATTTCCCCATTAAATGATAAAAAATGCTGTTCACGAAATGCTGAAAAATGGCTGGGGCATTCATCAAACCAAAAGGCATAACCAAATTCTCTAAATGGCCCTCAGGGGTATTGAAGGCCGTCTTCCATTCGTCTCCTTCTCTGACCCTGACCAGGTTGTATGCCCCTCTTAGATCTAATTTGGAAAAGACTTTAGCCCCAACAACCTGGTTAAACAGGTCCGGGATCAGAGGAAGCGGATAAGGGTCACGAATAGTGATACTGTTCAGCTCCCTGAAATCCAGACAAGTTCTTAAAGAACCATCTTTTTTCTTAACAAAGAAAAAAACAGCGGCAACAGGTGACTTCGAGGGTCGTATGTGTCCTTTTCTCAGACTCTCAGAGATATAAGCACGCATAGCGATCCTCTCAGGTTGGGAAAGATTGTATAAACGAGATTTAGGCAGTTTGGCGCCTGGGATGAGATTAATAGGGCAATCGTACTCCCTGTGCGGGGGCAAATCCTGAACTCCACTCTCAGAGAAGACATCCAAAAATTCAGAGAGAAAAGATGGTACAGTCTTAGTAGCAACCTCAGAAACAGATGTCGTGAGGCAATTCTCTCTGCAAAAGTCACTCCAACCATTTATTTGCCTCGCTTGCCAATCAATGGTGGAGTTATGTTTAGTGAGCCTGGGTAGCCCCAACACTAGAGGAGTAGGCAAACCGCTAAGGACGAAACATGACACATCCTCAACATGAGCATCACTCACAATTAAACAGATATTGTGAACTATGCCCTTTAATCAATAGCAAAAACAGGAATATCCTTTCCCAAAGTGCGTACCTGGAAACCATGAGTTATCGCAAATTGATTATCTATGAGATTGACCGCTGCTCCACTATCCACAAAAATCTCACAAAAAAATTTCTTGCTCTCTAGCGCCACCCTAGCCAACAGGACAAAACGGGAACTACAAGCAAACGGAAAACCTTCAATTTCCGCCTCAACCCTGCCAATAGTAACAGACGGAACATTTTTAAAAGATTTTTTCCTGTTTGTTTCTTTATTACTCCCAGAAAACTGCCTGAATCTCCTAGAGGGACAAATATTTGCCAAATGATTTATACCTCCACAACAAAAACAAACCCTCCCATGCGAGCTGAATCTTCTATTGTCAGAAGCAATCAACCCCAGCTGCATGGGCTCCTGCTCAGAAGGGGCTGACAGCGACTGAGACCCCTGCGCACAGAATGGGACCGCTGCACTGTCCTGGGACTGAGTATGACAGGAAGGGGACATCTCTCCTCTCTCTCTAAGACGCCTGTCAATACGAACGGCCTGAGACATAGCAGAGTCCAAAGAAATAGGCCTCTCATGAAAGGCAAATGCATCTTTCAATCCCTCTGAAAGACCATGGCAAAATTGACTTCGGAGTGCAGCATCATTCTAACCAGTATCAACTGCCCATCTCCGAAATTCTGAGCAGTATATTTCTGCGGATTGTTTACCCTGGCATAATAGACGTAGTCTAGACTCAGCCAAAGCAATACGATCCGGATCATCATATATCTGACCCAGGGCTAAAAAGAATTCATCCACTGAACGGAAAGGCCGTGCCCCCTCCGGCAGCGAAAAGGCCCAGGACTGAGTGTTACCCCTGAGCAGCGATATAATGATCCCCACCCTCCGTTCCTCATCACCAGAGGAATGGGGAAGAAGGCGAAAATGGAGTTTGCAAGCCTCTCTAAAACGCACAAAATTCTCACTACCCCCGGAGAACGTATCCGGGAGCGAGATCTTAGGCTCAGAACAAACTCCATGAACGCAAGCTGAACCGGTCACTTGAAGCTGAGAAAAAGTCTTACGGAGATCAGCTACCTCCAATGAAAGACCCTGGAAGCGTTCAGCCAAAAGTGAAACCGGATCCATGCTTGAGTTGGTTTTGGCGGCTTATAATGTCACGGACGGTGTACAGGAAACAAGACAAAGCAACATGCATATATAACTGAGTGGATCCAAAGCTAAGGAACCAAAAGGGAGACCCCTGCACAAGACCTGAGACTTTCCCTGGCTGCTCAGCCTATGCAAAGATCCCAGAGGTGGAAGGTTGCATATCCACGTACCTCGACTATATAACCCCGGAACACCCTACAATAGTGAGGGGACACGACCACCGCTCCCTACACCAGACACGGAGGGAGTCAGGGTCACCTGGGATCCAGCAAACAGAAAATAACAGATAAATGTTCAGCACTTAACTTTGTAGCAGACTGCAAAACAAGATCAGCATGCACACACACTCCAGGAAGTAGTATAAGCCGCCCAGTAATGCATTATGGGGCGGAATTTAAAGGGATGCAATCAGTCCAACTCCATGACAGCTGAGAGAGGCTAACGAGATGAGGAACTGAACAGCACAACAAAGAGAACTCAAGGAGGAGGTTCTGAAAGGCCTCTGTCAGAGCTTCTCAGCTGTCTGGTTGTGACAGCTACGTGCTTGGAAATAGTTCAGACAGATACAGGAGTGTGTAATGAAGGTGCCATCTGTGTCTGGATTGTGGACACCTGTGGGAGTTGTTCATGCTTGTCAGTGGATTAAACAATCCTCTCTACTGGTGTTCTGTATGGGCCGTCCAGAGCCTGTTCGCCATGTGTGCTTGCCCTCACATACCAACTGCTCTCAACACCTCCTAACAGCTACAATAGGTCAGAATAGTATAGCTGGCGGGCAGTTAGTTGAATTGACCATCCTGCTTCTCTCAGTTCAATGATACACCCCCTCGTGTGTTTGAGTGCGTCATAGAGGCATACCTAGTAGTCAACGATCTCTCACCAAGAAGTACACCACCCAAAAGTAGGCTCTGAGAGCCTTTTTATCAGGCAGTAGGGGAAACACTTTTACACCTTCTTGTGGAAATAATATAAGTGCAGACTGGATGGATAAAGTATTTTTCTGGCATCAATCTTCCATGTTTCTACTTGTCTATCTCATAAAAATTATCTATGGTTGTCTGTATTGATCAACTTCACCTTGATCTCTATTAGACAGCGTTCAACTACACAGGAAGATATGTATGTAGAATCCAGACAAGGTTTATTTCAAGGCTCAATCCTTGTAGGTGAAAAGATGATTTTTTCCAAGGTTCAACAGAAGATGTGAACAGTACCAAAGTATCAACTAAAATGACTGTCAGGAACTTGAAGAAGGGAGGAGCTGATTACATTAGAGCCTGGCTACAGGGAGATAGAAGGGACAAACCTCCAACAAGCAAACGCACTGCAATGACAGTAAATGTAATCAGGGAATGTGGAACATGCCACAGCTCAAAATAATTTCTCCCTGAGGATCAATTTCCTACTTGAGCACTGAAACTGATGGAAGATTTTATTTCATGGTAAGTCACTCAAGGATAGACTTTCTGTCATAGAGTCTCTATTTTATTTTATTTTTTTAGCATTTTTCCATCAAGATTCAGTTTTAAATTACAGTTGATATAAAAGGGTTTTTATTTCAATCCACCCGAGTGTAATGATTCTGCATATATTTGCATAGAACATTGGGGGTAAAAAAAAAAAAGGCTTTGTGCCAGAAAAGTTGGGTGTTTTTAACAGTTCATCTGTGGAGTAGGACAAGTGTTTGCAACATTTTTCATGTTTTCCGCCGTTCCTAGCACTTTTTATTTACTAATGGGTGTACAAATGTGATGTGGGCGGACTTACATTTTAAGTCAGATCAATCATGTGTGTTAAAATGCGCAAAGAGTTGAAAGTCCACTCCGGTCCCCTGGTGGCATAGAAACTGACAGAATCATTGTAATACATTTTAAAGGTACAAAATTTTTTATAAAAAAGCACACCCAAGTAGACAAATAGACAAGTAGCGAAGTTCATTGAAGGATTTCAAACATACATATTACTTTACACGTGTATTTAACATTCACATCATGTTAACAACATATCTTAACCACTTACCGTATATACTCGAGTATAAGATGAGTTTTTTGGCACATATTTTTGTGCTCAAAAAGCCCCCTCGTCTTATACTCGAGTCTAGGTCTGTATTATGGCAACTTACATTGCCATAATACAGACCATGACATGTTGGGGGCCGGAGAAGCTGTTACTTACCTTTACAGCTGCCCCGGTCAGCTCCCAGCACGTCCGCGCGGCACCTCTGTTAGGCTGAGTTCACACGAGCGTGACAGATTTGGTCCGGATGCGTTCAGGGTGCGTTCAGTTAAACTCGCACCATTTTGCAAGCAAGTTCAGTCAGTTTTGGCTGCAATTGCGTTTAGTTGCTCAGTTTTTTCCGCGTGGGTGCAATGCGTTTTGATGCATTTTTCACACGCGTGATAAAAAACTGAATGTTTACAAACAACATCTCCTAGCAACCATCAGTGAAAAACGCATTGCATCCGCACTTGCTTGCAGATGCAATGCGTTATTAACGCAGCCCCATTCACTTCTATGGAGCCAGGGCTGCGTTAAAAACGCAGAATATAGAACATGCTGCGATTTTAAAGCATTGCAGAAGTGATGCATGAAAAAAAATGCTCATGTGCACAGCCCCATTGAAATGAATGGGTCAGGATTCAGTGCAGGTGCAATGCGTTCACCTACTGCATTGCACCCGCGCGGAAATCTCGCCCGTGTGAACTCAGCCTTAAGCTCCCAGTGTAAATCTCGCGAGACACACGGGCCGCGAGATTTACACTGGGAGCAGACCGCGAGATTTACACTGGACAGCCCCCCTCCCTGGCCAAGTATGAAGTAGGGAGGTGGGGAACAAAAAAATAAACAACCTGATAAATATAAACAAAATTAAAATAAATAAATAAATGCCCAGTTGATGGGAGTCTCTCCCACTCATCCTCTGCAGCCTCTGTGGGTGGTCCCTAGTCTTATACTCGAGTCAATAATTTTTCCCATTTTTCGGGGGTAAAATTAGGGGCTTATATTCGGGTCGGCTTATACTCGAGTATATACGGGTAATTTTCTTTCTTTTTTTAAATTTTTACTCTCTACCGTCCAAGAGCCATAACTTTATTTTTTGTTTCATATCTGTTCATTGACATAATCGTATCATGGCTTGCTTTTTGCGGGAGAAGTTGTACTTTCTAATGGTATCATTTAATATTCCATACCATGTAGTGGGAACCTGGAAAAAAATCTAAATAGAGTACAATTGGAAAAATCCCAGTGCCATCATTGTTTTATGTGTTTCATTTTTATGCTTTTCATAAAATAAGATGTTATCTTTAGGGCTCATTCAGACGGCCGTGTGTTTTGGTGTGGACCCATTCATTTCAATGGGGCCGCAAAAGATGCAAGACAGCACACCGTGTGCTTTCCGCATCCATTGTTCCGTTCCGTGGCCCCGCAAAAAAATATAGAACATGTCCTATTCTTGTCCGCAATTATGGACAAGATTAGCCGATTTCTATGAGAGTGACGCCATGTGCGGTCCGCAAATTGCAGAACGCACACCGGCTTCTATCCGTGTTTTGCGGATCCACAATTTGCTGAATGAGCCCTTATTCTGTGGATCAGTACAAATATAGTAATACTAAATGTATATATTTTTTCTAGAAACGCTTTGAATTTTTTTTTTCTTATATTTATACAAAACTGTTTTTTTTTTTTTTTTTTGCAGGGCGATCTGTAGATCTTATTCATACCAATTTGGAGTATATATGATTTTTTGATCACTTTTTTGTCAATTTTTTTAGTTTGGATATATTTGGACTCGGCAGTGACAGTGGCATTTATTGTTTATTTTTCTATAAAATGGGAAAAGGAAGTGTTATTAATTTTTTAAAATATTTAAAAAAATGGTAAAACACGTTAGGCTGCTTTCACATCTGTGCTTTCCCTTTCCGCTATTGAGATCTGTAATAGGATTTCAATTGCGGGGGAAAATGCTTCAGTCTTGTCCCTATTCATTGTCAATGGGGATAAAACCGAACTAAAGGGAATGAAGTACACCAGAATGCATTCCATTCTGTTTCATGGTGTTCCCATGACGCACACAAAAGCGTTGCAATTAGAGTTTTTGAGTGCGTCTTAGGATGCAGAGCAAGACGGGTCCGTCATGACACACAATGTAAGTCAATGGTGACGAATCAGTTTCTCTGACAAAAAAGAAAACGGATCTGTCCCCCTTTGACTTACAATGGTTTTAGAGACGGATCCGTCATGGCTATTTTAGAGATAATACAACCTGATCCGTTCATACCGGATGCTGACGGTTGTATTATCATGATAGAGGCGTTTTTGCTGATCCATGACAGATCCAGAAAAAACGCTGGTATGAAAGTAGCCTTAGGCCTCATGCACACCACCGTGCCATTTTTTGCGGTCCGCAAACCGTAGGCCGTCAATATAATGCCTATTCTTGTCTGCAAAGCGCGGACAAGAATAGGACATGTTATATTTTTTTTGCGGGGACGCGGAACGGAGCAACGGATGCGGACAGCACACGGAGTGCTGCCTGCATCTTTTGCTGCCCCATTGAAGTGAATGGGTCCGGATCTGAGCCGCTGATGCGGACCCAAACAACGGTCATGTGCATGAGGCCTTAGGTTCATCTGCTATACATCAGTCAGACACTGTTTCAGGTGCTGTGGCCTCCTTTTATAGTAAATCCAATATAACTGAAAATGCGCCAAATCTCTGGCATGTCTCTTTTCACGATCAGCACAGTCACTGCATAGCCACTTTCCAGATAATGCACCTATTTCCCTGAAAGCCAAAATCAAGAACTACTGTGTGACATTTGTTACAGCTGGTGCAGAAGAAATCACTCAAACAGCGGCAGACAATCCAAAAATTTACTTCAAGTAATACCCTAAAAATAAATGACCCACTTAAATCTTACCATAAGGCCTCTTTTACATGAGTGATACGGATTATGTCAGAATCTGTTCAGGAAAAAATTATGGTTTAGCAACCAAGTTCAATCAGTTTTCTCTACGACTGCATTCACTGTATATGTCTGTTTCACGCAGATGCTATCAGTTTTGATGTGTTTTTTATGCGCGTAAAAAAAAAGAATAACCATCTACATCTAGCAATCATCAGTGAAAAACACATTGCATCCAGACGTCTTCCGTTTTTCACACATGCCCCATTAACTTCTATGGAGCCAGGGTTTCATAAAAAACGCAGAATATAGCAGCGTTGTTTCCTGAACACAGAGATGATGTGTGAAGAATGACACTTATGGGCACAGACAGGGCCGTCTTTACCAAGGGGCAAAAGGAGCAGCTGCCCCGGGCCCAGTTGCTCCTGGGGGGCCCAAGGCAGCTGCCTCTTGAGCCCTGCTAGCTACTGCCCCGGGTGTCAAGCTGTCTGTGTACTTTAACGTTGTGATCTAGGACCTTAGATGACATCCTCACCATGTGACCAGTAACCTAGCAATTACTGGTCACATGGCTATGAGGTCATCACAGGTCCCAGCAGGAGTGTTGCAGAAGTTAACTGTGGAGCTTTTTTGTGTGAAGATTACATCAGAAAAAGGTGACAGGGGCTGTTATGTTAATATACTGTAAACTACTGTATAGTGGGGTGCTGTATATTGTGTGGGGGCTGTATATTGTGTGGGACTGTATACTGTGTGGGGCTGTATACTGTGGGGGCTGTATACTGTGTGGTGGGCCTGTATACTGTGTGGTGGGCTGTATACTGTGTGGTGGGCTGTATACTGTGTGGTGGGCTGTATACTGTGTGGGGGCCTGTATACTGTGGGGGGGGCCTGTATACTATGTGGTCAGGCTGTATACTGTGGGGGGGCCTGTATACTGTGTGGTGGGGCTGTATACTGTGGGGGGCCTGTATACTGTGTGGTGAGGCTGTATACTGTGTGGTGGGCCTGTATACTGTGGGGTGCTGTATATTGTGTGGGACTGTATACTGTGTGGTGGGCTGTATACTGTGTGGGGCTGTATACTGTGGGGGCCTGTATACTGTGTGGTGGGCTGTATACTGCGTGGTGGGCTGTATACTGTGGGGGATAAAACCGAACTAAAGGGAATGAAGTACACCAGTACACCACAGTACGCTGTATACTGTGGGGGGGCCTTATACTGTGTGGTGGGCTGTATACTGTGTGGTGGGGCTGTATACTGTGTGGGGGCCTGTATACTGTGTGGGGACCTGTATACTGTGTGGTGGGCTGTATACTGTGTGGGGGGCTGTATACTGTGTGGGGGCCTGTATACTGTGTGGGGGGCTGTATACTGTGGGGGCCTGTATACTGTGGGGGGCTGTATACTGTTGGGGGGAATGAAGTACACCAGTACACCACAGTACGCTGTATACTGTGGGGGGGTCTTATACTGTGTGGTGGGCTGTATACTGTGTGGGGGGCCTGTATACTGTGTGGGGCCTGTATACTGTGTGGGGGGCTGTATACTGTGGGGGCCTGTATACTGTGGGGGGCTGTATACTGTTGGGGGAATGAACTACACCAGTACACCACAGTACGCTGTATACTGTGGGGGGTCTTATACTGTGTGGTGGGCTGTATACTGTGTGGGGGGCCTGTATACTGTGTGGGGGCCTGTATACTGTGTGGTGGGCTGTATACTGTGTGGTGGGCTGTATACTGTGGGGGGGGGCTGTATACTGTGTGGGGGGCTGTATACTGTGGGGGCCTGTATACTGTGGGGGGCTGTATACTGTTGGGGGGCCTGTATAGTGCGGGGGGGCTGTATAGTGGGGGGGGGGCTGTATAGTGTAGGGGGGGCCTGTATAGTGTAGGGGGGGCCTGTATAGTGTGGGGGGCTATACTGCTGCACTGTATACTGTGGGGGTCTGTATACTGTGGGTGCGGTATAGTGTGGAGTGCTATACTGCTGTACTGTATAGTGTGGGGGGCTGTATCGTGTATAGTTTGGGGTGCTGTATACAGTGAGGTGTTGTATACTGTGAGGTGTTGTATAATGTGGGGTGCTGTATACTGTGGGCTGCCATACTGCTCTACTATATATTGTGGGGTGCTATACTGCATACTGTGTGGTGCTGTATACTATATGGTGCTATACTGCATACTGTGGGGTGCTGGGGTGCACTGTAACACTAGGGTGAGCCGAGGCCTGGTCTCCTTCCTGCAGAGCGGTGCCCACTTCCAGCCTGAGCCCAGCTGCCCAGAACACTGATCCTGAGCTGCTGGAGTCTTCAGAACTGGAAGTATTCACAGTCATTCACTGGACTGTACCAGATGTGTGGATTTGTGTGTGTGTGTTGTGGTGGAGGCTGTGATTGCCTGCTAAGGTGTGGGAAGGAGGGATCCAGGGGGCCCAAGTAAATTTTTGCCCAGGGTCCAATCAATATTAAAGACGGCCCTGGGCACAGACCCATTGAAATGAATGGGTCAGGATTCAGTCTGGATGCTGTTCACTGCACGCATCACATCTGGATGGAAAACTCGACTGTCTATATTTTCATTCACATAAGGATTTATTTTTGCTTATTGATCGCTTTTTTGAGTTCCCTGGCGTAAGTTAGAAACTGGTGTAGGTTATAGCTGTAGTCTATACTAGCCCCAGCTGGCGTAGACTTTAGTTTCTGGCGAAAAGACTGCCAGAGATGTGACTAATTTATTAAGAGACATCCGCCTCTTAATAAATTAGACACATTTAACTATGGTGCACAGGGATCAAGACTAACATATGGGAGCAGCAGTCTTGATAAATGTCCCTTAGTCTCTTTTGAAAAATGGGCATGGTTAGCTATGTTAAAGAGGTATAGGCCTGATTAAAAAAATTAAACAGTCGCACAAATGTCACAATTTCATTACATTAGGAGGCTGGTAGTATAAAACTGGAGTAACATCTCTAGATATTTAAAGGGTAACTCAACTTTTAATTAACTTTTTGGTAAGATGTCCCTAATGCCCTAATAATAATTTTTGTAATGTATTCTATTAATGGATTTTTTATTTTTTTATAAAGATATCCCCCCTAAAGCGCACGTTTCCCTGTGCGCTTAAAACCACTTTTCTGTACATGTGGTGTTAGGAGTACGGGCTCTACAGTTTATCAATGGGAATGCACATTGCTGCTCCTGCCTGTATCCCCTGATTCACTAAATGCTGGCATGGCACATGGGTACCCTGTACCCATGTACTATGCCAGGATTAGCTGAGCGGAGCAGGCTCCTGCCTGTGCCTGCTCTGCTAAGCTACGAGCTGACATGCAGGACTTTAAACCTTACACTCTTGTTTAGAACTGCTACTGCACCCTTACTAGAGTGAGATTGCAACATTTTTTTGCAACTTCCAGTCCAAGTGATAAATCTGGAATGAAATTAGCATAACTAACAACACCCCCTTTCTCAAGGTCAAGGCAAATGGGGACACTTATCAACTTCTCTATAGTAGAAAACAGGTGTGAAAAAGTGTGCATGTTATGTTTTATTTTTTTTGTGGGCGGGTTACACCCCATTTGGCACTTTTTAAAACTGTGGGTGGTGCAGGGTGGGGAGTGGGCTAAGCAGGGCAGGGCATACTGAGCCCAGCACATTTATTATGATCTATGCCATATTATCCATTAAATCTACGCAGCTCCTTTTCTGGGATAGATTTCAGTTCTAGTGCATAGACCTGAACAGATACACCACAATTAAAGAAGTTTTCCCAAAGAGAAGAATACTGATAAACTATCCTTAGGTTAGGTGATCATTAGGGGTCCAGTGGGTGCTGTGGCCTCTTCCTAGGCATTTGACGTCATATTCATTGATCATATCACCTATTTGAAGCTCAGTCCCATGCAATTGAATGAGCCTGGACTGCAATACCAAGCATAACTGCTTTATAATAGATGGTGCTGTGCTTGGTAGGCTGTGAGGGGGCCACGTGCCTCTTCAAACAGCTGATTGGTGGGGGTGCCAGGTGTCAGACCCCCTTGATCAGATATCCTGAGTATAGGTCATCAATATTCTATTCTCGCAAAATCCCTTTAAAAAGAGGAGTGTGTGTCACGAGGGTGTCAAGAACCACGCCTGACTACGTTATACCCGGGGTCAGGAAGTCGCAGCGGTTGGCTGCGCGCTCTATGTAGAAAGATAGGGCTGTTTCTTTATGGGTTTGCTTTCTGGGTTTGCTTTGCAACCCTTTTTGGCTCACTCAGGGATCCGGCAAAAAGGGTTGCAAAGCAAACCCAGAAAGCTACCATAAAGAAACAGCCCTATCTTTCTACATAGAGCGCGCAGCCAACCGCTGCGACTTCCTGACCCCGGGTATAACGGAGTCAGGCGTGGTTCTTGACACCCTCGTGACAGTGTGTCTATTAATAATTGTGGATTGCCAAAACTGACACATATTGAGATACTGTAACGGCAAATATTTACAAATGGTCCGGGGGACCAATGGTTGTCTCTTAGTTACATGTGCTACTAATATCCCATCCTAAAATGTAACATTTATTTCTTATCATAAAACCATAGCTCTAACTTGTGTGATTTAAAACTGTCAGCTGTGCCACCGTAGTGACTGCCCTATAGAGAATGCCAGGTAAACAGTGCTAGCACTCTCTATAGGGAAACCAGCAGGACTTTGCATAACGGGACACAGACGGATCCGTTTTGATTTCCATAGACTTCTATTAGGACGGAAAGCAAACGGAATGCCAAGTCTATGGGCAGAAGAACAGACCTGTCCTTCCGTCTTATGTATTCCGTTAATTTTCATTATAACGGAAAGCTATAACGGAATCCCTAACGCTAGTGTGAACCCACCCTAAGACTGGTCTGTAAATTCTTTGTCCTATTAAATGTCCCCGAAGGAGACATACATTTTGGTGCAAAATGGTGCTTGAGACAAAATTTGTGACTTTTCTACGCTGGAATATAATTAGGCTTAATACACACCACCATAGTATAGGTCAGTATTGTGGTGCTTATAAAAACGAGTGGTGTAATAATGCGAAATGTTTCAAAATATTTGAATAAATAAGCCCTATGAGTTGCCAGTGCCCAATTGTGTGACTTTTTGAACCCAGAATTCTGGAGTACAGGACTTGATAAATTTCTCCTATAGTGTTGATCAGTGGACATTCGCTATAAAGCAGCGTAAATGCTGCAAATTTTCCACAGCAGAAAGTCTGCAGCGTATCAAACCGTTTGCATTGCAAATAGTGAAATCCATGGGACTCATCTGCAACATAAACTGAACTGATATGCTGCAGATTTCAAATCCGCATCACATGTCAAGTCAAGCAAATATATTGCTGCTCAGTGTGTGGATAAGATTCAAATTACTTCCACTTTACTAGTATAGCAAACAAACTATGGAACCTCTATTGGTTGTGCATTCAATAGGCATAACTGGTGAAGGTATGAAGTTCTCCAGACAGTATGTAGGTAAATAAAAACCTGTATTGGTACTTACCCATTTCTCAGGTCCAATACTGTACCCAATATCAGGGATTGGACCTGACGAAGGATACTTCTCGGTCCAGAAATGTCTGGAGACTTTTATTGTTGGCTGCACGGTTATAACCCTTCATTTCCCTTTTGACTGGTGTGGACTCTAAGGCCTCTTTCACACGGGCGTGTCCGGATGCGTCCCGGTGCATTGCGGCAAACCCGCGTGAGTAGGAACGCAATTGCAGTCAGTTTTCACTGCGATTGCGTTCCGATGTTCAGTTTTTATTGCGCGGGTGCAATGTGTTTTGCACGCGTGTGATAAAAAAAACGACTCGGGTACCCAGACCCGAACTTCTTCACAGAAGTTCAGGTTTGGGTTAGTTGTAGTGTAGATTGTATTATTTCCCCTTATAACATGGTTATAAGAGAAAATAATAGCATTCTGAATACAGAATGCATAGTACAATAGGGCTGGAGGGGTTAAAAAAAAATAAAAAAAAATTTAACTCACCTAGTCCACTTGTTCGCGCAGCTGTCTTCATCTGTGAGCAATAGGACCTTTGATGACGTCACTACGTTCATCACATGGTCCATCACATGATCCATCACCATGGTGATGGCTCATGTGATGAGCGCAGTGACGTCATCAAAGGTCCTATTGCTCACAGATGAAGACAGAAGAGATGCCGGCTGCGCGAACAAGTGGATTAAGGTGAGTTAAATTATTTTTCATTTTTTTTAACCCCTCCAGCCCTATTGTTCTATGCATTCTGTATTCAGAATGCTATTATTTTCTCTTATAACCATGTTATAAGGGGAAATAATAATGATCGGGTCCCCATCCCGATCGTCACCTAGCAACTGTGCGTGAAAATCGCACCGCATCCGCACTTGCTTGCGGATGCTTGCGATTTTCACGCAACCCCATTCATTTCTATGGGGCCTGCGTTACGTCAAAAACGCACAAAGAGGAGCATGCTGCAATTTTCACGCATTGCACAAGTGATGCGTGAAAATCACCACTCGTGAGCACAGCCCCATAGAAATGAATGGGTCTGGATTGAGTGTGGGTGCAATGCGTTCAACTCACGCATTGCACCCAAGCGGAATACTCGCCCGTGTGAAAGGGGCCTAAGGGGAAAAAGGTGTCTTCAAACACGGCAGATTTTGTTGCAGAAAATATATGCGACTGAAAACCAGTTCATCTGAATGGGGTTGTTTTGGTGGGAAGCATATGGATTTCTGCAAGCCTCATTCTAACAAATTAAACTGATTTTCAGTTGCAGAAATTTTCTGTAACAAACTCTGTTGAGTCTGAATACACCCTATATTTTCACATAGCAGATTTGCAGCAGACATTTCTGCAACTGTCCCATTTATTAGAATATGCCTTGCAGAAATCCATGTGCATCCTGCAAAAGGAACTGCATTGTGTTGGCACATCTTACCAGAAAGAAGTTAAACACTTTTCCTTAACTCAGTTCAATGCTGGCTTTAGTTTGTGAAAAAATGGCAGATGCCTTTAATAAATCTAACACATTTCACAGCTTTACTATTCCATTCCTGCTTTCCTTTTTCTAGATACTTATAAAGAGTGTCTAATGATGGGTAAAAATTTCCATTATTAATGTGGCGCTCAGCATCTATTTCAGTACTACTTTACAGTAGCTTTTCAGATTTTTCAGGTTTTTTAATGTGTTTTTTAAAGCCAAATCCAGGAGAAGATTCAAAAACAGGAGAAAGAATGGAGGGTGTGGGGGGTAATTTGGATGTTCAAATCAGAGTGAATAAACTTCAAAGGGACCATGCTGAGATAAAGATGTATGTACCAGTACAAGTACAGTATAGCTCATGATTTGAGGAGGTCCTAGAAGACCATTGGCATAGACAAACACTATAGGGGCTGACGGTACAGAATTAGGAAACCTGGTCTAAAAGTATAACAATGGTTCTATAATTTACTTCACGTCTTTACTTCTGAAAGAATATTAGGCTGTCTGAATTAGGACGTAATAATTAGAATTCGAAATCCAGCCGTCTCTGAGGCTATGATAATGTAGACCAATACAAGTGGAAATGTTATACACTGGAACATGTACAGCATATAAAGCTGTAGATATATCTAGTGCCTCCAGTGAGTCACCAACACCTAGTGGGAGCTCCTACAGTACTCCCTTCAAAAGACTTTATATGTTCAGTCCCAGAATCTGTACATGTGGACTACGCAATAAAGAAAGGCTACAGCATCCTCAAGTAATCCGTGTTTATTGTGCCCAGAAAAGTATACAATAGCAATATCTCAACTTGTAATAGATGGGTTTCTTTATGGCCCATTTAGATGATTCACATTCTGGTGCTGTCCGAGTGTAGAACTGGCAGCAAACAGACTAAACACTGATTCATCATAATCATATAACCGATTTTCTCTGCATGGATCCATGAAGAGAAAATCCTAACATGCTCTATTTTGTCTTAATTTCCTTTATATATTCTCCAATAGAAGTCAATCTGTCCATGAGAAAAATTCACAGCACCCCGTTCACCCCACATCATCCAGCTAAGGACCATCTTTATCGATAGTTGCGAGGAGACACTGAAAAGTGAAAGAAGTTATTTTTGGCTGACGTGAAAAACTGGTGACCTACTGATGCCATATGGATGGGGGAAAAAACTGATAAATGGAACATGTGAAAGACAATACTGATTCATGGATGGAAAATCATCAGTTTTTGTGGACGGAACAGACTAGTTTTATGTCACTCATCAAAATTGGCCCTTAAGCTGTATTTTAAGGGTACGGGTAAGGCTTTGCTGGGTATAATAGGCATGGATTGCTAGATACTGCTGTTGCCTCGATCTTTTGTTTTCTGCAATATACATCTTTGGAGGACCTTCTAATATGTTTGTTGCTGTCTCACTACAGTTTTTCCTACGCACAATAGAGAACTTACATAAACCATGACAATTTTGCCTTATTTCATAACCCGAAGTGGCAAAAACCATGTATTGTTTTATACACACGACCAAGGAAATATTAGTGCATCTGTTTGACCATCCACAAGAGACCATTGGGTATTTTGGTGATCCATCCTATTCAAGCATGTATGTACGTGAATACTGTAGGAAATACTGATGCTGATGTACCTACATGGCATGTCTCCAAAACCTATTTACTTTGGGTATATGTAAGGGGATCAACAAAAGTCATACATTTCAACGTGCTGAACTGCCAATCCTATTAACTTCATTATTTCTCTAGTGCATCTAGCTGAAATAATTATTATATCCATATCTGACCCCTTTCAACCTCTTTAAAACCAAGGCAGCATTAGTAAAGTCAAAATTATAGTGACATATATGGCTATGGCTTATGGTAGCCGGTGGTAACAAACAGCCTGTTTAAAAAACACTGGGGCAGATTTATTAATAGTGTCATACTTTACACTGTTGTTATGTTTAAAAAAATACATATATATTATACATTCCATGTCCACCAGTTCCACTGCCACAAACACATGTGCCGGTCACAGTGCGCTTGAGTTCTAGGAAAGTAACGAAGCAATGGCTTTTGTTTTTACAAAAGCCTTGAAGAAATTCTCCCTTTTATGGGAGCAGCAGGACCGTATGGAGCATGATGAAGAAGGCAGAAGATCTGTGGCTCTGTAGGAGTAGTACTAGTGGCAGCAGGTACGGTAGCTCCAGTAGTACAGTATGGGACCTAATGGCAGGGGATTTGCAGCTATGTTGGGATAGTTATAGTGGCAGAAGAAGAAATAGTAGCTGCAGCTGAATCAGTACAGTGTTGAACATAATGGAAGGGCAGATTTGCATAATGTTTTCCACAATTGTGGAGGATGATTTTGCCCATTTCAGTGTGGTAACCCCACCTGCTGCACTGAATATCTGTTAGGTCAGAGGTCTGTGCCCGCCACTGCCATTGTACTTAGCATGCTGCCCTGCATCCTCTGCAAGCTGCTGTCTCAATTGCTCCAATCTCTGTTTCCTTAGGCATGCATGTGCTCACCTGTGGCCTCATAAGGGACTATTGTGCATATGTGCAAATCCTTCTCCAGCAAATGGCTGAGGCCCCCTGGGTTTATAAGGCACCATTTCCAGGCAGTGGGTGCCTAAGCTTTAAGGTTCCCTGTGACCAGTAAAGGTGTTTGGAAGACTTGTGCATCAGTGATTCTCTTGCATTATCCAGTCTCTGTTCCTACCATGTACCCATCTTGCCTGTGTGCTCGTAACCTCACAGATCAGCTTTGAGTTCAAGTTTGTGTTTAAGTACTTGCCTTCCGTGGTTCCTACAACCATCACTACCCCACCCGCAAGCTCTCCTAGTGTATCCAGTTCTGTGTTGCCATTCTAGACTGCCTCTGTGATTTTGGTGTGGTTTCCCTGCATCTCAGTCATCCAGTTTCCTACAGTCAACATCTGCCAATTCCTCCCACAAAATAAGTATAAGTGAGTGTTCAGACTGTTGTTTTGGTGCATTTTTGTGCACTTTCTGTGCCTAGAGCTTCTGATGCTTGCATCTGAGTCCCTGACCCCAGTGGGTCAGCTGTCAATTATACTGAAACTATCCCAAGAGGTAGCGGTCTGGTTCCTCCCCTGCAGCGAAGTCCAGATCCCTGTACAGGGTTTAAAGAATAAATGCCAGGGGAGGGCTGGAATAACACCCTTAGGGCTTAGCCCTAAGCCAAACCAGTTAGTTGGCACAGTGAGTCCACACTCACTGATCCAAGACAATCCCATCTGCAACATAGTTTAAAAACCTTAAAGGGTCAGAGTCCACTGCAGCTGGCTGATACACATTAAAGAGGACTTTTCATGGGTCCATACATTATGAAATAACTAGCAGGTTATGTAGGGCATAGTGCAGTGGGTGTAATATTGCTTACTAGTTTGTCCAGGCGCCGCTCCGTTCACCCGCTGTGCCCCCTGTTCACTTTTCCCGCCTGGTATACTAATGAATAGCATCAGTACTCCTTCTCCCTGGCTGTAGCGTGGTCCAATCACAGCAGAGAGCGTCACAGCCAGGGAGAAGGTGAGTAACAGTAACATTGAGAAACAGGGCAGTCTCCTCCTCCCTGTATCGATGCTATTCATTAGCATACCAGGCAGGAAAAGTGAACGGGGGGCACAGCAGGCGAACGGAGCAGCACCCCCCAGACAAGCTATTAAGCGATATTACATCCCTACACATAACCTGCTAGTTATTTAATAATGTCTGGGCCCATGAAAGGTCCTCTTTAAGTAAAAATTGAGGACTGTAGCTTTAAATACTGATTTGCACTGCAAACAGGCCCTCACTGTATATTGGCAGACAACATTTTGAGTGATTTGTTTGAATCAAATTGCAAAAGTGTCAGATTCACTCAGCTCTAATGTGAATAAAATGGTGCAATATGTGCACATGTCTATTCCCAACACCAGAGAGATGAAAGTTGAACTTCTAACAAATGGCCCAGTTGATCAACCACTGGTGCATTTTCGAGTGATATGGCTCCAATGTCTGTGATGAGACAACCCCTATAAACTTTAAAAACTCAAAAAGTTCTGGTAAGGCATTTTTAGCATTATACATGGTGCAATCAGTTGGAATCCACAACAAAATATCTGTTCAGAAGCTTGTCTAAAGTAATATAGTAATGGAAGTCAGTTGGAAGAGGAGAGGCAAGAGATGGAGCTGCAGGGTGAAGGCAGCTGAGTACAGAGTCCATCCACTAAACAATTATAGAGACTAAGTTAACCTTTACAGAAATGATGCAGAGCAAAGAAAAAATTGCCGGTGACACTACATTTCTACAGGAGCAACTGAGATTTTTTTTTTGTAATGACAGGCATACTTTCCGAAAAATAAAGGACATTAGAAACTTTGCAAATTGTTACAAGATCATTTTTTTATACACAGAAGAATAAACGACTATTTGTATAAAGATTTTTGATTTGTTCAGATTTTAATCAGAAACAATTCTGGGAAGTTACATGATCATTTTCTATATTCTATAAAGAATATGATGTAATAAGAATTCAAATACATGGCTCCTTTAACCTTTCCACCTTTATACCTCCTTGTAACCTAACAAGATCACAAAAGCCAATCAGTTTATAATGGCCTTACTCATCTCTATCAATGACCATATTCAATGCAACATAATCATGAGTGGTAATTATATAACACTTGGGAGCTAGGATACTTGTAAACTACTATTTTTCCTCCATTATTCTCTCTGCTGTCACTGGACGGCAATGGCTGTAAAACTGTTCCATAAAAAAAGACCATTACAAATGACCCATTGTGACAGTTTTTATCCTGTTCCTGTTTATTGCCAAACAGGAAGGGAGAATGTAGGAAAAATACTAGTGTGTATGAGACCATTCTGTAATTTTTTCATGTACACAAAAGATATATAAACACATTTATGTACCCACTCATACCTTTACTTCTTAAATATCAAAGGTTAAGCAAAGATACCCAGCAATAACTAGGAGATATTCCTACCACAAAACGGCACTACATTTCATTTGTAAGCAAACAGTAATAATACAAAAGACAGAGCCCCCACCCACCCTTTCCTGTCCCGCTATCATCCCCATTCCTTCCGGAACCTAGAAGTTGTATATTACATAATGATGCTGGTTGAGCAGGGCGTAATAAATCATCTCTTAGTACTGGAACGGGTAAGAATAGACTACTATTCTACATTGGGTTGTGCATTCTTATCCAACCTATATTAGTTAACTGTACCTGGAACAAGAAGGAGCAAAAAGCACCTCAATGTCTAGTTATTTTCATTAACAGACATTCCATAGTTGCTAATAGAACTGGACTGGAGTCCTATCTTGTATTGGGGAAATAAGCACTTCTGACATTTTGGTTCAATGAACAAAATAGAAAACAAAAGGACAAAGTTCACTTTAAGTCAAAATTGAGGTTGGCTCTATAAGAACTACGGTATAAGATGAAACTTATTTTATGATGTCGTCATAAAGGTATACTTACCAATAATTAAAAAGTCCGAATCAAGACATTTAATCCCCATTCCTAGAACTTCCAAAACCCCTAAAGGCCCACTTTTGGTCGGGTTTGCATAAGCCCTGCCTCTTTTGTGGCACGGGTTTGCAGCATAGTCTTGGCAAACTTGGGGCAGTTTGCAAGCATCTAATGAGGTTTAATGCATCTTATCCAGAACCTGAATATAAGATTCTGATTTCGTCTTTTTGAACATATTCAGCTCTGGTCCTATCAGCCTTTTTAACCCACTAAAACCATGCCATAATGAAAGCCACAGACTTTTAGAGAGAACACTGATACTAAGAAATCCTTTTGTGATATGGTTCCACAGCAATGAGATGATCAAAATCTAATATGACGTTACAGTCACTGAATTACCGATGTTTTCCATGGCATCAAAATTTAGACTGGCCCATCAAATGGATTTAAATGTATTCTACGTCACATGCATATAGACAAGTCACATGTGAACTTCTTCATTTAGAAGAACATTCTTCGACAATCAGTTAGCGTCTTGTTACAATAGTTTTTTTTTTTTTTCAAAGAAGGAAGCTATAAAGCTGGTCTGATAATCAAGATCTAGAGTTCGGGATATTCTGATGGAGAAAGTACAAATAACACATAACCTAAGATAAACTGTATGGTTTTTAATGATCTTCTGAGTTTTGTATCTATTTTTCATACCAGCTCTAAATAATGGTGTTCAGTAAGACGTATACAAATATAAACACTAGATTTACTTAAAAAAGGAATGAGATCTCTTTTCAATCTGATGCTATTTGCAGCAGATGTATCAGGAATGTTCTTGCAAACATCTATTACTAATTGGTTCTGGAATTGATAAGTCCTTTCTGGCATCATGTTGGCTGCTTCCAACAAAAGATTGGTTCCTCAGCAGAAGGTGGAATGCTCAGGGCAATAATTGGATGCTTATCAATAGTAAGTGTCCTTAGCTCTCTGCAGTTGGTGCTGGTCCTCTTTTCTCCTTTCACGGTGGGATTTGTGCTGGTGATGATGATGATGATGGTTGTGGTGGTGGTGATGCTTGTTATTATTGTGGTGGTGGTTGTGATGCTGGTCGTGCTGATGGTGTCTGTGCTGGTGATGATGTCTTCGTGTCCTGTGATGTCTTCTGGCTGTGTGGTAGAAGAAAGTTACTCTATTAATACAAACAATTTTATTTTATTTAAAATAGTATATTATTGCTTCCTGACTGGTCACGACAAATTCTGTATGGGAGTCAGTATGACATTGCTATTGGATATAATACAATCCTACAGCAAAAGGTCCTAAACTACTGATAAGAACCTAGGAGGCAGTGCAAGAAGTTAAAAGGGGTTGTCTCACTTCACCAAACAGCATTTATTATGTACAGAAAGTTAATACAAAGCACTTACTAATGTATTATTATTATCCATATTGCTTCCTTTGCTGGCTGGATTAATTTTTCCATCACATTATACACTGCTCGTTTCCATGGTTACGGCCTCCCTGCAATCCAGCAATGGTTGCCGTGCTTGCAAACTTTAAGAAAAAGCACCAGCCTATGTGCACTCCAACAGTCCCGACCACCAGTGAGGCCAGTGCTTTTTCCTATAGTGTGCAAGCATGGCCACCGCTGATGGATTGCATGGTGGTTATAACCATGGAAATGAGCAGTGTATAATGTGCTGTAAAACACTTTCGTACATAGCGGTATATAGGTGCTATCCTATAAAAGAGCAAGACCTATAGTGATACAGTACATACGTTTAACACACAGGATCCTAGGCTTGTCCCATCTTCCATTCTTGTGACATCGGATAGTTGGTATATGTCGCTGTATGAAGCCATCTTGACATTGGTAGCGCACAGTGGAATGGATGCTGTATTTTTCTTTCTTTTTGCCAATGATATGTGCATTTCTCACCGTTGGAGGTGAACTGCAAAGTACTATGGGAAGGTAAATATGATCTCAGCTATCAAACAAAATCTTAATTTAATCTTCTTCCAATTAATCTTTATTAGTCTGCATGTCAAAATGTCATGCGAGCACAGGTTCTCTGGCTTCATAATGACATTTTTAACTTCCAAAATTCCCCAAATACTGCATAGTTTTGCAAATATACCTGCTTTTCATGCCAGGGCTTTCCTTCCCCTGTTTTCTGTATCAGTTTGTGTGGGTAGGATATTTACATACAGAACTTCCTGGTTTCCTCCCCTTTCTGCAGGCATTTCGAATCAAACCCACATCTTACTCTGCAATGTTTTACGGGAATTATGTTGTAAACATCCTAATAGGACGCACTGATGCTGAGAACAGGGGAAGGAAAGTGTTGAAATTTAAAACTGGTCTATATTGTACACATTTACAGTGTTTGGGGCATTCTATGCAGATAAAAAAAATGATTACAAAACCAGAGAACCCCTTTAAGAAAACAACATTATCTGGGGGGAATTGCTTACCAGTCCCTTTCTTGCAAATATAGGGCAGATTGTAGTTACATGGGACATCATTCCACTTGCCATCATCATGGGAAACCATGACCACACAGTCTTCACCTCCAGCAAAAAAATTATCAGGCTGCTTATCTCGCCAGCTCTCATATTGCTGCAATTGACATTAACATCAGAGAGAGTTCATTACTTTGACAAATAATGATGTATAAGAGGAACCATAGTTGAGCAACTACAGGGTTGGAGTGGTAGCAGTTGAAACCAGGCCCCAATGTGCATAAGAATGTAATCATGCAGTTGGAACCATCTCACTTATACCATAGCATATCATTTATGGGAGTAGATTCTATAGAGAGTGGTATATGACATCACTGGCACTTAGGTGGGGGGTACACTTCCAGATATAGCTTCAGGCTCAGGACATCCAAGCTGATGAATCATATATATTTGTAATTAATTGATAATGTAGGGCTTACAGTGTTAGGTTACAAAACAGAACAAAAAGTATAAATTGTGACCTTTTCAAGGGTAATGTCATGCAAACATAGAAGATTTTAATTAAATACCGTAGGACTGATCCTCAGCCAGTCATGTAATTAGTGCTGCATACTCACTAATGCTGTATTATCTGTCCACTGGAAATCCTGCTCCACTGTCCGATCATTGAGACCAATCCAGGTGTTCTCACGACCAAAACCTTTGAATGATCAAAATGCCAGCCAATTAACTTATTAGTTGTCTAACTTATGAGAAGAAGAGACAAAAGATCACGCTATTTAATTTCCTGAACAATTTAACATCCGATGAAAACTGACTGTGCAGCAGTTTATTACCTGTCTGCAATGATGCATCCCTAACGTATATATTTGGATAAGTGAATATACTTACTGTTGATAAAAACCTGCTCCTCTTGAGAATGAATGCTTGTCAGGTGCCCAGATCTTCTTCGACAGTCTCTTTCAGCCTCTTCCCAGGGCCGTCGTTGGGGGAAATAACGATAACAGGAACCCTGGAACTTGTGCCAATTGTGATCACAACCCTCTGTATCTGAAAAACAGTACACCATACATATTAATATAGGCTGAAAAAGCTAGCTGCCAGCATAAGATGAAAAGGTCAAGACAGTGTTTAGAAGAAGGGAAGACCTTCCGGACTCCCAGATGAGTCTGCAGATCTCCAAGCCAGTTGTAGGAGACAGCTCTGTCAGGTAGCCTTGTTAAGCTCCCCACTATATTTTACTTAGTCTTGGTGGCAACCAGCTTGATACTCTATGCATAATGTGTGCTGCTGTGTCCTCTACACACTGGAGAATGATATAGATCATATATAGATAGTATACATCGTGTTAAATGTGTCATGGATGGTGGGGATCTGTATACAGTCAGTGAGGGGGTTGGGCAGACCAGAATATAGACGTCTGAATAACTATGAACATCTTAATAAGGACAGATCCCACAATAAATGAAAAGCCCAAATACTTTTAGCTCCAAAAAGTAACTACAGGTCTCAGAAACCCTAAATGAAAGACAGACCCTAAATAAATATATAGCACAAACTGAACAAAAATACTGACACCTGTATAAATACAGATCCCCAAAAATACTATAACTACAGACCGCAGAACTTCTGAATAAAAACAGACCCCAGACCATACCCCGAAAATCAGCAACCTCCAGCATGACAGCTGAATCTACATCTCCCAGAACCCTTTTTTTTACTTCTATAGGAGTTACAAGAACAGCCAAGTAAGTGTGCATGCTGGGAGCTGTAGTTGCACAGCAGCTGGAGTGCCAGAGGTTGCCGATTCCTGCCCTAAATATGGATCTCAGACCCCTTGAACAAATACACAGAGAAGACAGAGTAGACAGATGGGCGAATAAACCACACATTGGACTGGAAGTTTTGAGGAGTGCTGCAAGTTTTTTTTAAGTTTCTATTTTGAATCCAGAGGAAAAAAGCAGCCTGGTTTGAAGCCTTTTGTGAGCTGCCCTTATACAAGCAGGCAAACAACTCGAGTTTGTGAGCGTTCAAGTGTGTGTTTGTATTAAGTGTGTTACTTTAGATTGTGTGACTTGAGATTCAGGGACTTTAGGAGGGGACTACAGCAAATCAGTTTCTTATTATTGCACTGTATTGTATTTTTTCTCTCTTCATGCGTAATCCCCATTAGTATGTGTTCCATTATTGACAGGGCAGTCCTGTGCACTTGACTAATGCGGGTGGCAATTTGGAACAGAGTTTGCTGCTCACTCAGAAGGCACTCTATGGGGTAGAAGCTAGCTGTGTAACAGTTAGAAAGCGGGGTAGAGGGAAGAGTGCCAGGGAGGCTAGCCCTCATCTGACACACCCCAACAAGTTGGCAGATGAGGGGGGTGTCAGTTCCGGGAGAGCACTGCTGCAGCCGGACACTTCCTCTGCCAGTCAAGGGAATGTCAGCTCCAGTAAGCAGGGGACCAGGAGAGCAGGGCAGGCCAGACTGATACTGGTAGTGGGAGACTCAATTATTAGGGGTACAGATAGGGCAAAAGAACGGTGTGTTGTCTTCCTGGTGCTCAAATACGATTGCAGATCGGGTTGACAGATTACTGGGAGGGGCTAGAGAAGATCCAGCAGTCATGGTCCATATCATAACCAATGACAAAGTTAGAGGTAGGTGGAGCGTCCTTGTAGGAAGTAGGGGTTTGGGTTCCTGGAGAACTGGGCCGACTTCTCGGTCGGCTACAGGCAGGCTCTATCGTAGAGATGGGCTACACTTCAATGGGGAAGGGGTAGCTGTTTTGGGGGAGAAGATGGCTAGAAGGAGGAAGGAGTGTTTAAACAAGAGACGGGGGGGGGGGGGTAATTATGTTATAGGAGGGAAAGATAGTGCAGATAGAGACCTTGGGCGAGGTAATGGAACTGGGGGAGGAATGGAAGGAGGAACTAGAACAGTTCATAAGGAAAAGTGTAGGGTAAAAAAAAAAACATAAACCACTTAATTATATGTATACTAATGCCAGAAGCCTGACTAATAAAACTGGTGAACTGGAAGCAGTAATGTCTGAGGAGGACTATGACATAGCGGGAATAAATGAGACATGGCTGGATGATAGCTACAGTATGACTGGGCGGTTAACGTACAGGGTTACAGTCTGTTTAGAAAGGATTGTCATAATGTAACCTTGATGGTTTCCAACGTTACTGGCATGACAAGCAGATCCCACCTGAGATGTTTTCTACGCGCCACAGTGGAGGGGGCGCCATAATGGTCTGGGGTGCTTTTTCCTTCAGTGGAACAGTGGAGCTTCATGAAGTGCAGGGGTGTCAAACGGCCGCTGGCTATGTCCAGATGTTGCAGAGAGCATTCCTCATGACTGAGGACCCTCGTCTGTGTGGTAACGACTAGGTTTTTCAACAGGACATCGCTACAGTACACAATGCCCACAGAACAAGGGACTTCTTCCAGGAGAATAATATCACTCTTTTGGCCCATTCTGCGTGTTCCCCTGATCTAAATCCAATTGAGAACCTTTGGGGATGGATGACAAGGGAAGTTTACAAAAATGGACAACAGTTCCAGACAGTAGATGGCCTTCGTGCGGCCGTCTTCACCATTTGGAGAAATGTTCCCACTCACCTCATGGAAACGCTTGCATCAAGCATGCCAAAACGAATTTTTGAAGTGATAAACAATAATGGCGGAGCTACTCATTACTGAGTTCATGTTTGGAAGTTGGATTTCTGTTTTAGGGGGGGGGGGGGTAGTTTTTTTTTGGAGGTGTGGTCCTAAACTTTTGATCAGCTGAAAAGCAGCATGTTTCAGTTTATTCGTTGTTTTTATTAAATTGAATGCTCAAAAAATGTTTTGTCTCACTCCCATTTCTTCTTGTTGCATGTTGAAGCTCTACTTGGAACCTTGTTAAGATCCAGCCATGCTAAATATGATTTTTTGCCATTTTTCAAGTGGTCTTAAACTTTTGATCAGGACTGTATTTGGATTGATGCTGTGAATGCACGTTTACCTCTGCTTATGGTATTGTAGGAAGTGTAGGGTATTGTCGCACGGAACCATATTATTGATATTCGTTTTCTTGCATTTTGTAGAAGTGGCGGTACTGCCGCGGTACCGCGGCGTAAGTGATAGGTCATAGAGGATAAAAACGCCAGTGTAATATAGTTCTTAAGTACTGTGTTTCGGTTATCGCAATACACTACGGCAGCTATAACCTCAACAGTAAAAACATTAATTCACAATTAAGAAATATGTCAGAATTATGGTGGGACAGAAAGGAACGTAACCAAAAAGCACAAATGTTCTTTGGGTCATATAAGAGACAATCTGAGTCCCTAAATAAATATAATAGTGTACAATTTATACAGATTAAACACATATTGAAAGATTTGGAGCAGTTACTCATTTTCAAAATGAAATATCTATGGGAAATCACTTCATTACAGAAATATCTGTAATGGGATATAATACCCAAAGGATTAAAAGTGGAAAAAGTGTTATCAGGAGACATAAGAAACAACAGTGTAACCAATGAATGGGAATGTATGTTTCATGAATTTTCAAGGAATGCAACTAAATTTATTATTAACAAAAGAGGAGAAAGATTAATGAGAACAAATAGAGAGATCATGGTAAAGTTTGAGAAATTAGGACCATGGAAAGACCATATAAGTATAAAACATAGTTGAAAATATAAAAAGGAGATTACACCAAAAGGAAGATGAAATAAGGGACAAGAAAATTAGGAAATTTAATCGTGATGCCCTCCCCAAAAATCCAGTAGATCATCAAGAATCCCTAATCCCAAATTCATTTCAAACAGTAGATTCATTTATACAAAGTGGGAATAATGATATGGAAGAATTATCATCCATTATCACTATACATAATGAAGAAGAAGAAGATAACTATCTAAACTGTAGAACCCCACTAACCCCAGAAATAAAAATAATAGATGGATTTAATGTACAAAAAAAGTGATCGATTTGATGTGTTAACAGATTGTAGTGAGGAGAGGATTGAGGATGTAGTCCAGCAACAACATCAAAACTTACAAAATGATACACCAAAAAATGGTAACGATGATAAGGAAAAGGCTTCATGCACACGAACGTTGTTTGTTTCCGTGTCCATTCCATTTTTTTTTGCGGATAGGATGCAGATACATTCATTTCAATGGGTCTGCAAAAAACACGGACAGCACACCGTGTGCTGTCTGCATCAGTATGTCCGTTCCGTTGCCCCGCAAAAAAAATAGTGCATGTCCTATTTTTTTCTAGTTTGCGGACAAAGATAGGCATTATTACAATAGATCTTTTGCGGATCCGCAATTTGCGGACCGCAAAACACATACGGTCGTGTGCATGTAGCCAAAAGAAGAAAAAAATGTTGTACAAAAAAGAGCATACAATATGGGGATAAAAAGAAAGAGAAAGAGATGGAGGGTGAAGAGGGTAATGAACAAAGAGAAAAGGAGAATAAGAAGAAGGCAGTGGTAAAACAACCCCCAGTAAAACAGGATTTTTTTCAGGCCAGAAGGAAAGGAAGTACAAAAGGGAAAGTAGGGGAGGGAAACTCACCAAAAATAAGTCATCATCAAATGAACCAATAAAACAATCGGGACAAAAGGTTTATAATTTGAGTAAATATACACTCAAGGAAGGAGAACTAAAAATATTAGAGAAAGGTTTGAAGTTTTTTTTTATAAATTTGAGGCGTCCATAGGGATATGAAAATTCATGAGGAGATTAACATTAAAGAAATATTTTAAAAAGAAAAATCATCAAAAAAATCATCAAAAACAACAACAAAATTAAAGAGGTGATAATGATATGAAGAAGGAGGAGATTAATAATTACCACAAACATGCTGACTTGAAAGTTAAGTCTAGATATCACCGGATACAGGAGTACTCTCAGTCTTTTAATACATTTATGTACTTAGTAGTAAAAGATATACGGAAGGTAAAAGGTCCCAAAAACGACAATATATGAGCAATATATCAAAAGTGGAGAGGGAAACTTCAACGGCGATGCAAGAGAATAACAACATCATTATACCTCCAGCGGACAAAGGTGGTTGCATTGTAATTATGAATAAATAAAATGATTGTAGGGAGGCATACAACTTATTGGGGGACCAAAAACATATAGAATATTGAAGAAAGATCCAACGGAAACATAATTTTTTTTAATGGAGTAATACAAAGGGGCCAAACACAAGTTATATTAAATAAAAAGAAGGACCAGTTACATTGAATGTCTAAGCAGTAATTTACCGAGGTATGTGGATTTCCACTTACAGCCTTGTGCCCAGATGTTACCGACCTATTTGAAAGACACTGAGCATATTTTACAGATATTAAGTAGAATTGGTGCAAGTTTTTAAAGAACTAAATAAAAATACATTTTATTTGGAATTTACACCGAGGTTTAGTACAAGGGAGATTCATTTTTTAGACTTAACTATTTATGTAGAAAAGGATAAAATATGTACAAGGACATATAACAAACCCACAGATGTGAATAGTTTTATTTCACGAGATAGTTGTCATCTCCCCCAGTGGCTGGAAAATATACCTAAGAGCCAATTCATGCAAATAAAAATGAACTGTACAAAAAAGGGAGGATTATGAGAAAGAAGCAGAGGAACTACAACATAAATTTAAATCAAAAGGTTACAGTAGAGATAGGTTAATAGAACAAAAAACAATAATAGCTGAATTAGAAATACAGGAATTAATTAAGAACAAAAGACGTGAGAATGAAAATGGAGAGATGAATGATGGGGAACAATTTAAAATTATTACACAATAGTAGGTGATTATATCCCCAAGTTCCTCAAATGTATATATAGGAAGGCTAGAAATGTGGGGAATATTGGTGACACCAACAAAGAAATGCATAAATATACAGGTGAATAATCCAAAAATAAAGCAACCATTAAAAGGTTTTTTCCATGTGGAACATGTGGGGTATGCAAAAGTTAAAAAATTACTAATAAATCTAGAAGTAATGCACAAGTAAAAAATACAGATGGTTTATTTGTGCATTATATAAGAGACTATATCACATGCAATAGTTGTTGTTATTTACTCATTAACTTGTCCATGTAATAAGATATATATAAGACGTACAAAAAGGTCCTTAAATAAGAGAGTGGGGGAACATATTTACAATATTCACAGAAAATACGATGGACCCCTTATCCCGACATAAGGAGAAACATGGGAGTTTAAGTGAGGGAACTCAATTTAGTGGAATAGAAAAAAGAGGAGATTTTATTTTAAAAAAATGTCTAAAGCGGAGACACGTTGGATTTTAAATATGAATACATTAGCACCAATAGGGTTAAACTCAGAGATTTAATTATTTGCATTTGAATGAAGGAGAAAAGTATGAGAGAGAACCAAGGGTTAAAAATGGGAGGGGAGGAGAACCCTATATAAGGAATACTAGGAGAAACAGTCTACATCCCTGACGAAGGATAACGATTATTCGAAACATGTTGCAGCTTTTTTGACACTCCTAGATACCCGTAACCTAGTTCAGTGATGTCACAGTGTCGGATTTGAGCGCAAGCTAGTGAGTCTAACATCGAGCGGTGCCTCCGGCCGGGCAAGCATTTTTAACAAATATCATAGGGCTCCCTATCCCACCCTAATATACAAGTACCATCATACAAAAGAGTATCGGTATGCGCAGAAAAGTGACAGCAAAGTTCAAACAGGTACATACATACATATTTGGATTGATGATGTGACTGCACAATTACTTCTGCTTATGGTATTATGGGAAGTGTGGAGTATTGTCTAGCGGAACCATATTATTGATATTAGTTTTCCTGCATTTTGCAGCAGTGGCGGTACTGCCGCGGTAATGCAGCATCAGTGATAGGTCATAGAGGATAAAGCGCCAGTGTAATATAGTTCTTAAGTACATTATACTTGTATACCTTCCAGCTTTCTACTTGTCTATTCTACACAGCTATTTTCCACTAAATGGAGATTATGTGGGTCAGATCATAAGGGGAGAGGAGGACACAGACATTTGACTCAGCTGCTGACACAGGTAAGGTTTTACTGTAGGGAGCTGACTCTGCGCAACCCTTGATATACCGCTGACTAGGGATGAGCGAACTCGAACTGTATAGTTCGGGTTCGTACCGAATTTTGGGGTGTCCGTGACACGGACCCGAACCCGGACATTTTCGTAAAAGTCCGGGTTCGGGTTCGGTGTTCGTCGCTTTCTTGGCGCTTTTGTGACGCTTTCTTGGCGCTTTTTGAAAGGCTGCAAAGCAGCCAATCAACAAGCGTCATACTACTTGCCCCAAGAGGCCATCACAGCCATGCCTACTATTGGCATGGCTGTGATTGGCCAGAGCACCATGTGACCCAGCCTCTATTTAAGCTGGAGTCACATAGCGCCGCCCGTCACTCTGCTCTGATTAGCGTAGGGAGAGGTTGCGGCTGCGACAGTAGGGCGAGATTAGGCAGATTAACTCCTCCAAAGGACTTGATTAACTGATCGATCTGCAGCTGTGGATCATTGAGCTGCTGATCCTCAATTGCTCACTGTTTTTAGGCTGCCCAGACCGTTTGTCAGTCACATTTTTCTGGGGTGATCGGCGGCCATTTTGTGTCTTGTGGTGCGCCAGCACAAGCTGCGACCAAGTGCATTTAACCCTCAATGGTGTGGTTGTTTTTTGGCTAAAGCCTACATCAGGGTGAAGCTGTCACACCAAGTGCATTTAACCAGCAATAGTCTGTTCATTTTTTGGCCATATACAAAATCAGGGGCAAGCTGCGCCTGTCACCAAGTGCATTTAACCCTCAATGGTGTGGTTGTTTTTTGGCTAAAGCCTACATCAGGGTGAAGCTGTCACACCAAGTGCATTTAACCAGCAATAGTCTGTTCATTTTTTGGCCATATACAAAATCAGGGGCAAGCTGCGCCTGTCACCAAGTGCATTTAACCCTCAATGGTGTGGTTGTTTTTTGGCTAAAGCCTACATCAGGGTGAAGCTGTCACACCAAGTGCATTTAACCAGCAATAGTCTGTTCATTTTTTGGCCATATACAAAATCAGGGGCAAGCTGCGCCTGTCACCAAGTGCATTTAACCCTCAATGGTGTGGTTGTTTTTTGGCTAAAGCCTACATCAGGGTGAAGCTGTCACACCAAGTGCATTTAACCAGCAATAGTCTGTTCATTTTTTGGCCATATACAAAATCAGGGGCAAGCTGCGCCTGTCACCAAGTGCATTTAACCCTCAATGGTGTGGTTGTTTTCTGGCTAAAGCCTACATCAGGGTGAAGCTGTCACACCAAGTGCATTTAACCAGCAATAGTCTGTTTATTTTTTGGCCATATACTACATCAGGGGCAAGCTGCGCCCGTCACCAAGTGCATTTAACCCTCAGTAGTGTGGTTGGTCAAGCTGTGACACCAAGTGCATTTAACCAGCAATAGTCTGTTCATTTTTTGGCCATATACTACATCAGGGGCAAGCTGCGCCCGTCACCAAGTGCATTTAACCAGCAATAGTGTGGTTATTTTTTGGCCATATCCCAGTCTAATTCTGTCACTAAATCCATACCGGTCACCCAGCGCCTAAATACTAGGCCTCAAATTTATATCCCGCTAAATCTCTCGTTACCGCTGTCCTGTTGTAGCTGGGAAAGTTATTTAGTGTCCGTCAAAGCACATTTTTTGTTCTGGGTTGAAGTACAATTCCCAATTTAGCAATTTCATAATTTAGTGGTTTCTGCTATATCAGAGCTATTTGAAATCTATCCCTAAAAGGGTATATAATATTCAAGGTGCACATTGGGTCATTCAGAATAACTTCACACACACCCGCTACTGTGTATTTTCAAGTCTAATTCTGTCACTAAACCCATACCTGTCACCCAGCGCCTAAATACTAGGCCTCAAATTTATATCCTGCTAAATCTCTCGTTACCGCTGTCCTGTTGTAGCTGGGAAAGTTATTTAGTGTCCGTCAAAGCACATTTTTTGTTCTGGGTTGAAGTACAATTCCCAATTTAGCAATTTCATAATTTAGTGGTTTCTGCTATATCAGAGCTATTTGAAATCTATCCCTAAAAGGGTATATAATATTCAAGGTGCACATTGGGTCATTCAGAATAACTTCACACACACCCGCTACTGTGTATTTTCAAGTCTAATTCTGTCACTAAACCCATACCTGTCACCCAGCGCCTAAATACTAGGCCTCAAATTTATATCCTGCTAAATCTCTCGTTACCGCTGTCCTGTTGTAGCTGGGAAAGTTATTTAGTGTCCGTCAAAGCACATTTTTTGTTCTGGGTTGAAATACAATTCCCAATTTAGCAATTTCATAATTTAGTGGTTTCTGCTATATCAGAGCTATTTGAAATCTATCCCTAAAAGGGTAGATCATATTGAAGGTGCACATAGGGTCATTCAGAATAACTTCACACACACCCGCTACTGTGTATTTCCAAGTCTAATTCTGTCACTAAACCCATACCTGTCACCCAGCGCCTAAATACTAGGCCTCAAATTTATATCCCGCTAAATCTCTCGTTACCGCTGTCCTGTTGTAGCTGGGAAAGTTATTTAGTGTCCGTCAAAGCACATTTTTTGTTCTGGGTTGAAGTACAATTCCCAATTTAGCAATTTCATAATTTAGTGGTTTCTGCTATATCAGAGCTATTTGAAATCTATCCCTAAAAGGGTATATAATATTCAAGGTGCACATTGGGTCATTCAGAATAACTTCACACACACCCGCTACTGTGTATTTCCAAGTCTAATTCTGTCACTAAACCCATACCTGTCACCCAGCGCCTAAATACTAGGCCTCAAATTTATATCCTGCTAAATCTCTCGTTACCGCTGTACTGTTGTTGCTTGGAAAGATATTTAGTGTCCGTCAAAGCACATTTTTTGTTCTGGGTTGAAGTACAATTCCCAATTTAGCAATTTCATAATTTAGTGGTTTCTGCTATATCAGAGCTATTTGAAATCTATCCCTAAAAGGGTATATAATATTCAAGGTGCACATTGGGTCATTCAGAATAACTTCACACACACCCGCTACTGTGTATTTTCAAGTCTAATTCTGTCACTAAACCCATACCTGTCACCCAGCGCCTAAATACTAGGCCTCAAATTTATATCCTGCTAAATCTCTCGTTACCGCTGTCCTGTTGTAGCTGGGAAAGTTATTTAGTGTCCGTCAAAGCACATTTTTTCTTCTGGGTTGAAATACAATTCCCAATTTAGCAATTTCATAATTTAGTGGTTTCTGCTATATCAGAGCTATTTGAAATCTATCCCTAAAAGGGTAGATCATATTGAAGGTGCACATAGGGTCATTCAGAATAACTTCACACACACCCGCTACTGTGTATTTCCAAGTCTAATTCTGTCACTAAACCCATACCTGTCACCCAGCGCCTAAATACTAGGCCTCAAATTTATATCCCGCTAAATCTCTCGTTACCGCTGTCCTGTTGTAGCTGGGAAAGTTATTTAGTGTCCGTCAAAGCACATTTTTTGTTCTGGGTTGAAGTACAATTCCCAATTTAGCAATTTCATAATTTAGTGGTTTCTGCTATATCAGAGCTATTTGAAATCTATCCCTAAAAGGGTATATAATATTCAAGGTGCACATTGGGTCATTCAGAATAACTTCACACACACCCGCTACTGTGTATTTCCAAGTCTAATTCTGTCACTAAACCCATACCTGTCACCCAGCGCCTAAATACTAGGCCTCAAATTTATATCCTGCTAAATCTCTCGTTACCGCTGTACTGTTGTTGCTGGGCAAGATATTTAGTGTCCGTCAAAGCACATTTTTTGTTCTGGGTTGAAATACAATTCCCAATTTAGCAATTTCATAATTTAGTGGTTTCTGCTATATCAGAGCTATTTGAAATCTATCCCTAAAAGGGTATATAATATTCAAGGTGCACATTGGGTCATTCAGAATAACTTCACACACACCCGCTACTGTGTATTTCCAAGTCTAATTCTGTCACTAAACCCATACCTGTCACCCAGCGCCTAAATACTAGGCCTCAAATTTATATCCTGCTAAATCTCTCGTTACCGCTGTACTGTTGTTGCTGGGCAAGATATTTAGTGTCCGTCAAAGCACATTTTTTGTTCTGGGTTGAAATACAATTCCCAATTTAGCAATTTCATAATTTAGTGGTTTCTGCTATATCAGAGCTATTTGAAATCTATCCCTAAAAGGGTATATAATATTCAAGGTGCACATTGGGTCATTCAGAATAACTTCACACACACCCGCTACTGTGTATTTCCAAGTCTAATTCTGGCACTAAACCCATACCTGTCACCCAGCGCCTAAATACTAGGCCTCAAATTTATATCCCGCTAAATCTGTCCTTAGTGCTGTAGCTGGGCGAGTTATTTAGTGTCCGTTCAAGCACATTTCTTGTTCTGGGTTGAAATACAATTCCCAATTTAGCAATTTCATAATTTAGTGGTTTCTGCTATATCAGAGCTATTTGAAATCTATCCCTAAAAGGGTATATAATATTCAAGGTGCACATTGGGTCATTCAGAATAACTTCACACACACCCGCTACTGTGTATTTCCAAGTCTAATTCTGGCACTAAACCCATACCTGTCACCCAGCGCCTAAATACTAGGCCTCAAATTTATATCCCGCTAAATCTGTCCCTAGTGCTGTAGCTGGGCGAGTTATTTAGTGTCCGTTCAAGCACATTTCTTGTTCTGGGTTGAAATACAATTCCCAATTTAGCAATTTCATAATTTAGTGGTTTCTGCTATATCAGAGCTATTTGAAATCTATCCCTAAAAGGGTATATAATATTCAAGGTGCACATAGGGTCATTCAGAATAACTTCACACACCCGCTACTGTGCATTTCCAAATCTAATTCTGTCACTAAACCCATACCTGTCACCCAGCGCCTAAATACTAGGCCTCAAATTTATATCCCGCTAAATCTCTCGTTACCGCTGTCCTGTTGTGGCTGGGAAAGTTATTTAGTGTCCGTCAAAGCACATTTTTTGTTCTGGGTTGAAATACAATTCCCAATTTAGCAATTTCATAATTTAGTCGTTTCTGCTATATCAGAGCTATTTGAAATCTATCCCTAAAAGGGTAGATCATATTGAAGGTGCACATAGGGTCATTCAGAATAACTTCACACACACGCTTCTGTGCATTTCCAAGTCTAATTCTGTCACTAAATCTATACCGGTCACCCAGCGCCTAAATACTAGGCCTCAAATTTATATCCCGCTGAATTTGAATACAATACATTGGGCCAAATAATATATTTGTTGTTGTGGTGAACCATAACAATGAGAAAAACATCTAGTAAGGGACGCGGACGTGGACATGGTCGTGGTGGTGTTAGTGGACCCTCTGGTGCTGGGAGAGGACGTGGCCGTTCTGCCACATCCACACGTCCTAGTGTACCAACTACCTCAGGTCCCAGTAGCCGCCAGAATTTACAGCGATATATGGTGGGGCCCAATGCCGTTCTAAGGATGGTAAGGCCTGAGCAGGTACAGGCATTAGTCAATTGGGTGGCCGACAGTGGATCCAGCACGTTCACATTATCTCCCACCCAGTCTTCTGCAGAAAGCGCACAGATGGCGCCTGAAAACCAACCCCATCAGTCTGTCACATCACCCCCATGCATACCAGGGAAACTGTCTCAGCCTCAAGTTATGCAGCAGTCTCTTATGCTGTTTGAAGACTCCGCTGGCAGGGTTTCCCAAGGGCATCCACCTAGCCCTTCCCCAGCGGTGAAAGACATAGAATGCACTGACGCACAACCACTTATGTTTCCTGATGATGAGGACATGGGAATACCACCTCAGCATGTCTCTGATGATGACGAAACACAGGTGCCAACTGCTGCGTCTTTCTGCAGTGTGCAGACTGAACAGGAGGTCAGGGATCAAGACTGGGTGGAAGACGATGCAGGGGACGATGAGGTCCTAGACCCCACATGGAATGAAGGTCGTGCCACTGACTTTCACAGTTCGGAGGAAGAGGCAGTGGTGAGACCGAGCCAACAGCGTAGCAAAAGAGGGAGCAGTGGGCAAAAGCAGAACACCCGCCGCCAAGAGACTCCGCCTGCTACTGACCGCCGCCATCTGGGACCGAGCACCCCAAAGGCAGCTTCAAGGAGTTCCCTGGCATGGCACTTCTTCAAACAATGTGCTGACGACAAGACCCGAGTGGTTTGCACGCTGTGCCATCAGAGCCTGAAGCGAGGCATTAACGTTCTGAACCTGAGCACAACCTGCATGACCAGGCACCTGCATGCAAAGCATGAACTGCAGTGGAGTAAACACCTTAAAACCAAGGAAGTCACTCAGGCTCCCCCTGCTACCTCTTCTGCTGCTGCCGCCTCGGCCTATTCTGCTGCTGCCGCCTCGGCCTCTTCCTCCGCCTCTGGAGGAACGTTGGCACCTGCCGCCCAGCAAACAGGGGATGTACCACCAACACCACCACCACCACCTCCGTCACCAAGCGTCTCAACCATGTCACACGCCAGCGTTCAGCTCTCCATCTCACAAACATTTGATAGAAAGCGTAAATTCCCACCTAGCCACCCTCGATCCCTGGCCCTGAATGCCAGCATTTCTAAACTACTGGCCTATGAAATGCTGTCATTTAGGCTGGTGGACACAGACAGCTTCAAACAGCTCATGTCGCTTGCTGTCCCACAGTATGTTGTTCCCAGCCGGCACTACTTCTCCAAGAGAGCCGTGCCTTCCCTGCACAACCAAGTATCCGATAAAATCAAGTGTGCACTGCGCAACGCCATCTGTAGCAAGGTCCACCTAACCACAGATACGTGGACCAGTAAGCACGGCCAGGGACGCTATATCTCCCTAACTGCACACTGGGTAAATGTAGTGGCAGCTGGGCCCCAGGCGGAGAGCTGTTTGGCGCACGTCCTTCCGCCGCCAAGGATCGCAGGGCAACATTCTTTGCCTCCTGTTGCCACCTCCTCCTTCTCGGCTTCCTCCTCCTCTTCTTCCACCTGCTCATCCAGTCAGCCACACACCTTCACCACCAACTTCAGCACAGCCCGGGGTAAACGTCAGCAGGCCATTCTGAAACTCATATGTTTGGGGGACAGGCCCCACACCGCACAGGAGTTGTGGCGGGGTATTGAACAACAGACCGACGAGTGGTTGCTGCCGGTGAGCCTCAAGCCCGGCCTGGTGGTGTGTGATAATGGGCGAAATCTCGTTGCAGCTCTGGGACTAGCCAATTTGACGCACATCCCTTGCTTGGCGCATGTGCTGAATTTGGTGGTGCAGAAGTTCATTCACAACTACCCCGACATGTCAGAGCTGCTGCATAAAGTGCGGGCCGTCTGTTCGCGCTTCCGGCGTTCACATCCTGCCGCTGCTCGCCTGTCTGCGCTACAGCGTAACTTCGGCCTTCCCGCTCACCGCCTCATATGCGACGTGCCCACCAGGTGGAACTCCACCTTGCACATGCTGGACAGACTGTGCGAGCAGCAGCAGGCCATAGTGGAGTTTCAGCTGCAGCACGCACGGGTCAGTCGCACTACAGAACAGCACCACTTCACCACCAATGACTGGGCCTCCATGCGAGACCTGTGTGCCCTGTTGCGCTGTTTCGAGTACTCCACCAACATGGCCAGTGGCGATGACACCGTTATCAGCGTTACAATACCACTTCTATGTCTCCTTGAGAAAACACTTAGGGCGATGATGGAAGAGGAGGTGGCCCAGGAGGAGGAGGAGGAGGAGGAGGAAGAGGGGTCATTTTTAGCACTTTCAGGCCAGTCTCTTCGAAGTGACTCAGAGGGAGGTTTTTGGCAACAGCAGAGGCCAGGTACAAATGTGGCCAGCCAGGGCCCACTACTGGAGGACGAGGAGGACGAGGATGAGGAGGAGGTGGAGGAGGATGAGGATGAAGCATGGTCACAGCGGGGTGGCACCCAACGCAGCTCGGGTCCATCACTGGTGCGTGGCTGGGGGGAAAGGCAGGACGATGACGATACGCCTCCCACAGAGGACAGCTTGTCCTTACCCCTGGGCAGCCTGGCACACATGAGCGACTACATGCTGCAGTGCCTGCGCAACGACAGCAGAGTTGCCCACATTTTAACCTGTGCGGACTACTGGGTTGCCACCCTGCTGGATCCACGCTACAAAGACAATGTGCCCACCTTACTTCCTGCACTGGAGCGTGATAGGAAGATGCGCGAGTACAAGCGCACGTTGGTAGACGCGCTACTGAGAGCATTCCCAAATGTCACAGGGGAACAAGTGGAAGCCCAAGGCCAAGGCAGAGGAGGAGCAAGAGGTCGCCAAGGCAGCTGTGTCACGGCCAGCTCCTCTGAGGGCAGGGTTAGCATGGCAGAGATGTGGAAAACTTTTGTCAACACGCCACAGCTAACTGCACCACCACCTGATACGCAACGTGTTAGCAGGAGGCAACATTTCACTAACATGGTGGAACAGTACGTGTGCACACCCCTCCACGTACTGACTGATGGTTCGGCCCCATTCAACTTCTGGGTCTCTAAATTGTCCACGTGGCCAGAGCTAGCCTTTTATGCCTTGGAGGTGCTGGCCTGCCCGGCAGCCAGCGTTTTGTCTGAACGTGTATTCAGCACGGCAGGGGGCGTCATTACAGACAAACGCAGCCGCCTGTCTACAGCCAATGTGGACAAGCTGACGTTCATAAAAATGAACCAGGCATGGATCCCACAGGACCTGTCCGTCCCTTGTCCAGATTAGACATTAACTACCTCCCCATAACCATATATTATTGGACTCCAGGGCACTTCCTCATTCAATCCTATTTTTATTTTCATTTTACCATTATATTGCAAGGCTACCCAAAGTTGAATGAACCTCTCCTCTGCCTGTGTGCTAGGCCTAAATATATGCCAATGGATTGTTGCAGTGGTGGCTGACGTGAAGCCTCATTCTCTGCTATGACATGCAGACTGATTCTCTGGTGACATGAAGCCAGATTGTCTGTTACGGGACCTCTCTCCTCTGCCTGGGTGCTGGGCCTGAATTTATGACAATGGACTGTTGCAGTGGTGGGTGACGTGAAGCCTGATTCTCTGCTATGACATGCAGACTGATTCTCTGGTGACATGAAGCCAGATCCTCTGTTACGGGACCTCTCTCCTCTGCCTGGGTGCTGGGCCTAAATTTATGAAAATGGACTGTTGCAGTGGTGGGTGACGTGAAGCCTCATTCTCTGCTATGACATGCAGACTGATTCTCTGCTGACATGAAGCCAGATCGTCTGTTACGGGACCTCTCTCCTCTGCCTGGGTGCTGGGCCTAAATTTATGAAAATGGACTCTTACAGTGGTGGGTGACGTGAAGCCTGATTCTCTGCTATGACATGAAGACTGATTCTCTGCTGACATGAAGCCAGATCCTCTGTTACGGGACCTCTCTCCTCTGCCTGGGTGCTGGGCCTAAATATCTGACAATGGACTGTTGCATTGGTGGCTGACGTGAAGCCTGATTCTCTGCTATGATATGAAGACTGATTCTCTGCTGACATGAAGCCAGATTGTCTGTTACGGGACCTCTCTCCTCTGCCTGTGTGCTAGGCCTAAATATATGCCAATGGATTGTTGCAGTGGTGGCTGACGTGAAGCCTGATTCTCTGCTATGACATGCAGACTGATTCTCTGGTGACATGAAGCCAGATCCTCTGTTACGGGACCTCTCTCCTCTGCCTGGGTGCTGGGCCTAAATTTATGAAAATGGACTGTTGCAGTGGTGGGTGACGTGAAGCCTGATTCTCTGCTATGACATGCAGACTGATTCTCTGGTGACATGAAGCCAGATCCTCTGTTACGGGACCTCTCTCCTCTGCCTGGGTGCTGGGCCTAAATTTATGAAAATGGACTGTTGCAGTGGTGGGTGACGTGAAGCCTCATTCTCTGCTATGACATGCAGACTGATTCTCTGCTGACATGAAGCCAGATTGTCTGTTACGGGACCTCTCTCCTCTGCCTGGGTGCTGGGCCTGAATTTATGACAATGGACTGTTGCAGTGGTGGCTGACGTGAAGCCTGATTCTCTGCTATGATATGAAGACTGATTCTCTGCTGACATGAAGCCAGATTGTCTGTTACGGGACCTCTCTCCTCTGCCTGGGTGCCGGGGCCTAAATATCTGAGAATGGACTGTTCCAGTGGTGGGTAACGGGAAGCCAGATTCTCTGCTATGATATGAAGACTGATTCTCTGCTGACATGAAGCCAGATTGTCTGTTACGGGACCTCTCTCCTCTGCCTGGGTGCTGGGCCTAAATTTATGAAAATGGACTATTACAGTGGTGGGTGACGTGAAGCCTGATTCTCTGCTATGACATGAAGACTGATTCTCTGCTGACATGAAGCCAGATTGTCTGTTACGGGACCTCTCTCCTCTGCCTGGGTGCCGGGGCCTAAATATCTGAGAATGGACTGTTCCAGTGGTGGGTGACGGGAAGCCAGATTCTCTGCTATGGAACCTCTCTCCAATTGATTTTGGTTAATTTTTATTTATTTAATTTTTATTTTAATTAATTTCCCTATCCACATTTGTTTGCAGGGGATTTACCTACATGTTGCTGCCTTTTGCAGCCCTCTAGCCCTTTCCTGGGCTGTTTTACAGCCGTTTTAGTGCCGAAAAGTTCGGGTCCCCATTGACTTCAATGGGGTTCGGGTTCGGGACGAAGTTCGGATCGGGTTCGGATCCCGAACCCGAACATTTCCGGGATGTTCGGCCGAACTTCTCGAACCCGAACATCCAGGTGTTCGCTCAACTCTACCGCTGACCATACACTACTGAGAAGCAAGAAAACAAAGAATTTTACATCTGCTACTCAATTTAAATTCATATATGCAGATAGAGGATTTTGTACTATTTTTGAACTATTCTCTGAAAGTTGGGCAGAGAGGACGCTTAAAATAAATCAGATGGATAGCTAAAGTACAGATGTACTTGAAAATACTTGAAGTAACACTACTAGTAATTCAAAATGGGAAAATAGACTATTGTTGCTATGAGCGACATCAACACAGACTTATACAGGCGTGTAGCTGAAGGGGGTGTAGAGGTAGCAGTCGCTACCGGGCTCAGGAGCCTGAGGGGGTCCAAAGATCCTTCTGCCACAAAGGAAGACACCGGTATTATAAAAAGTGCATGCTGGTCAAGTTACACCTCTGGCTGGAGGGAAGGGGTTAAGGTTGAGAATTTCTTTAAGATGCATTAAAATGTCCCCTGATTAAGATACATATTTTTTGTTGGAATATTTGTCATTGATCCTCCTCTAGTATGTCACTATCCATGTTGTGGGACTATTTGTACACTTCTACGAAGTATTTGGTGGCTGCAAATATGAGCTAAAGGTTTTTCAGGTTCACCTGCCATTAAAGTCAGTGGTTGTACCCTTTTATAGCTTTTAAAACCCTTCAATGTACATTCTTGTGTACCAAAGTACAAGCTACCTAAGCCTTATTCACACGTCAGTGTTTGGTCAGTGATTTCCTTCAGTGATTGTGAGCCAAAACCAGGAGTGAAGCCTACACAAACATAAGGTATAAGGGGAAGATCTGCACCTGTTCTGTGTTTAGAGCCGCAAATGGTTTTGTCTCACAATCACTGATGGAAATCACTGTCCGAAAACTAACTGAGTTAATAAGGCATTACAAATACATATAGCCTGTAGAAGGGCAGGTCAGCTGAAGTGGCACTTCCTTCCTCTGTGGTGCAAGCACTATGGGGGACATTTATCAAACTGGTGTAAAGGAAAACTGGTGTACTTGCCCATAGCAACCAATCAGATTGCACCTTTAATTTTCTAAAGGAGGTCTATATAATGAAAGGTGAAATCTGAATGGTTGCTAGGGGCAACTAAGCCTGTTTTTTTTAACATGCAGCACAGAAGCCCACTGGTCCCTCGTCCAGCATAGATGCTTTCTGGCCCAAGCAAGAAGATGACGCCTGGGGTCAGTTACCCTTGCAGGTCATCTAGCATGCAGACCACACACGGTTTAGAATGGTCTGAGATGACACTTTGGTGCCTCTCACCTCCCTTAAATGTGCCTGGAGTTGTGTGGCATTCATCATCTGGTTCCGCAGGGCATTGTTCACAATGAAACAGTCATCAGTGTAGGATGTGGACAAAGGACGTCCACTTCTGTGACTCTTCCAGTCTATCTGTATCTCTGTTGCAATCTGCTGATGAGACTCTGTGACACACTAAGCTCAGTGGCCATTTCCCTCTGAGAACATGTGTAACACCCCAGAGTTGTGTTACTAAACTCTTCTGCCCCGCTACAATCTGTTAAGAGCTTCCATTTTGTCATCTGATGTAATTTTACATTATTTCTTCACAAATGTGCATAAAACCTTGTTAACTCTAATAATTGTTGTAATTTCCATGTTCACCAGCAGGTGGCAGCAATGTGTTAGCAGGGTCTTAGGTTCAGTTTAGCACATCTAAGCTGGAATAGTTCATTCCAGCTTAGCTACCCCTCTTCGAGCAGAGTGGGCTATGTCCACATCCTGCAGCATGGGGAGAGAAGGATGTTAGTGGGAGTGTAGCCCACCCCCTGCTAGGCGTAGAGTGTGCGTGTAGGAGCTCCCTGAGATAGAGAGGGAAGCCAGGATCTTGTCTCGGCTGAGGCATTGATCATCACCCCCAGCCTGAGCCCTGCAGCCTCAGCTGGATGAAGCAAGCAGACAAACTCCAGTTCCAGGAAGAATGCATACCCTGAGAAGATAACTGTGAGTAAAGTCCAGAGACCCAGGAGAAGCCATATTCCTCCTCAGCTAGTCAGTCCCCATACAGCAGAAGATAGAGAGTGCAGAAGCCAAATTCCTGCCACAGTATATAGCTACAAAGCAGACATCTTTTCCTGCAAGCTCCAGGTTGATAGAGCAGAAGATAAATTCCTGCCAAACATTGCCAATACCTGCTGGGACCTAAGACTAAAGCTGTATCTTGCTTGGATGAAAGTTACAATCAGTAAAGACAAGTTTGAACTTTACCAAAGGTCTGGATCTCAATTTCTGCTGCAAAATCCCTCTATTATTCCTACTATCACTACACTCAATTTATTGCAAGTGAGCCAGTAGCCAGGAGTCCAGCCGTACCCAGGTAGGAGACACCGTTGCCACCATTATCACCACCATACAGAGACATTACACAACTCGGCATTCCTAACCTGGGGCGTGAGTTATAACACCTTGGAGGGCCCTGTGACAGTACCCTGCGCACGCTGCAATTGGCGTCACAAACAAAATTATAGACTATTATATCCATATCCCGACCCACTGCATAATTTGGCGTCAGTGTACCCCGTTCCTGCTAATTGCACATGCTGCTTGAAATCTCTCAATGGCAAGGTACTGTTGAGCAATTGTTAGGTGTCATCTTGGTCTCAAGATGTCAAAGTTTGAACAGCATGATGAGGAAGACTGTTTAAATACCAATTCTAATTGAACCAGGAAATTTATTGGGCAATTCATGAATCAAACACCTGTTGTGAATTTTGCAATTAAGCTCCTTGTTAGAGAACAGCAAGTTGTGCAAAAAGCACTGAAATATTGACCAGGTTGACATGTGCATTCAAAGTTTAGAGAAGGTCACATTAAGTTCACCTGTAAAGGTTAGAGTGTATTTTAGGTTGATCCTGAAATTTCACCCACAAGCCAAATACTCCTAACTTTTTGGGAGTAGTGTGTATATTCTTTATCTAGTCTTCAATATGCTTATTGTCATATAATACAAAAAAGGTTTCTATAAGAATGCAATCCAGCTTTGGATTAAAAAAACTAGCATGATTATATGGATTGATGGATTTGTAAAACAGAAAAGAAAAGGGAAGGAAGAGGAAGGGATAAAGGAAAAGGAAGGACGGAAGAAACTAAAAGGAAGGGAAAGAAATAAAATATAAGGTTCATAGTCATATTATACTTCATTTTCTCAAGAACTCGCTTAGGGAGGAAATGGCAGTAACACTGACATACAGCTAGATAAAGAAATATAAGCACCAGTTCTCTTAGCTTCAGCTCATTTGAACCCATTTACATTCCTATCCACTACCCCTTGCTGCTTTATTGATCTGAGTCTGGCACACTCATAAATTATCAAGTGAAACAGACTATTTACAGTATAGAGCAAATAACAATGCTCTAACTCATTTTCCTTCTTTTCTTTATCCATGGGGTTCCCATAAGCTTTCAAACTAACTTAAAAAAATACAAAACACTGCTGATATTAGTTCTCTTCTACTTTGTTTTGCTCTTTTAATAAAAAAAAACCAAAAAACATTCTGCATAAAGGCACACACTTTCATGTAGGGGACAGAGAACAATTAAGAGTCCTTTGGTATTCCTATCCTATTCCTAAACATTTTAAAATAGGAATCCGATGTACTAAAGCTGACTTCAGATTCCTATAAAAAAATAAAAAATATATGCAAATTGGAATACTGAAGTCATTCACCGAAGTCTCACGCAACTTCGTCTGTAGTTTATAGACATCTCCATAGACTGCACAGTACTACATAGCTTGGTGTCATCTGTCAAAAATATAGAAACAGTGCTATTGATCCCATCCTTGATATCATTAATAAATAAATTACATAATAGAGGACCCAGCACTGAACCTTGGGGTACACCACTTATATCCTGGGACCATTCAGAATAGGAATCATTGACCATAACTCTCTGGACATTGTCCTTCAGCTAGTCAATATATGACCCAAAGCTCGATTCCCTCAAGCCTAGTAGTAATAATTAGTGATGGATGAACATCTGCTGGGACAGTTCGCGAACGCGATCAAATGTTTGCGAACCGCAAGTTCGCGGTGGGTACCATTCATTTTAATGGCAGGCGAACCTGAAAAACCTGCAGCTCATATTTGCAGCCAAGAAATTATTACTAGAAGTGCGCAAATGGTCCCACAACATGGACAGTGACATACCAGACGTATTATTCGATCAGACTGAAATTTCACCCCAGAATCAGGGAGGAATGGATGTACTTATATAAAAAATAAATACACCTCGAAACTAGTTGTATAAGACTGAAATTTTACCCCATAATCAAGGAGGAATGGATGTACTTATATATCAACTAAATACACCCCAAAACTGTTTGTATCAGACTGAAATTTCACCCCAGAATCAAGGAGGAATGGATGTACTTATATATAAACTAAATAGAGCCCAAAATTGTATGTATCAGACTGCAATCTCACCCTAGAATCAAGGAGGAATGGCTGTACTTATATATCAACTAAATACACCCCAAAACTGGTTGTATCGGGCTGCATGTTCACCCCAGAATCAAGGAGGAATGGTAGTACTTATATATCAAATACACCCCATAACTGGTTGTATCAGGCTGCATGTTCACCCCAGAATCAAGAAGGAATGGAAGTACTTATATATCAACTAAAAACACCCCAAAACTGTATGTATCAGACTGAAATTTCACCCCAGAATCAAGGATGAATGGAAGCACTTATATTTTAAATTAATACACCCCAAAACTGTTTGTATCAGAATACAATTTCACCCCAGAATCAAGGAGGAATGGATGTACTTATATATCAGCTAAATACACCCCTAAACTGGTTGTATCATACTGCAATTTCACCCCAATAACATAAGCAAGGATTACTGGAATTACAGATGTATCAAAGAATGCAAACAACCTAAAATCTGTAGTAATAGATCACTTTTAGTAACAGCAAGGTGTAATAGGATAGTGTGGATAATGTCTCCCTATCCTTTCCCTACACTATGAATAATCTTTACCCGAACTGCTCAAAAGTTTTATTTGTGGAATAAATTGTTTCCTAAACACTGCCCCTAGTGCTTTTAACGTCTCTCCCTGCACTAAGTTCAATGTAAAATGGTGGAGACCGAGCAGGCTGAGACTTTTTATAGGGCTGTGACATCACAGGGGCTGGCTAACTGCTAATTAACTGGCCACATACATGGCATAGTGGGTGATCCCTCGTTCCTGAGCTTCTTAATTCCTCGTTCTAACATCGAATTCCACATCCGAATTCTTCAACTTCGATTCGCTGATCTCTAGTAATAATCTAAATGCATCATATGTCCTAGAGTAAGTAACACTGGGGGAGTCACTTGTAGAGAAGGATTTAGGCGTTCTTGTAGTTCATAGAATAACTACAGTGTACAAAGTCAATCAGCTGCTTCTAAGACTAGCAGAATAATGTAATGTATTAAAAGAGTCATGGACTCACAGGACAGGAAAGTAATATTATCACTTTACAAAACTTTGGTGTGGCTTCACCTGGAATATGCAGTTCAGTTCTGGGCACCAGTCCATGGAAATTATGCACTGGAGCTGAAAAAAGTACAAACAAGAGCAACTAAACTGATAAGGAGCATGGATGCTCTTACGACCCTATTACACGAGCATATAGAGCAGGTGATTGTCGGGAGGGATACGCTCTCTTCTGTCAATCGCCTACTCGCTAGAGATGTATGGAGGGAACAGGTTGTGTAAGGTCTTATATGTATTTGTTAGTATTTTGAATTCACTTGGCAATGGGGAGCCAGTGAAGAGATTTGTAGAGGGTAGAGGCAAGGAGTAATGGGGGAGAGGTGGATTAGTTGGGCTGCAGAGATGAGGATAGATTGGAGGGCTGTGAGCATGCTAGATGGAAAGCCATGGGTGGTGGGGGTGGTGGTGGTGGGGGTGGGGTTGGTGGTGGTGGGGTTGGTGGTGGTGGGGGTGGGGGGGGGTTGAATGAGATGGGGGAAAGATGATAATTTATGTTTTTATCCATGTTAAGTTTTAGTAAGGGAGAAGAGAAGAAGAAGGATATAGAAGATAGACATTGTGGGATTCTGGATAATATGGTGGTGATATCTGGACCAGAGAGGTAAATTTTCATGTCGTCAGCATAAAAGTAATATTTAAATCCATGGGACTCTATTTGCTGTCCCAGGCCAAAGGTGTAGATTGAGAAGAGCAGGGGTCCTAGGACAGAGCCTTGAGGGACACCAACAGAGAGGGGAGGAGACAAGGAGGTGGTGTGCAAGTGAGGGACACTAGATGTCTGGTCTGTGAGGTATGATGGGATCCAGGAGAGGGCCAAGTCCATTATGCCAAGAGATGAGAGAGTTTGTAACAGGAGGGAGTGGTCGACTGTCTTTTTAGTGGTTTAAAAACACCAGACAAAATTCATGTGTGCAGGGATTTTGGTTAAGGTGGCAATATTAATAGCATAAAAAAAATTTGGATCAGAGTTTTGGCAGAGACTGGAAGCTGAGGCATTTTCTTGTTGGGAATGTAATCCCGTAGGCATCCCAACTAGTGACTGCTTTGTGCACTAAGCACTGGGAGCAGGCATCGGCTAAAGCATTATATGGAAAAAAAGAGCTAGATAGAAAATATGGTTGTGTGGATATTTAAAAAAAATTAACCAATCGCAGAGAATAGTGCAGCTTTCAAACAGTAAATGGCGACCTACGAGGATCTACAGGTCCATCTTCAACATCTTTGGACTAATGTGCAACAGGATACCATACATAACCTCTATGCCTCCATGCCCAACTGTGTCTCATCTTGTATCCAGGGTAGAGGCGGCCCAACTAGGAACTAGATCCTCCATTCAATAATACAGGTTTCTCAATAAACCTATCCTTGTTCTCTAATATTGTAACCATTTACAGTATATATCATCATTACATTCGCACACATAAAGTTTCATTCGATTCCAACAACTTGGCGCATAATTTTTTTGTCAATGAGTGTATATTTGTGAGATTGAATGGCTTGGAGGCAGTCATTCACCCTGTTGCATAGCAATGATCATTTATCCTCCAGACACAATAGTGTAAGACAAATATTAATATAATTTCCTTGTTTTCAATTAGCATTAAATTCAATTTCTCAAATGGAAATGATTAATCGAGGATTATATTTAATTAGCATAAAAATAGTAATTAATCAAGTAATGTTCATGTGATAATTAAATGTAGCAAATGTGGAATTAAGCAGGAATATGTTTACAGACTTTGTTGGCCCCTGGGCTGTCTCGGCTCCAGGTAATTGACCTGTTTACCCAGTTTTCTATACTTTGTGCTAATTAAGGCTGTGAAAGCAACAGCAACATCACATATAATAGAAATCACTTTAACATCTGGGACCTGGACCTTATTTCTGCCTGCTACAAGCTGCCTAGACTGCTATGCCAATTGTCTTTCCTAATCTATGTATCACCGCTTGGAATGAAATAGGCTAATAAACAAGTGGGATTTGTAGGACTTTATAGCTGCTTTACGTGGAACATAGTATTATACATTAATATATTTGTTGTTATTGTTTTTGCACAATTATTAGAATAAAAGCCCTGTTAAACTAATTCTTCCACCACTTCTCATTCAGCACCCCCGAGAAGTACCATTATTCTGGGCATTAAGACAGCTTCTAGTTGCTTCTACACAATCCAGTGTGATTGGGATCTAATCTGTTTTGTACTATGCATGTTTTATAATTAGCTCCCCTGGAATAGGCAATAAACAACAACAATATGGTCTTTTGATACCTTAATAAGAAAGAATTTTTTATTGAAGAGGCTTTGTATATTCATATGTTCATATATTCATATTTTTATTGGCTTGAACATGACCTCATGGGATTTTTGTTTTATCTTTATGCACTCTCCGTCTTTTGGCTATACTGTAGGGAAAAGGATGAAGAACACAAGATTTTGCAAGATCTCGCAGAAGACTATTTGTATGCAATTAGCTAAATCACAGAGGTCTATTAAACAGCTAGTTCCCCGAAGCAGTGAAATACTCACATCACATGTATTTTTCTCCAAGCTCTTAGGGTTATTATCCTTTCAGCACTATTTAGTTTTCTGCTAACAATGTCGCTCAACTGTACCATGACCTTAGGAGGAAACTGGGAGCAGAAGTGGTAGAAAAAAAAAAATAGCTAGCTAACAAAGTTTACACACTGCCATCAGGGTGAGGTAAAAAAATAATTGATTGTAGAATTTAAGGGATTTTACAGAACCAGCATATTGATGGTGTCACGAGGGTGTCAAGAGCCACGCCTGACTCCGTTGTACCCGGGGTCAGGAGGTCGCAGCGGTTGGCTGCACGCTCTATGTCAGATAGGGAAGTTTCCTTATTGTAGCTTTCTGGGTTTGCTTTACAAACCCTTTTGGCTCACTCAGGGATCCGTAGCTCCTTCTCTCAGCTGTCCCTTGTCCAGCACTCCCAATCCTCCTTATATTCCCCTCTCACACTTCTCTGGTTGCCAGATATAGAGCTTCCTGCCTGGACATCTATTCTGACCCACTGGAGCTGTGTTGCTGCGTTCTCGGAGTGTTGCCTTAGAACGCTACCCTCCGGATCCCTGTTGGACCTTTGTGGACAATTGTTGCCGTCCACCTGGGTGTTTGTGTTTGTCTGTGTTTGTCTGTCCTCTCCCTGGTGTTTCCCTCTTAGTGCAGTGGTGAGGACTAGCGATCCCACCGGCCCGTTCATTATCTAGGGCTCATTTCAGGGAAAGCCAGGGTTTAGGCACGTGATCGCCGCACGGGTGAGGAACCCGTCTAGGGACGTCAGGGCAGTCAGGTGCCAGCTGCAAGGTGAGTTAGGGGTCACCACCTTTCCCTCTCCCTTGGGCAGGGCTTTCCCTGTTTTCCTCCCTGTGCGTGTTGCCGGTCATTACATTATATCTGGCCCTTATTTTTGTGTAGGTAAAAAAAAATAAAAATTTTTTTTTTTACCTACTTAGAATCCAGTATGGATCCAATTGCTGCTCTGTCCGAACAATTTCATGGCCTGTCTTTGGAGGTGGCAGGATTGAAGGCGTCGGTCCTCCAGCAACAGCAGCAATTACAACAGACCGCAAGCCCAGCGGTTGCTACTGGTAACCAGGTTGTTGCGGAACCCAAGGTCCCTCTCCCTGACAGATTTTCTGGGGGAAGGGACAAGTTTTTGACTTTTTGTGAGGCCTGTAAACTATACTTTAAACTGCGTCCTTACTCCTCTGGTAATGAAGAACAGCGGGTGGGTGTTGTTATTTCCCTGCTGCAGGGGGACCCGCAGTCCTGGGCGTTCTCTTTACCTACTGATTCCCAGGCTCTTCGGTCAGTGGATGAGTTTTTCAGGGCCTTGGGTCTCATATATGACGACCCTGACCGAGTCGCACTGGCTGAATCAAAATTACGGAGACTCCTACAAGGAGAGCGGCCGGTAGAGGAGTATTGCTCTGACTTCCGTAGGTGGGCTACGGATACCCAATGGAACGACCCGGCTCTCAGGAGTCAGTTCTGCTCTGGGTTATCCGAAAGGGTTAAGGATGCGCTTGCATTGTATGAGACCCCCTTTTCCCTTGATGCAGTTATGTCCCTTTCTATCCGTATAGATAGACGCCTTAGGGACAGGTTGAAAAAACCGGAGCCATTGGTAACCCCTCCCAAGCAGCAGTTAGTCTGTACGGACTTAGACGAGCCTATGCAGCTAGGAGGAACTACTCGTCAGGTCCGTCCTCCTGAGGTTCGCCGTAGGCGTGGGGTTTGTTTTTTTTGTGGGGAGAGGGGTCATTTCATTAATGTCTGTCCTTCTTTCCTCAGAAACAAAAAACCGTCGGAAAACTACTAACCCCAGGCTGTGTGGAGGATGTCAGCCGGGGGGTATACGTTTCCTCCATACGTACATCGCAATTTGTGTTGCCAGCGGTTATTGTTTATGGTGATAAGACAGAGACTATTTCTTTCTTTCTAGACAGTGGAGCAGGGGTAAATTTGATAGATGCCCATTTTGCCCGCACTATGGGTTTGTCTCTCTGTACACTACAGAGACCTATTCCCATATTTGCTATTGATTCTACCCACATGGTTCATAATTTACACCTTCGGGTAGGGGATCACCATAACGAGATGCTCTCATGTTTTGTTCTGGAGGGGCTTCCCGCTCCGGTAGTGCTGGGTCTTCCCTGGTTGGTAGCGCACAATCCAGTGGTGGATTGGCAGGCCAGGGAGATATTGGAGTGGAGTGAGCCGTGCAGAGAAAATTGCTTAAATAGCAATTGCTTAGTCGCCTCCATAGCTACCCTACCTACATTTGTTTCGGACTTTGAGGACGTTTTTTCTGAAAAGGGTTGTCAGAAGTTACCACCTCATCGTCCTTATGATTGCCCGGTTAACCTTATTCCCGGCGCAAAATTACCCAAGACCAGGTTATATAATCTTTCAGGTCCAGAGAGACAAGTTATGAAGGATTATATCTCCGAGAGTTTGGCTAAGGGACACATCAGACCCACTTCTTCACCCGTGGCTGCAGGGTTTTTCTTCGTGAAAAAGAAAGATGGGGGCCTGCGTCCTTGCCTAGATTTTCGTGAATTAAATCGGATAACCATCCGAGACCCATACCCTCTTCCTCTCATTCCTGACCTGTTTAACCAGATTGCGGGTGCTAGGTGGTTCTCCAAACTCGATCTTAGGGGGGCCTACAATCTGATTCGTATTAAAGAGGGGGATGAGTGGAAAACAGCTTTTAACACCCCTGAGGGGCATTATGAAAATCTAGTTATGCCTTTCGGCCTGACCAATGCTCCTGCCGTCTTTCAACATTTCGTTAATGACATTTTTAGTCATCTAATCGGCAGGTTTGTGGTAATATACCTAGATGATATCTTAATTTATTCGTCTGATCTGAGAACACATGAGGAGCATGTCAGACAAGTACTACAGGTCCTACGGACGAATGAATTATATGCTAAAATTGAAAAATGTGTTTTTGCCGTTCAGGAGATACAATTCCTAGGTTATTATTTATCTGCGTCAGGTTTCCGTATGGATCCTAGGAAGGTCCAGGCAATTTTGGATTGGGATCTTCCTGAGAACCTCAAAGCACTACAACGGTTCTTGGGCTTCGCGAATTTCTATAGGAAATTCATTAAAAATTATTCGGTGATCGTAAAACCCCTTACTGACATGACTAGGAAGGGGACTGATTTTTCTAAATGGTCTGACGCCGCTAAAGTTGCTTTTTCCTCTCTAAAAGAGAGGTTTACCTCAGCACCTGTACTAGTCCAACCTGATGTCTCTCAGCCTTTTATTGTTGATATATAGTCGATGCATCAGAGGTGGGAGTGGGGGCTGTACTGTCTCAGGGTCCGTCTCCTGGCAAATGGCGTCCTTGTGCTTTCTTTTCTAAAAAACTATCTGCAGCAGAACAGAACTACGATATTGGCAATAGGGAACTGTTAGCTATTAAACTTGCGTTTGAGGAGTGGCGTCACTTTTTAGAGGGGGCAGTCCACCCCGTCACTGTGTTTACGGACCACAAAAATCTGCTGTACCTCGAATCAGCTAAGCGTCTCACCCCTAGACAGGCTAGGTGGTCGCTATTTTTTTACCAGGTTTAACTTTGTAATTACCTATCGTCCTGGGGTAAAGAATACCAAGGCTGATGCACTATCTCGTTGTTTCCCTGGAGGGGGTAATGTGAGTGATCCGGTACCCATTCTACAAAGAGGAGTGGTTGTCTCTGCGGTACACTCTGCTTTGGAGGGGAAGGTGTTAGAGGCCCAGGGGGACGCCCCGGTCTCTTGCCCCCACGTCTCGAATTATTGAAGGAACATCATAATTCGGCACTTGCTGGGCACCCGGGTAGTAAAGCAACCTTAGAGCTATTGTCTCGTCGTTTTTGGTGGCCAAGGTTGCGTCAGGATGTATTGGATTTTGTGTCTTCTTGTTCTACCTGTGCGCGCGCAAAAGTTTCACATACTCGTCCTGCAGGGTCTCTATTACCACTCGTCATTCCCAATAGACCATGGACACATCTGTCTATGGATTTTATCACTGACTTACCTTTGTCTGCGGGTAAAACAGTTATTTTGGTAGTAGTGGACAGGTTTAGCAAAATGGCACACTTCATTGCGTTACCCGCACTACCTAATGCTAAAACTCTTGCTCAGGTATTCGTCAGTGAGATCGTGAAGCTTCACGGGGTCCCCTCCGATGTTGTTTCGGATCGGGGAACCCAGTGTCATGGAACCATGAACCAGACGTACAACAAGAGATAAGTGGAAATAAGAAGGCTTTATTGAAAATCAAGCTGTAAGCAAAAGTCCAAACGGATGGCTAAACCGAAGCAGGGTCTTGCGTAGACAGAGGTCAGGAACCAGAAGGGTAGTCAGACGAAGCCTGGATCAGGAACCAGCAGGGTAGTCAGACGAAGCCAGGATCAGGAACCAACGGGGTAGTCAGACGAGGCCAGGATCAGGAACCAGAAGCAGCAGCAGTCTTAGAAGCATGTGAACACAGGAGGACCAAGCAAGGAACTGAAGCCACAGACCTCCTATATATATGAGCTAGGCATCCAGCTCCTCCCAGTGGGAAGGAGAAGCCACAGGGTGGGAGGCTACAAGAAACCCAGAAACCAAGATGGCCGCCAGCACATGTCAAACGAAGGAGAACAGTAAGAAGGTAAGACCATGACACCCAGTTTATTTCTAAATTTTGGAAAGCTTTTTGTTCCCGTTTGGGGGTTCACTTGTCCTTTTCCTCAGCTTTCCATCCTCAGTCGAATGGACAGACTGAGCGTACCAACCAAAACCTGGAGACATATCTAAGATGTTTTGTGTCTGAAAACCAAGAGTTGTGGTCGTCATATTTACCGTTAGCTGAGTTTGCCATAAATAATTGCCGTCAGGAATCCACTGGCAAGTCACCATTTCTTGGTGCATATGGTTTTCATCCCCAATTCTGTACTTTCAAAGAGGGGGGGTCTTCTGGGGTTCCCGAAGAGGAACGGTTTTCGTCATCTCTTTCATCAGTATGGCAGAAGGTGCAAGCTAACTTGAAAAATATGGGAGGTAAATACAAATGCATGGCTGATAAGAGACGGTCGCCAGGTCCGGACCTAGGAGTGAATGACTATGTGTGGTTGTCTACTAGGAATATCAAGTTGAAGGTTCCCTCTTGGAAACTGGGTCCTAGGTTTATTGGTCCTTACAAGATTGTAGCCATCATCAACCCCGTGGCTTTTCGCCTGGAGTTACCTCAGACTTTTAAAATCCATAATGTCTTTCATAAGTCGTTACTCAAAAAATATGTTCCACCTCTAGAACCGTCACCGCTGCCACCCCCTCCTGTTGTCATGGATGGTAGTTTGGAATTTCAGATATCCAAAATGATTGATTCTCGTCGGGTCCGCCGCTCTCTCCAATATCTGGTGCACTGGAGAGGTTACGGTCCCGAGGAAAGAATGTGGGTTCCTGCGTCTGAGGTAAACGCCGACAGGCTAGTTCAGATTTTTCATGCCTCTCATCCTGAGAGACCTGGTCCTGAGTGTCCGGAGGCCCCTCGTAGAGAGGGGGGTACTGTCACGAGGGTGTCAAGAGCCACGCCTGACTCCGTTGTACCCGGGGTCAGGAGGTCGCAGCGGTTGGCTGCACGCTCTATGTCAGATAGGGAAGTTTCCTTATTGTAGCTTTCTGGGTTTGCTTTACAAACCCTTTTGGCTCACTCAGGGATCCGTAGCTCCTTCTCTCAGCTGTTCCTTGTCCAGCACTCCCAATCCTCCTTATATTCCCCTCTCACACTTCTCTGGTTGCCAGATATAGAGCTTCCTGCCTGGACATCTATTCTGACCCACTGGAGCTGTGTTGCTGCGTTCTCGGAGTGTTGCCTTAGAACGCTATCCTCCGGATCCCTGTTGGACCTTTGTGGACAATTGTTGCCGTCCACCTGGGTGTTTGTGTTTGTCTGTGTTTGTCTGTCCTCTCCCTGGTGTTTCCCTCTTAGTGCAGTGGTGAGGACTAGCGATCCCACCGGCCCGTTCATTATCTAGGGCTCATTTCAGGGAAAGCCAGGGTTTAGGCACGTGATCGCCGCACGGGTGAGGAACCCGTCTAGGGACGTCAGGGCAGTCAGGTGCCAGCTGCAAGGTGAGTTAGGGGTCACCACCTTTCCCTCTCCCTTGGGCAGGGCTTTCCCTGTTTTCCTCCCTGTGCGTGTTGCCGGTCATTACAGATGGTCTATCCTTTAATTTGTGGGGGTTTAACTCTATCTCCAGGGTCCCAGTCACAGATTTCTCGCTGACAACCGTGTTGATTGTCCAAACAGTGCATTTATTTTTGACACCAGCACCAACAAACATGGTACAAAGTGAAAACCTGCCCGTCTGGGCTCTACCTAAACATATAACATAAATCCCTGACTCACCTATACAGAGAACAGTTCACACACTGTCTCTGGTGCGGCTTTCTCAGTCAGTATTCCACCAGCCCCCCAGGCTGTAGCACGGTCAGTCCAGACTATCTCCCAGCCTCATGGTCTCTCAGCCTTGTCCAGCTGAGACCACACTCACAGAGCCTCCAGCAGGACTGGGTTTCACAAAAACTCTGTCTCCTTCCCCAGACTGGGAGCCACACCCAAGTCCAGCAACAGAATTAAATAACATCTCTGGACATGGCCATATTCCAAAATCCCGGACTGGAGCATGGGGAAAAGGCACCCACCCAACACATTGCCTGTTCCCAGTAAAAGCCTGCCCCGGACTAGCTGGAGGCAGCTAAGCTAACTTGGTGGCCACCTATATCTAGGGCCTTTACTCCACCAAGGCCGGGCTCCTTGGTGACACGCTTCTGGTGCAAACACCCCTTTTTCATGCTTCTCCGGGATTTTGCTGCACTTATCACTATTTACACTGCCACATATCCCCCCCTGTGTTCAAACCTGGGGGGGGGGGTGAACACATGTACCAAACGGATGCTTGTTATAGGGCATCTGCATTAACCTACCATCTTCCAGCTCAACATTCCCCCTGGAAGATGTGGCCAGCATCATAGGCTTCCCTGTATTCTGCCAGACCCAGGACAACAGCGCTTGGTTTGTCACCCTCATGAGTTTATTACAGAGCTGACAAGGCCTCTGGGATTTTCTTGCCCATCTCATGAGCAGGTACTCTCTTTTTATATTTCCTGGCTTCTGTACAGGCCCCTAACATCTTTTCTTGGACTGCGGCAACTCTTGACTGAACTGGTCCCAGTAATGGTCGTGTCCTGACCGTTTCTCTTTTGCCTTGTGGGGCTCCTTCAGCAGAGCAGGTTTCTTACTCCTCCACCCATCTGGATCACTTTCCCATTATTCTCAGCAGGGGTTTCTTCGGGTTTGGGGCCAGCTTCAGAGTCTTCTGCGTCTTCAGTGGCTTTTCCCACTTCGGCAGTCGCTCCTTCCGCCCTAACCTTGGTCTCTGGAACATCCAAGGATTTCTCCCATTTCAAGACCTCGGCCTTAGCTTCTTCGGCCTCTGTTTCTTCTGCGTCTCCATTCACATTATTAGCCTTTTCATCCTTCACGGACATGGCATCATATCCTTGCCTTCTCAACTCCTCTTCCTCTTTCTCATCAAGGTTGGAGGCACTGGGGACATCGGGATCCTCACCAGATTTGTCGCCTTCTGGCAATGCCTCCAGAGGTTCACCCAGGATATTGTTCCCCAATCGTTTAGGCTATAGGAGAGCCAACTCACAGTAGTAGACAGGATCCGCATACTGGTCGCCCATCTCCTAGTATTCCTTCTCCAGCAGGCTGCTGGCTACTTGGACGGCTTTGCAGGTGGAGGGGACGTCTTTCGGGACCAGGTCCTGGCTACCCCCTGCCATGTGTCTCTTGGCCTCTGCATTTACATCAGCCCCATCAACGGGCTCAGCAGAAAGATCTTCCGTCTTCTCCGCCTCGGTCGACATCACGGCGCCACCATCTCCAGACCCATTCTTAACAGGCTCTGGCTTAGACTTTAACTCATAGACGTTCTTCCCGACATCATCTTTTGAGCTCATGAGATCTTCCATCCCTGCTCTGAGTTGCTTGTTCAGCCTCTCACATTCATCTCTCTCCTCAAGCGCTTCTTCAAGGGATCGAGCCAAAGAGAGGGCCTCCTGTTCCAGATGCTCTTCACTCTGCTCTGCTGCAGCCAATGTAGGAGTATCACCATTCTCTTTTGGCCGCCCTGTGGGGGTTCCACCCAGAGTCCCTTTAAGCACTTTCTTTGCATCTAATGCAGTCTTCTTCGGTGACTCTGTGAAGACAGCTAGTCCCTTCTCTATCATATCTAGGGACCGTGGGGAGAGAGAAAAATCTTCAGGATTGCAGCTGTACTGACGTGTCAGGTCATCTATTTCTGCCTGGGTATGGGTCTCAGACACTAGGCTGCCATCTCCCCACTCAGCTCTCGTCCCGTCAGGTATAACTGTCGTCTGGTTGCTACTAGTTACCGCCTGAATTTCGCAATACCTTGACCTGGTAGCTTCCCTCTCGGAGTTGCTAATGTTCACAGCACATACATTGCCTATGTCACTTGTGTCATTATTAACGCTGACCTCTAGGGGCACTGCCGAGTTAATCCCAACCTGGGACATTACTTTATTGACCATAAAACACTGTGGAAACTGCATGGCCACCTCTGGTATGTGTGATACACCCTCTAGGACTGCTACCCTTCCTTGCACGTTCACCAGGGTAGGATTGCTCCACTCAGTGCTCACAACATTTATCTGCACTTCTGCATCCTTCACATGTTTTCCACCCGGGGGCGCTATTCCCCTGACTACCTCCTGCAACGGAAAATGCATGTCATCATCACATATTTCACCTGTCATCACCTTTTCATTATGCCTTTCCGCAAACTTGGCACAATCGCTTTGCACCTTATCAGCACCATTGTTTTCAATAGGCAATATTCTTTCCCCATTGTGGTCAATGTGCAGCTCCCTTAGGCCTTCATTTAAACGGGCAAATACAGATTTGGCAGGAGTTTCGTCACTATCTGCAGAAGTGTTTACCTTACACCACAAAAATGAAACAACATCACATCATATATGAACATATTTGTAACAATAGGTCCACAAGACCGAGTTCTCACTGGAGAGTCCCCCTCAGTTAGAATCACCTGCACTTGCTCAGGCTCTCTTTCAGGTGCCTGGTTCACATTATAGGTCACACCACTTTCATATATCTTGCACCCGAGCTCACTAACCATAGAACCCTGCGGAGACTGATTATCTGTACCTACTACATGTGATACCCTTTCTAGCATTGCCTCACTTTCCTGTATGTTGATTACAGGGGGTTCCTTCAGCTGTGTGCTCTCACCATCAATTAACATCCCTACCACATATGCAATTAAGCCCGCGGCGGTAGTTTTTTCCTGATCACAGCCTGTAAAGGAAAAGGGGTGTCATCCTTATCAGCTAGGTTACATAGCTTCACATTTTCATTAGGCAATGCAGATAAATTGGCACCATTGGTTCTAGTTGTCACCATAGTCTCACGTCCGGTTGGAACTATCTGACAGTCCTTTTTAATCACGTCTGTCCAGCATATTTACTATTATACAAGTCTAAGTTTTCCATATCGTGCTACCCCTTACCCGGGCTAGCATAGGGTCTCTAACTTTTACAACCCCGAGCCTAGCCTTGGTAACGGGCATTTTGGGCAACACAATACCCTTCTCCTCTGCAGATTTCCGCGAGGGAGCAGCCGCGACAGGCTTACCCGCCTGTTCAGACACTGCGGTTTCCACAAAGATACATCCCCTTGTGACAGTTCCTTGCCTCCGGGACTTACGACCTGCTGACCCAGCAGGTAGTAACTGTTGTCGGCGTACTGTCCCGGGGTCTGCCAGCCCAATAAATACAGGAACGTTCTTACCGCCTGACGTCGCAGATTCTGCAGTCTCTGGAGATGAAGATATCCCAAGATCATCTCTCCCGAGATCTCCAGCCTTCTCTGGGTTCCTGGAAACCACATGGCCTGGAGTTCAGGCCTCTCCCGGATGGTCACTCCAGGCACACCCTTTAGGACCTTGTACATAATCACAGGAAACATAGACACTCCTGAGAGCCGCACCGCTCTCCCCCTCTTTGTCTTCCCGATGGTTGCCCTGGGCAACGGCATAGATCCGCTTTTCCTCTGGAAATCCAGGCACACCATGGACGTTTACAAAGGGTCCATACAGAGTTGTAGAATTGGTCTCGTGGGCCCACTGCAATTGAGCCCTCAACGCCTCACGCTCTACATCAAAGCACGCCATTTCACTAGGGCCCCAACCCAGCTCCTTTGCCAGGTTTTCTTGCCGTTTGATATGCTACCACCGTATGGCATATTCCGTCATGAAAGTCACTTAAACAAACATTTTGGCAATCAAGTCCGCTTAGCCAGAGACCCCCAGTCAGTTTTTTTTTCCAGTCAGTCTCTCTCACCAGGCTTCTGGCCCTTTAACACAGCAACTCCTTTGCAACCCAGCAAAAAAAATGCCCAGAACAGCACGTGCAGCACCTGCTCCTTTCAGTAATGATGTTGCCCCTAGCAACCACTTTGCCTTCTTTCAGCAGGGACGCCTGCCCGCATCCGACACCAATTGTGGGGGTTTAGCTCGTTCTCCAGGGTCTCAGTCACAGTATCCTCGCTGACAACTGTGTTGATTGTCCAAACAGTGCATTTATTTTTGACACCAGCACCAACAAACACGGTACAAAATGAAAACCTGCCCGTCTGGGCTCTACCTAAACATATAACATAAATCCCTGACTCACCTATGCAAAGCGCAGTTCACACACTGTCTCTGGTGCGGCTTTCTCAGCCAGTAGTCCACCAGCCCCCCAGGCTGTAGCACAGTCAGTCCAGACTATCTCCCAGCCTCATGGTCTCTCAGCCTTGTCCCGCTAAGACCACACTCACAGAGCCTCCAGCAGGACTGGGTTTCACAAAAACTCTGTCTCCTTCCCCAGACTGGGAGCCACACCCAAGTCTCCAGCAACAGGATTAAATACCTTGCCTGGACATGGCCATATTCCAAAATCCCGAACTGGAGCATGGGGAACAGGCACCCACCCAACACATTGCCTGTTCCCAGTAAAAGCCTGCCGCAGACTAGCTGGAGCCAGCTAAGCTAACTGTCTTAGTATCCACCAACTAACTTGGTGGCCAACTATATCTAGGGCCTTTACTCCACCAAGGCCGGGCTCCTTGGTGACACGCTCCTGATGCAAACAACACCCCTTTTTCATGCTTCTCCGGGACTTCACTGCACCCATCACTATTCACATTGCCGCAAATGGGACAAAGTTGCAATGCCCTGCACTGCCGATACTATATGTACAGCATGCAGGTAGATGGACTAAGGCTACTTTCACACTTGCAGTAGCCTTTTATGGCAGGCTGTTTTGGCGGGGGAATGGCCTGCCAGATCCATGCTAATGCAAGTTCACCTTCACCAGAAGTCCGCTCCAGCCCTATTCACTATAATGGGGGTGGGCCAGAGGTTCGGCCGCAGCGCGGCAAACAAGCTGAGAGGCGGCCGTACAAAAACTGCAGCATGTTGTAGTTTTTGTCCGGCCGCCTCTCGGCATGTAGTCCATAAGAAGAGGTGATTGCTACATGTAAATTCAGCTATCATCTCTGTTCACAATCAGGCAATTATCGGGAACATTTTTTTTGTTTCTAATAATTGCCTGTGCATCAGCCCATGTTAAGGTACCTAAGGCTAGGCCATCAATATGCTGATCCCAGAAACCCATGTAACATACTCTTTTATATAGGGTTTTGAATGCATGTCAATAGGGACCCAAGTGATGAAGCACCAATCAATCAAATAATTCTCTATTAATAAGAGAGCCATAAAAAGACTTTTATAATAACATCTCATTAACCAACGATATAACGAAAGTGTTTGGTCTCCTGCATAGCATGGGTACAGGTACACAGCAGGAAATTCCTTATAACCAGGGATGAACAAACCCATGGAAGTTCGGGTTCAACGGGTTCGGCCGAACTTCAGGTCAAAGTTCGCGTTCGGGACCCAAACTTGACCCCGAACCCGTGGGAGAGCGCTGTGACATCATTGCGCACATTGTATGTCCTTTGGCAGGTCCTGTTTAGTGAAGATAGAAGAAGTTGCTGCAGCATGATCAAGTGGATGAGGTGAGTATATATTTTTTAGCTCCCTAAATGGCCATATTGTTTTGCATTCTGTCTTAAGAATGCTATTATTTTCCGATATAACCATGTTATAATAGAAAATAATAAAATCACCCGAACACCGAACTGGGACTTCAGTGAAAAAGTTCAGGTTCGGGTCCGGTACCCGATCTCGTAAAGTTTGGTACGAACTTTGCACTTCGGGTTCGCTCATCCCTGCTTATACCTCTGAAGAGAGCATTTAGACCTGAAGCCTGACAATTTGAACTTATTGCCCCATACAGCTCATACCATATATACAACTAATCTCATTGTTCCTTTTTGTACTGAAGTTGGTATGGTGCTTCACCTGATTGTTGTGGGCCCGGTTTCAGAATCCTCTGGTCATTAAGTATGATCACTAGGGGATGCTGTATATACTGCAGGGGGAATGTAATATTACATGCTGGTCATTTCGATGAAATTCCACCTATGTCCAAAGCTAGAGCTACTATCTGCACTGAATTTTTGCTCTGGCTCACAAAAAAGGGGTGCAGAGCAAGTACTTCCACAAAGACATCCATATATTATAATAAGCCCATCATCTGTGATCACCAAGGGAAGCTCTGTACTCTGCAGGAGAAATGTAATATTACAATGCTGGTCATTTGAATCAATGCCCTCCCCCATGCCCAAAGTGAGAGCCACTACTTGCAGTGGGGGTGCAGACCAAGAACTCCCACCATGACATCCATGTGCCATAATAAGACATATGGACAGTGCTAGCTGTAATAAGACTAAACCTTTAAAATGCAGTGCTAAAATATATTACTGAAAAGCATAAAGCTATGAGCTGAATTGCCATTCTGTTCTGTTCACATGCTATAATACCAATACAAAAGTAATTTTTGACAGATGGGGTTTCATTGATTAGAAAATCAAAAACAAATGGGCAGCAAATGTTCCTTGGTGTATGGTTCATTACATTGTAATTTGTAAAAGGTAATCAGCAAATAAGATCATTTTTGGCAATGGGCAGGCTGTGATTGGTATAATGTAATGTATAAAGTAAAAACAGGCACTCACCATCTGGTCTGGATAATACAATGTCATATTTAATATATATATATATATATATATATATTTGATCAGTAGCATAAAATATTATAATAAAATGTATAATATATGAGTCCCTAGCTAATAATATTAATATATAATTGTTATTATATATACCGTATATTGGAGGATATATATATATATATATATATATATATATTAGGGTGGTGAATATACCTATTCCCTAATGTTGATACAACTGATAGATGTGCTTGAAAATGAGATTCAGTGAGTAACAATAATTGATGACAAATGTATAAATATATAAAATAATATAAAAAATATATACTGTATAAAAAATATATAAAAAATTTCAATACAACATGTGCAAGATTGGGCTAAAAAAATTAGTCCCAAAAAGGTCCCAAAAGAAAAAGAAGAAGTCCCGAACCGTGTAATCAGTATCAAAAAGTTAAAATATCAAAAGTATCAAAAAGTTAGAGTATCAATGCCGCTTGTATTAAAACTGTACTTTGCCAGACGTGAATATGTCTGGGTGATGTTAGTAGGGCTGGCGTCTGGGGCATCCCCCTGATGCACTGCCTCTTACCTCACCGTCCGTTCGGTGGTCAGCGGATTTGGCTCCTCTATCTGTGAACTTGTATAGGTGAATAAGGGCTTTTTCACACCTGCGTTCTTTTCTTCCGGCATAGAGTTCCGTCGTCGGGGCTCTATGCCGGAAGAATCCTGATCAGTTTTATCCTAATGCATTCTGAATGGAGGATGCATTCAGGATGCATCAGGATGTCTTCAGTTCCGGACCGGAACGTTTTTTGGCTGGAGAAAATACCGCAGCATGCTGTGCTTTTTGCTCCGGCCAAAAATCCTGAACACTTGCCGCAAGGCCGGATCCGGAATTAATGCCCATTGAAAGGCATTGATCCGGATCCGGCCTTAAGCTAAACGTCGTTTCGGCGCATTGCCGGATCCGACCTTTAGCTTTTTCTGAATGGTTACCATGGCTGCCGGGACGCTAAAGTCCTGGCAGCCATGGTAAAGTGTAGTGGGGAGCGGGTCTGCGCATCGCATAGTCTGGAGACCACATCATAGGATCACGTGGGACGCCGAGGTCCGCGCATCACACAGTCTGGAGTCTGCAACTTAACAGACATCTTGGAAGTTACGACATGGCTTATTCACCTATACAAGTTCACAGATAGAGGAGCCAAACGCCGCTGACCACCGAATGGACGTGAGGTAAGAGGCAGTGCATCAGGGAGACGTCCCAGATGCCAGCCCTACTAACATCACCCAGACATATTCACTTCTGGCAAAGTACAGTTTTGATTGTAAATACAAGTGGCATTGATACTCTAACTTTTTGATATTTTTGATATTTTAACTTTTTGATACTGATTACACAGTTCGGGACTTTTTCTCTTTCTTTTGGGACTATTTTTTTTAGCACAATCTTGCACATGTATTGACATTTTTTATATATTTTTTATATTATTTTATATATTTATACATTTGTCATCAATTATTGTTACTCACCGAATCTCATTTTCAAGCACATATAGCAGTTGTATCAACATTAGGGAATAGGTATATCCACCACCCTAAGGCCTCATGCACACGGACGTTTTTTTTCACGGTCCGCAAAACGGGGTTCCGTTGGTCCGTGATCCGTGACCGTTTTTCCGTCCGTGGGTCTTCCTTGATTTTTGGAGGATCCACGGACATGAAAAAAAAGTCATTTTGGTGTCCGCCTGGCCGTGCGGAGCCAAACGGATCCGTCCTGAATTACAATGCAAGTCAATGGGGACGGATCCGTTTGATGTTGACACAATATGGTGCCATTTCAAACGGATCCGTCCCCATTGACTTTCAATGTAAAGTCTGGAGTTCTGTTATACCATCGGATTGGAGTTTTCTCCAATCCGATGGTATATTTTAACTTGTAGCGTCCCCATCACCATGGGAACGCCTCTATGTTAGAATATACTGTCGGATATGAGCTACATCGTGAAACTCATTTCCGACAGTATATTCTAACACAGAGGCGTTCCCATGGTGATGGAGACGCTTCAGGTTAGAATATACAAAAAAACTGTGTACATGACTGTCCCCTGCTGCCTGGCAGGTGCTGCCAGGCAGCAGGGGGCAGACCCCCCCCCCCCCCTGTTTTTAACTCATTGGTGGCCAGTGGGCCCCCCCTCCCCTGTTGTTAACTCGTTGGTGGCCAGTGTGCGCACCCCCCTCCCTCCCGCCCTCTATTGTTTTAATACATTGGGGCCAGTGTGCGGCGCGCCCCCCCCCCCAACCCCCCTCCCTCCCTCTATTGTTTTAATACATTGGGGCCAGTGTGCGCGCGCCCCCCCAACCCCCCCTCCCTCCCTCTATTGTTTTAATACATTGGGGCCAGTGTGCGCACCCCCCCAACCCCCCCCCCCCCCTCCCTCCCTCTATTGTAATCATCATCGGTGGCAGCGGAGTAGAAGATTTTCATACTTACCTGGCTGCTGGCTGCTGCGATCTCTGTGTCCGGCCGGGAGCTCCTCCTACTGGTAAGTGACAGGTCTGTGCGGCGCATTGCTGTCACTTACCAGTAGGAGGAGCTCCCGGCCGGACGCAGACATCGCAGCAGCCAGCAGCCAGGTAAGTATGAAAATCTTCCACTCCGCTGCCACCGATGATGATTACAATAGAGGGAGGGAGGGGGGGGGGGTTGGGGGGGCGCGCGCACACTGGCCCCAATGTATTAAAACAATAGAGGGAGGGAGGGGGGGTTGGGGGGGCGCGCGCACACTGGCCCCAATGTATTAAAACAATAGAGGGAGGGAGGGGGGGGGTTGGGGGGGCGCGCGCACACTGGCCCCAATGTATTAAAACAATAGAGGGAGGGAGGGGGGGTTGGGGGGGCGCGCGCACACTGGCCCCAATGTATTAAAACAATAGAGGGAGGGAGGGGGGTGCGCACACTGGCCACCAACGAGTTAACAACGGGGGGGGGGCCGCACAATGATATTCAAACTGGGGAGGGGGGGGGGTCTGCCCCCTGCTGCCTGGCAGCCCTGATCTCTTACAGGGGGATATGATGGGGTTAATTGTACTATCATATCCCCCTGTAAGAGATCGGGTGCTGCCAGGCAGCAGGGGGCAGTCTTGTACAAAGTTTGCAGTGTATTCTAACTAGAAGCGTCCCCATCACCATGGGAACGCTTCTGTGTTAGAACATACTGTCGGAAATGAGTTTTCACGAAGTGAAAACTTAGATCAGAAAAAGCTTTTATGCAGACGGATCTTCAGATCCGTCTGTATGAAAGCAACCTACGGCCACGGATCACGGACACGGATGCCAATCTTGTGTGCATCCGTGTTCTTTCACGGACCCATTGACTTGAATGGGCCCGTGAACCGTTGGCCGTGAAAAAAATAGGACAGGTCATATTTTTTTCACGGCCAGGAAACACGGCTCACGGATGCGGCTGCCAAACGGTGCATTTTCCGATTTTTCCACGGACCCATTGAAAGTCAATGGGTCCGTGAAAAAAAACGGAAAACGGCACAACGGCCACGGATGCACACAACGGTCGTGTGCATGAGGCCTAATATATATATATATCCTCCAATATACAGTTTATATAATAACAATTATCTATTAATATTATTAGCTAGGAACTCATATCTTATACATTTTATTATAATATTTTATACTACTGATCAAATATATATATTAAATACGACATTGCATTATCCAGACCAGATGGTGAGTGCCTGTTTTTACTTTATACATTACATTGTTACTTTTCGGATGATAGGGTGAATCATCTAAAAACAGAGCACCTTGACCACAGACCAGGTACAGGTGAGCCACGATATACTTGCTATTTGTGATTGGTATAAGACGGCAGATTTATCTATAAAGTTATGATAGTTATTAATACATCACACATTACATTGGAGAAAGTCTGTTTTACCTCTTCGACAATATAACTGTATTAGTTCTTTCAGGACCAGGCCAATTTTTGTTTTCGTATTTTGTAAGGGCGCCCTTTCTTTTACCATATCTTGTATTGGAAAACTGAGGAAAAAACCTTTGTGGGGTGAAGTTGAAAAAACCCCAACAGTTCCACCATGGTTTTTTAGGTTTTGTTTTGAAGGCATTTACTGTGCACTAAAATGACATGACAACCCTATTCTGCTTGTCAGTACAATTACAGTGATACCACATTCATGTACTTTTTATTATCTTTTACTACTTTAAAAAAAACATAAAACTTACCAAAAAAAACATTTCTTTCCAAAACCCTAATTTTGTTATATATCCATCTACAGAGCTCTTCGAGGACTTGTTTTTTTGGGATGACCTTTAGTTTTGTTAGGAAACTAGACTCAACATACAATGCATCAGACTCAGATCCATCCAATCAAAACCACTTCTCTGGTAAAATACCTGTATTAGTTGCTATTAGGACTTGTTTTATTTGTTTTAGTTATCTGCTTATTTTTGGTTTTGGGGCTTTGGAACTGATTACTCAAGTTACAATGGTTTCAACATACAATGGTCGTCCTGGAACCAATTAATATTGTAACTTGTAACTTACAACTTTTTGAGCACTTTTTATTCAATTATTTTATTTTTCGTGGTGACCAAATATAGCAATTTGGACATTATGATTATTTTCTGTATTCACTGTATATGATAAACATTTTAGTATTTTAATAGTTTGGACATTTGTGGGTGCAGTGATACCAATTATGTTTATTTTTTATTTTTATATATAAAACTATGAAAGAGGGTGATTTGAATGCTTTATATTTTTTGAAAAATGTTTTAATGTCATTTTTAGCTCCCTTAGGGTATTCAAATATGCGGTCTTCTGATCACTTGTACCATAAACTGCAATACAATGCTATTGCATTCTAAGGGATTTTTGCAGGCAAAGCTTAACAGGCACCTTACTATGGCAGTCCCAGGCTGTGAAAGTAACCAATCATAACCCCACAATTTAGCCACTGGCGCACCGATTGGAGGACAGAAGCAGCCCGATCCCTTTGTCTAAATCCTCAGATGCCATAATCACTATTGACCGTTGCATCTGAGGGGTTAAATGACTGGAATTGGAGTTATCGCCCATCCCAGTCATTTTGGCCAGGCCAGTAATGCCAGGGTGTGGTAGGGGTTAATAATCTTCCCAATGTTTCACTCTTTTCCAGTTTATTTTTCCACAAATGAAAACAAATTAAAGACTGTTTAATTTTTTGGTGAATAGTTCAGGTAGATATAATAACATTTTTAAATGAATAGTGCAGGTGAATATAAGAAACTTTGTAATATAGCTTATCAGAGAAAGATACTTCCATATTGCAGAGAAACTGACAGGCAGACTGCTGCTGGTGTGTAGGTTATTTACTGTCTGATTTCACTGCCGTCTTCACATGTAAAGTGCTTAGTACTGTTGTACAATTTTCTCTATTACTGCTGCTGTTTCTGAGGGTGTGCTACCTAGCGTTAGTGAGCAGATTATCCTGTTTCTCCATGTCCTGTGTTGGGGCAGACATGATTCCAGCTAGTCTTCATGCTTCAGCTCAGAAAAAAACGTAGAATTACAGAAATATCACAGATTGCATAGGGTAATCTTGTGTGTCAGTTTACTAAACTCTATAAGTTCAAAGTTTGTTCAATTGTCAACCAACTTCTCCGTGCATGGCCACTTTATTTTTGTGGCATAGTCTTTACCTTTTCCACACGTGCTGCCTCCATAGCTTGGTAAACACAGGCAAAGAAAGGAGTTTATTTCATCAATGCAGGTCCCTCCATTCTGACAGGGGTTGGACAAACACTCATCAATATCTGTGAATATTAAAGCACACTAGTCATCTCATTTACATAAGGAAATATCAAAACTTTTATGTGCCAATTTTCAGTAAGAATCTATCATATATTTTCTTTCTTTTCTTACATATATTTCTCATCTCTTGTTCTTCTCTTTCCTATATAGTGCTAATATGCCATACAGCGCTATTACAGACATTGTCATCACTCGCTGACTAACATCCTAAATTCCTTCAGTATGCCTTTGGAGTGTGGGACCACCATATTCCAGTGCTTAAGATTGAGTTACTATATTTACTGTGATTTGTGTCTAGTAAAGGATAGACTTTTAAAGGGCATCTGTCGGCAGATTTGTACCTATGAAACTGTTGCATGTGTGCTTGGCAGCTAAAGGCATCTGTTTGGTTCTATGATCATATGTACATAAGGCTGTAGGAGCAATGGAGGCGTTTCCATTACTCCACCATACTGCGCCTGTGGCAGATACTGAAGGACACGGCGCAGCATGAGATTTTAGGAGGTCAGGGCCAGGCATGATCAGGTTTTACTGCCTAGTTACAGAGAGAGCAGAGCCTATGGCAACGACCTCACTAGATACATATTTATAATAGTTTATATATATATATATATATATATATATAGGCTTGGACTGGCCACAGGGCTACAGGTTAATCCCCTGGTGGGCCCCTGAACAAGGTGGGCCCCTAGTATCCCACTTCCTGCACAAGTGACACATAACACAGTAGACTTACTGTACTACATACATACAGTGGATATAAAAAGTCTACACACCCCTGTTAAAATGTCAGGTTTCTGTGATGTAAAAAAAATGAGACAAAGATAAATCATTTCAGAACTTTTTCCGCCTTTAATGTGACCTATAAACTGTACCACTCAAATTAAAAACAAACTGAAATCTTTTAGGTGGAGGGAAGAAAACAAAACAAAAAAAAAATAATGTGGTTGCATAAGTGTGCACACCCTCTTATAACTGGGGATGTAGCTGTGTTCAAAATTAAGCAATCACATTCAAAATCATGTTAAATAGGAGTCAGCATACACCTGCCATCATTTAAAGTGCCTCTGATTAACTCCAAATAAAGTTCAGCTGCTCTAGTTGGTCTTTCCTAAAATTTTCTTAGTCGCATCCCACAGCAAAAGCCATGGTCCACAGAGAGCTTCCAAAGCATCAGAGATGTCATTGTTCAAAGGTATCAGTCAGGAGAAGGGTACAAAAGAATTTCCAAGGCATTAGATATACCATGGAACACAGTGAAGACAGTCATCATCAAGTGGAGAAAATATGGCACAACAGTGACATTACGAAGAACTGGACGTCCCTCCAAAATTGCTGAAAAGATGAGAAGAAAACTGGTCTGGGGGGCTACCAAGAGGCCTACAGCAACATTAAAGAAGCTGCAGGAATATCTGGCAAGTACTGGCTGTGTGGTACATGTGACAACAATCTCCCGTATTCTTCATATGTCTGGGCTATGGGGTACAGTGGCAAGACAAAAGCCTTTTCCTACGAAGAAAAACATCCAAGCAAGGCTACATTTTGCAAAAACACACCTGAAGTCTCCCAAAAGCATGTGGGAAAAGGTGTTATGGTCTGATGAAACCAAGGTTGAACTTTTTGGCCATAATTTCAAAAGATATGTTTGGCGCAAAAACAACACTGCACATCATCAAAAGAACAACATACCCACAGTGAAGCATGGTGGGGGCAGCATCATGCTTTGGGCTGTTTTTCTTCAGCTGGCCTTAGTTAAGCTAGAGAGAATTATGAACAGTTCCAAATACCAGTCAATATTGGCACAAAACCTTCAGGCTTCTGCTAGAAAGCTAACCATGAAGAGGAACTTCATCTTTCAGCATGACAACGACCCAAAGCATACATCCAAATCAACAAAGGAATGGCTTCACCAGAAGAAGATTAAAGTTTTGGAATGGCCCAGCCAGAGCCCAGACCTGAATCCGATTGAAAATCTGTGGGGTGATCTGAAGAGGGCTGTGCACAGGAGATGCCCTCGCAATCTGACAGATTTGGAGTGTTTTTGCAAAGAAGAGTGGGCAAATCTTGCCAAGTCAAAATGTGGCTTGTTTTTCAATTGAGTTGTACAGTTTATGTGTCACATTAAAGGTGGAAAAAGTTCTGAAATGATTTATCTTTGTCTCATTTTTTTACATCACAGAAACCTGACATTTTAACAGGGGTGTGTAGACTTTTTATATCCACTGTATATTCAATGTACAGTAGCTCAACCAGCCTATGTTTATATAAAAAAACTTGATAGATTATTAAAGAAACTCCCCAGTTTATTATTACAGACACGATCAGAGCGGAGAAGACTTCTAGGTATAGAGGAAAGCTAACCAGTATCCTCTTTTCACCAGGACCTATCTTCTCAAAGTTGCTGCAGAGACCCCCATATTCAATCATCTTGTAGCATCTTGCTGCAGTGTGAGCAGGTAATATTTTAATGTGTCCGTACTGTGGGCGCCCAAAATACATTTTGCTGGTGGGCCCTAGGCACCCCAGTCCAACACTGTGTGTGTGTGTGTATATATATATATATATATATAGTATATACGTATGAAATCGGACAGCACTCCAAGACTTGAAAAGACGTGATGTATTTATTCACCCATGTGGAACAATTGCAACGTTTCAGCTCACAACTGAGCCTTTGCTTGAGAAAGGCTCAGTTGTGAGCTGAAACGTTGCAATTGTTCCACATGGGTGAATAAATACATCACGTCTTTTCAAGTCTTGGAGTGCTGTCCGATTTCATACGTATATTAAGGGTGAGGAGCTAATTCCCTTGGACCTTGCACCTGAGCCCGTTCACTGGTGCCGCCGAATCTTTTTTTTCTTCTCTCTCTCTCTCTATATATAACATTTATTACAGCGGAGTGGCTATAGACTGTCCTTATATTAGGACTACTCATCAAGCATTACTAGACAGTCTTGTTACATTGTCCCATGATTACTCCACAGTAAACTGTATATGCAAAAGCCTCACATACTTCTAATGATAGCATCTACTGATTTTCATCACTAAGATAGAGAATTCAAATTCCCTTTAAAAAAAAAAATACTAATATGACTGAGCACTGTACATACCAATCTCGCAGTTCTCTCCAGTGTACCCCTTGTGACAAATGCAGCTATATGTGCTCCCATTAGATTGACAGGTCCCCATGTGCAGGCAAGGGCTGTGAGAACATGGCTGAGGCTCACCTACAAGATAAAGAAGTGGTCATTGATATCATAAAATTCACTATGATAAGTGCAAATTGTATTATTATGCTGTGCGATAATTAAAGGACACTTGTGACCACATTTATCGCATTAATCCAGATGACATGCGAGATGTGTGTATGTCAGCTGAATGTAAAGCTGCTGGTCCCATCTCCTTAGGTGGCAGAAATCTGTAGAAAATCGCTGCTTTATAATATTTAAATGATCCCCTCATTTAATTGAGGGCAGTGCCGTGCACCCAAAGTTTTCACACCCTATCTCCTATGGTGGCGGAGACTTCAGGGCCAGGCGTCAATATGTTTTTACAGCCTGGCCTGTCAGCCTATGATTGGAGGCGTGGCATAGCAGATAGGGAGCAGAGCTTCTGGGCACAATGGCACTGACCTCGTTGCACCAAGGGGCACATTTACATATTATAAAACACCGATTTTGGACGATTGCAGCCACCTAAGGAGATGTGACCAACAGCATTACATTCAGCTGACATGCGCACATCTAGCCTGTCAGCTGTTTTAATACTAATAAATGTTGTGACACATCCCCTTTAATCACATAAAAATCGATAATGTGGTATGTATATAATAGGGAGGATTTACTAATTCTGCCTAAGACAGAACGAATGGCGAAGGGGCAGTTAGAACATGCACCACTGCTTGATGGATTTTGTGCATATTAGGTGCATGTTCTTCAGACCACTTCCACAGTTTAGACCAGCATTTTGCAACTAAAAAGTTTTGCATGCCATTAACATATCTGGCAATTTTTTTAACCTGACACAGTTGCTACATATTTACTAGAGACATTTGAACCATTTTCTAGCAAGCGTCTGTTCTTTTAGGCACAAATTAATTAATTTTGTGCCAAAAATTCTGGTTCAACTAAAGTCAAAATTTTGGCACAACTACAAAAGTAAATCTGCCCCAATATTTTTTATTGTGTCTAACTTTTTACAGATTTAACCCTATTAAGCTAGCTGACATTAGCAATGTGCTAATGTCAGCTGGACCTAACTAGCCTATTCCTACTTTTAGCTATGCCCCCGTTACGCCATAAATCTAACTTTTATAATATGCTAGTTAGCCTCTAGGTGCAGGGGGGTGTTGTTCCTGCTCCTAGAGGCTCTGTTCTCCCACCTTTGTCGCCTTCCTCCAAGTCCTGATTGACAGGGCTAGGCAGTGCTTGCATCTGTCTGCCAGCCCTGTGCTCTGGTGAAATCTCGCGCCGTTCAGCATTCGGTCGGCGCGGTGAGGTAAAGACGCTCGCAGGCTGCCAGCTTCCTCACCGCGCCTGCGCCGAATGCGTGCAAGGATCTGGTCGATGGATTGGCATTTGTTCAGTGCGTTTATATTTATTTCTCATTCAAATGTTTCACTTATAAATTGTATCTAGAATGGAGGCCTGTAAGTTAAATGTTTAGGGAAGTGCAATATAAGCAATTAAGCGAATAGCTCCCACTGCAGCCCATTAGTAGGCACAAATATGTGCAATTACTAGCGAACAGTCTGCAACCCATTAGCATATTAAATACATAAACAGCTTATGGGATCTCAGACTACAGGCCCTATTACACTGGCAGATAATCGCTAAGATCATTGCTAACAAGCGGTTGTATGAACGCTCGTTAGCGATGATCTGGCAGTGTAATACTGCAGCCGATTATCCAATGAATGAGCAAATGCTCATTCATCGGGCAATCGGAGTCTTTCAACATGTTTAAAAATAAGAAAAATAATTGTTTAGTGGCTCACCAGTTATGTAGTATAGGTAGAAGAGGTGTTCTATCATTGGCATACCCAGAAGCCGTTTAGTGGATGAAAGTGGATAAATTGATGCATGAAGGCACACTCACATTTGGTGTTGCACGGAATGAAAGTAAATGTACACCGATTGTAAATAGATATATTGGGGCATAGAGATAAACAGTGTGTTGATTAGGATAAAACTTTTATTTAACAATAGTACTACTAAATTACCTTTTGGTCAAAACATGATAAAATAACATACAATAAAAAGTATGCAATTAAGATATGTAGGGTCCTCCTTCGGTTGTATGTAGCATGTGTACATGCACTAAATGCTGAACCTTAGATGCTATGCAATTAAGATATGGAGGGTCCTCCTTTGATTGTTTGCAGCATGTGTACATGCACTAAATGCTGAACCTTAGATGCTATGCAATTAAGATATGGAGGGTCCTCCTTCGGTTGTATGTAGCATGTGCACCGGTACATGCACTAGATGCTGAACCTTAGATGCTATGCAATTAAGATATGGAGGGTCCTCCTTTGATTGTATGCAGCATGTGCACCGGTACATGCACTAGATGCTGAACCTTGGATGCTATGTACAAACTAATTGCATAAAGTGCCCAGTGCCGGCTGATTACATGGAAGTGCTGGATGCAAGCTGAGTACACAAAGGTATATTGCACGCTGAGTACACAGAAGATAATGGTTCAATATTGCGTATATTAATACTCTAAATACTAGATATACGCTGAGTGCAATAAAGTGCCAAGTGCTTGCTGGATACATAAGAGTGCTAAGTACACAGAGGTATATCACAAGCTGAGTACACAGGAGGTAATCATTACATGTATCAATACATCAAATGCTGGATATGGGTCACACGTTGTCAGTCGCACCTCCCCTTGGCGTCCCACGTGACAGAGGCGGGGCGGTACGTCACTCACTAAAAGAGTTGTGATTCGTCCTTGGTTCCGGGCTATGAAAAATGCGGCAAATTGTAAAATTGAGCAGTTTGTTGATAGTGCAGCAGTAGATAATAAATATTTCCAGTGGTCTTGACTTGTATATCCCTCACTATTCCTTCTACCAAACGCGTTTCGGAGCTCGTTTCTGCTCCTTCCTCAGTGGCTTATAGTTGTATAATGGAACTAGTGGGGGGTTTTAAATAGACTTCTTCAAGTGGGTGGTACATTTGTTTAATTATTGTCTTCTTGAAATTCCGGACTGGATTTTTGAGTTTTTGGTGCAATTGTAGTAATAGATGTCTTAAACATTAACATTTTTTTCTCATGTTATCAACTTAGCAGTTCAAACACAAAAATATTTTTGGGTGTCTGTAGATTAGTGACACATTTTTTAATATACTCAGTAAAATAATGTTAAGTAGTAAAAATCCATGAATAATATGATAAAATTACATTTCTCGTACGTACATAGAAAATTGTAAAATTTGCTCTAAAATGTATTATAAAGAGCTAACTTAGAACATTTGTTATAAAAAAAAGGCAGGTGCGTTTTAGATGCGGTTTGGATGCGTTTGTTATATTTTGTTTATTGCCATCATCATACAGTCACCCCGCACCATCTTTAGTGAGTTCCTCCTAAATTAGGTTCAACATACAGGAAAAATATCTTAGTTTTGTGAATTATGTGTAAACATTTAAATTATTAAAAGATAGAACTATTGGTCCATTTCTAAATACAACACCATCAATTGTATACACTAAAGCTCCCAATTTAGGAATTAAGATAGCCCCAACAATAAAACAGAAGAAGAAAGGAACATCTGACAATTGGCTTTCACTAAAAGGATTTTTTAGATGTGGCCGCTGCAGTAACTGCAAAACAACAAACTTTCCCAAAAGGACAACACAAGTCCACTCTACACAAAACTCTTTCAGTCACCAAATTGATGACTGCCTAACGTGTAATACCGCTGATGTTATATACATGTTAGAATGTCCATGTCATAAACAATACATAGGCAGGACCAAAAGACCAATGAAAAAGAGAATAGCCGAACACATCGCGAACATCAAGAAGGGATATGAACAATATTTCGTATCAAAGCACTACAAAACACATCACAACAGTGACCCAGCATCACTGATATTCATAGCTCTTGAGAGGATTCACAAACCATGGAGAGGAGGGAACCATATAGACAATATGTCAAGGGTTAAATTAAGACGAATATTTGAATTTGACACCATATTCCCTGCAGGCCTCAATGCAGAACTCAAAATTTTTGAATTCTTATAACATGACACAGATTGGGACAGGAAATATAGGTCTGGCTGTTTTCCAGCACCTCTATATCCTCTCCTTTAGAGGTCCCTCCTCCCACTCATCACCACTACAACTTTCATCTCTTCAACATTCATCTCTTCAACTAACATCTTCTGCAAATGTTTAGGTTTCTATGTCCTTTCAACCTGCACTTCAAAGACCATATAATAAATTAAATGTTTACACATAATTCACAAAACTAAGATATTTTTCATTTATGTTGAACCTAATTTAGGAGGAACTCACTAAAGACGTGTAGGGTGACTATATGATGATGGCAATAAACAAAATATAACAAACGCATCCGAACCGCATCTAAAACGCACCTAAGTTTTTTTTATAACAAATGTTCAAAGTTAGCTCTTTATAATAAATTGTATAGCAAATTTTACAATTTTCTATGTACACACGACGACAATGTAATTTCATTATATTTTTCATGGATTTTTACTACTTAACATTATTTTACTGAGTATATTAAGAAATGTGTCACTAATCTACAGACAACCAAAAATATTTTTGTGTTTGAACTGCTAAGTTGATAACATGAGAAAAAAAAAAATGTTAATGTTTTAGACATCTATTACTACAATTGCACCAAAAACACAATAATCCTTTCCAGAATTTCAAGAAGACATACCACCCACTTGAAGAAGACTATTTAAAAAAAAAAAAAAACACTAGTTCCATTATACAACTATAAGCCACTGAGGAAGGAGCAGAAATGAGTTTGGTAGAAGGAATAGTGAGGGATATACAAGTCAAGACCACTGGAAATATTTTTTATCTACTGCTGGACTATCAACAAACTGCTCAATTTTAAAAAAATTTCATAGCCCGGAACCAAGGACGAATCACAACTCTTTTAGTGAGTGACGTACCGCCCCGCCTTTGTCACGTGGGACGCCAAGTGGAGGTGCAAATGACCACGTGTGACGCCGCGTAGGTCCTTGCAGGGCAAAGAAACAACAGACGATCGGGACGATTCAAGCGGCGTGCAGTGGTAAAGTACTAAACCCCCAATTGGGATACAACATTATGTTTTAAGCATCAATGATCGCAAAAATTTCTGTATACTCCTACAGCATAAACATTTGAGCGCAACATAGCCTGACACGCATAGTAATTAAGTACTGAACTACTAACTCAGTGACTAAGCACTAAAACACTAAATTTACAGTGTCCTGCGTGCTTTTTATTGTGGAATATCCAGCGCTCCCCAAATCATAACGATCAAATATTGACACATCAATTTTCGTGTACTCAGCGTGCATTCAACTATTATTCAGCTTGCACTCAGCACTTTTATGTATCCATCAAGCACCTGGCACTTTATGCACTAAGCCCATATCCAGCATTTGATGTATTGATACATGTAATGATTACCTCCTGTGTACTCAGCGTGTAATATACCTCTGTGTACTTAGCACTCTTATTTATTAAGCAAGCACTTGGCACTTTATTGCACTCAGCGTATATCCAGTATTTGAAGTATTAATATACGCAATATTGAACCATTATCTTCTGTGTACTCAGCGTGCAATATACCTTTGTGTACTCAGCTTGCATCCAGCACTTCCATGTAATCAGCCGGCACTGGGCACTTTATGCAATTAGTTTGTACATAGCATCCAAGGTTCAGCATCTAGTGCATGTACCGGTGCACATGCTGCATACAATCAAAGGAGGACCCTCCATATCTTAATTGCATACTTTTATTGTATGTTATTTTATCATGTTTCTTTTGACCAAAAGGTAATTTAGTAGTACTATTGCTAAATAAAAGTTTTATCCTTTTACAACACACTGTTTATCTCTATGCCCCAATATATCTGTTTACATGTACAATCGGTGTACATTTACTTTCATTCCGTGCAACACCAAATGTGAGTGTGCCTTCATGCATCAATTTATCCACTTTCATGTTTAAAAATAATTATTTGCTGGAGGCACATCGTGCCATGTAATCAGCACTCTGCTGCCGGCAAACAGCGATTCAGTATGGGGACCAGCGATGGCATTAACGATCGCTCGTTCCTATACTGAGAAGGAGATTGTTGCATGTAATAGCAGTGGTCTCCTCCACCAGCGAGCAAGCGATTGCCAGGAAGGAACTCTTCCCTGCTGACGATCGCCTCATTGCTTCATCTGCCAGTGTATTATAGCCTTAACCTCCACAAAATGAAATTCCCTGCGGCTTCTCTACTCTGTTCACAGATGGGTCAGTTTTGGAAGACACCAGGAACAGACACAAAAGGTGATACCTATCACAAAATTGGGCAGCTTCTAGGCCAATAGAATATTGGTAATGCTAAACATTTACAGAAGATTGCACTTCTCAATGTGTAGGTGTGTTATGATTATTATTTTTCCAGGGCATTGTACATAGGAAAAGAGGTTTACATAAATAATAAGTACAATAAGCATGAACTAACTTAGTGACAGACTGGTACAGAGGGGAAAAGGACCCTGTCGTGGAGGGCTTGCAATCTACAAGGGAAGGGGGAAGGAGACAGTAGGTGAGGGGAGAGCAGCAAGCCCCGGAGGAGCTGGTGCAGAGGATGGGAGTGGTAGTGGTTCCGATGAAGTGTTGTATCATGGTGTACTCCCTCGGGCCATTTCTCCCTGGGGATCGGTGCAGTGGAAATGTAGCACTAAAGAATGAGGCCAGAATTAAATGCAACAAAGTCTTTTCACTCAGTGCAACATAGTACGTCAAATATATTCAGTAGCAGCAGATTTCAAGTGCAAAACTTCTCTTGCACCAATAAGGATTATGGAGGCAGGTTGGATGGCAGCACTTTAGTACTAGTAACCTTCTGGGTGATAGGTGTCTCTGCTGTAATCCCTCACCTTGCAGAAGTGTCTGGAGATGCTGATTATAGCAGTTCACACTGCTGTCAAACTTCTCAAGACTTCACTTGGCAGAAGAGTAAGTGATATATCTGGAGAATCGGTAATAGGAGCAGGAGCTCTGACTTGTGCTTCCTCTCCACATGCAGTACTCATAGGAACTTCCCCAATGGCAAGAAGCAGGACCAGCCTACTACTACCAAGAGGGGGGACAGGGTAGTTAGCCCAATTCCTGCCTAACTCTTGCAAACCATAAATCTTCGAGTAACTATGGCCATGAAACACAATAAAATATCTGTAACAATACTAAACTATTTACAAAATGTAGTGTTCCCAGGGGTAATACAGTAGACATTGTTCATATGGCAGTGAAGTGGAAGCTGAGTTATTGTAGGTTGTAGGCTTTCCCAGAGAGGTAAGTTATGCTGGTTGCTTTTATTCAGGATAGGGTAGTAAATTATAAAGAAACCTTAAAGGGGTTGTCTCATCATAGACAATGGGGTCATATCGCTAGGATATGCCCCCATTGTCTTATAGGTGCAGGTCCCACTGCTGGGACCCGCACCTATATTGAGAACAGAGCCGCACAAGGTGGTGGCTGGAGGACTCTGGTCCAGCCACCAACAAGCCGGCTCCCCATATAAGTGAATGGGAGCGTACCACGCATGCGCGGCCCCTGCTCCCATTCATTTCTATGGGGCCGACGGAAATAGCCGAGCCAGCACTCGTCTATTTTCGCCGGCCCCATAGAAAATGAAAGGATGGCGGCTGCGCAGGCGCAATGTGCCCTTCTTCACTTGTGGGGCTCCGTTCTCGATATACAGTGGCGGAAATAATTATTTGACCCCTCACTGATTTTGTAAGTTTGTCCAATGACAAAGAAATGAAAAGTCTCAGAACAGTATCATTTCAATGGTAGGTTTATTGTAACAGTGGCAGAGAGCACATCAAAAGGAAAATCGAAAAAATAACTTTAAATAAAAGATAGCAACTGATTTGCATTTCATTGAGTGAAATAAGTATTTGAACCCCTACCAACCATTAAGAGTTCTGGCTCCCACAGAGTGGTTAGACACTTCTACTCAATTAGTCACCCTCATTAAGGACACCTGTCTTAACTAGTCACCTGTATAAAAGACACCTGTCCACAGAATCAATCAATCAAGCAGACTCCAAACTCTCCAACATGGGAAAGACCAAAGAGCTGTCCAAGGATGTCAGAGACAAAATTGTAGACCTGCACAAGGCTGGAATGGGCTACAAAACCATTAGCAAGAAGCTGGGAGAGAAGGTGACAACTGTTGGTGCGATTGTTCGAAAATGGAAGGAGCACAAAATGACCATCAATCGACCTCGCTCTGGGGCTCCACGCAAGATCTCACCTCGTGGGGTGTCAATGGTTCTGAGAAAGGTGAAAAAGCATCCTAGAACTACACGGGAGGAGTTAGTTAATGACCTCAAATTAGCAGGGACCACAGTCACCAAGAAAACCATTGGAAACACATTACACCGCAATGGATTAAAATCCTGCAGGGCTCGCAAGGTCCCCCTGCTCAGGAAGGCACATGTGCAGGCCCGTCTGAAGTTTGCCAATGAACACCTGAATGATTCAGAGAGTGACTGGGAGAAGGTGCTGTGGTCTGATGAGACCAAAATAGAGCTCTTTGGCATTAACTCAACTCGCTGTGTTTGGAGGAAGAAAAATGCTGCCTATGACCCCCAAAACACCGTCCCCACCGTCAAGCATGGGGGTGGAAACATTTTGCTTTGGGGGTGTTTTTCTGCTAAGGGCACAGGACAACTTATTCGCATAAACGGGAAAATGGACGGAGCCATGTATCGTGAAATCCTGAGCGACAACCTCCTTCCCTCTGCCAGGAAACTGAAAATGGGTCGTGGATGGGTGTTCCAGCACGACAATGACCCAAAACATACAGCAAAGGCAACAAAGGAGTGGCTCAAGAAGAAGCACATTAAGGTCATGGAGTGGCCTAGTCAGTCTCCGGACCTTAATCCAATCGAAAACCTATGGAGGGAGCTCAAGCTCAGAGTTGCACAGAGACAGCCTCGAAACCTTAGGGATTTAGAGATGATCTGCAAAGAGGAGTGGACCAACATTCCTCCTAAAATGTGCGCAAACTTGGTCATCAATTACAAGAAACGTTTGACCTCTGTGCTTGCAAACAAGGGTTTTTCCACCAAGTATTAAGTCTTTTTTTGTTAGAGGGTTCAAATACTTATTTCACTCAATGAAATGCAAATCAGTTGCTATCTTTTATTTAAAGTTATTTTTTCGATTTTCCTTTTGATGTGCTATCTGCCACTGTTACAATAAACCTACCATTGAAATGATACTGTTCTGAGACTTTTCATTTCTTTGTCATTGGACAAACTTACAAAATCAGTGAGGGGTCAAATAATTATTTCCTCCACTGTAGGTGCGGGTCCCAGAGGTGGTTTACCTATAAGACAATGGGGGCATATCCTAGCAATATGCCCTATTGTCCATGATGAGACAACCCCTTTAAATATCAGTAGAGAAAATGGGCAAATGAGAAATGCCCTATCAAGATTCTTCTTACTATTTGTTAAGCTGTATGCAGTCCATTGCTGCCTGCAGGTTATTGTGCTCATTTTTCATCTGTAAGAAATGGTGAGCACAAAAGAAGACAAAAGAGCAACCCCCCTTGATTTTGTATATTCTCCAGTTCCACTGTCACTCAGCACAATTCAGCTTCAAACTTAGAATACGTCACAGGGTAAACTGAAAGTCCAGCAAATATAGAAGGATTATATATCACATAGTTAGAAAATCCCTGGTATGCAGCAGTTTCCTCATTTTGGGGTTTATAACCCCTTAAAGAGGACCGCTGTCCCCTCTCCTGACATGTCTGTTTTAATACCTACATGCATTCTCCATGTAATAACAGTTCTGGTACATCTAGTCTTATGTCTGTATGCTGTGCGTTACTTTATTATTTCTACTAGAAGTTATGAATGAATTGCTAGCAGTCTGCAGTAAGGGTACAGAGGGGTGTAACCAGTTGGGGGGTGTACCTGAACAGTCTGAAAATGGCAGCACTGATTGGATAGAGTGAGTCTGTGCAGGTACACGCCCCCAACTTGTTATCACCCCTCTGTACCCTTACTGCAGACTGCTAGCAATTCAGTCATAACTTCTAGTAGAAATAATAAAGGAACGTATAGCATTAAGCCATAAGAATAGAAGCTACAAGTGACATGTCATGCTGACAGGTCCTCTTTAACCGCTTGCCGTCGCACTAACGCCGAAAGGTGTCAGTGCGGCGACTCTCTCAGGTCACACTAACGCCGAAAGGCGTCATCTTGTGACACCCGAGATTTCCTGTGAACGCGCGCATGCGCGAGCTCAAAGAGGCGCGCTGCTCGGAAGTTATATTACAGCCTGCCAGCGATGATCATTCGCTGGCAGGCTGTAGATGTTAAAATAATCGCATCAGAAAGGTATATCAGACGCTGTTTTGTTAACAGCGTCTGATATACCTGCTACCTGGTCCTCTGGTGGTCCCTTTTGCTTGGATCGACCACCAGAGGACACAGGCAGCTCTGTAAGTAGCACCAAGCACAACACTGCACTACACCCCCCCTTGTCACTTATTAACCCCTTATTAACCCCTGATCACCCCATATAGACTCCCTGATCAGCCCCCTGTAAGGCTCCATTCAGACATCCGTATGTGTTTTGCGGATCCGCGGATCTGCAAAACACGGACACCGGCAATGTGCTTTCCGCATTTTGTGGATCTGCACATTGCCAGAACTATATAGAAAATGCCTTTTCTTGTCCGCAATTGCGGACAAGAATAGGACATGTTCTATATTTTTGCAGAACGGAAGTGCGGACCCGGAAGAGCAGATCCGCAATTCCGGATCCGAGCGGGACAAAGTCTGTCCCCATAGAAATGAATGGGTCCGCAATTCCGTTCCGCAAAATGCGGAACAGAATTGCGGACGTGTGAATGGGGCCTAAGGCTCACTTATCACCGCCAGTTAGTTAGCTACTTTTTGCCACAAGTTAGCGGAAATAGATATTTTTTTCTTTTTTTTTCTTACAAAGTCTCATATTCCACTAACTTGTGCCAAAAAATAAAATCTTACATGAACTCACCGTACCCCTCACGGAATCCAAATGCGTAAAAATGCCTTGTGAAATCCTAAAGGTACTCATTGTGGTATTGCTGTACTCAGAAGAAGTAGGGCAATGTGTTTTGGGGTGTATTTTTACATATACCCATGCTGGGTGAGAGAAATATCTCTGTAAATTGACAACTTTGTATAAAAAAATTGAAAAAGTTGTCATTTACAGAGACATTTACTTCTTCTGAGTACGGCGATACCACATGTGTGAGACTTTTTTGCAGCCTAGGTGCATAAAGGGGCCGAAAGTCCAACGAGTACCTTTAGGCTTTACAGGGTTGCTCACAATTTAGCCTGAACAGTAAACACACCCCACAAATGACCCCATTTTAGAAAGTAGACACCCCAAGGTATTCACTGAAGGGCATAGAGAGTCCGTGGGAGATTTTTATTTTTATTGCCAGAAGTTAGCAGAAATGGAAACTTTATATATATATATTTTTTCCTCAGAAAGTGTAATTTTCCGCTAACTTGTGAAAAAAAATTAAATCATATATGAATACTTTGGGGTGTCTTCTTTCTAAAACGGGGTCATTTGGGGGGTATTTATACTATCCTGACATTCTAGCACCTCAAGAAACATGACAGGTGCTCAGAAAGTCAGAGCTGCTTCAAAATGCATTTTTGTAACATAGTTTGTAAACGCTATACCTTTTGCGCAAACCAATAAATATACACTTATTGGATTTTTTTTTATCAAAGACATGTAGCACAATAAATTCTTACACAAACTTGTATATAAATGTAATTATATTTGAACAATTTTACCAGCAAAAGTTAAAAATGCACTTTTTTTTTTAGAAAATTGAGGTCTATTTTGATTAATATCAGAAAAACAAAAAATGTCAGCAGCAATCAAATACCACCAAAAGAAAGCTGAATTTGTCAGAAGAAAAGAAGGTAAAATTCATTTGGGTGCCAAGTTGCATGACCGAGCAATAAACCGTTAAAGTTGTAAGGTGCCGATTTGTAAAAAAAGGGCCTGGTCACTAGGGGGGTATAAACCTGTGGTCCTTAAGTGGTTAAAGGGGTATTCTGGTTGTGCGTCCTCTTCGTGTTTACCTGCACGCTGTCTACATAGTAGTGGTGGTGCAGTGTAATTAGAGCTGTTCGTCCCATTCAAGTGAATGGGAGAGAAAGCTGTAATGACCGTGCACTACCAGTACAATGTAGACAGCGTGCAGTAAACAGTGAAGAAAACGCAGCTCTCGCACTAGCAAGCAGCTCCTTCAAACAGCTAATCAGATAGAATTATAGAAATGCCTATTCTTGTCCCCAACTGCAGACAAGAATAGGACATGCTCTATCTTTTTTGCGTGGCCGTGGAACGGAACTACAGATGAGGGCATCACACAGTGTGCTGTCCACTTCTTTTGTGGCCCCATTGAAATGAATGGGTTCACATCCGTTCTGCAAAATTGAAGACAGAAATATACGGTCATCTGAATGAGCCCCAATTCAAATGGCTGCCATGTAATGCTGCATTTCTCAGAAGGGTAAAGACGGATTTACATGTAGCAGGCAGTTATCGGGAAAAGATAGCTCATTCCCGATAATTCCCTGCTTGTCAGTGGGCTGGGGAAGGGGCTGCATTTACATGCTGCAATATTCTTCACTGTATGGAGACGTATGATGGCCAGGGGCGGATTGGCCATACACCTTACAGGGAGATTTCCCGGTGGGCCGATGCCCAGGGGGCCACTCAAGCCCTCTTGATGGCCGCACTTCAGATACATAATGATCGGATGCTCAATGGCCACAGGTGCCCTCCTGAACTCTGTAGTTACCCTGTAGTTACACCCCTGATACTTCTGCAGAGGCCATTGTAGTGGAAATACAGCCCTGATCAAAAGTTTAAGACCACTTGAAAAATGGCAAAAATCATATTTAGCATGGCTGGATCTTAACAAGGTTCCAAGTAGAGCTTCAACATGCAACAAGAAGAAATGGGAGTGAGAAAAAAAAAATTGGAGCATTCAATTTAATGAAAACAAGGAATAAACTGAAACAGGCTGTTTTTCAGCTGATCACAAGTTTAGGACCACACCTTTAAAAAAAAACTTAACCCCCCCCCGAAACAGAAATCCAACTTCCAAAAATGAACTCAGTAATGGGTAGCTCCGCCATTATTGTTTATCATTTCCAAAATTCGTTTCGGCATGCTTGATGCAAACGTTTCCATGAGGTGAGTGGGAACATTTCTCCAAGTGGTGAAGACGGCCGCACGAAGGCCATCTACTGTCTGGAACTGTTGTCCATTTTTGTAAACTTCCCTTGCCATCCATCCCCAAAGGTTCTCAATTGGATTTAGATCAGGGGAACACGCAGGATGGGCCAAAAGAGTGATGTTATTCTCCTGGAAGAAGTCCCTTGTCCTGCGGGCATTGTGTACTGTAGCGTTGTCCTGTTGAAAAACCCAGTCGTTACCACACAGACGAGGGCCCTCAGTCATGAGGAATGCTCTCTGCAACATCTGCACATAGCCAGCGGCCGTTTGACACCCCTGCACTTCCTGAAGCTCCATTGTTCCACTGAAGGAAAAAGCACCCTAGACCATTATGGCGCCCCCTCCACTGTGGCGTGTAGAAAACATCTCAGGTGGGATCTGCTTGTCATGCCAGTAACGTTGGAAACCATCAGAACCATCAAGGTTACATTTTTTTTCTCATCAGAGAATAAAACTTTCTTCCACCTTTGAATGTCCCATGTTTGGTGCTCTCTTGCAAAGTCCAAACGAGCAGTTCTGTTCAAGGAGACGAGGTCTTTGAAGCCGTTTTCTGTTTTTGAAGCCCTTCAGTCTCAGATGCCGTCTGATGGTTATGGGGCTGCAGTCAGCACCAGTAAGGGCCCTAATTTGGGTCGAGGATCGTCCAGTGTCTTGACGGACAGCCAAATGGATCCGCCGGTTCAGTGCTGATGAAGTATTTTTGGGTCTTCCACTTGACTTTTTTGTTCCATAACCCTCAGGATCATTTAAGAAATTCCAAATGACTGTCTTACTTCGTCACACCTCAGCAGCGATGGCGCGCTGTGAGAGACCGTGCTTATGCAGTTCAACAACCCAACCACTTTCAAAAAGGGAGAGTTTTTTTGCCTTTGCCATCACAACGTGTGACTACCTGACAGAAAATGACAATGAATCCACATCTTTGCACAGAGTTTGCCTTTTAAAGGCATGTGGTCCTAAAATTTTGATCACTTGAAAAACAACCTGTTTCAGTTTAATCGTTATCTTCAATTAATTGAATGCTCAAAAAATGTTTTGTCTCACTCTCATTTCTTCTTGTTGCATGTTGAAGCTCTACTTGGAACCTTGTTAAGATCTAACAATGTAAAATATGATTTTTTTTGCCATTTTTTTTTATAGTCTTAAACTTTTGATCAGGACTGTACCTGGATGGCAACATGTTCCCTGGCGAAATCAACTGTTGCCAGGGATGGGAGTTTTTAGCTTTCATTCTGAAAGTAGTTGACTCTGATGAGGCTACTACTTCTTAAGACATTTAAAACGTCATATGCATAGTATACTGTATGTTATACACAGCAGAGTTTGGCAAGGTAAATACTGTAATGCATGGGTTAACACTATCTGCCATTCTTTGCTTTGTGACCAAGAACAAATTTGCCAGAAGTTGCTGGGAGATGTGCGAACAGCCGCAAGAAGAAAGGACAATAAGAAAGTACAGAGTAATTGTGACAAGGACAGTGATAAATGGGACTCTGAACACGAGGGAGGAGAATGGGAGCTGAAAATAGAAAAGAGACAAATAGGTGGAAAGAGACTTAGGTAATAAAATATGGAGACAAATGAGAGACTGTGAAGAGAAACGAAACACCGATGAGCAGGAAATTATTAAGACAACAAGATGTAAACTCATCTGGATGCATCAACTGAGCCATTAAGGAAACATGATTAATAGAAACAATAAGATTGTAAGGTTACAGTCACACCAAAAAAGTGAAAACTGTGAAAAAAAAGCTGTTAAAAAAAAGGCTAAATGTCAGTTTTTAACTGGCATTTTTTCACTGATGCCTTTCTGAACGACCATGTAAGCCCTTGTGGTCAGGGTCCTCTCTCCTTCTGTATCAGTTTCTTGTTCATGCTTGAAAAAGATTTGTTTTAGGCACTTTTTATGACTGACTAGACAGTTTTGAAGTGTGTCTAAGGGTCCATTCACACGTCCGTATGTGTTTTGCGTATCTGCAAATTAAGGATCCGCAAAACACGAACACCGGCAATGTGTGTTCCGCATTTTGCAGACCTCACATCACCGGCACTCTCATAGAAAATGCCTTTTCTTGTCCGCAATTGCGGACAAGAATAGGGCATGTTCTATTTTATTGCGGAATGGAAGTGCGGATGTGGACAGCATATTCTGGCCCCATTAAAAGTGAATGGGTCCGCACCTGTTCCGCAAAATTGCGGAACGGAGGCGGACCTATTTTGTGGACGTGTGAATGGACCCTAAGAAAGGGCATGGGAAACAGCTTAAATGTGCCACATGATTTTGGAGAAAAATACCGGTCTAAAGAAGTAAAGCAAGAGCTTGGATGAGGAAGAGAAATCTACCATGTCTCGCAAGATGCCCTTCACACAGCATGTGCCAGTATTATAAATTTGGTGCATCGTCTCCCTGCAAGGTCAAGTTTTAAACTGTCTAAATTCAAGACAGTATTAATAAGTCTTAGTGCATCCTCCAGTGTAAAATATAAAGATACTGGAAAGATTACAGTACAAGAAATCACATTCCTAGACCGTTTCTTACTTTCATTTGACATCCATTGCTGGATTTACATCTCAGAAGCCAGCAGGCATGGATTGTCTGGTACCTTAGACTCCATCCATCAAGTAGACCACACCCTAAAGGGGTAGGTCCATCAGGATATATATATATATATATATATATATATATATATATATATATTTTATATATATATATATATATATATATATATATTGTGGGGATTCGCTTTGGTAGGCAGGGTAAGCGGACGCAGTACAGAGGCAAAAAACAAGGTTCAAATCAAAGTTCAGTGTTTATTCACACATAGCAAGAAAACAAGCCAAAAGAAAGTGTTCCGTTTTGGTGCCTGTTCACACCACACAAAGTTCACAGTGCAAAAAGACCTCACCTGGTCAGCAGATGATTTTCACCCAGAGTCCGCAGCAGTCTTTAGTGGCCTGTTTCCCCAGCCTATGGCTCACACAAACAGATCCCTCAGTGTCTCAAACCACAGACTCCTCAGCTCCTCTGTCATGGAGGATAATTCACCACCTGAACATGCTGGCTGGGTTTTTTATATTCCAGCCAAAACCCGGCCTGGAACCGTGGGGAACAGCCACCCACCCTGCTCTTTGGCTGCTCCCAATAAGAACCGGCCCGGATTGGCTTTACAGCCATTCTAACAGTTGAAGTGTCAGATTGCACTACAGACCTGACACTTCAGGAAAAAACCCGGTTCTTACCTCACCGAGGCCAGGAACCTCGGTGACACGCATCTTCCGTCAAAGACGGCTCCTTGTTCCTTCTTACATACCTCCCCCCTTTGTTCAACCCTGAGGGGGTGAACACTTGCCAGACAGTGTACGCGGGATAGGGCATCCGCGTTTCCCTGTAACCTGCCTGCCCTGTGTTCCACGGAAAACTTAAAATTTTGCAAAGATAAGAACCACCTGGTGACCCAAGCATTCCTCTCTTTGGCCTGGCTCATCCATTTCAAAGGGGAGTGGTCGGTCACCAGACGGAACCTTCTCCCCAAAAGGTAGTAGCGGAGAGACTCGAGTGCCCACTTGATGGCCAGGCACTCTCTCTCCACTATACTGTACCTAGTCTCGGCTGGGGTGAGCTTCCGGCTGAGGAAAACAACGGGATGCTCCTCCCCGTCAATATCTTGAGACAGTACAGCACCGAGACCTACCTCTGAGGCATCGGTCTGCACTATAAACTCCCTTTTGAAGTCGGGCGTCACCAAAACCGGGGACCCACACAGAGCCGACTTCAAAGCGGAGAAAGCCTTTTCCGCCTGCTCATTCCAGTGGACCGTCACTGACTTGCGTCCCTTCAAAAGGCCTGTCAATGGTGCGGCGACTGTAGCAAAATTGGGGACAAACCTCATATAGTACCCCACCATACCCAGGAACGACTTTACTTGCCGAGTAGAGACAGGTCGGGGCCAATTCCTAATTGCCTCAATTTTGTTCACCTGAGGTTTGATCACTTCGCGCCCAATGACATACCCCAGGTACTTGGTCTCTTCTAACCCTATCGAGCACTTTTTTGGGTTAGCAGTTAAGCCAGCCTTCCTAAGGGAGTCCACTACAGCCTGGACTTTAGGCAAGTGACTTTCCCAGTCGGTGCTATGGACAACGATATCGTCCAGGTACGCTGAAGCGTATCGACGATGTGGACGGAGTACAATATCCATTAACCTTTGAAACGTGGCGGGAGCGCCATGTAGACCAAAGGGTAATACCTTGTACTGATACAGCCCCTCTGGCGTGACGAAAGCCGTTTTTTCTTTGGCAGCCTCAGTCAAGGGTACCTGCCAGTACCCTTTGGTGAGGTCCAACACAGAAAAATACCGGGCTTGGCCCAACTTTTCAATAAGCTCATCCACTCGGGGCATGGGATACGCGTCAAACTTGGACACCTCATTAAGTTTGCGGAAGTCATTACAAAACCGCAATGTCCCGTCTGGCTTGGGTATTAATACTATCGGACTGGCCCACTCACTTTTTGACTCCTCGATGACACCCAGCTGGAGCATTAGCTGCACTTCCTCCGTGATGGCTTGTCGCCTAGCCTCGGGTACCCGGTAAGGTTTTAACCGGACTTTCGCCTGAGGCTCAGTGACAATGTCATGCCGGATTACGGACGTGCGTCCAGGGAGGTCTGAGAACACATCCGTATTCCGACTAATGAACTCCCTGGCTTCCTGAGCCTGTTTAGAGGAGAGGCTGTCAGCAATTTTCACTGTGACAGCCGCTTCCCCTGCTTCAGACTGAGGGGCCAAAACCGCTTCCCCTAGGAACCCTGGTCGTGGGCTGTCTTCCGTACAGGTTTCCCTTTCCTTCCACGGCTTGAGCAGATTCACATGGTACACCTGCTCCAGCTTTCGCCTCCCTGGCTGGTGTACTTTGTAATCTACTGGTCCAATTTTTTCTAGTACCTCGTAGGGCCCCTGCCACCTAGCTAGGAACTTACTATCTACCGTTGGTACCAGAACCAACACCCGATCACCCGGGTTAAAGTTTCGGACCCGAGCCTGCCGATTATAGACCCTACTCTGGGCTCGCTGCGCTGCCTCCATATGCTCCCTAACCAGAGGTAACACTGTTTCCATCCGTCCCTGCATCTGGGTGACATACTCAACTACACTTTTGTGCGATGTGGTTTGTTGTTCCCACGCCTCTTTGGCGACGTCTAATAAACCACGAGGGTGTCTGCCGTATAGTAGTTCGAAGGGCGAGAACCCAGTAGAGGCCTGGGGCACTTCTCGCACTGCGAACATGAGATAGGGCAGAAGAAGGTCCCAGTCCCTCCCATCCTTAGACACCACTCTTTTCAGCATATTTTTTAACGTCTGGTTAAACCTCTCTACCAGGCCATCCGTTTGCGGATGATACACGGATGTCCGTAACTGTTTTATTTGGAGCAACTTACAGAGTTCCCTCATGACCTTGGACATAAATGGGGTCCCTTGGTCAGTTAGAACCTCCTTAGGCAGACCCACTCTAGAAAACATTTCCATTAACTCCTTAGCTATGAGTTTGGCTGACGTATGACGCAATGGCACCGCCTCCGGGTACCGCGTGGCGTAGTCGAGGATGACCAGGATGTGCTGGTGCCCTCTAGCTGACTTTGGTACTGGGCCTATAAGATCCATAGCGATCCGCTCGAAGGGAACCTCAATAATCGGGAGAGGGACCAGAGGACTACGGAAATATGGCTGGGGGCTGGTTATCTGGCAGGTTGGGCAAGACTTGCAAAACTCTTCTACCTCTCTGAACACACTGGGCCAGTAAAACCGCTGTAAAATCCGGTCCTGCGTTTTCTGCTGGCCCAGGTGTCCCCCAAGAACATGTTGGTGGGCTAATTTCAACACGAGCTTGCGATATGCCTTGGGCACCACCAGCTGTTCAATATGTTCACCCCGTAGTTTATTTACCCGGTACAGCATCTCCTGTTGAACCACAAAACGGGGGAACATAGATTCGGCCCCCGGTTGTTGCGGCTCACCCTCAACTACTACCACATTTTCCCAGGCTCGAGATAGAGTCGGATCCTGGTGTTGTGCTGTACCGAAATTATCCCTAGAGACATTGAGGTCTGCCAGCTCAGGACCCGGCGGCAAATCCTCTACGTCTCCCACCATCACACTTAACGGGGTTGTCTCCCCCTCTTCCACCGAAGTGGCGGTCACCCCTACAGCTGGTCCTTCTGACTCCGGTTCCCAAGGTTCTGGCCTCCCCCCTGAGTCAGGCCACTCTGCTAGGGGTACATCTGTCTCCCGGGTAACTTTCGTATCCGGCCACAGTGCCGGGAACTCTCTCCCAATGATCAAGTCATATGGTAGCTTTGTGGCGACGGCCACCTCATGCATCCACCTGCCGGCCACCATTGACAGAGAGACCAGGGCGGTGGGATACTCCTTTAAGTCCCCATGTATGCAAACAACACCGATTCTTTGGCCAGTATACTCAGCCGGCCGCACCAGGGCAGCTCTTACCAGGGACACCAGGCTCCCTGAATCCAGCAGAGCCACCGCCAGAGTGCCCCCCACTTCCACCTGGCACAGGTGGCTATTGTCCATAGTCTCTGCAGTTCCTGTGGCACACAACATCCTGGCATATAATGAGTGGCGGAAGCCATAGTTGGTGTCCATGGGTTCCCCCCGATGGGGACAGTCCGCCCTTATGTGTCCAGGCTCCTGACAACGCCAGCAGACCACCGGGTTTGGGTCGGCAGTGGGTACATCCCGGGCGGGTCTAGCTGGCACCGGCCGCCGGGTCTGGGGTGGAGTTTTCCGGGGTTTGACTGGCCCTCTCCCAAAAGAACTCCCCTGTAGATTTCTGGTGGCCTCATAGCGCTCCACCAGGTCGACCATCTCCAGGGCATTATTCGGAGACACCTGGCCGATCCAGTGCTGGAGAGGGTACGGCAAAGCCCTCCAAAACACATTCGCCAACAGCCGATCCAACATAGCAGTGGGAGTCAACATGTCCGGCTGCAGCCATTTTTGCAAACGGTGCAGCAGATCATAATATTGTGGTCTAGCGGGTTCAGCCGGGTTAAATTCCCACTGATGCACCCTCTGGGCCCGGACCAATACATTCACCCCGAGTCTCGCCAGGATCTCACCTTTTACTGTCGGGTAGTCGGCCGCCTGATCATCGGGGAGATCAAACAATACTTGCTGGGGACCGGACGCCAGGAACGGAGCAACGACCTCAGCCCACTGGTCTCGGGGTAACTTTTCCCACACGGCCACTTTTTCGAAGACCGCCAGATAGGTCTCGACGTCATCCGAGGGGGTCATCTTCGGAATCGCCGCGCGGACAGCTTTCCGGGCATCGTGGACATTCTGGGACACTCCTGACGCCTGCAACGCCATCACATGTTGCAATAGCAGCTGGTTCGTTTCCTGTTGCTTTTTGTTAGCCTCCCGCTGCTGCAAGTTAGCCTCCACGAGGGCCTTCACGACCGCCTCCATTTTGTCAGGGGATACGGGTCGTAACCTTGCCGGCTTAATGTAGGACATGCACTTGTGCCCGGATAAACAAAAACTTTTCGGCCTTCAGGCCTGCCTCACTGCGTTTGCCCGCATCCGACACCAACTGTGGGGATTCGCTTTGGTAGGCAGGGTAAGCGGACGCAGTACAGAGGCAAAAAACAAGGTTCAAATCAAAGTTCAGTGTTTATTCACACATAGCAAGAAAACAAGCCAAAAGAAAGTGTTCCGTTTTGGTGCCTGTTCACACCACACAAAGTTCACAGTGCAAAAAGACGTCACCTGGTCAGCAGATGATTTTCACCCAGAGTCCGCAGCAGTCTTTAGTGGCCTGTTTCCCCAGCCTATGGCTCACACAAACAGATCCCTCAGTGTCTCAAACCACAGACTCCTCAGCTCCTCTGTCATGGAGGATAATTCACCACCTGAACATGCTGGCTGGGTTTTTTATATTCCAGCCAAAACCCGGCCTGGAACCGTGGGGAACAGCCACCCACCCTGCTCTTTGGCTGCTCCCAATGAGAACCGGCCTGGATTGGCTTTACAGCCATTCTAACAGTTGAAGTGTCAGATTGCACTACAGACCTGACACTTCAGGAAAAAACCCGGTTCTTACCTCACCGAGGCCAGGAACCTCGGTGACACGTATCTTCCGTCAAAGATGGCTCCTTGTTCCTTCTTACAATATATATATATATATATAGTGAAGGCTGTGTACAGCCTGTAATTGTGGGAGGGGCTGCCTCCTCTACTTATATCCGGTGGCCGGGAGTCTCGTGCAGGTAGCTTGGCGAGCGACCGCGACGTCACTTCCGGTCTCGGCAACTTCCGGTTTTGTTCCTGCAGCGTGCGGCCCCGTGGTGAGTAGGTCCATCGGTGCGTCCAACCTCCACCAGCCTCCCCGTAGCTAACAGCCGCATCGCCCCCCCAGCCGATACGAATCCGCGGCCGGACGCGCTCAGCAGCCAGGTGGGGGGCTCCCGACGCCGGATGGTCCGCTCTGTTTCAGCGTCCCAGGCGGTCATTCCTGACAGCAGGTAGCCAGTCGTTGGTTGGGACCTTGCTATTCATAGGGGTTATGTTTCCAGCAGGCCGCATTAGGCTTCCTTCATCTGGTGGGTTTACTTGCTCAGCTGATCTAATCATTCGGGGTTTCCAGAGCCAGGTGGGATTATTCCGGCAGCGGTCATGTATCGCTGCCACAAGGGGGTGCCATGGTCCTCTCCTACCTTGCCTTCCCTGTTTTAAGCTCTTCCTCATATCCCTTGGATGCGCAGGTACCTTTATCTGCAGTAACCGGACGTTTCCCAAGAGAGGGTCGGCTCGGCTCCACCAAGGTTCGCCCCGCTTAGTTGCAGGTCATACCTGGCGCATGCAAGGCTCGTCCAGGTCATGCTGCACATCTCTCATACGTCAGTCAGGTGGATCATCCAGCAGGATGGCACAGGTCCTGTTCGCTTGGGTGAGGAATTTCTCATAGACCACCTGTTTCATGTATTTGCCTAGGTCATGTTCCATCTGATGTGTTGTGGCGTACTGAGTCGCTCAGGGCTGATTTCATTTTCATCGCCTGAAACGCTCAGGTCATCATTCAGGCAATGTAACGTTGGCTCCTGACATTGCTTAGGTCACGTATCAATCATGTATTGCTGCCTGATTCGCTCAGGTTATCCACCTCACAAGGTCACGTGGGTCCCTGAATCGCTCAGGTCTAAGGTATTTGTCTATTTCGCTCAAATTTTATTTCTGCAGGGGTTGGGTGGTTCCTAATACCATTTAGGCCAGGTATCAGTCATGTTTGTTGCCTGATTTGCTCAGATGCTGGTCTTAAAATGTTACGTTGAATCCTGATTCACTCAAGTCATATGCAATTGCCTGAATCGCTCAGGTCAAGAAGATTGCAGGGTGGCGCTGGTTCCGGTTATCTCTCAGGTCAGGTAACAAGTCGTTTTATTATTGTCCGATTCACTCAGGTTGTCTGTTTTACCATGGTACGTTATTCCGGAGTCTCTCAGCTCATATATCTACTCAATTGTGGCCAGATTCACTCAGGTTGTTGGTTTTCAAGGTCACGTTGGTTTCTGAACCGCTCAGGTCTTATGTAATTGCCTGAATCGCTCAGGTTTTATGTAATTGCCTGAAACTCTCAGGTTTTATGTAATTGCCTGAATCGCTCAGGTTTTATGTCATTGCCTGAATCGCTCAGGTTTTATGTCATTGCCTGAATCGCTCAGGTTTTATGTAATTGCCTGAATCACCCAGGTTTTATGTCATTGCCTGTTTCGCTCGGGCTTATGTAATTGCCTGAATCGCTCAGGTTTTATGTAATTGCCTGATTCACTCAGGTTTTATGTAATTGCCTGAATCGCTCAGGTTTCATGTAATTGACTGAATCGCTTAGGTTTTATGTAATTGCCTGATTTGCTCAGGTTTGTGTAATTGCCTGAATCGCTCAGGTCCTTTTTCCCTGCAGTGTCCTGTTTAGCCAGTTCATGTTTCCCGCATGTATAGTTACCTGAATCGCTCGTGTCATTCTTAATGCGGCACGGCATCGGTCCCTGATTCGTTCAGGTCGGGTGTCATTTGTTAGTTAATCATAGCACCCAGGCTGCGTTCTGGTCTCCTATTTGTCTTGTTCCGGTTCCACCAGGTAGCACATTGCTGGCTTGGTTCCGATCCTCAGGCTCATACGATTGTCTTCGTACGGTCATTTCTGTTTTTCCTGTGCACTCCTCTGCAGGTCTCGTGTCAACGCAAGCTTGTTTTTCATTTAAGCAGGACCTCAGGCCACCGGAATTCCCGATCCAGCTTCATTCGTTTTACAGTGCTTCTCCGTTACCAGTCATTCCACGGTGCCAGGTTCCAGGTAAGTTAAAAACTAGGTTACGGCATGCGAGCTCACCGCTCCTTAGGGTTTTTCCCTTATTCATCGCAAGCTTTCATTTCTAGGTCTCAGGTCCCATCAGAGAAATTAGTCAAGGCTGACTATTGGTTCGGGTAGGTTGTGATTCATTTCTATGCCACGTTTTTTCCGGATTTCTCACCGCTCTTGCCCGGGCATTCTGTCACGACTCGTTTAAAAAAAATATATATAAGTTTTTGGGGGAGAAATTAAATATATATGTATGTATGCTTACCTCTTTCCCATGCAGCCTCAAGATGTCTCAAGCGTCAGATGTGGATGACAACATGTCATTGCCCGGGTCTTCAGTGTCAGGACGCGCCAGTAACCAGTCCCTTCGGAGCTGGACAATACCTAAGCTCATCTCGGAGCTCAATAAGAGAGGAATTCATCATCCCGCATCAGCGAGGAAGGCAAAACTCTACCATCTCCTGATGACGGAGTCGGGGGGTTCAAACGAACAGCCCTCTCTCTCTTCTATTCAGCTGTCCCTGCTGCAGTCCACCATCGGCAGCCTAGCAGGATCGGTGGCGGATATTCAATCCAGATTGGGGGAGTTGGAGTCTCGGCCTCCGGTGGTGCCACTGTCACCAGTTCCGCCACCCATCCCTTCCACTTCTCAGGACACGGCTCCAGGTACGGTCTGTGCCAGCCCGCAGATCGCTCCATCGCATTTTATCCTGGAAAACTTAAAAAGGGATATCTTAGCAGGGAAGGATGTTAATCTAGCATCCATTCTCAGTGCGTTTCAGAGAGCAAGATCATTAATTGTGGGGAGGTGTCGGTCGTGCTCAGAGCCAAGGGTGCTCGCTTAAATCGAAAGCTGTCGATTCCTGAATTTGTTCTAGCCTTTAGCCTGTACAGAGACACCATTTGCTCAGTGCAACCCCACAGGCGTGAGGAGTTAGATTCTTATTTGTACCGCATTACTGACTTAGGTTACAAGTACGGTGGCACAAATTTTTACAACTATCATAGGTCATTCTCGGCAAAGGCAGCCGCAGCCCTCACCCAGTTTCAGTTTGTCACTGACTGGGCGAACCTCGACATGGAGCTCTTTTGTCGGCATTTCGCCGGTCTAAGAGCTCCTACTTGTGCAGCTTGCCAGTCGATCCTACATACCGCAGACTGGTGCCCCAACCTACCTATCCTCCCAGGTCCTTCTAGCGCCCAGCGGTACCAGGCCTCAAAAGATAAACTGGGTAGACCAATTACTTATCTGGGACAGAGCCAAATCTGCAACAACTTTAATTCAGGGGATGTGGGTTCAACAGTTGCAGAGCTTTGCATATCTGCTCCCTCTGTTTCAGGGCTTATCCTCGTTCTAGCTGCCCGAAAAAGCAGCACAAGACACTATGACTAGCCGACATCAATATCGAGCTTTTAGGTGTTCTGTTGCAGGACCATCCTGATCGCCAGTTGACTCAGTTACTTCTCTCCGGATTCGAGAGGGGTTTCCACACTGGTTTCGTTGCTCTCCCTCAAGTTTCCTGGGAGGGAAGGAACTTGCTGTCGGCTATTCAGGAGCCGGCTGCGGTAGATACCCTGTTGCAGGCGGAGGTCCAGAAGGGTTTCCTGTTGGGTCCGTTCCTGTCAATCCCCTTCGCGACTTGGAGGTTAAACTCGATTGGTCTGGTAACCAAGCAGTCCTCCAATAAAAAACGATTAATTTACAACTTGTCTGCTCCTCACATGTCATCCGTTCCCAGTTTGAATTCTTTAATTCCATCCGAAGAATTTGCCATGAGGTACTCGTCCATCGATGAGGCCATTCAGTATATCTTGCTAGCTGGGGAAGGGGCTTGGTTGGCTAAGGCCGACATAGCGGATGCGTTCAAATTGCTCCCTATTTTTCCCCAGTTATGGAAGTATTATGGCTTACATTGGGCAACCGGATCACTTTCGGGTCTAAGAGCAGCCCATGGCTGTTTGATCAATTCGCGTGCGCTTTACATTGGATTCTGGTTCATCATGGGAGGTTGGACATGGTCATCCATTATCTCGATGATTTTTTGATCATCGAGAGCCCCCAGGGTGAACCTACTGGTTTAGGAAGTTTGCTGCAACTTTTCGCCAAGCTAGAGGTTCCCGTGTGCTGTAGCAAAGACTGAGGGGCCAGGTACCAGGGTTACCTTCTTGGGCATCGTCCTCGATTCTGTCCGCATGGAGACCAGCCTCCCTATAGCGAAACTTTCTAAGATCCAGGCCGCTGTCTCCTCTACGGCTTTGTCCAGGGTCCTGTCCAAGCGGGAACTCAAGTCCCTGTTAGGTTCCCTAAACTTCGCTTTCAGGATCATGCCCCAGGGCAGATCATTCACGTCCAGGCTCCTCAATCTCCTCCCTTCATCTCCGGATCAGGATTCCACCGTCCAACTGGACAATCATGCTGTGGCGGACCTACGAATGTGGCAATAATTCCTTTCCAGGTGGAACGGCATTTCTCTGTTCGTGCCTTCCCCGGATTCAGCGTCACCCACTGTCTTTACCGATGCCGCAGACTCTCGTAGGTTCGCTGCCATATTCCATCCCCACTGGTTCGTTGGCAGTTGGCCAGTGGAATTCATCTCCGACGCCGTTTCTCTGAGGTCATCCCCATTATTAGAACTGTACCCAATAGTGGCAGCCGCCCATGTCTGGGGCTCACTCTGGGCCAATAAATCTGTGATTTTCATGACAGACAACCAGTTGTTAGCAGATGTCATCACGAAAGGGAGGGCAAAGTCCCAGAAAATCATGTCCCTCTTGCGTAAGTTAGTTTGGCTGTCCTTGCAGTTTAATTTTCATTTCTTCACATTTCCCATTCAGGGGGCAAGGAATGTCACGGCTGATGCATTATCCCGCTTTAATTACACCATCTTTTTCCAGGAACTACCAGATGCAGACCCCGTCGGTACTCCAGTTCTTCCATTCAGCTCCCTCCTGAAGGACTAGGGTCACTGGTAGCCTCTGCATGGATCTTAGTTCAGCATTCTTTAGCAGCCAACACTGCCAGGAACTACAGAGCAGGATTCAAGGTCTTTCTTCAATTTGTAGACACCCATCCACAGGGTGACTTGGACGAAGTTACCTTCCTCATGGCATTCATAGCTTATTTTCATTCTCACCGCCACCTATCTTTCAATACCATCAAGCTGCATCTAGCGGGAATTCAGCACCATCGGATGCTCAGCGACCCCTCTGGCAAGTCCATCATGGCAAATCAGGCCATCAAAGCTACTCTTAGGGGTATTCAAAAGAATAGCGTGGGGGTTCAGGTTCGCAGGCAACCGGTCTCAAGCGAGCTGTTTCGCAAGTTGTCTTTAGCCCTGGATGGTCTTCCTTTTGGGCACTCGACCAGCATCACCATCAAAGCAGCCGTGTACCTCGGGTTCTATGGGTTCCTTAGACCCGGGGAGTTCACCTGCGGCTCGTTCAGCAGTACCACCCTCCTCAAGCGGCATCTCATCTGGCATGATAACCATTTCACGCTGTACATTCCTTCCACCAAAACTAACCAGGCCGGTCCTCCCACCGAAGTCAAGTTTTTCCCCACATCCAATTGCTGGTGTCTTGTCAAAGTTCTCAAAGAGCTTGTAGCCTTAACTCAGTCAGCTGCCTTAGACGGGCCGTTGCTCCCGTTAGATAGCAGGCCTCTTTCTTCTGCCCGTTTCATCACTAACACACTAGCGGCAGGTTTGGGGTACAATCCTAGCTTAATTTCCGGGCACTCCTTCCGGATAGGAGCAGCTTCTGCGGCTTCCAGGCACCATGTTCCGGCTCATGTGATCCGTAAGATGGGTTGCTGGCGGTCGCCATGTTATGCAAGATATATTCCTAATCCCCAAGTTGAAATATCCAGAGCCTTTTGTTCTTTAGCCCTGTAGGTTTCGTTTTGCTCAATAAACTGTTGTACCCTCCACAGTGCCGGTCTTCATCATTTTTGCCCACATATTTAGGCCTTACCTCGTCCCTGGCTCCGGGCACACTCCAGCCAGACAGGTCAGGGCAGTATGTAGGCATGCCTCTTCTGTTCCTCTCTCAGCTCTTACCACAAATAGTGAAGGCTGTGTACAGCCTGTAATTGTGGGAGGGGCTGCCTCCCCTACTTATATCCGGCGGCCGGAAGTCAGAGGGCGGTCGTGCTGTGCCCTACCCTCCCATCCCCTTTTCTCAGATATCTCTCCTTGGGTGGCCCACATATTTAGGCCTTACTTTGTACCTGGCTCCGGGCACACTCAAGCCAGATAGGTCGGGGCAGTGTGCAGGCATGCCTCTTCGGTCCCACGCTCAGATATTACCACAAATATATATATATATATATATATATATACATATATCATAATTTTGGGGCATATGGATGTTAGAGAGGATCATCTCCAACTTGGTATGACCTCAAGTGATAATACAAAAAAGAGTTGTGTATGAGAAGACAACACTTTTAAGTCATGCATGGTTTTAACCGCCTCCGGACCGCCTAACGCAGATGTGCGGTCCGGAGGCGGCAGCGCTGCGCAGACTGACGCATATACGCGTCATCTCGCAAGACGCGAGATGACGTGCTTTGCCGGCCCGCGCATGCGCAGTTTGCCCCTGATCACCCCTTTGATCGCCCCTGTCAATCACTAGTGAAAGGAAAAAAGTGATCAGTGCAAACTGTCACTTTTTTTTCCCACTGGTATTGACCGTTAGGTTTTAGGATAGTTTAGGCCCCTTGGTTAGGTAGTTTAGGGATCGGTTAGCGCCCAGCCCACCGCACCGCAGTCACTGATTCGCTGATTAGCGTATCGCTAATCAGCATTTGTACTTTTATAGTATCTGGAAGTGATCAAAACTGATCACGGTCAGATCTATAATTGTATTAGTGTCACTTTAGTTCTCCCTCCACCCAAAACGCAGTGTTTGCCCGATCAGGCCTGATCGGTCGCCCACACGTGCGTTCACCCACACCCGCCCCACCGCAGTGACCCAAAATATATTTTTTTTATCACTGCACATTCACTTTACACGCGCTGCGGCGATAAAAAAAATCAGTTTTGATATTTTTTATCAACCGCAGCGGCCTCCGTTACTTTGCTAGCCTCCCCTTTGTAAGACAGGCTTGCTTTTTTTCTTGGGTAGTCTCAGGGAATACCCCTAAATTTAGTTGCACAAATGTCAAACAGGGGGTATTCTTCTGAAGAGGCCTACAGGCTTCTGACCCAGTCGGATGAGGAATGGGAACCCTCATCTGATGAATCTAGCGGGTCAGAATACGAACCTGTAGAAAGTAGTGGCTCTCTGACCCAAAGTTCGGACGAGGAGGCTGAGGTCCCTGATAGCACCAGGCGTACCCGGCCCCGTGTCGCTAGACCACAGGTTGCGCAGGATCCGCTTCAAGAGCAGCAGAGTGGGGCTGCTGCTGTCGGATTACGTGGTGAGGCATACACCAGCAGCGCAGCCCTCCCTGGACCTAGTACCAGCACTGCCGTACAACCTGGTGAAGTGGCGAGCACCAGAAGGGCAGTTGAAGCTGGTACGGTGGCACGAGCAGTAGTGACCCCGTCGCAGCCACCACAAAGACGTGCCCGTAGAGCCCCTAGAATCCCAGAGGTGCTGGCAAACCCTGATTGGCAGTCCCCAACTTCAGCCGCACCTGTAGTTTTCCCTTTCACTGCCCAGTCTGGAGTTCGGGTTGAGACAGCTCAGATCGGTTCAGCCCTGGGATTTTTTGAGCTGTTCTTGACTGCGGAGCTCTTAGACATAGTTGTGGCCGAAACAAACAGGTATGCCACACAATTTATAACCGCCAACCTGGGAAGCTATTATGCCCAGCCTTTCCGGTGGAAACCAGTCCAAGTTTCCGAAATTAAAACTTTTCTGGGCCTTCTCCTCAACATGGGTCTAACTAAAAAGCATGAATTGCGGTCATATTGGTCCACGAACCCAATTCATCACATGCCCATGTTCTCTGCTGCTATGTCCAGGGCACGTTTTGAGGCCATCCTGCGTTTCCTCCACTTTAGCGACAACACCGCCTCCCGTCCCAGAGGCCACCCTGCTTTTGACCAGCTCCACAAAATTCGGCCCCTCATAGACCATTTCAACCTGAAATTTGCAGATTTGCATACCCCAGAGCAAAACATCTGCGTAGACGAGTCCCTGATACATTTTACCGGGCGCCTTGGCTTCAAACAATACATCCCAAGCAAGCGCGCCCGGTATGGGGTCAAATTGTATAAGCTCTGTGAAAGGGCCACAGGCTATACCCACAAATTTCGGATCTATGAGGGAAAAGATCAGACCCTGGAGCCGGTCGGTTGCCCTGACTACCTGGGGAGCAGTGGGAAGACAGTCTGGGACTTGGTGTCACCCTTATTCAGCAAGGGGTACCATCTTTATGTGGACAATTTCTACACAAGTGTGGCCCTCTTTAGGCATTTGTTTCTAGAACGGATTGGCGCCTGTGGCATCGCGCGAACTAGTCGCGCGGGCTTCCCCCAACGGCTCATTAGCACCCGTCTTGCAAGGGGGCAGAGGGCCGCACTGTGTAACGAATAACTGCTCGCGGTGAAATGGAGAGACCAGCGTGACGTTTACATGCTCTCCTCCATTCACGCAGACACGACAATACAAATTGAGCGAGCAACCCGTGTCATTGAAAAGCCCCTCTCAGTCCACGACTATAACCTTCACATGGGAGGGGTGGACTTCAATGACCAGATGTTGTCTCCGTATTTAGTTTCCCGCAGAACCAGACGCTGGTATAAGAAGGTGTCTGTATATTTAATTCAATTGGCTCTGTATAATAGTTTTGTTCTCTACAGTAAGGCTGGGAGAACTGGATCCTTCCTCAAATTTCAGGAAGAGATCATCGAGAACCTCCTGTACCCAGGAGGTTCCGTGGCCCCATCCACCTGTGTAGTTAGCCGTCTACACGAGCGACATTTCCCCAATGTCGTTCCTGGTAACTCAACCCAACCGTCACCCCGAAAAAGATGTCGTGTCTGTAGCAGGAGTGGAATAAGGTGTGACACCCGCTATTTCTGTCCTGACTGTCCTGACCACCCTGCCCTATGCTTTGGAGAGTGTTTCCGGAAGTACCACACACAGGTACACCTAGCATAGGGATCATCTCACCAGGACAGGCACACAGGGCTATTAGGGCCCATTCACTCACAGCTGCTGCAAACCTCTCCTTTCACCTGGGACAAAGTGCATAACGCACTTCGCCACATCTTTGGGCGATTTGCGCTTTGCACATTGACCCATGGGGAAGGAGAGGTTTGTTCTATAAAGGTAAAAAAAAAAAAAAAAAAAAAAAAAAAAAACACCAGTAAGCAAAAAGGTTAATGTTTAGTTCAAAAAGTTAAAGTTTATATATTCTGTTCCAAAGTTAATAAAATTATTGCGTTGCGGCCTGTTTTTTTCTTTTTTTTTACCTTCCAGGTGGACCAACCGATCGACTAGCTGCAGCACTGATGTGCATTCTGACAGAAGCATTACGCTGCTATCAGATTACACGCAAGTCGGTGTATGCGGCGCTGCAAGACGAGATTTCTACTCTGCAGTTAAAGATACGTTTGCCAAGGCATACGAGCTGAGGAGGAGGCGACGTTCCTATGCTTTGGCAAACACTTTGTATATAAAAAAATAAATAAAAAAATCCCGGCAATGATTTATTCATCCACATCGATTGATGTGAATGGAGAAATCTGGTTTGCCAGGGCATACGAGCTAAGTGGGTATGGATGTTGGGCGGAGCTCCTATGTCCTGGCAGACGCCTTTCCCCTCCTTTTTCTTTTTTTTTGGGCAGAGATTTTTTCATCCACATTGATCGATGCGAATGAAGAAATCTGTGCCGTTCATTTTTTTCTTTCTGCCCAGAGGCTGAACGGAAAAAAAAAAATCTCATTACCTGTATGCTCAATATAAGGAGAATAGCAGAAACTCCTAATGCTGGCCATACATGTAATGATTGCGGAGACCTTCAAATGCCAGGGCAGTACAAACACCCCACAACTGACCCCATTTTGGAAATAAGACACCCCAAGGTATTTGCTGAGGGGCATATTGAGTCCATGAAAGATTTAAATTTTTGTCCTAAGTTAGCGGAAAGTGAGACTTTGTGAGAAAAAAAATAAATAAATCAATTTCCGCTAACTTATGCCAAAAAAATAAATGTTTATGAACTTGCCAGGCCCCTCATTGAATACCTTGGGGTGTCTTCTTTCCAAAGTGGGGTCACATGTGGGGTATTTATACTGCCCTGGCTTTTTAGGGGCCCTAAAGCGTGAGAAGAAGTCTGGGATCCAAATGTCTAAAAATGCGCTCCTAAAAGGAATTTGGGCATCTTTGCGCATCTAGGCTGCAAAAAAGTGTCACACATGTGGTATCGCCGTACTCAGGAGAAGTTGGGGAATGTGTTTTGGGGTGTCATTTTACATATACCCATGCTGGGTGAGATAAATATCTTGGTCAAATGCCAACTTTGTATAAAAAAATTGGAAAAGTTGTCTTTTGCCAAGATATTTCTCTCACCCAGCATGGGTATATGTAAAATGACACCCCAAAACACATTCCCCAACTTCTCCTGAGTACGGCGATACCAGATGTGTGACACTTTTTTGCAGCCTTGGTGGGCAAAGGGACCCACATTCCAAAGTGCACCTTTCGGATTTCACCGGTCATTTTTTACAGATTTTGATTGCAAACTACATCTCACACATATGGGCCCCTAAATTGCCAGGGCAGTATAACTACGCCACAAGTGACCCCATTTTGGAAAGAAGACACCCCAAGGTATTCCGTGAGGGGCATGGCGAGTTCCTAGAATTTTTCATTTTTTGTCGCAAGTTTAGTGGAATATGAGACTTTGTAAGGAAAAAAGAAAAAAAAGAAAAATCATCATTTTCCGCTAACTTGTGACAAAAAATAAAAAATTCTAGGAACTCACCGTGCCCCTCACAGAATACCTTGGGGTGTCTTCTTTCCAAAATGGGGTCACTTGTGGGGTAGTTGTACTGCCCTGGCATTCTAGGGGCCCATATGTGTGAGAAGTAGTTTGCAATCAAAATCTGTAAAAAATGACCGGTGAAATCCGAAAGGTGCACTTTGGAATGGGGGTCCCTTTGCCCACCTAGGCTGCAAAAAAGTGTCACACATCTGGTATCGCCATACTCAGGAGAAGTTGGGGAATGTGTTTTGGGGTGTCATTTTACATATACCCATGCTGGGTGAGAGAAATATCTTGGCAAAAGACAACTTTTCCAATTTTTTTATACAAAGTTGGCATTTGACCAAGATATTTATCTCACCCAGCATGGGTATATGTAAAATGGCACACCAAAACACATTCCCCAACTTCTCCTGAGTACGGCGATACCAGATGTGTGACACTTTTTTGCAGCCTTGGTGGGCAAAGGGACCCACATTCCAAAGTGCACCTTTCGGATTTCACCGGTCATTTTTTACAGATTTTGATTGCAAACTACATCTCACACATATGGGCCCCTAAATTGCCAGGGCAGTATAACTACGCCACAAGTGACCCCATTTTGGAAAGAAGACACCCCAAGGTATTCCGTGAGGGGCATGGCGAGTTCCTAGAATTTTTTGTCGCAAGTTAGTGGAATATGAGACTTTGTAAGGAAAAAAGAAAAAAAAAGAAAAATCATCATTTTCCGCTAACTTGTGACAAAAAATAAAAAATTCTAGGAACTCGCCGTGCCCCTCACGGAATACCTTGGGGTGTCTTCTTTCCAAAATGGGGTCACTTGTGGCGTAGTTATACTGCCCTGGCAATTTAGGGGCCCATATGTGTGAGAAGTAGTTTGCAATCAAAATCTGTAAAAAATGACCGGTGAAATCCGAAAGGTGCACTTTGGAATGTGGGTCCCTTTGCCCACCTAGGCTGCAAAAAAGTGTCACACATCTGGTATCGCCATACTCAGGAGAAGTTGGGGAATGTGTTTTGGGGTGTCATTTTACATATACCCATGCTGGGTGAGAAAAATATCTTGGTCAAATGCCAACTTTGTATAAAAAAATGGGAAAAGTTGTCTTTTGCCAAGATATTTCTCTCACCCAGCATGGGTATATGTAAAATGACACCCCAAAACACATTCCCCAACTTCTCCTGAGTATGGCGATACCAGATGTGTGACACTTTTTTGCAGCCTAGGTGGGCAAAGGGACCCCCATTCCAAAGTGCACCTTTCGGATTTCACCGGTCATTTTTTACAGATTTTGATTGCAAACTACTTCTCACACATATGGGCCCCTAGAATGCCAGGGCAGTACAACTACCCCACAAGTGACCCCATTTTGGAAAGAAGACACCCCAAGGTATTTTGTGATGGGCATAGTGAGTTCATGGAAGTTTTTATTTTTTGTCGCAAGTTAGTGGAATATGAGACTTTGTAAGAAAAAAAAAAATCATCATTTTCCGCTAACTTGTGACAAAAAATAAAAAGTTCTATGAACTCACTATGCCCATCAGCGAATACCTTAGGGTGTCTACTTTCCGAAATGGGGTCATTTGTGGGGTTTTTCTACTGTTTGGGCATTGTAGAACCTCAGGAAACATGACAGGTGCTCAGAAAGTCAGAGCTGCTTCAAAAAGCGGAAATTCACATTTTTGTAACATAGTTTGTAAACGCTATAACTTTTACCCAAACCATTTTTTTTTTTTTGCCCAAACATTTTTTTTAATCAAAGACATGTAGAACAATAAATTTAGCGAAAAATTTATATATGGATGTCTTTTTTTTTTTTGCAACATTTTACAGCTGAAAGTGAAAAATGACATTTTTTTGCAAACAAAATCGTTACATTTTGATTAATAACAAAAAAAGTAAAAATGTCAGCAGCAATCTAATACCACCAAATGAAAGCTCTATTAGTGAGAAGAAAAGGAGGTAAAATTCATTTGGGTGGTAAGTTGCATGACCGAGCAATAAACGGTGAAAGTAGTGTAGTGCAGAAGTGTAAAAAGTGGCCTGGTCATTAAGGGGGTTTTAGCTAGGGGGGTTGAAGTGGTTAAACTGCTTTTCTGGTCTTGCTAAATAAAGCAGAACCATGCCTTTCAGTTCTTGCCAAATCTATCATTTTCTGCAGGCTTGTTCTGACTGGATATTTCTTACTCCTAAAGTTATGGGAGTCTACTGAACATATGATGCCCATAATTAACATATGAATTCCTAATGTCCAGAGCATCAATATGTTCATTTTTACTTTCGTGCACACACTTCTCCTAGGTCTGTCTATAGGCACATTACCCTGCCTATAGGTAAATTGGCCATAGTATCATCATTACTCACCTATTTGCACACAGTTTTGTTCAGCTATGCATGACACTTTTTTATAACTATAAAATGGAGCAATGAAGAAAATGATATTGTCAATCACTGCCACTAAAATGTCGACATTGCTGGCTCACTCCTGTGAGGGCCTAATACTACCTACATAAATATTGGGACATCGACACAATGCTAACATTTTTGGCTCTATACACCACCACAATGGATTTGGAATGAAACAAACAAGATATGCTTTAACTGCAGACTGTCGGCTTTAATTTTAGGGTATTTGCATCCAAATCAGGTGAACGGTGTAGGAATTACAACAGTTTGCATATGTGCCTCCCACTTGTTAAGGGACCAAAAGTAATGGGACAGAATAATAATCATAAATCAAACTTTCACTTTTTAATACTTGGTTGCAAATCCTTTGCAGTCAATTACAGCCTGAAGTCTGGAACGCATAGACATCACCAGACGCTGGGTCTCATCCCTGGTGATGCTCTGCCAGGCCTCTACTGCAACTGTCTTCAGTTCCTGCTTGTTCTTGGGGCATTTTCCCTTCAGTTTTGTCTTCAGCAAGTGAAATGCATGCTCAATCGGATTCAGGTCAGGGGATTGACTTTGCCATTGCATAACATTCCACCTCTTTCCCTTAAAAAACAATTTGGTTGCTTTTGCAGTATGCTTTGGGTCATTGTCCATCTGCACTGTGAAGTGCCGTCCAATGAATTCTGAAGCATTTGGCTGAATATGAGCAGATAATATTGCCCGAAACACTTCAGAATTCCTCCTGCTGCTCTAGTCAGCCGTCACATCATTAATAAATACAAGAGAACCAGTTCCATTGGCAGCCATACATGCCCACGCCATGACACTACCACCACCATGCTTCACTGATGAGGTGGTATGCTTAGGATCATGAGCAGTTCCTTTTCGGGTCCATTCACACATCAGTGTGTGTTTTATCCGCAAAACACGGAAACCGGCAATGTGCGTTCCGCATTTTGTGGACCGCACATCGCCGGCACTAATAGAATATGCCTATTCTTGTCCGCTATTGCGAACAAGAATAGGACATGTTCCATTACGGGTCCGAATTTCCAGAGAAATTAATGGGTCAGCAATTCCCTTCCGCAAAATACGGAACAGAATTGCGGATGTGTGAATGGAGCCTTCTTCTCCATACTCTTCTCTTCTCATCACTCTGGTACAAGTTGATCTTGGTCTCATCTGTCCATAGGATGTTGTTTCAGAACTGTGAAGGCTTTTTTAGATGTCGTTTGGCAAACTCTAATCTGACCTTCCTGTTTTTGAGGCTCACCAATGGTTTACATCTTGGGTGAACCCTCTGTATTCACTCTGGTGAAGTCTTTTTTTAACTTTAACACACATACATCTACCTCCTGTAGAGTGTTCTTGATCTGGCCAACTGTTGTGAAGGGTGTTTTCTTCACCAGGGAAAGAATTCTTCGGTCATCTACCACAGTTGTTTTCCGTGGTCTTCCGGGTCTTTTGGTGTTGCTGAGCTCACCGATGCTTTCTTTCTTTTTAAAAATGTTCCAAACAGTTGTTTTGGCCACGCCTAATGTTTTTGCTATCTCTCTGATGGGTTTGTTGTGTTTTTTCAGCCTAATGATGGCTTGCTTTACTGATAGTGAAAGCTCTTTGGATCTCATCTTGAGAGTTGACAGCAACAGATTCCAAATGCAAATAGCACACTTGAAATGAACTGTGGACCTTTTATCTGCTCATTGTAATTGGGATAATGAGGGAACAACACACACCTGGCCATGGAACAGCTGAGGAGCCAATTGTCCCATTACTTTTGGTTCCTTAACAAGTGGGAGGCACATATGCAAACTGTTGTCATTCCAACACCGTTCCAACACCGTTCACCTGATTTGGATGTAAATACCCTCAAATTAAAGCTGACAGTCTGCAGTTAAAGCACATCTTGTTTTTTCATTTCAAATACATTGTGATGGTGTATAGAACCAAAAATGTTAGAATTGTGTCGATGTCCCAATATTTATGGACCTGACTGTATTCTGAATGTGATCATGCTTAGTCCTAGCTTACTGTGTCAATGGATCTTATATTGGTAGGATACTCTAGAAATCAACCCAACAGTAATTATTTTTAGTGTTGATCGCAAATATTTATCGCGAATATCGCAACTTCACTAATTCACGAATATAGTGCTATATATTCGCTATATCAAATATTCATCATTTTTTAACATCTGAAAACATGATTCCTCCCTTATTCTTTCTTGTGGGTCAATGAGTCATTGGTCCACAAGCAAGTTAAGGAGGAAGAAATCATGTTTTCATATGGAAAATAAAATGACGAATATTCTAAAAAACAAATATATGTCAATATAGGGAATATATTCGTTATTTAGAATATTCCAATTTTTTTTCCAATCTGTACGATCGTTCGCAAACTCTTCCCTGACAAGCGTCCCCGTCACCATGGGAACGCCTGTGGGTTAGAAAATACCATCGGATCTGAGTTTTCCCTGAGATCGTGAAAACTCAGATCCGATGGTATATTCTAACCCACAGGCGATTCCATGGTGACGGGGACGCTTGTCGGGGAGGAGTATGTGAACTACCGTACAGGTTGGAAAAAAAAAGACGAATATTTTAAATAATCAATATATTCACTATATTGCTATAACTTCATTTTTTAGAATATTCGTCATATTCATCATATTCTAAAACACGAAGTTATAGCAATATAGCGAATATTTGTGAAATACATACATATAGACTGCAATTTAGCTAATATAGTGCTATAGTATTTTTTTTATAGTGTAAATTTTTTTTACAAATCTGAACTTCAGAAGAGACAAAAAAAATTGACTATAAAAAAACATTATACCACTATATTAGCTAAATTGCAGTCTATATGTGTATTTTTACAAATATTCGCTATATTGCTATAACTTAGTGTTTTAGAATATGAAGAATATGGCGAATATTCTAAAAAACTAAGTTATAGCAATATGGCGAATATATTCGTTATTTAGAATATTTTTTCAATCTGTACTGTTATTTTACTAGCATACTCCTCCCTGACTACCATGGAAACGCCTGTGGGTTAGAATATATCATCGGATCTGAGTTTTCACAATCTCAGAGAAAACTCAGATCCGATGGTATTTTCTCACAGCCGTTCCCATTGTGACGGGGACGCTTGTCGGGGAGGAGTATGCGAACAACTGTACAGATTGGAAAAATAAATGCGAATATTCTAAATAACGAATATATTCCCTAGCCATAGCCAACCAATAGGACAGTTGCCTTATACAGTTAAAAGAAAATCGCAATACGCGAATAATTAAATAGTATATTATTGGCGATAAATAGAATAATGACGAATATAAAATTTTGACGAATATAAGACGAATATTCAATCAAATATTTGCGAAATATCACAAAATCGAATATGGCACTCCCACTCATCACTAATTATTTTGCATATAATTTTTTCACTGGATGGGAAAATTTTACATTGGTTTTTAAGCTAGGGGTAAATGTCCATGTCTGACTAATTCATAATTCATAACTCACCAACAGGAAGGAGAGGGAAATTGGTTCTGCCGTTTTGGACTATAGTTTGCCAAATGTGTCATTGAGGGTATATTGTAAATCTCTCTACTATTAATCAACATGCGGAAGCAACTGCCATAAATGTCAAGACTCGTGGATACAAATGACGTAGTTATTTTGGGAATATTTACAGGGAGTGTACAGCCCTTATTCAATTTACGACAGGCTTGAAATGGGCTCGCTGGGCCTCATTAACAGAAAGCAGCTGTGATATTCTCCCTTCTTGATTGGCGGAGATTACAGAGAATAGCCATGGTTGCTACGGAAACAGTGTCACCTGGACGTATGGATCTACTAGTGCTAAATGTATGTACTGCTAGGGAAAAGAATGGTGCAGTAAAAGGTTAATTAGGTTCCAGAGTAGAGTTGTTGTTTTTTCATTCAACCATCACTTTTTTAATGGACTTTATAATTAATCCCCGAAAGAACATGCATACAATGAAAACATACAAAAACATTTTAGTTATCGCCAAGTATATTAAAAGCTATATACATTATAAAAGAACACCCTTTCATATCTAGCATGGTGCTTACGCTGTATGCAGTCCCTCAATGGCCGTGAAACTGTTTATATGTTTATCATTCTAGTTAATGAGCTATATTACAAGAATGGAAGTGAGAAGACATCAAGTATCCAGTATGATTTTTTTTTTTACCATATTTAGACATCAGAATTTATCCAAAATCTGTAATCAATCCCTACTTTCCAATACTGACTTCCTCCATCTTAGATAACCAAGCCAAGTGGAATTGCAGTAACCCAGACCTGGGGGTATCTGCAAATGTTAGTTTATTATGTAAGGTTTGTAATGATATGTCATATTTGCACTGTACACAAGCAGATGAGGTATGCATAGAGACGGGACTAACCACCCCATTCCGCCCACTGGTCGTGTTTCCTGTCAAGAAAGGTAGGGGTAGATACAACTGTGAGGAGTGAGGCAGCACGTCCTATTGTACCTGCTCTAAGGGCCTTAGGGACCAGAGGACTAGCTCATCTGTAAGACTACTACTTCATAGAAACTGAAAGATCCAAAAACTACATATATTTGCAAAAACACAGCTTTTATGGTCAGCAGAGTGACCAGCTACCATAGCTATACAGATCCTTCTGCAGGTGAGAGACTATGGCTCAGACACACATCATCTTAGATCACATCCAGACCAGAACAATGCAAAAGCCTGCATTTCACAGTGGACATCTACAGTCAGCTTACTGTTAATCAAAAGTTCAGGAGAGAAACATCAGCAAGATAGCATACCTGAGGTGCAATCATCTGTCACTTTGGCAACCACCATACCTTATCATCTGGGAAGATAAATTACACTGTATAGAACTACTGCTGAATGTATTACAACTCCACTTGCACTAAACTAAAGAGAGACTTTTATAATTTTTGTTATGACCTGATTCCTGAAACCACTATTTCACTGCACATATCCCCAGGGAGCAGCAACCTGATGGAGTATGCTGTGAGACATCATCTCATCAAGGCCATTACCACTCCTATGCTCTGCACTGGCTTCTTCTCACTGCACAAGCATATACAGAAGATATGAAACAGTTCATCCATAAGTAGTAGCTACAGTACTGTGCCAGGATGGGCATGAGGGGTAAAGTAGGAACCCTCGTGGGGTGGAGGCAAAATGAATAGATTAAAAAAATAATGCTAATGCTTTGGGTGCCTTAATATGACAAGCACTCCTTTTCAGTGGTGAGGGAATAGTGCCTGTCATACAAAAATAGAGGTTTCCAAGGGTGCCTAATCAACTCTTTCTCATAGAGCTTATAAAAAAAATGAGGATTGGTCAGCAGCGTACATAAGAAAGGTTGAGAGATGGAACTGGGAGGGTAGCTGCAAGAGCTGGTGGAGCATATATTTGGTAGGGTGGCCTGTTGGTCCTACAATGGGAACTGTGCATCAGTTTAAGGGATGACAAATATGTATTATAAGAATGAATGCTTTAGATTAGTGGGGAGGCTGGGGGCAACATGGGGCAATTAAACAAGTGAATGTCCATCCAACAGCTATTTTGTTGAACTTCAGAGACCAAGGGTAGGAGAGTACATTCTGAAACCCTCTTGGGCACCACTTCTCCCACTTATCAACTGTACTGTGTAAAAGGAGCAGAATATAGGCATTTAAAAAATAGGTAAAAATACAGAATGTACCTTGTGCACTGTGATCTTCAAATAGCCACTGAGCACTGTCTTCTCCACCACTCCCTACTTCACTTTCCTTCTCCAGAGACACTGCTTCCTCTAAATCGCTGCTTTCTGTGGACTCCAACAGTGGATGAAGAACATTAGTGCCAGGGTCAGAAGTAGACAAGACAAGAGAACTGTTCTTAGAATTATTTTCTTCTGCTCCATAAACGTCTTTTGAAGGTGGATTGCTTGATTCTTTCACAAGCTTTGTTGGTTCAGTTACCAGGTTACCTAAATATTCTGGAGAATATTCCTGTCCTTGTAATGTAGATGATGTTAATGTTGCCTGTGTGTTAAGATTCAGATAAGGTTTTGATGTTTGCCTTAAAATTTCCACACTAGAATCCGCAGTCACATGAAAGTGTGTGTTAAATTTGATTGAATTGTCAACAGAAGTATGGTCAGTTTCCCAAATTGAGTTAATATGGTCTGTAGCTGTGGTCCAAATTTTGTTCACCTCAGTTACCACCTGAGTTATATGCAGGGCTTCATTAGAATCTGTGACCTCTACTTGATTGTTTAAATCTGAGGCTTGACTTTCTCTATTCTTAACAGCACTGTATATAAGTGATGGCAAAGGGTTTGTATTTTTTGGTGATAATGGAGTTGGCAGAGTTACATCTTGACTCCTTTTGTCTACCTCTTGAAGGTTACTTGTGTAAATTGTTGGGTGAGAGATAGTGTCCATTGTTTCGCTTTGAAGATGGTTATCATGATTTGAAAGTGGAAGTGTATTCAGCACATCAGTATTCTGTTGTCTAAAGATAATGTCAGGAACATTTGTTGGCAATGCATTAAAATTATGTGATGTATGTGATTCTTTTGCTTTAGGTTGGTCCTTGCTCTCTTTTACCGATAATGCCAACTTTTCAGAGAAAGTCTTCTCTCTGCCTTGTCTTTCCTGAAAATTAGTATATAGACTTTCATTCCCTTTCCTATCAGCTTCTTGTACTGCTGTTGGAATTTCTACTGTTGGGAAGAAAAAATCATCTGATAGCTGGGCTCCCAATGTTGAATACAGTGTTTTAGACATTTGAGATTTTCTTGCAGTGGAATCACCTGAAAACCCATCAGTGTCTTCATGACTGTGAATGTTTCCTTCCACCAAAGAACTATGAAGTCTAGTACCAAATGTATTCATTTCCAGTGATATGTGTTGGCTTGTCGTTGGCTTAGGGCTTATGGAACTTTGGTTTTCCTCTGTTTCAATATTGTAGTCTTGTACTCTTATATTTTTGAGGGAATCATTAGATGTTGATTGTATTGATGTTGCTTTATAGTTAAGGTCTACATTGTAGCTGTCATCTTGATGAACCATGTTCACTCCCAGTAAGTTAGGTTTCTGTGGCCCTTCATTGCCAATCAATCCTGAAAAATAACCCAAAAAATTATTGCTTTATATCAAATTTCTAATCAAAACTTGTATACCACAATATATTCTCAGCTTTGACACCTGCATTAATTAAAACTGTTTACTTTCCATATCTACCAAATCTAAGATTCAATGCACTTTTCCTGAAAGCCCTGTTGCTAGGCATGGCATATTTAGATAAAATGACATATATAGATTTTCAAGACAAGGATTTGTACTGAGAATAGTAATGGAAAACATAGAAAAGATGGCAGCTTAACTAAGATAATGGATATACTTCAGTGAGATAGCTGAAGTATTTTGGATGAAAGATGTAATGATAATGTACTGCTACGTCTGTAACCATCAATAATCCAATAGCATCTGAAAGGCACCATAGTTACAATCCTCTCAGATGTTAAGTTTGTGTCTGATTTCAGCTGCCCACTCGACAATGTATATTGGAAACCTTCTGGCAAAATGTATATCATTTTTTATGTGCTATATCTTCCAGTCAGACTGCAACAGAACAGTTCTTCTCTCATCTCACCTTTGTTTCTCTATTTTTTTCTGACCTGCTAATAAGATTACATATACTGTACCACTCATAAAATACGGATGAGAGGACCAGTGGATGTTCAAGTTCGCCTGGTTCGGCTGAACTTCAGGTCAAAGTTCGGGACCCATACTTGACCCGAACTCGAACCCAAACCCGAACCCCATTGAAGTTAATGGGGACCTAAAATGGCTGTACAATAGTCGTAGTAAGAGTTGGAGTGCTGCAAAAGGAAGCAAAATGGGGGTAAGAGCAGGACAGTTGCCCTGCAAACAAATGTGGATAGGGAAATGACTTAAAATAACATAGAATATAATTTTTTTTTAAAATAACAATCTTGAACTAGGAGGCAGAGGCCTAAGTGGAGTAGGAGGCTGAGGAGGCGGAAGACCCCAAAACATTGGTAAATGGAAAAGAGAATGTGCGTTGGGTTATAACAATGGCTGGGTGCGGCCGGTATACTTGTCTACTCAGCACAAGGTACGGACAAGTCCTGTGGGATCCATGCTTGGTTAATTTTAATGAACGTGAGCTTGACCACGTTGGCTGTGGACAGGCGGCTGCGCTTGTCTGTGATTACCCCCTCTGCCGTGCTAAACACACATTCGGATAATACACTGGCTGCAGGGCAGGCCAGCACCTCCAAGGCGTAAAGGGCAAGCTCAGGCCATGTGCCCAATTTGGAGATCTAGAAGTTGAATAGGGCAGACCCATCAGTCAGGGCATGTAGGCATGTGCACACGTACTGTTCCACCATGTTGCTGAAATGCTGCCTCCTGCTAAGACGTTCCGTATCAGCTGGTGGTGCTGTTGTTGTAGCGTGCTGACAAAGCTTTTCCACATTTCTGCCATGCTAACCCTCCCTTCTGAGGTGCTGGCGGTGCCCCAGTTGCGTTGGCGGCTTCTTCCTCCTCCTCCTCTGCCTTCGCCTTGTGCTTCCACTGAGCCCCCGCTGTTAGCTGTGAATGCCATCAGCAGTGCGTCTACCAGCTTGCGCTTGTACTCGCGCATCTTCCGATCACACTCCAGTGACGGAATTAAGGACAGCACAGGGATCCAGCAGGGTGGAAACCCAGTAATCAGCACTGGTTAGAATGTGGGCAACTTGGCGGTCGTTGCGCAGGCACTGCTTCATGTAGTCGCTCATGTGTGCCAGGCTTCCCAGAGGCAACGGGGAGGTGTATCGTCTGTGTCCTCTGTATCCCCCCAGCCACGCTCTATTGATGCCCATAAGCTGCTTTGGGTGCCACCCTGCTGTGAACATGGTTCCTCCTTCTCATCATCCTCCTCATCTTGCAGAACTGTGTCCTGGCTGGACAGTTGTGTACCTGGCCCCTGTTGGTGCAGGAATCCACCCTCTGAGCCACTTGTAAATGACTGGCCTGATAACCGTGGAAATGATCCCTCTTCATCCCCCTCTTCTTCTTTTGCCACATCCTCTTCCATCATCGCCCAAAGTTTTCTTTCAAGGAGACATAGAAGTACTGCGTAATCGGCACTGGCCATGTTGGTGGAGTACTCAAAACAGCGCAACACGACACACACGTCCAGCATGGAGGCTCACTCGTTGGGGAAGTGGTGCTGCTCCAAAGAGCGACTCACCCATGCTGCAGCTGAAACTCCACTATCATCTGCTGCTGCTTGCACAGGCTCTCCAGCATGTGCAAGGTGGAGTTACACCTTGTGGGTACGTCGCATATGAGGTGGTGAGCGGGAAGCCGACGTTACGCTGCGGCGCAGACATGCGAGAAGCAGCAGGGTGAGAACGCAGCACATACACCAGGAAAGGGATGTGCATCAAACCGGCTAACCCCATAGCTGCTACGAGATTTCGCCCATTATCGCACACCACCAGGCCGAGCTTGAGGCTCAGCGGCACCAAACACTCATCGGTCTGTTGTTCCATGCCCGTCCACAGCTCTTGCACAGTGTTGGGTTTTTGCCCCAAACAGATAAGTTTCAAAACTGCTGTTGTTTCTCCCTGGCTGTGCTGAAGTTGGTGGTGAAGGTGTTATGCTGACCGGATGAAGAGGCAGTAGAGGAGGAAGCAGAGGAGGAGGCAACAGGAGGCAATGAGAAATGTCCTGCATTCCTCAGTGGCAGTAGGACATGCACCAAACTGCTATCCGCCTCAGGTCCCGCCGACACTGCATTTACCCAGTGTGCAGTTAGGGAGATATAACATCCTTGCCCGTGCTTACTGGTCCACATATCTGACCTTGCCACAGATGGCGTTGCGCAGTGCACACCTGATTTTCTCCACCTCTTGGTTGTGCAGGGCAGGGATGGCTCGCCTGGAAAAGTACCACCACCTCTTTCTCCGAACTGCATATGTCACTCGCATGACCTTGATTCCATGTGTGGTCTAGGACCTCATCATCCTCCACATCATCTTCCACCCATTCTTCACCCCTGCCATCCTAGCCGGTCTGCAAACGGCAGAAAGCCGCAGCACCTGTGCTTCATCATCATTATCAGAGACATGCAGTGATCCTCCCATGTCCTCATCCTGAAACATAAGTGGTTGGGCATCAGTGCACTCAATCTCTTCCACTTCTGGGGCAGGGCTAGGTGGATGACCCATGGAAACCCAGCGATCAGAGTCATCAAAAAGCATAAGAGACTGTTGCATGACTTGGGGCTCAGGCTGCTTGGCTGATTTCCAAGAGGGTGAGGTAAAAGACAGAGGCCGATGGGCTGCAGGTGCCAACTCTACGGTTTCAGCAGGGGACTGGGTGGGAGACAATGTGAAGGAACTGGAGGCACTGTCAGCCATCTAATCTACTACCCTCTTTACTTGTTCTGGCCTCACCATTAGTACACCACAACAGGACCTCCACCAGCACCAGCAGCACCACAACCAAGGCCACGTCCCTTATTTGATGCTCATTCTTTGAGGTCACCCACCGAACTAACAGACAGATTAACTATATTTATTTCCCTGTCACATATGCAGTGCACATGTATCTCACACCACAAATGGGCATACATCGCCTGCTAAACTAACAGTCAGATTAACTATATTAATTTCCCTGTCACGTATAAAGTGCACGTGTATCTCACACCATAAATGGGAATATGTTACCCACTGAACTAATGGATTAACTATATTAATTTCCCTGTCACGTATGCAGTGCAGGTGTACTTCACACTAAAAATGGGAATATGTCACCCACTGAACTAACAGACAGATTAACTATATTAATTTCCCTGTCACGTATAAAGTGCACGTGTATCTCACACCATAAATGGGAATATGTCACCCACTGAACTAATGGATTAACTATATTAATTTCACTGTCACGTATGCAGTGCACGTGTATCTCACACCAAAAATGGGTATAAGTCACCCACTGAACTAACAGACAGATTAACTATATTAATTTCCCTGTCATGTATGCAGGGCAGGTGTACCTCACACCAACAGTCAGATTAACCACCTCCCGACCGCCGTACGCGTATATGCGTCCGGGAGGTGGTTGCTTTATTCCTCCTGGACGCATATACGCGTCTTCTCGCGAGACGCGAGATTTCCTGTGAACGCGCGCGCACAGGCGCGCGCGCTCACAGGAACAGAAGGTAAGCGAGTGGATCTCCAGCCTGCCAGCGGCGATCGCTCGCTGGCAGGCTGGAGATCCGAATTTTTTAACCCCTAACAGGTATATTAGACGCTGTTTTCATAACAGCGTCTAATATACCTCCTACCTGGTCCTCTGGTGGTCCCTTTTGTTAGGATCGACCACCAGAGGACACAGGTAGGTCAGTACAGTCCCACCAAACACCACACTACACTACACTACACCCCCCACCCCACCCCCGTCACTTATTAACCCCTTATAAACCCCTGATCACCCCATATAAACTCCCTGATCACCCCCCTGTCATTGATCACCGCCCTGTCATTGATCACCCCCCTGTCAGGCTCCGTTCAGACGTCCGCATGATTTTTACGGATCCGATCCATGTATCCATGGATCCGTAAAAATCATGCGGACGTCTGAATGGAGCCTTACAGGGGGGTGATCAATGACAGGCGGGTGATCACCCATATACACTCCCTGATCACCCCCTGTCATTGATCACCGCCCTGTCAGGCTCCATTCAGACGTCCGCATGATTTTTACGGATCCGATCCATGTATCCATGTATCCGTAAAAATCATGCGGACGTCTGAATGGAGCCTTACAGGGGGGTGATCAATGACAGGCGGGTGATCACCCATATACACTCCCTGATCACCCCCTGTCATTGATCACCCCCCTGTCATTGATCACCCCCCTGTAAGGCTCCATTCAGACGTCCGCATGATTTTTACGGATCCGATCCATGTATCCATGGATCCGTAAAAATCATGCGGACGTCTGAATGGAGCCTTACAGGAGGGTGATCAATGACAGGCAGGTGATCACCCATATACACTCCCTGATCACCCCCTGTCATTGATCACCCCCCTGTCATTGATCACCCCCCTGTAAGGCTCCATTCAGACGTCCGCATGATTTTTACGGATCCATGTATCCATGGATCCGTAAAAATCATGCGAACGTCTGAATGGAGCCTTACAGGGGGGGTGATCAGTGACAGGGGGGTGATCACCCTGATCACCCCCTGTCATTGATAACCCCCCTGTAAGGCTCCATTCAGATGTCCGCATGCGTTCTGTGGATCCGATCCATGTATCCATGGATCCGTAAAAAATCATGCGGATGTCTGAATGGAGCCTTACAGGGGGGGTGATCAGTGACAGGGGGGTGATCACCCTGATTACCCTGATCACCCCCTGTCATTGATAACCCCCCTGTAAGGCTCCATTCAGACGTCCGCATGCGTTTTGTGGATCCGATCCATGTATCCATGGATCCGTAAAAAATCATGCGGATGTCTGAATGGAGCCTTACAGGGGGGGTGATCAGTGACAGGGGGGTGATCACCCTGATTACCCTGATCAACCCTGTCATTGATAACCCCCCTGTAAGGCTCCATTCAGACGTCCGCATGCGTTCTATGGATCCGATCCATGTATCCATGGATCCGTAAAAATCATGCGGACGTCTGAATGGAGCCTTACAGGGGGGGTGATCAATGACAGGGGGGTGATCAGTGACAGGGGGGTGATCAGGGAGTCTATATGGGTGATCACCCCCCTGTCATTGATCACCCCCCTGTCATTGATCACTCCCCCCCTGGTAAGGCTCCATTCAGCCATTTTTTTTGGCACAAGTTAGCGGACATTTTTTGTTTGTTTTTGTTTTTTCTTACAAAGTCTCATATTCCACTAACTTGTGTCAAAAAATAAAATCTCACATGGACGCACCATACCCCTCACGGAATCCAAATGCGTAAACATTTTTAGACATTTATATTCCAGACTTCTCACGCTTTAGGGCCCCTAAAAAGCCAGGGCAGTATAAATACCCCACATGTGACCCCATTTCGGAAAGAAGACACCCCAAGGTATTCCGTGAGGGGCATATTGAGTCCATGAAAGATTGAAATTTTTGTCCTAAGTTAGCGGAAAGTGAGACTTTGTGAGAAAAAAAACAAAAAAAAATCAATATCCGCTAACTTATGCAAAAAAAAAAAAAAATTCTAGGTACTCGCCATGCCCCTCATTGAATACCTTGGGGTGTCTTCTTTCCAAAGTGGGGTCACATGTGGGGTATTTATACTGCCCTGGCTTTTTAGGGGCCCGAAAGTGTGAGAAGAAGTCTGGGATCCAAATGTCTAAAAAAGCCCTCCTAAAAGGAATTTGGGCCCCTTTGCGCATCTAGGCTGCAAAAAAGTGTCACACATGTGGTATCGCCGTACTCAGGAGAAGTTGGGGAATGTGTTTTGGGGTGTCATTTTACATATACCCATGCTGGGTGAGAAAAATATCTTGGTCAAATGCCAACTTTGTATAAAAAAATGGGAAAAGTTGTCTTTTGCCAAGATATTTCTCTCACCCAGCATGGGTATATGTAAAATGACACCCCAAAACACATTCCCCAACTTCTCCTGAGTACGGCGATACCAGATGTGTGACACTTTTTTGCAGCCAAGGTGGGCAAAGGGGCACCTTTCGGATTTCGCAGGCCATTTTTTACACATTTTGATTTCAAGGTACTTCTTACACATTTGGGCCCCTAAATTGCCAGGGCAGTATAACTACGCCACAAGTGACCCCATTTTGGAAAGAAGACACCCCAAGGTATTCCGTGGGGGGCACGGCGAGTTCCTAGAATTTTTTATTTTTTGTCACAATTTAGCGGAAAATGATGATTTTTTTATTTTTTCCTTACAAAGTCTCATATTCCACTAACTTGCGACAAAAAATAAAAAATTCTAGGAACTCGCCATGCCCCTCACGGAATACCTTGGGGTGTCTTCTTTCCAAAATGGGGTCACTTGTGGGGTAGTTATACTGCCCTGGCAATTTAGGGGCCCAAATGTGTGAGAAGAACTTTGCAATCAAAATGTGTAAAAAATGCCCTGCAAAATCCGAAAGGTGCACTTTGGAATATGTGCCCCTTTGCCCACCTTGGCAGCAAAAAAGTGTGACACATCTGGTATCGCCGTACTCAGGAGAAGTTGGGCAATGTGTTTTGGGGTGTCATTTTACATATACCCATGCTGGGTGAGAAAAATATCTTGGTCAAATGCCAACTTTGTATAAAAAAATTTGAAAAGTTGTCTTTTGCCAAGATATTTCTCTCACCCAGCATGGGTATATGTAAAATGACAGCCCAAAACACATTCCCTAACTTCTCCTGAGTACGGCGATACCAGATGTGTGACACTTTTTTGATGCCAAGGTGGGCAAAGGGGCACATATTCCAAAGTGCACCTTTCGGATTTCACCGGTCATTTTTTACAGATTTTGATTGCAAAGTACTTCTTACACATTTGGGCCCCTAAATTGCCAGGGCAGTATAACTACGCCACAAGTGACCCCATTTTGGAAAGAAGACACCCCAAGGTATTCCGTGAGGGGCATGGCGAGTTCCTAGAATTTTTTATTTTTTGTCGCAAGTTAGTGGAATATGAGACTTTGTAAGAAAAAATAAAATAAAAAAAATCATCATCATTTTCCGCTAACTTGTGACAAAAAATAAAAAGTTCTATGAACTCACTATGCCCATCAGCGAATACCTTAGGGTGTCTACTTTCCGAAATGGGGTCATTTGTGGGGGTTTTCTACTGTTTGGGCATTGTAGAACCTCAGGAAACATGACAGGTGCTCAGAAAATCAGAGCCGTTTCAAAAAGCGGAAATTCAAATTTTTGTACCATAGTTTGTAAACGCTATAACTTTTACCCAAACCATTTTTTTTTTGCCCAAACATTTTTTTTTTATCAAAGACATGTAGAACTATAAATTTAGCGAAAAATTTATATATGGATGTCATTTTTTTTGCAAAATTTCACAGCTGAAAGTGAAAAATGTCATTTTTTTGCAAAAAAATCGTTACATTTTGATTAATAACAAAAAAAGTAAAAATGTCAGCAGCAATAAAATACCACCAAATGAAAGCTCCATTAGTGAGAAGAAAAGGAGGTAAAATTCATTTGGGTGGTAAGTTGCATGACCGAGCGATAAACGGTGAAAGTAGTGTAGTGCCGAAGTGTAAAAAGTGGCCTGGTCATGAAGGGGGTTTCACCTAGCGGGGCTGAAGTGGTTAATTATATCAATTTCCCTGTCTCGTATAAAGTGCACATGTATCTCACACCAACAATTGGTATATGTCACCCATCGAACTAACAGATGGTTTAACTATTATATTTTTGTGTCAGGGGTACAAAAATGGTGCATTGTACCCACAAAAAATCACTATAGGTCACCCACAGAATTAACAGCCATATTAATTATTATATTTCTGTGTCAGGGGTACAAAGATGGTGTATTGCACCCACAAAAAAAAATTGCTTTAGGTCACCCACAGAATAAACAGCCAGATTTATTATTATATTTCTGTGTCAGGGGTGCAAAGCTGGTGTATTGCACCTACAAAAAATCATTATAGGTCACCCACAAAACAAATAGCCAGATTCCTAACACTCTCCCTTGCTTCAGCTGCCTGTCCCTGCCCTACTCATAGCTGATAGGCGGTGCTACATGTGATGCAGCTTGTATAGAGGCTGGGTCACATGATGCATCGGCCAATCACAGCCATTCCATTACTAGGCATGGCTGTGATGGCTTCTAAGTGCCCACAGCTTAAAAGCTTGCTGATTGGCTGCCCTGCAGCCTTTCAAAAGCTTTATTAAATGCCCGAACACCAAACTCTTTTCCGGCAAAGTTCGGGTTCGGGTCCGGGTACCTAAACTTGCAAAGTTCAGTACAGACCCGAACTTTACAGTTCGGGTTCGCTCAACACTACTCATAAATCAACCTTATGTTTCTATTTGGTAATACTGTACATTGCTATAAATTATTAAAATGAAAATATCCTAATTAAGCCTCTTTTATAAATTATACCAGTTTTTTCCTTTGGTTTGCTCATACATGGTGTCTTATGTAGTAGACTAAGAGAAATGAATATGAGATGTGTGATAATCAGGCTTGCAATTAGAAATTTAGAAAATCAATTTTCATACACCCTGTTATGGAATTGTAACTGATTAGAGAGGAATCATCTGATTCAGGGTCCTCATCTCGTCATCAAAGTAGATCGAGGTTACAAAAGAACTGCTTATACTGTGGAAGACCTGTCCTGCCTTGCATTACCCAGGAAATTGAACGCTTAGAGCTAGGATACCTCACTGATGGACAGGGGTCCCAGCGGAAAAAGAATCAGTCATCACCTTATTGTCAAAGGAATTGTCTAGAGCTGTAAGTATGTAATTACTTCTAAAAGATCAGCAAGATATAGAAGTCAAACTGTTTGCATACATTTCTACAGTTATATTACAATAGATAACTAAAATGTAAACAGTTTTTGCATACTCAGCAGAGTATGCATGTGTTCTTAAAAAGAAGAGGGGAATAAATAGCAGACAGACACCTCCAGTGGTGGCATATCTCGCTTGTAATTGAAATGACTGAGCCTGTGCAGTACCCCAGACCTGGGGCTATCTGCAAAGTTTGGTGCGTTATGTAATGCTAATGAAATGTAGACTCAGTTGTTCCAACAATGAGACAAGAATGACCAGAGTTAACCTGGCCCAGCCCTCTCTGGAACTTAGGGTGTGGGCTTATCCCATCCCCTAGTTCCAAATTTCTAGTCAGTCTAGCTGTAGAGAAGGAGGAGGTTGGGAACAGTCTCCATGTGCTCCTCTCCTCCAGACTCTAGCTCCAGGCCCTGGAGCCCCATCAGCTCCATGAGCTCCAGGGGATGAAAGCAAGCAAGAACTAAATTAGGAATATTTCCATGGCTACAGCAAGACAGAGAGACAGCAAAGTAACCCAAGTTAAAGCGTTTGAGACCCTGCTGCTGCAAAGGGGAAACAAGTTAAGACACCCTATGCACCCCAGACTAGTGGACACTACTGCTACTGTTGCCAGATTGTAGTTGCTAGCCAGAGATCCCAATAACAGGGACTTTAGCAAGAGAAGGAGTAACCAGAGGGCCATTGCTGCCACAGCTCATGATTTCACATCTGAGAGAAATTTGCACTGTGTACTGCTGGATGTACTACAACTCTTATTGTGCACAGAGTAAAGAGAGACTTTGGTTAAGTTCAATTTGGACTGGTCTTTTAACACCATTCGCTGGTCACTGCATTTCTATCATGTTCCCTGCCTAGCACACCATGATCACCCCCAAACTACTATTAGCCAGAGATCCCACAGCTACAGGGAGTGACCTGAGGGAACACAGAGTACCTCTTCATCACTGCACTGACCCCAGGGAGTGACAGCCAGAGGGAGTACACCATGATGCAGAAATATCAGGGCCACTACCACTCCCATCCTCTGCTCCAGCTTCTCAGATGCTTGATGCACATGTTGAGTTCAACATGACCTACTCGTCATATAGCCAACATCTGCCATTAAAGGGGTTGTGCCACTTTAGCAAGTGACATTTATCATGTAGAGAAAGTTAATACAAGGCACTTACTAATGTATTGTGATTGTTCGTATTGCTTCCTTTGCTGGATAGATTCATTTTTCTATCACATTATACAATGCTCGTTTACATGGTTATGACCACCCTGCAATCCATCAGCGGTGGCCGTGCTTGCACACTATAGGAAAAAGGGCAGGCCGATGTGTGCTCCAATGATCCCAGCCACCAAAGAAGCCGGCACTTTTTTCCATAGAGTTCAAGCACGGCCACTGCTGATGGAATTCAGGGTGGTCATCACCATGGAAATGACCAGTGTATAATGTGATAGAAAAATGAATCTATCCAGTAAAGGAAGCAATATGGAAAATCACAATACACTAGTAAGTGCCTTGTATTGAACTTTCTCTACATGATAAATGTCACTTGCTGAAGTGACACAACCGCTTTAAGATAGAGTTCAGACAAACCCATAGACATTAGATGGGCAGTCGGTCTGACGTTTGTCTGTGTATGGCCACCTATAGGTCTCATTCACACAGGACAGTTTGGTGCAGTGTTTGAATGCATTTCTTTGCCAAAAGAAAGGACTATATATGGTAAAATAGAGATGAATTAGACTTTGGCCCCATCTGCAGTTCTGTAACATGAGAAAGGGGAAGCATATGGAAGCACAAAGTAGACTTTAAGGGTGATACAGTTCAAATGCCACTGTTCATTATTCTTAATCTAGAAAATAAAAAAAGAACTGGGAAATGTCCATTTCGGACTCGTAGAAATGAATGGGAAATGCCAAACCATTAATTTACAGTTTTCTCATTTATTTATGACAACAATCAAAAGTGGTGAAAAGCCCTGTCAGAATTTATAAATTGTATTAGAAAACATGCCATAAATCTGCACAACTTAATAAAGATTTCCTATGTTGCTTTTTCAGGCTCCCATCCTCCTGGATAAGTCAGATAGCAGCTTTGTGACTTTGTGAATTGAAGCCTGTGCAGCTACTCAAAATTTATTAGTGTCAGAAAGATAGAGCATTTAGCTGTCCTTTTCCAGAACTTGTCTCCCTTTCCAACTTTTTTCCACTGGTTTAAAATATTATTGGTAGATTCTTTCAAAACCAACAGCACCGATTGTCCTCAGGGTCTGTGTCTCGAAAAAATTTGCAAATGAATCTAGTGAAACATGTGTAAATGTAGATACCACAAATGTTATACTGTGTTATGCATCTATATTTTGGTATGTGACAACATCTTGGTATCCCTTTTGGAATTTTAATTGTGGGACAGTGTTCTTTTTTCTACATTAAAAAATATAAGGAATGTAACATGGCCACTTCTGCTTGGAGGAGAAGATATATTATTCTTATGTTTTCAGGAAGCAGAACTGGTGTTTGACCATGTAACTATCTCCTCAATGCTTGTTTTCTGGAAGACCAGGAGCACAGGTCTGAAAGCAGCAGTATAAAAGTGTTTGAGCCACAGTCCACCAGTACAGGCCAGGTCTTTCACCATCAGATGGTTGCAATCAAGCACCTGGTGTGCAATTCCTTAAAGAGGTTGGCCACCATCTGGTTATTGTTGTGAGATGATAATATGACACTTACTAATACAGTCTTTGTGAATTTCCACCATTTAACGTCTTCCAGTACCTCAAAATAGTTGTTCATCAAGCACCAGTGTTTAGCACTGGGGCCTTGCAGCGCTAAGGTCCAAGATTCAAATCCTACCAGGGACAACATCTGCATGGAGTTTCTGTGTTCTCCCCGTGTTTGCGTGGGTTTTCTCTGTGTACTATACTTTCTTCCCACACTCCAAAAATATACAAATAGGCAAATTGAGTGCTGACTTCCCAGTGAGTTGCCTCAGCCACGCAACTCTCCCTGTGCTTGGAGCTCCTGTGGGAAAAGCGCATTACGAAGGCTTGTCATTGTCATCAAGGTTTAAAGCAACTTTCCACACCTCAATGTACACTTACTTAATGAGGATGATGTGGGTTGAGGAGCTTTGCCTCCGGCACCTACAATGTCAGTGTATGGCCTCATGCACACGGCCGTTACACTTCAATGGGGCCGTAAAAGATGCGGACAGCACTACACGTGCTGTCCGCATCTGTTGCTCTGTTCCGTGGCCCCACAAAAAAAAATAGAACATTTCCTATTCTTGTCCGTTTTGCGGACAAGAAAAGGCATTTCTACAATGGGCGGCTTCCGTTTTTTGCGGATCCGAGGTTTGCGGACCGCAAAAAACGGAACGGTCATGTGCATGAGGCCTATGGCAGGTGTTCCATACAACTGACATCCTGCTGCAATTGCTGGCATCCAAGGTAATCATGACCCTTGCTGTTTAACCCATTAGATACCACAATAAATAGGGACTACAAAAACAAAGGGGTTTAACAAGGGGCACTTTCAACCCCATCACCCTCCTCCTACACAATTGTGGGGTTCTGGGGAGTTGTAATGACAGCCTGGATCCTAACAAAGGCCCTGTGTCTCCAACTGCAGTTGCATATTAGACCCTGCCTAAATCCTCATTCACACATCAGTGTTTCACGGACGAGTGCTTTACGTATTCTCCACAGACAGCCCACGTCCTCATTCATTTTAATGTGTGTATTTACACATCAGTGTTTTAGCACGGTCCGTGGGTCAGTGTTTTTAGCACAGATGCATGCTCTATTTTGTCTGTGTTCATGGATCCATCACATCCATTATAGTCTATGGGTCCGTGAAAACCATAGATGCAACACAGATGCTTTGAAAATTATTTTTTAGCTGTTCAGTGTCAGTGAAAGACGGATGCAACACGGAGAGCAAAAAACGGACCCAACACGGATCCTTCATGGACAGCTTCACAGATGCATGACTGACCACCTGCTCACGGATTTGAGCATGGACAAGAATGTGTGAATGGGGCTTAAGGCAGGGATTAATAGTTAACAGGCATAATACAGCGCAATACAGAAGTATTGCAGTGTAATATCAAAATGATCAGAAGATTGCAGTCAAGTCCCTTATTGTATATAAAAGAAATAATCAATTAAAGGTTATTTCAAAATATAATGAAAAGTTATTATAACAAATTTATTTTCCTCCAAAATCCACATTTAGTTATAAAATTCTGAAGTTTTAAAATTAAATACAATAGAAGCAATGCAAAACAACACCAGGTCAGGCTTCAATATGTTGAATTTTGTGGCATTAATATGAAGTTCAGCGCTAACTCCAATAGTACCCCCAGGAAGTAATACATCGAAATGATTGAAAAAGAACAAAGTGGGAGGATTCCTAATGGCTCAGAGCCTTAAAGAGCTTTAACACAAAGGCCCTTCATTCTGTACATCGTGATTCATTGCTTTTTGGATTCTCTGACCTACCCTTTTTTAACCTTTGCAAGTGTGTCTAAGGTCCAACAAAAAGTCTCGAAGGCCAATAAATGCTTCACAGCAGATGGAGCAATAAATCTGTCGTTGGTGGATGATATCCTACTCATGTGCGGTGGGGCTTTTCAAATATCTCATCAAGGGTTATAGACTGGAGGACATAAGCAATGGTGTAATAAAATCTTAAGTGAAATATAGTTGTCTATTTACATAAATTGACATTATAACAGTTATAAGTAAACATTATAAGAGTAGTTATAAATGCTTGAAAGTCTTGAAAATCTCATTTGGGGGTATAACTAGAGAGGACACAGGGGTAGCAGTCTCACCAGGGGTCCTAATGTATGGGTAGTGTAAAAGCCGCTCTGCAGCATAAGGACTATGTCATAACAGTAGTATTATAATTGGCATGTGATATTTGGACATGTTCTTTTACAGAATTTGCACTTTTAGAGCTATTGCTGTACCATGATATCTTGAAAGCATTGCATGTTCCCAAGAGACAGTAGCAAATGTTTTACTTACTGTATCCAGGATTAGAAATTTACTAAGAATTAACTAGGTCTGCGTGAATAGAAAACAAATGTGCCAGTCATGGGCAGGAGGCAGGGGAGGACGGGGACACGAGTCTACTAGGACTCCTCTCTCTGGCAGCGCTGGCCCATGCTGCAAGATTCACCCTGTCAGTACTGTAAAAGCCTCTGAATTCAGCGGATCTGTCGCTACACTATACTGCCGTCAGCAAGGTCAGCATAGTGGAGGTGACAGGTTCCCTTTAACAATATTTACTTTCACAAATTATCAAAGAAAAAATTCACCTGTACAGCCACACAGTGTTCGGTGTAGTATTTTCCTTAAAGGGAGTCTGTCTCCTCTAGAAATGGATGAATTTCCTGAAATTTGTTTCTGTTCCAATTGATTCGGCTGTCAGATTCGATTTGGTCTAAATAAATTTAACCTGAAACAAATGTGCTCCAATTGCCCTGTTAAGTCATATAAAATCCTGAGATCACCTAGGACTGTATTAAACCTGTTTCCAGCTCCTTAATGCTAAGATAGCATTAGTAATGACAAAGTGACAGCAGCATATAAGGCTATGGGTAAACAGATGTGATGCTTTTTAAATTTAATAAATGGTCCAAAAATGATCCCTTTTGAGGGAAGATGCCTACAGGTGTTTATGACGCACCGTGTTATTGGAGGAAACAATGGCTTTTTTTTTTATAAGCAGTCCAAAAAGTTTCCCTTTTTGAGGAGTACCAACAGGCTTGGTGTCATTTTAAATAATGGATGATCATCAAGGCAAGTGAACAATGTCTTTTTACAGGAGCCATCACAAAATGATCCCTTTTTTGGGGGGGAGCAGTTTCAGGTTTGTTATACTGTGCAGGGTAGGGCTTCCAGCAGCAACACAGTATGAAATATAATGGACAAGGCAGGAGATGTGCAGCCGTGTAGGGGTGATAGTGGTGGCAGCAACACAGTATGGAGCATTATGGACAAGGCTGGAGATGTGTGGCTGTGTAGGGCTAGTAGTAGTGGCAAGCAAAACAGTATTAAATATGATGGACAAAGCAGATGTGTGGCTGTGTAGGGGTAGTAGTAGTAGTGGCAAGCAGAACAGTATTAAATATGATGGCCAAAGCAGGAGATGTGTGGCTGTGTAGGGGTAGTAGTAGTAGTGGCAAGCAAAACAGTATTAAATATGATGGACAAAGAAGGAGATGTGTGGCTGTGTAAGGGTAGTAGTAGTGGCAAGTAGTGCAGTATTAAATATGATGGCCAAAGCAGGAGATGTGTGGCTGTGTAGGGGTAGTAGTAGTGGCAAGTAGTGCAGTATTAAATATGATGGCCAAAGCAGGAGATGTGTGGCTGTGTAGGGGTAGTAGTAGTGGCAAGTAGTGCAGTATTAAATATGATGGCCAAAGCAGCAGATGTGTGGCTGTGTAGGGGTAGTAGTAGTAGTGGCAAGCAGAACAGTATTAAATATGATGGCCAAAGCAGATGTGTGGCTGTGTAGGGGTAGTAGTAGTGGCAAGCAGTGCAGTATTAAATATGATGGCCAAAGCAGATGTGTGGCTGTGTAGGGGTAGTAGTAGTAGTGGCAAGCAGTGCAGTATTAAATATGATGGCCAAAGCAGATGTGTGGCTGTGTAGAGGTAGTAGTAGTGGCAAGCAAAACAGTATTAAATATGATGGACAAAGCAGGAGATGTGTGGCTGTGTAGGGGTAGTAGTAGTGGCAAGCAGTGCAGTATTAAATATGATGGCCAAAGCAGCAGATGTGTGGCTGTGTAGGGGTAGTAGTAGTGGCAAGCAGAACAGTATTAAATATGACAGGCATGTTGTAATTTATGTAAGTAATTAAAGGGGTTGTCCAGGGTATTTTTATTGTTGACCTATCTTCAGGATAGGTCCTCAATATGAGATCGTTGGGGGTCGGACACCTGGCTCCCCCGCCGATCAGCTCGTTGAGGAGAAGTTGCGCATCGTGCCAGCGCTGCCTTGTCTTCATTGTTTACCTGCTCGCCGTTGCAACAGCAGTGGTGAACAGGTGTAACTACAAGAAGTCATTCCGTTATTCATTCCGTCATAATAGAAGTCTATGGCCTGCATAACGGATCCATCCCGTTTCCGTTATGCAGGAGATGACTCCCCTGCATAATGGAAACAGGACACATAGACTTCTATTATGACGGAATGCCTCTAAAGGCATTCCGTTATGCATTCCATCATAGAATTGCGTTATGGTCCGTAGTAACGGAATCTATAACACAATTCACCTTTTACCAGTAAGCGAAGAGTGAACAAATGTCAAAATATGAAATTCGCTCATCTCTAGATCTTATGTAATGCCTATGAAATGTCCAGTGACATTACAACTGACTTTGTGTGTTGTCATCTTCAATATACTTCTGTACTAAAAAGTGTGTAGAGGTTCTGCAAACACAAATTTCAAAATATACTGTAAATGTCCATATAGTGGCCATATGAACAAAAACGCACAACCTCTTTGAAGCTGTCATCTTCAAGATCTCCATGATCTGCAAAACGTAATATACAGTAATTGATAAGCTACTTTCCAATGCTTTTGTTTAGCCACATGATTCCATTTCTGCAATGGTATAGTTACCGTACTCTAATAAAGAGTAATTGACGTCTGTGTGGTGAATATCATTGCTAGGTGGTGGATTCGGCTCTACTAGATACTGTATTTTCACCAGGATAGAACTATTTATTTTAAACACCTCTCCTCAGAATCCCATTGGCTGCAAAAGCTAGTACTTTCACCTCTGATATAATGGATCTTATTTGCTATAGGGCTGTTATAACTAAAATCTCATATATCTGTCCCTCCATTCCTGATTGATGAAGGTTAAGGCCAGACTTACACATACTGTATGCCTATAAAAATGGAAAAGAGTCCATCTTCCTGACACTAATTTCAAGCCTGAATGCTTCTGTCCTCTCTTGATATCAGCCCCTCCTTTTGTGTCCGATGAATGGGCCTCATTTAATCAATGACCACTCCACAATAACAAAGAGATTAGGTGGACGTGTTTATTAAAGAACTTGTCAACGTTTCTGCCCAAAGCTAGAGGCTTGCCAGAGACAATTAATCCTGACTTGTGCTTGAAAACATAACTGACAGTTTGTGAATACAGTAGCCCATTAAAATACCTCTTAAAGAAAACCTGTCACCGTGAAATGCAGCGCAATCGAAAGGCAGCATTTTATAGAGCAGGAGGAGCTGAGCAGATTGATATATAGCTTAGATTCAGTAAAATTTGTTATTTTACATCTCTGCTCGTTCTGAGCTCAAGTTGCCCATTCAGCTATTACCAGTGATTGAACACATTCTCTGTGTAAGTGTATATAAATAGATAGCTGTCAGTCACTGATAGTTGTACATGGGGGA